>NC_086153.1:337354697-338053473 GCF_035149785.1 Candoia aspera
TTCCGCCGTCACCGCCGCCCCGCTCGCCCTGCCGCCTTTCGTCCGGGGGTGCCTCTGCGCCGCCTCCGTCGCAGAGTCCCTGCGCCGCCGTCAGCTGTTGGAGCATCTGCCGCACCGCCTGCATCCCTTCCTCCAACGCGTCGAGCCTCTCCGCCGTCCCCGGCTTCCCGCCGAGGTTTTCGCCGCTCCGCTCGCCCTCGCCGTTGGCCGTGGTAGAGGACGGATCGTCCCTCGTTCCCGCCGCGGTGCCAGGCGCGCCCTCGCCTTCGAGCGCCCAAGGTGGCGGTTCGTCTCGCGCTTCCTCCGGGGTTGCCTGCGGGCTTGGAGAGGGTCCCCTCGTCTCGCCCCCGGTGCCTCGCGGGCTCCGGGGCGCCGGGGTGGGTCCCTCCCCCACTGCTTCCCCCCAGCTGGGTCCCATACTTACCGGGGCGTTGCATCGCCCGGACCTCAGCTGTATCCCGCCCTGCGAGAGCGGGGCTTCGTCGCCGGGCGCCGAAGGGTTGCGCCTCCTCGGTTCCTGGTTCTCCATGCCTGGCTGGGTCCCTCACAAACTTGTTGGATAGGTACCAGGTGGAAAAAAATTTTTTTGGGGTTCCCGTTTTTATGTCAGGGCCAGCCTCGCTTCGCAATAAGACACAGACTCACTTAATGGATATTAAGGATTTCTGGTTTATTGGAATGATAGCTGACAGAACGAAAAACGGGAACGGGGTAGGTAGTGTGGGGGTGCCCCTTTTATACCCTCCTGTATTGCCCCGGGCTTCCCCACCCCTCAATGCCCCGATCCCTCTTGATGGGACCCTTGATGGCTGCTTGGGCGTTTTCTCCGGTGTCCTCTTTGTCTCCCTGCAACGGTTGTGTCCTCCGGGGCACCATGTGCTCCTTATCTTCACTCCTCTGACGTCTCTCCTTTCAGTTGTTTATGGGATCATGGGTGTGGGTGTCTTTGGGTGCTTGTGTTAATCCCTGGTTTGATTATCTTCTTCCTCCTTTTCCTTAATGATCATGATCCACGTTGTGAGGCTCTTTGTGCCTTGCAACGAGGTCATGACACTCCCCCTTTAAGAAGTCCGCATACCTTAAAGTTGCCAGGTTTGAGAAACACTGCCCTAGCTCAGTACTCAAAAGGCCAAGAACCCAGTTCCCCAAATCTCTGACGTTTAACTAGACAGACCGACTCTCTGACCGGCTTCTGATTCTGCACTAAAAATGGTTCCTGGTCACTTAACCTGCTCAGCTAGTCAAGCAGGGAGTTAATCTGCAGGCAAATGCTCTAAATCAGGGGGTTCCAAACGGGGTCCCCTGAAACCCTAGAGTTCAGCGAGAATGTGAGCATCTTCCTCAAGGAACTAAGGGGGGGAAGGAACCCACAAATATATTGGCCTTGAATGCACACTTAGCCATCCCATCTGCTGCTGCCTCCCTGCTGCTCTTATCAGCTGTACGACCCCAGCGTTTGCAAGGGCTCCACACAGAAGGTGGCTGTCCCTTTCCCTCTCTGTCACTTGGGTTTTCTGTCTTCCCATGCGTACGTGCCCCCCACCCAACTTCCTGCCTGCCCCCAAACAACTCCAAAAAATCTTCCCCCTGGCAACCCATGTTCCTAAGATCTCTGTCCTCCACCGCAGCCTTTCCTGCCACCCAGAGAAGTCTGCATACCCAGTTGCATAAGCAATGCAGGGCATGAGTCCAAACGGGGTCGGGCATCAGACTTGGCATCCGGAACTTAAATTTCCCCCTTTTCCTTGCCTCTACAGGTGAATAATTATTTGCCACGGGAATACTGGGAGAAGCTGAGAGCAGAAGCCGGTTACAGTCCTTCCTTGACGAGCAAGCAGTGCGTCTGGCCCCCGAGCCTGCTGATGCAGCTGGGTTTCCAGTTGGTGGAACTGCTGGTCCAGACGCTCAAGCTCGACAAAAGGCTGCTCCCTTCGCTCCCGGAGAAGTCAGTCATCCCCGTCCTGTATCATGTTTATGCCTTCCGCGGCACCAAGCAGGTGAGCGACTCGGAGAGCTGGCCAGGTGTGCAAAGCATCTGGGGAGCGTACGCTGACTTACGCTCAGTTAATTTGCCAAAGAGGGTCTGCCTTTCCTTTTTACGGTGCCTACGATAGCACAAAATTGGGACGTGCTTTTCTTCGTTCATTCATTTCGAAACTTATATGCCACCTGTCTGATAAGAGATGACCCTAAGTGGCTTGGAAGAATATGAAATAATAATAAAACAGCCAACCCCATGACAATACCATGTACCCAAGCACAGGGCCGCAACATCACGAGGACTCCCCATGCTTGTACATTTGCAGGGTTCACTTCTAGCCTAGCCTAATGCCTGGGGGAAGAGCCAGGTCTTCAGGGCCCTCTGGAAGGCTAGCAGAGTAGGGGCCCTCTGAATCTCAGGGGGAGGCTGTTCCAGAGGATTGGGGCAGCCACAGAAAAGGCACATCTCTGCGGTCCCTCCAGTTGGTAACATTTAAGGGAAGGGACCTGGAGTGTGCCCACCCCATCTGACCTGATGGGATGGTACCCTGAGGAAGAGGCTGTCTTGCAAATAACCTGGCTATATCCAATGTAAGGCTTAAAGGTGACGGGCACCTTGAACTCACCCAGAAAGTAACTGGAAGCCAGTGCAGCTCACACAGCATCTGTGTAACGTGGACAAAATGTGAAGTGCCCCAAACCACACGAACCACCGCATGCTGGTCCAGTTGGAACTTTCAGGTGGACTTCAAAGGCAGCCCTACGTAGTGTGTTTCAGTAGTCCAACCAAAAGATGACCAAAGCGTGAGTGATGGTGAGCAAGGTCTGCTGGTCCAGGAAAGGGTGCAACTGGCTCACAAAGGCCCCTCACCACAGCTGCCACCTGCTGTCAGCTGCACAAGGTAGATCAGACCAGGAAATCAGCTCCACTACTGTCATGAGTACTGATGGCGAGCAGGAGGGGGCCCCTATCCAGGGGAGAAAACGCATGCATAGTAGTGAGGAGTTGAGCAGCCATTCAGAGAGACACAGATCAGACCCGCCTTAACTTTCGGGGTTTATCTGTCTGGGTTTTTCCCACGCTTCTTCAGTTTGGTAGGACCTTCTGTCTAATGTAGCAGTAATAAAACACTAGAGACCTATTCCTTGTCTCAGCGTGGTTCCTGACTGTTAGGACAGTATCTCAACCCTGCGTCCTTGATGTGCTCCATAGCCATAATAAACCACTTTACACTTCAACTTCACACCCCCTCCCATCTGGCAACATGAGAGAATGAAATGATGGGAAATGCCCTGATAAGGGTTTCTGTGAAACCTTTAATCGGGGGATCTGACAGACCACCTGTATTCCTGCATTTGCAGCAACCTTTAGATTGCAGGGCCAGCTTGCAGCTTTTAATCAGAGCGAAGATTATATATACCGCCTTAAGTTATGTGGTCAGAATAATGGTGGTAGTGATAGTACAGTATTAAGGTTGGTAGTTTTTTTTTTAATCTTCTTTCTCTTCCTTCTGCAGATAGGTTTCATTAAACCTCACTGTATCCTGACCCGGCTTCTTCAGGAGGCTTCTGAGACCACTCTCACCTTCGACTCTTTTGTCCTCCCCGTGCAATGTCCACCTGTGCCCTGGGTCTCTTCCCACTTTGGTGCCTACACCCTGTCTCCAGTCAAGCTGATGCGATGCCCTAATGGGGTGGTGCAGCACCAACTGCTTTTAGAACAGTGTCCCCATGACCACCTCGGTTTTGTCCTGGATGCTCTCAACTTCCTGGGCAACTGCCCTTGGAAAGTCAACCAACCCATATTGGATTTGATCATCTCCATCTTCAATGATAAGGGCAATGAGAAGTTGGGCATCCCGCCACCACCGTCTTTGGAGGCCAAGGAGCTTGCCAAGCAGCTTGCTGAAAGCGCACCAATGTCCAAGTTGGCTATGAAGTGGAAGATGGTGCAGTGCCGCAAGAAGGCCAGGGAGACGTACAGCATGCGAATGGACATGCTGTATAAGCTGTCCCTTGCCAAGCACATGAAAGACGATGTTTTCTGGTTCCCTCACAATCTGGATTTCCGGGGGAGAACATACCCGTGTCCGCCTCACTTCAATCATCTTGGGAGTGACTTCACCAGGGGCATTCTCCTCTTTGCCGAGGGGAAACCACTCGGACCACGTGGCCTTGACTGGCTGAAGATCCATCTTGTCAACCTTACTGGTCTGAGGAAGAAGAGCTCTCTGAAGGACCGATTGGACTATGCCAATGAGATCATGCCAGACATCTTGGATTCGGCAGACAATCCACTAACGGTACATTCACAGGGAGGGCCATCTTTTAGTCAAGCATGCCCTTCTTGGGCACTTGTAGGGTTCCAGGGGTGGACAACTTTTTGGTGTCTGGGGCCCCATAGTGAAAATGGGCAGAGGAAGGGCACTGGTGAATGAGGAAATATGCCAGAGGTGGGGCAGTGTAAGCGGAACTGGGGTTTGCACATTCCTGCTTGTTGGAGACAGCTTGGGGGCCCTTCCTTCGTTCCTTTTTTACTTTCTCTTTCTTTTTTTTCTTTCTTTCCCTCATTTATTCATTTATGAAATTTATAGGTTGCCCCAGTCTGTTACAGTTCTGGGTGGCTGACAAAATACAACAGTAAAAATGCAGTAAAAACACAGAACATACCATCAAAAAGTCTGGAAGAAAACCACAATCATTTAAGAACCAGAATATCTCACAAGGGGTCCATCACTCATTTTAACCCAGAGCCTGAGGTTTTAGGGGCTTGTTTAAATAAGTCCAGGGTAGAGGCCATACGAATCTTGGGGAAGAAACGGTGTTCTGGAGAGCAGGTGCCATGACAGAGAAGGCACACTTCCACAGTCCCACCGGCTGGCATTGTTTAATTGATGGCAGCCAGAGTATTCCAACTCTGTCAGACCATGCAGGACAGGTAGAAACTGGAAGATAGGTCATTCCTCAGTTCCTCAGCCCATGCTGGGCTTTGTAAGTGGGAACCAGCACCCTGAATTGCACCTAGAAGCCAGATCGCAACCAGGGCATCTTAAGGAGCGGAGGCATCCCATGGGCATGCCGTGTTCTGCCCATCATTGCTAGTGCTGTGGTATTCTGGACCAGCTGCAGCTCTGAGTAGTCTTCAAGGGCAGCCCCACATAGAGCATGGGACCGGAATTTCTGTTGCTAAGCGAAGCGGTCCTTAAGCAAAACATTGTGGGACTGCCCTGCTCAGCGACAGCCGTTCCAGCAGTCCTGGTTGTCGTTGTTCGGCCAGGACCTCGTGCTTCTCCTGCCCTGCGCAAACTGCTGCTGCTTTGGCTCCCCCCACTCGCTTATTTACCTCTATCTCTTCCCTTTCGGGTGCCCTGCACCCTACCGCCTCCCCCCATCGCCCGCTGCTGCCACCCCCAGCTGATCTTTGCCATCTGGCCCCTCCTGTTGCTGACCTGGTTGGAAGCTGCTGCCTTGCCTGGTGGCGGAGGGTGCCATACCTTGCTGGCCCATCTCACTGTGCTCTCCACGGTCCGTGTACTCTCTCTCTCTGTGTTCCAGTGGCAGAAGACACGGCCTGTCTGCTCACACCCCTGCCATACCTCCTCCGCCGGCTTTGTCCTGCTGCCTCCTCCCTGGCCAGGCCTGGCAAGCTCCCTTTGGCAGATGAGGCTCCACCGCCCTGCCGCACTAGCCACGTGTATCCTGGGACTGCGGCTCTCCCAGCCCCTGGATCCCAGACCAGCAGTGGGAGGAAGAAGAGGGTGATGGTCAGCTGGGGGCAGCGGTGGCAGCAGGGGTAGGCGGTGGAATTCAGGGCAGCCCAAAGGGCAGAGATGGGGGAGATAGGCGGGTGGGGGGAGCTGAAGCCGTTTGCACGGGGCAGGAGAACATGACTGGGTTGCTCCGACAGTTGTAAATGTGGGCCGGTTGCCAAGCCCCCCAATCTTGATCATGTGGTCGTGGGGACGCTGCGACAGCCGGAACTTCGAGGACCGGTCGTAACTACCGTTTGTTCAGCGCTGTCGTAACTTCGAACAGTCGCTGAACGAATGATCGTATGTGGGTGTTCTTTGTTTTCCAAGGACTCGACACACCACAGCGTAGAAGATAACTGCACGAGTTATTTTATTGTAGCACTCACCCTTCCTGTTGCCCTGGGTTAACTCCACCCTCTTAGGCTTTGCAAGTTGGTGTGCAAGTCTTTGATGACAAATAAAAAAAATTCTAAAAATTTAAAGCGTAAGCCACCCAGATTCATTCTGGAGTCTGTCAAATGATGATGATGGTGGTGATGCCTCCGGTGCCCCCTTGCTGTTTTGGTTGCCCTTTTCCAGCACCCTCTTCCTTGGAGTATTGTGACTAGTACCAAACTTGCTGATTCTTCCCTGCAGTCCTATTTTAAATTCGCTTTTCTTTCTCCTGTGCAGGGCAGGACGTGGTGGATGGACGTCGATGAACCGTGGCAAGTTTTGGCGTGTTCCATGGAGATTGCAAAGGCCGTGCGGTCTCCCAGTCCTGCTGAATACGTCTCCCATTTCCCTGTCCATCAGGTACGTGAATCAGAATGTGCTTGGAGGCTTGTTTGTTTGTTCTTCAATAAATAAATTCTTTATTCTATTACCGCCCATCTCCCCCAAGAAAGGGGGACTCTGGGCGGTTTACAATAAAACCCAGATTAAAATAATAAAATATAAATTACAATAAATGCGCCAATAAATGAAAACAAGATAAATACCAAACCCAAGGGGCAGTGTTCTTATTCGGTGGGAAAGATCTATGGTGCTAGCCACCCCCAAGACGAGCTATTACCCCTCCCACCCCAAGCAAGGCGGCAGAACCAGGTTCTTCTCCCTCTGTTTTATATGGGGGTAAGTGATGGTGTGACCCTCATGAGGCTTTGATGCCGCTCCCTGATTCCTGGCCTGGCTTGGACTACAGCAGATGTAACCGAAGTGATCGCTTTCTTTTGCCTGCTTCCTGTTTTTGTTCTTCTTGCATCAAAATATAGATTGCATGCTCTTTGGGCAACATTTTACCCTTTTCTGCTTCCTAAAGCAGGGAATCAGGGATGTGAAGCCCAGGGGCATCCGTAGATCCCACAGCACCTACTCCGGAATAAAAGAAAAGGGGCCAAAATACCACAAGATAGTCAAATTACACCGATTCCTTTGTGCTTGAGATTTTGTGAGATTGGAGGCATTCCCTGAAAAAGGCATATATAAATACGTTTGTTTTGGTCTTTTTTTTTTTAAAGTGGGCTGTGGAAACTTTTCTACTTCAGGCAGCTTTTAAATAGGGATGGAGGTTAGGATTTTCCTACACTGAAATGTAACAAAGCTATATTTGGAGTTTATTCAAAGCTGGCCTAAAACTGCAAAATGGAAAGGTAGACCAGCTTTGTTCCCAAATCACACTAAGTTGTGTTCTTTTGTAGGTTATTGAACTATAGCAGATGAACGAAGTAATCAAGATTTGTTTGATCAGATCCTGGTGTGGCTCTTTCTTTTTTTAGCTGCTCTTTCCTTTCCCCTTCATGAACTGATTGGGTGTTCATCGAATGTCCAACTGTGACTTCAAGCTACAGCGGCGGCCACCAAAAAACCCCACAATTTGTTTGTTGTGTTTGTTTTGAGCCATGAAGACCTGGCTCTTCCCCCAGGCCTTTGGAGAGGGAGAGTGAGGCCCCTCACTTCATTGTGCCTGCCATCTTTTATCTTTATTTTTCCTGTTTTACTGCTTTTATTGTAATTTCTTTCTTTGATTGTTGTGAGCACCCAGAGTCATTGCGAGTCAGGTGGCATGCAAGCTTAATATATAAATTACAGGTAGTCCTCGGCTTGTGTCCACTCGTTCAACAACCGTTCAAACTTGCAATGGCACTGAATGAAGGGGACTTAACGACCGGTCCTCGGCACTCCTGGCTGTCACAGTGTCCCCATGGTCACATGATTGCTGGCTTGCAATTATGACGCTGCAGCGAGCTGTGATCACATGATCATGATTTCTGACGTTCCCTGATGGCTTCCCACAAGCAAGGTCACTGGGGAAGCCAGCAAGAAGTTCGAAGTCACGGTCACCTGAGGTCCTCGCTTGACAACCCATGCGGTCCTCACTTAACAACAGCTACTGGGAATGCTGGAATTGCCACTGCTAAGCAGCACAGTCATGTGATGTTATGCCCTTAGCGACAGCAGTTCCATCCCAATTGCTGTCATTAACTGATGACTACCTGTATTATTATTATTATTATTATTATTAATCATAAACAGTTATTTGCAGATCCCAGGGGCCACAGTAGACCTTACTGTGTTATGCGACTCAGGCTAATACCTTTTGATGTTTCTAAATCACTTACCTTGGCTAATTCTCTCTTGTGGCCTTTTCAGGATGGTTCCTGCAATGGGCTTCAGCACTACGCAGCGCTCGGCCGTGATGTGATTGGCGCCATCTCAGTAAATCTAACCCCATCTGATGCTCCTCAGGACGTCTACAGTTCAGTGGCTCTGCAGGTGAGGTTGTGGCTTGACTGATGCCTGTATTTTCCCAGGTGTTTTAAAAACGATATTTGTGTTTTAGAACTTTAGCATTTTGTTGTTAGTTTACTCTGACTTGAGGCTACATTTATTACCATTACTGGGGTGTCCCCAGGGCAGGTCAGAAAAGTCAAGACGGTGGCTGTGTAGAAGGCCTTTCTTGATGCCTTTGATCCTCTTTCTAACTGTCTCCTGACGCTGGGGAGACTGATACCCATTTAGGAGATATGGAAGGAATGTCCATCAGTTCTTATTCTGCAAGATTTGGAAATACCCATTCTCATTCCCAAGCTCAGAGAATTCCATTACAAGTAGTCCTCATTTAGTGACTGCCCATTTAGCGACTGTTCACAGTTACTACGGCGATGAAAAAGTAACTTTACAACCACTCCTTGCATATGCAACCTTCTCAGGTCTGTAAAGCAATGGAAAGCTGAAGTTCGCATTTCACTTAGCGACCACTTCTCTTAACAACTGAGTTGCCGGTCCCAATTCCAGCCGCTAAACGAGGAGGAACTGTATAACTGTTCACAAAGGTTGGCTGACCCAGTCGGTGCTACCCTTGCCAGCACAGGCAGTTACAGAGTGGCCATCAGCAGAGAAATTTGGAGCTGTCATTTCTTGGACTTTGTTCAATTCACCGTGCCAGAGTTGGGGTCTTACCCACCTCCACCCCTTTCTTCCCATGCTTCAAGCGGCTATCATGGGGTTGGGCTGGGGTGAGCAAGAACATGAAAGAGCAGCAAGATGGAGTTCCTAGAACCAACACATCTTTCTGGAGCCACTCAAGGATTTCATCTTTATGCCACCAGCTAGCTGAATAGGATCGTCTTTTATTAACCTTTTCATGCCTGCTCTCACAACAAAGCTAACTAGGAAGGAGCTAATGTAGCCTCAAACAGTCCCAGGACTGACTTGGTCTAAAAGTAAGTTATTCTCCCTGCCCTTCCTCCCACTGATTACGTTTAGCTTAGTTAGGTGGGCTCGGCCCATTTAAATTTGTTGCGCAAACAGGCCCAGTATAAATAATCTGAAAATACATTCTCCAGGATGTCATGCGGTGTGAGTTATTCTATGCACGGCAAAAAATAGAAGTTGTTGGAGGGTCTTGTAATTACTATTTTTCTCTGGTCTCAGCTCTGCTTTTAATCTTCCTTTCTCTCCTTTCTCTCTCCCTTCTTGAGCCAATTGCCTGTTTTAAAAAAATTACACCATCTTAATAGAAACAAACAGGTACTCTACACACAGTTTAGAAAATACTAGCGTTCACAAAGAAATAGGAGAAAAGGCAGTATTCAGTGTGATCATACCATGAGAAAAAAGAAGGGAACAGTAACAGAGACAACAAAAAAGGAGGTTAAAAGAATCTTCCAGAATCTCACAACCACCAAGGGACTGTGCTACTTATATTTTATTTATTTTATTTTATTTTATTTTATTTTATTTTATTATTTTATTTTATTTTATTTTATTTTATTTTATTTTATTTTATTTTATTTTATTTTATTTTATTTTATTTTATTTTATTTTATTTTATTTTATTTTATTTTATTTTATTATTTTATTATTATTCAAATTTTGCTACCACCCATCTCTCCCAAAAGGGGGACTCTGGGCGGTTTACAATAACATCAATAAAATCAAGACTATAATAATAACAATTAACATCTATAAAAACAATTACAGATATAAAATGCAATAAATAAGTATAAAATCCAAGAGGTATATACAGATAATCCTCGATTTACGATCACAATTGGGACTGGAACTTCCGTCGCTAAGTGAGGCACTCGTTAAGCAAGTCACGCCCAATTTTATGACCATTTTTGCCACAATCATTAAGGGAATCACGTAGCTATTAAGCAAATCTGTCTTCCCCCATTGACTTTGCTTGTTGGAAGCCAGCTGGGAAGGTCGCAAATGGCGATCACATGACCCCGGGACGCTGCAACTGTTGTTAATACATGCCAGTTGCTAAGCCCCTGAATTGCGATCACGAGACTGCAGGGATATGCGACGGTCATAAGTGCGAGGACCAGTCACAAGTCACTTTTCCCAGTGCCGTCGTAACTTTGAATGGTCACTAAACAGATGGTCTTAAGTGGAGGACTACCTGTATGTTAACAAAGTACTAGCTGCAACAATTGAGCCTCCCCTGTGCATGTGGCATTGTGTCATGTTCACCGTTCCGATGTTTCTGCATCGTAACGGTTCGCTTGCCATGGTGCTGATATGTGTCCTGGCTGGGAGGGTGCTGCTGCGAGCCTTGTACTGAAGACGTGCTGATCTGTGCCAGGAGGAATGTGTTTAGACTATCTCTGAAATGTCAAGGTCTCTTTGCCCGTTGAGCAGCAGAGCTCGTTAGGAGCACCTGGGAATGTGGGGTGAACTGCATGTGAGGGAGGGGCTGGGCTGCTGTTTGCATGGATGCTATTTAGTTTGAGTTTAGGCGCGCTTTTCTCATTCTCAGCTTTTCACCTGTTTGCACCCTTTTCTAAATAAACTCAGAACCTGAATTCTCATTTTGAGTCTGAGCGTTTTATTGGAATTAAGGCAACCATCACACATTGCTTAGTCCAACGCAAGATAAATCCCTGGCCCTGGCAGCCTGCTTAGAAGCATCCACCATTTTCTACCATTTTACTATTTTATTTTTTTATAGGGGGAAAAAAATTACTCTTAATACTTTCTCCAATGCAGGTGGAGCATTTCCGGAAGCAAGATGCAGAGAAAGGGGTCAGAATTGCTCAAGTCCTGGATGGCTTCGTTGTTCGGAAGGTGGTGAAGCAAACAGTGATGACGGTTGTGTATGGGGTCACCCAATACGGGGGGCGCCTCCAGATTGAGAAACAGCTCCGGGAGATTGACAACTTCCCCAAGGCGAGCCTTCTTCTGTCCCCCTCTTCTTTCTTTCTTCCTTTGAGGCAGCTCCAGGCTGGTCCAAGATTACCAGAACCCAGCGTTCTTGGGCTGAGGGCCGCAGGCGGCTCCTATCCACTTCCTAACACTTTTCTGCTGATTTGATTCACTTGCAAACAGCAAAAAGCTCCCCAGTGCCTTTGCACTTCCCGCCCTTGGGAAATCTGTTCGTCACCCCCCCCCACCCACTTGCGTACTCACAAACCCTCCATGGACTTCAAGGCTGACTCGGTCACGTCCTCCTCTGGTTCGTCAGTCTGTCTAGCTGGATGGATATCTGCCACCCTCAAGAGATTCTTGCAATTTATAGTAAGTTGACAAACATCATTAATTCCTCCTCGCAACCCCAGTAAGCCATTCAGACAACATGGCTGACCAAGGTTGGCTATTTTGACCTTAGATAGCCCCAGGGAATGAAAATAACCCACCCATCAGAGTGAGTGGGTTTGGTCAGCTGTGTGGGTTAGGATCTTGATTCCCCAGGACACCACATCGATTACCCAAGTAAGCATATCATGTGAACCCACCCCTATACTCCTTCTCGCTTTCTGAACATTTTTTATTTCCTGCTGAAGTTTTTGTCTGCTTCCTTGGTTGAATACGCTACTGAAATTTTGAATAGTTTAATCCTGTCTTCTGTCGATTGCCTTGAGAGGTGTTTTTAAATTGCCAGTTTTAAAAAAATTAGACCAAGGTTTTGAGCCTGCCTGTCTACCTTTCTTACGGAATCTTCCTCCCTCCCTGCAGGCAGATGTTTGGGAAGCATCTCACTATCTCGTCCGGCAAGTCTTTAAAAGCCTCACCGAAATGTTCTCAGGGTCTCGGGAAATTCAGGTAAACTCATGGCTGTACGCAAAAGGAACTGGCCTGCGCCCTTTTTTCCCCTTTAACCTCTTGTTCTCTGGCCTGGTTTATGCACCAGGCTAAACCTATTAATAGTTTAGTGGTGGTTTATTGAATAAATCAAAATCCTTTAACTTTGCAGAACCTACTAGCAGGAGGTGGCAATCTTTGCATGATCAGAGGTTACATTTATTGTGGGGCAGAAGGGCTCAGTGGGGTGATGATACAAGGCAGTCAGAGTTTATGTTTTTTGGGGGGAGGATGTTGGGGGGAGGAGTCTGGTTTCTTTAGCTTTGCTAAGTCATATTTAGGGCTTGTACCAGGCCTGTAGTACCAGGAACGTAGAGGCTCATTCCCCTACATTTTCTGCTTTCTTACCGTTTTTTAAAGCTGGCAAATTACGAATAAATTGCTCTTTACTTTTTTCATTGCCCTCTCCCCTTTGAAATTTTGACTCCCTGCAGCCCCAGATCACACTCAGATTTTCACCTAATCCTGTGTCCAGCCAGCTGGTTTCCTCTCTCTAAGACCCACATCCTAACTTTTTTTTTCACTTCCTCACAATACATGCAGCCTTCTCTGCCTGATACATGTTAGTTTATGTGTTTGAAAAACAGTTCTCAGATTTCTCAGCCCACATAACCAACAGGGTGCCGGTTGGGGAATTCTGGAAGTTGTAGGCATCTCTGAAGAGGCAGATAACAGGCTGTGGAAACCTTCCTGGTCCTCATCCTCACCCTCCCAAATTCCAAATATGGTTCCTTTCCTAAGCCATTTTCACACCCCTCTGCTCCAGACCATCTTGTTCACCATATCCTTTGGCCTTGCAGAACTGGCTGACGGAAAGCGCCTGGCTGATTTCCAAGATTGGCCAGACGGTGGAATGGGTGACCCCCCTGGGTCTGCCCATCATTCAGCCTTACCATCGCAAGAAATCCATAACGGTAAGACTCTCAAGGATGTTCGTTTATGTCAGTCAAAGGACAGGACAGATGTTAAATCAAAATCCAGAGGTGTGCCTTTTGAGGGGCATGGCACTGAGCTACATTCCAAAAAAGAGATACCTTTGGTTTAAATCAGTAAATTCCTGTTCCCCCTGGTTGGGCTGCACAAAAGACCTTGGGGCTTAGAGTTCTCCATGTTTTTTTTTTTTAATTTTTGTGAGTCATCTTGGCTAAATCTGTACTGATCCAATAGGAATGAAGTTACAGGTAATCCTCGCTTAACAATCATTTGTTTAGTGATGGTTTGGACTTAAGACAGTGCCGGGAAAACCCACTTACGACCGTTCCTCACACTTACAACCCTCACAGCATCCCTGCAATCACGATTTGGGCACTTGGCAACCGGTTTGCATTTATGACTGTCGCAGCATCACGTGGTCACGTGATCGCCATTTTCAACCTTCCCGGCCGGCTTCTGGCAAGTAAAATCAATGGGGAACCGTGTGATTCACTTAACAACAGCCGCAAAAAAGATCGTAAAATCGGGTCGGATTTGCCTAATGACTTCGCTTAGCAACCAAAATTCCAGTCCCAATTGTGGTCGTTAAGCATGGACTACCTGTACCAGGCTAAAGAGGGCTAACTCTAACCCTATGACTTAACTGCAGCTTTATTTTTAGACTGGAAATGGGGATGGATGATTAAACTGCTGAGATCGACAGCTCTGGTTTCATCCGGCAGTCCTATTGTTTCACCCCAGCCCCTGTTACTTAAACTGCTGTAAGTTCTATGTGGCTGTGGAATCAACACAGGGCTCAAAGCGCCAATAATCAAGGCTGACTGCAGTCTTTATTGATACAGTGTGCACCAGAGGGGTCCTCACCAAGGTGGTGGGTGCCTCCCCTGCAGACAAAAGAAATGCACTGATATTTATGCATTACAGAAAAGGAAATGATGTAAGCATACATATTTATATGAGGATGCAGGAATATATACATATTCCTAAGCAATAGATCTCAAGTTACTTTCTGTCCTACTTATCTACTCTGAAGAAAGCCATTGTCTTAGTGGGAAGAAGGGAGGGAGCAAACTTCTTGAATACAGGGATTCGTGGGTTGCTCTAGGAATGTCCTGATAAAAGTTAGCAAAAGCTGCAGAAGCTGGGTGTAGCATCCAAGGTTGTTGCCACCTATCTTTACATTTCCGTTTAGTTTAAATGAGACCTTTCATCTGAAAACTCATTTCTCTCACATAGTCAATAACCATGAGTAGCTGTTTCCTGGCGTTTTTGAACCTCTTTAATTTTCACTGCGTTTTGCAGCCAAGAACCCCGCAAATTAAGTCACAATTTATTGGGTAGTGTGTCAGTCTTTTGGTTGGTTGAGTTTCTATTCATGTCTTCTTCCAAGGACTTGGGCTGTATTCCCGACAATCTTTCTAGGTGGCTTGGACAGAAAGTGGGTGGCTTCAGCCAGGAAGGGATGCTTGGCTCTCCTGTGATTTGCATTTGACTCTCTGGTCAACATCATTGTTTAATTTGTGCCTTTAAGTCAGCCTTGGCTCCTGGAGACTGGCTGGACAAGATCCTGCACTTTTCATGGCAAGGTTTTCAGAAGTGGTTTGCCCTGGCCTCCTTCCTGGGGCTGAGAGAGAGGGACTGGCCCAAGGTCACCTGGCTGGCTTCGTGCCTAAGTCAGGACTAGAACTCACAGCCTCCTGGTTTCTAGCCTGGTGCCTTAACCAACCCCAAACATCGTAGTAGCAGCTTGCAAATTGGCTCTGTTCCATGGTTTGGGGTTGTGGCACAAATCTTCCCCCAGAGACTCATCACTGTGTCAATTCTTCTGACCCTGTCAAACCTCAATGGGGTCAAATCCTGAAGTTTCCCCTACTGTGTGATCCGTCTCTTAGGACCTTGTTGAACACTTTCCCGCCTGCACCCCTTTCCCAGGAGAATAGTTCCAGACCTTTGGAGCTCTTGGTCCTTTGCAAAGAGATTTTTTTTTAAAAAAAATTAGCATTTTGAAATAAAATTCATTGGGGCCCCATTGGTCGCTGCAGTGTGCGCGCCTTGCAGATTTTGGGAATCACCTTTAGTGCGGCGCTTCTCAGCCTCAGCAACTGGCTGGGGAATTCTGGGAATTGAACTCCACCCATCTTAAAGCGGCTGAGGTTGAAAAACCCTGCCGTAGAGAATCTAGGTGACAAGACTTCTCCCTTTCTGCAAAGGCTCCTCCTCCCCTCCCTGCAATTTATGGGTGTTTCTAATTCTCCTCTCATCTCCCTTTGAGATTTTAACTGGCCATCTGAACACACCAAAGCCATTCATTCCCCAGACGCGTTTGAGCTCTATCATTTTCTTTTTCTTTTTTTTCTGGAAACAGAGGCAGGAACCAGCAAGAGGAGGCCAGATTAAAAGTGATGGGTGGGGGGGGTTGGGGGGGGGAGGCTTGCAGGCAAAGCCCCCCCCCCCGGTGCCCACTCTGGAGCCTCAAAGCAAGATGGGGGGGGTAGAGGGGTGGCATGACTCAGCATTTTGCAGTGGCGAAGGGGTGAGTCAGCCCTTGGGGAGGATGACTCAGCAGGCAGGACAGCCAAGGTGGTGGTTGCATTCGGAGCCAACATCTGCCAAGGATTCCTGAAGAAAGAGGGAGATTTGGGCTTCCGGTCAGTTTTATTTTGCCTTCCGCCCTCCCAAATGCACAAAGCCGCACACCTTGCGCATGCTCACCCTCTTCCTGCCTGCCAGAGGAAATAAGAGAATGTGGGATTGGATGCAGAATCCAGAGAACCTCTTGCTTTCTTTTTTTAAAAAAATCAAAATCCAAGCATACCTGTTAACCTTGGGTGCAGTGGGGATCCTTGAAATGCACATAGCGCTGATGTTTGCGCAGATTGTGTCATGAGTAAGGATGGCGAGCAGGGGGCTCCCATCCAGACTGTCAAGCGCATGCGTAGCACTGAGGAATTGGTCAGCCATTCAAAGAGACACAGATCGGGACCGCCTTAACCTTTGGGGTTTATATGTCTGGGTTTTCCCACGCTTCTTCAGTTTGTTAGGATCCCTGTTAAGTACTAGCAATAAATATTAGAGACCAGTTCCTTGTCTCAGCGTGTTTCCTGGCTGTTAGGATAGATTGTTTTCACATTTAGCTCCTCCCACACTGTGTGGCAGCCCCCAGCCAGCCTTGGCTGATCTCCAGATGAGCTGAGCAGGGCCCGACTCGTTTGGAACTTGAATGGGACACAACAGGAAAGCAGAGGATAGTAGGCTAGACTGGGCAGTTGAAAATACAGGTAGTCCTCCACTTTTGACCACAATTGGGACCAGAATTTCCATTGTAAGTCATTGCAGTCGTAAGTTGACTCACCACATGACAGGACCTGATTTATGACCATTTTTATGATGGTTATTAAGCAAACCATGGATCGTTAAGTGAATCTAGCTTCCCCAGTGGACTTTTTTGCTGGAAACCAGTAAACCGGAAACCAGCAAAAAAGGTCGCAAATCACGATCGTGACCACAGGATGCTGCGACTGGTTGGAAATGCGAGCCGCTTGCCAGGTGCCCAACTTGCAATCACATGACCGCAGGGGTGGTACAACAGTTGTAAGTGCGGGTACAGGTCATAAAGCACTTTTTCCGAGGCTGTCGTAACTTTGAACCATCATTAAGCGAACAGTCATAAGTCGAGGACTCCCTGTATGTCCTGGGAAAAGGCAAGGGGAAACCAGCCCTGTATTTCAGCCACAAAAATTATATGGATGCATCTGGATGGTTGCCAGGAATTGTGCTTGGATCGCAGAACACTTACCTGTGCTCTGGGTGTCTCTGTTCTTCTCTGTGCTCGCTTCTAAAAACATGGAGCGTCCTCTTATAACCAAGACTGCTTTTTCTCTCTTCACAACCAGATAAAGGGAGACATGCAGAGCCTTTACATAAAAGCAAACCACTGTGTGGACCAGTGAGTATCTTTCTCTGAAGAAAACACTTCCCTCTAAAATCCAGATGGGGGAAATCTGTAGCCATCCAAGTCCTGTTAGACTGCAGCTGTCCTTAATTCCAGCCGGCGTGGTCAGAGGTCAGGGAGGAGCCTCCCTCGTGATTTGGACTCTCATCTGACTTCAAAAGAAAGTGCCACCGATCAGATAAGCTTAAGGATTGGTTGGACTATTTTTTTTTTTTTCCGAATTATTCAAGCCCTGATTCTGAAATAGGAAATATGTATTCAGATGCTGCAGGTATGCATTGCTGCAGCACTAGCTTGTGTGTGCCCTACCTGATACCAAAATGGGGCATCTGAAGAGGGGCGTCACTTTTCTCTAGTGATGCTAATTCTTCGGATGCTTCATGGCAAGGCCTGTGTGTCTCACAACATGCTCTCATTCCTTGTATTCTTGCACGAAAAGGCATGCCTCTTCTAAAATGGTTGCAATTCCTTCTTGTCGGTGCATACGTGCTTCTCAGAAATGCTCTGGCCCAGTGTTTCTCAACCTTAGCCACTTTGAGATGTGTGGACTTCAACTCCCAGAATTCCCCAGCCAGCCATGAGAACTCTGGGAGTTGAAGTCCACACGTCTTCAAGTGGCTAAGGTTGAGAAACACGATGCTGGCCAAAGGACAATTTTGTTTACTTTCTCTAAGGATGCCAGCAGCTTCTGGTCCTGAACACTGATACATTCGTGTTCCCAGCAAATCCTACCTTTAGAACACCCGTTCTTTCAGGATGATTTTGACAACTGCTTTGTTCTGCATAATGACCCACAATTGCATTGCAGCAAACCTCTTTTTAACAGAAGCATCTCTTCCTGCATCAAAGGAAGGGAGTGCCTCTTGGGAAATGATGCTGAACCAGGAGGAATTGGGGCCAGTTGGAAGAGGCATTCTCGAGCTTGCAAGAAGTATGCTTGCTCCCTTGTAAAATTTGTAAAAAAAAAAATTTTTTTTTTTTTACAAATGTAAGCAATATATACACGGTGATGCCCCGTTTAATCAACTGAGGGAGGCAGCCTATGGGCTGGTGGGCATATTTGGAATTTCTGAGAACAGTATGGGTGTGCACAAGATAGCTGCCATGTACCAGTGTGTCCTGCCATACTCTAGCTTCCCTTTACCTTTTCCCTAGGCAGGCGAGCATTAGGCGCGTGCAAACCTTTACAGTTTGGTAATCGGTTGGTGCAGCGTTGCTGGGGTGGTTCTGGCCAAGCCATGGAGACAGAACGCTTCTGACCTTGAAATGTTTTGAACCTGAAATGCGCTGCTTGTTGCTAGTGGATTTGAAGCTTCTCTTCAAACGAAACCCTGAGCTTCAACCCTCCCCTGTTCGGGTATTCTAAGATTGCTCACGAGGCCAGTGCCAGGTCAGGACGCATTTTGGGTAAATAGAGATGGTTGGGATGGTTGAAATTCCTGTTAATTAAGGCAGGAGAGGCAGGAAGTTTGAGAGGCACCAAAGGAGGCCCTTGAGGGTGGACGAGGGCACGCAGACGCCACCTTTCGTACCTTCGGCTAAATTAATGGATTATTTGAATGAAACGTTGGTAGCTGCTAAAGATGGGCCTCGGTTGGGGTGGGTAAAATGGAGGGCCTGGAATTCAAACTGTTTTCTGCACTGCCTTGTTCCCCTGCAGGAAGCCAAACACAAGGAAACAGAAAAATGCCTTCCCACCCAATTTCATCCATTCTTTGGATTCCAGCCACATGATGCTGACGGCTCTGCACTGTCAGAAGTAAGAAGGCCGAGAATGGGGGTCTTTAGGCTTCTTTGTGGGGGGCGATATTTTTGAGCCAGGGTCTTCCAGAAATCTGAATGCCTTTTGGAAGTAAATGCACCCGTCCCTCGCAACCTGGAAGAGCTAATAAAGCTGAGAGGGTTCACCTAAAGAAAGGGAGGCACAAGGGCCTGTTCCTGTTGCACCAGTGGGATCCGGGGTGTTAAAATTGCAGAAGAGCTTGACCCGGGCAGAAACAGGCGGGGGAAAAGTCTGCATGGGAGGGCAGGGGTAGACTTCCCAAAGGTATTGGAATTGAGAGAGGACAGTGGTCAAAAAAAGAGGAAGCTGTATCCTGTGGGCAGATTCTGCACTGAAGGGGAGGGGGACTGCGTTGATGGTGGGGGTGGGCTAGATGACCTCTTGAGTGTATCGAAGATCTATCCTGTGTAGATACTTTATACTGAGAGGTGGATGGTGAAGTAGATGTCTGAGTGTGACAAATACATCTCCTGTATAGAGATTCTGCTTTGAGTGGCGGCGGGTGGACTAGATGACCTCTGGGTGTGTCAAAAGTATATGGTGTGTAGCGATTTTACATTGAATGGTGGAAGATGAACTAGATTATGTGTGTTGAGGATGTATGCCGGATACAGATTCCGCACTGAGTGTTTCAGGGTGGACTAGATGACCTCTGAGTACATTCAAATTCTGTACCCTCTCATTGACTGGGCCCACTTCCTTCTCTGTCATCTTACTACTGTTCCAGCTTGTCTCTTTCTCCTCCCAGTCAGTAAGGGAAATGAGCCTCAGCAGATCCCTAATAATTCTGCCTCTGGTTCTGTTTTGGCATGCCTGAGTAAGAAGCGCATCCTCTCCATTAGCTGTCATTTCCTTTCATATTTACAGTCCATGTTTTTCCCCCTCCCGAAAGAAGAGCAGGGTTTTGAAAAAAGCAGTACTGTAGATACAACAGTAGCAAAACAGCAGCCTAAGTAGCCACCATATATAAACAGCAAATAGAAAAGAATGCAAGATCTGAGATCAGCGATGGGTGAAAACAATTTGGCTGCCTAAAAAAGGCCTATACAGGTAGTCCTCACTTAACAACCATTTGTTTAGTGACAGTTCAGACTTACGACGGTGCTGAAAAACTGACTTACGACTGGTCCCTACACTTATGGGACAGCGTCCCCATGGTCAAATGATCACAATTTGGGTGCTTGGCAACCAGTTCACATTTATGACCATTGCAGCATCTTGTAGTCACATGATTGCCATTTTTTACCTTCCCGGCTGGCTTCTAGCAAGCAAAATCAATGGGGAACTGCATGATTCACTTAATGACCACATGGTTTGCTTAATGACCACAGTGATTCACTTAATGACCATTGCAAAAAAGATCGTAAAATCAGGTTAGATTTATTTATTTACCACTTCACTTAGCATCCACTTCACTTAGGGGACGCGGTGGCGCTGCGGGTTAAACCGCTGAGCTGTCGATCGGAAGGTCGGTGGTTCGAAACCGCGCGGCGGGGTGAGCTCCCGTTGCTCGTCCCAGCTTCTGCACACCAAGCAGTTCGAAAACATGCAAATGTGAGTAGATTAATTGGTACCACTTCGGCGGGAAGGTAACGGCGTTCCGTGAGTCATGCTGGCCACATGACCTGGAAGTGTCTATGACAACGCCGGCTCCAAGGCTTTGAAACGGAGATGAGCACCGCCCCCTAGAGTCGGACACGACTGGACTTTACGTCAAGGGAAACCTTTACTTTACCTTAGCATCCAAAAATCCAGTTTTAGTTGTGGTCATTAAGCGAGGACTACCTGTAAAGGCCCACAAGGGTGTTAAATAGCAATTCATTTCAATAATCAATTTCTGTGCATTTCACCATCTACCACTTTGTGCTATCAGTTTGCAACTAGCAATAACTAACTCAGGGAAGTTAGTCGCCAACTCATTTGCTTCTCCTCTTCTTCCGTTTTGTTTATCTTAAAACATTTAAAGAATAAAATAAATAACTACATAAAATAAAAAAGAAGAGAATGAAAAAAGACATCGTGGCTGGAAAATAAAATATCAGTAAATGAACAATTTAAAGTTGTCATGCAATTTAGAATTCATTATTACATTGATTATAAAATTAATTGACTATATCAACCGTAAATTATCCTATCATCTTGAGAAATAATTGTAAGTCACTACAAAACTCTATAAACAGGGATATTTATATTGATGTCACTCTAAAATAAATGCCCATGATCTTATGAAAAGAAATTTATTTTCATAAGGACAAGAAAAAAATTTAAAAGTACTAAGAACAATTAGTAAAAACAATATTAAGTTCTAAATCTCCCATCGTACCCGGCTGGTGATTGCATCAAATTATTTATAAACATTGAAATTGCTTCTGGTTACTGTCTTTAAATCAAATATGGCCCCCTTAAAAATGTGCTCTAGATATCTGCATTGTCTTGTGCTGTGAGGCTCATCTGCTTCCCTTCTCTTTCAGGGAAGGTTTAACTTTCGTCTCTGTGCATGACTGCTTCTGGACACATGCGGCCACGGTTGACTCGATGAATAAGGTATTTATTTATTATATTCATTAATTTATCAAATTTCGTCACCACCCATCTCCCCCAAAAGAGGTAAGATGCTGCCACGCAAATGCATCTCACGGTATCCTTCCTTGGACTAAGCCAGTGTTTCTCAAACTTGGCCGCTTTAAGATGTGTGGACTTCAAGTTGAAGTCCACACATCTTAAAGCGGCCAAGTTTGAGAAACACTGGTCTAAGACAACCATTCCCCAAAAGTTTGCCTTTGTAGTCCCAAGAGCTTTGGGGCCAGATTACACAAAGGAGTAATCTTCTCTTGTTTATTAGCAGATTCACACGACGGGCTTTTTTGCAGTAGCCCTGTGCTGACAGACTCCGTTTCAAGAAAAATGCAACCTTCCATTCCATACAGGCTTTTAAAGTCATCTTATTTGAAGCCACTTTGCCATAACCTTTTATAGCATGACCTGCCTTGGATCGGAAAACATCCCCCCCATCTCTCTCTCTCTCTCCCTCCCTCTCCCTCTCCCTCTCCCTCTCCCTCTCCCTCTCCCTCTCCCTCTCCCTCTCCCTCCCTCTCCCTCCCTCCCTCTCTCTCTCCCTCTCTTTCTTTCTCTTTCTTTCTTTCTTTCTTTCTTTCTTTCTTTCTTTCTTTCTTTCTTTCTTTCTTTCTTTCTTTCTTTCTTTCTTATTTTGCTACCGCCCATCTCCCCCAAAAGAGGGACTCTGGGCAGTTTACAGTAAAATTAAGACTATAATAATAGACAATTAAGATCTTATAAAATGCAATATAAATAAGACTTTTAATAACTTTTAATGAGTTTATTTAGATTTTTGGCCTGTGTGTGGTTTAAAACCCACTTCCCCAACCTGGTCTGAAATTTTTGCCAGCCTATATGGAGGGCAGTAGCATTGGCTACTTTGGAGTGTGGTTTTTTTTAATCAAAATGTGTTACATTTTTTTGCTGTTTTATTTATGGGAAGCCCTTCTTGCGAGATTTTCCCTAAAAGGTCTTGTGTATGTGCATGTGCACTCGCACATGCCTTTGAGTCAGTCTTGACTCCCAGCAACTGCCTGGACAAGTCCCTGCACTTTTCTTGGCAAGATTTTTGGAAATGATTTTCCCTTGCCTTCTTCCCAGGGCTGAGGGAAAGAGGCTGGCCCAAGATCACCCAGCTGGCTTTGTGCCTAAGGCAGGACTGGAACTCATGGTCTCCCAGTTCCTAGCCTTTAACCACTACACCAAACTGGATCTCCTATTATGCATTAGTATAACTTAATTTCTTATTTTTTTAGATAGAAAGTATGTATAAATAAACATTCTAATATTTTCTTCCTGTACTCCAGTTTACTGTCTTCCATACCCCTGGGATGCATACCCTCCACTTTGGAGACCCCTGACTTACTGAGAGAGCTTTATTGTTCCTCTTGGCTATCAAGCATCCTGTAAAAGCTTTGTGTGCCGCTGACGTTTATTTTATTGATTTGTATCGTTTTAGCTGTCTATTATAATTTATTTCCAAGTCTGCTTTGAGTATTCCCGATTCCCTGTCCCCTCGGAATGTTCCTTGCTTGTTTGGATCAGAAACTTCAAGTCCCATCATCCTTCTCGGGATTGTCAAGAATTGGGGATGCCCAGTCTATGGAGCTACTAGCTGCATTTCTGCTCTGTGGGTTTTCCTACATGTTTCAGGAAGGACCGGAATGTTTAAGTGATTATTTTCTGAATCCTAGATATGCCGTGAACAGTTTGTGGCACTACACAAGGAACCCATTTTGGAGGAGCTTTCGAAGTTTATGTTGCAGAAATACTGTTCGGATACTCGGTAAGTTCTCTGTACCATGGGACATTTATTTTCTCTTTGCATACCATCAAAGGCATCTTTCCAGATAGCCTCTGCAGCAGAAGGTTGCTGTGTGGAATGCTCCTGATTGGGATTCCAACCCCTCCCTATTCAGAAAGCACCAGAAAAAGACTTTTTTCTGTACCTCTGCCAAGAGAGGGTTCCCCCAAGTGGGGGTCCATGTGAATGTGCCTGAAAATTAAAAAAAAAGAAAAAGAAACGAAGCAGAAAGCTTTGGGGGTGAGTGTCTTTGAGTCAGTGCAGGACTAGTCCCTGCAGTTTTCTTGGCAAGATTTTTTTGGAAGTGGTTTGCCATTGCCTCCTTCCTGGGGCTGAGAGAGAGGGGCTGGCCCAAGGTCACACAGCTGGCTTTGTGCCTAAGGCAGGACTAGAACTCACCATCTCCTGGTTTCTAGCCTGGTGCTTTAACCACGACACCAAACTGGCTCTCTGCAGAAAGCTTACCTGCTTTGTTTTCAGGTGATACACACCCCCTTTCTCCAACCAAGCATGGTTGCTGGGATTTTTAGGAATTGAGGCCCCGGTGCATCTGGCAATGTGCCCTTGCCACAGCGGGCATCGCTGTGCGGTACAATCTTATGCCAGTTTGCTCCAGAGTAAATCTTACTGAATGCAGGAAAGGTTATTTCATACTGCTTTTAGAGTAGCCGACATAGAAAAGCCTTTTTGCTGGCATGTAAGAGAAGAGGGAAACACCTCTTTTTAAGATGATGCTTGCCCTCTGCTATTTTTATAAACATTTGAACTGCTTTTGGAAAACCTTCATGATCGATTGATTTGGAAATTGGTTGATGGGCTGATCTGGCTGACTGGGAGACAGAATGGAAAAAGGCTTAACGGTCCTCTGGCTCAACGGTCACCCGGCTCAACTCTCTTGATGGTGTTGTGGCACTTCCACGAGGGGACAGCCCCTTCCACATGGGCAGTGTTGCCGGGGAGATTTTACTGAGTCGAAATCTCCTTTCTTTGTGGAAGGGCACAAAATAAATCTGCGTCTTGTTTTCGCAGATGCTGCCAATAGCAGGAGAGAGTCAGGTTAACAAGGGAGATATTTTTCCGTGCCGGGTTCTGTCCTCTCTTCTGAGCAGTAGCTCTATTTTACCCAATTTGCGGTTTCCCCCCCTCCTTTTAATGCTTTTCCTTGTTTTTCCAGCTATGAACATGATTGGAGCAGTCCCCATTAAATAAAACAATACATTTTTTTAAGCCTCCCTCCCAACTCTTCCAGGAGACCAAGCAAAACTAACTAATCTGTGGGGGTGGGTTCAAAAAAAGAGCAGGAAAAGAAAACACACCCACTGAAGGAAGGTTGAACTGTCCTTGGGGAAGGAAAGAGTGATCTGTGAAGAGAGGATTTGCAGAAGAAATTGCACGGCCCTGAGAAAGAGGGAATAGTGAGAAACTTTTTTTAAAAAATTGCCTTGATTTTGTTTAGTGTGAGAGGGGAGTCTTAGACAGGCTTTCAAGGTTCTGCTATTCCTTCCTACACAATAAAGAGTGTGCTGTGCCTGCTTCATGACCTGGCCTCCCTCTCAGGGCTGGCATCAACTTGAAAGCCGGCCCAAGTTTCTCTCCGTCCCATCTTGTACTAAAGAAAATCAAGGCGGGCTTCTTTTGAGTTTCTTTCTCACCCTTCCTGCTTTTTCAGGAATGGGTAATCTCTTCTTGAGCCAGACCCACTCAGTTTTGACTGATGGGTTTATTGGGCTGCAAGCGAGGCGGAGATGGGGCATTGAGCTCCAGGCATTTGAAAGTCACCCAGTGGGTGGGTGGGTGCGTGGGTGTCACCAGGCCCAGTCAGTGAACCAACGAAAGCACTGGGTGGGGGTTTTAGCGATGGGAAATGTGAATGAGTGGCCCACCACTCCCTTAGTGGCACATAAATCCTTTCTTTTTTAATTGGTGCATAAATCCTGCTCTCTGCCTGGCATTGCTGGGCTCAAACTGCACTCTGGCAGGCTTGATGGGAACTAACTTTATCCAGGAAGATGGGGGAAACTGGCATTAAGTTCTTCTTTGGTTGACGTGTTTCCCTCCCTCCCCCCCTCCCTCCCCATGTAACAGAAGGAAGAAAAATGAGATACTTCTCAGGATCCAGGAGCTGAAACAGTTACTGTCTAAAATTCCTCAGAAAGGTAGGAATACAAAGGCCATTGATTTGTGGGATCGGGGATTTGGGGAATTCTAAGGGAAGGCTGTGCAAATGGCCAATCCCCTGTGGGTGTCCCTGCTTAGCCCTTTCCAAGATGAAAACCTCATTCAGCAACCATCAAAACTGATATCATTCACCTTTCATGACAATGGGGTAGTGGGCGGGGTGGAGAGAGAGAGAGAGTCTGGATCTGCAGCATGGCACCCTCCGGCACCAATGTGCCCGCTGGTACCTTCCTTGTCCAGTTTGGTTTTGGTATGTGTGTCTGTGTCTTTGAGGCAATCTTGGCTCAGGGCAACAGCCTGGAGTAGACCCTGCAGTCCCTGCTAAGCCTGAGTTCTGAAAACTTCAGGGCCCTACGTAAGATTCCTTGGAGGGATTCACAAAATAAAATGGGAGGGTGGCGGTGGGTTTGTTTGCTTTCTGATTGTGGGATGTTTTGTGATTGGACGTGCCAGCTTTGGCCATCATTTTCCAGGTATGCCTGTACCATATCTTCAGATCAAAGGTATCTACAAAAGTTGTGGATCCTTGCTACAAACGTTGAAAAACACATTTAAAAAATTAGTTCTGTGCCTCTTTTCCACAGTAAATTCATCCCCATCTGGCAAGCCTCTTCCTTCCCTTCTCCCTGATTCCAGAAGCAACTGGCCTGGAGCTCCAAAGCTTTCCAAATCCTGAACTGCTTTAGATGAGGACAGCTTGTGCCAATCTGGCATCTTTTAAACGAGTTGGGACCTCAATTCCCAGAATTCCAAGCAGACCTCCCAACACACCTGTGAGATGCCACGGGAGTAGCTTTTTTTTCAGCATGGGCCAATGAATGTGATCAACATATGTACCGTAGGTTCACTCCCCCAATCTTCAAAGGAATGCTACATGTAATCCTTGCTTAACGACCACAGTTGGGACTAGAATTTAGATCACTGAGTGATGCAGTTGTTAAGCGAATCCAGCACCATCGTAAGTCTGCATGGTCGCTAAACAGTCGTTAAGCAAGGACTACCTGTAGTTTTCTCTGGGGGTAATTACTTGTTTAACTCTCCCTGAATTAGGATGGTGCAAAGGCAGTTACTTCCCAACAACTGCTGTTTAAGGTAGACTGCCTCTGAAACTGGAAGGCTGCTGGTCTTGCTTACACCATTCCTTGCTTCAAAATTAGGAGCTGAAAGCTAAATTCGGGAGCTGGACAGGATCTCAAGGGCCATCCACCTCTCCATCCATCCTGACCCTGAGGCAGGAAGATTCCTGACACTTGCTCCTTGGTCCACTGCTATTGCAACCTTTCTTTAAATACCTTAGCAGAGATCTCATTACCTTTCCAAGCCAGCAAACGTCTTGCAACGTCAGGGCGCCTTTGGCTAGAGGCCTTTTGGCGTTTGACTTTCCCCCAGTGGGAGAAATTCCCTTTGAAGAGTCAAGCTGCCTGATCATGTGCAGCAACACACCAAGGTTGGCAGCAATCCAGGGTCAATTCCTGGGGCAGCTTCTGTTTTAATCCAGAGGTGCTTCTCCTGGTGTGACCAAATCAGGCTCCACCTTGGGATCAATTTTGCAACTGTGGACATAGTCTTGGTCCAAAATGCCTCCACCCTACCCCGTGGGTGCTGGCGGTTTAGGAGAAAATGCCTCCGGAGACTTGGCACGGTGCATCGACTCCTCTGCTGGGCATCTTGTAGCACTTGTTAATCTTATCTGTTAGCCTCTTTGCTTCGGCCGCTGACGGCCTTTGTGGTCCTACTTTGTTTACAGAGAACCACATCTGGCTTTGTGTCAGCTGGGATCCCAGCAACGCCCAGTTATTTCATGCTGTCCCAGACTTAAGCTGACCAGTCTAATCTCTGCTGCTCCCCACACTTCCCTGTTACGCCAATCAGGGCAACTCTGTTTACAACCCAGTAGTATTACTCTTTGGAATGGTAGGCGGGCTGACACTGCCTACCTCAATTAGTTCAAATTTTGAAGAGGGTGTACCATGGCTCTTTAAAAGAAAATTAAAGGAACTGAGATAAGCCCTAGTTGCTAGTCCTCATGGCGATAGCAAATACAGTTCCACATTCTCCTGCCGGTGATCAAGATGGCCCTTTTCACCTAACAACTGTTACTGGCGAAGTGCCTGCAGCAGTACAGCAGATGGGCAGGAGTAGTCTCGGGGACTGGTTTGACTGGGTGCCCTGGCAATCTTTCCCAGGCCCAGCCTTTTGTAGTCTGACCTGGGCTTGGTATGCTGGAATAGACATGAATTCTACATAGCTGCAGCCTCTTCTTGGAGGACAGCCGGGACTGGAGGACAGCCGGGCCACGCCCCCTCAAAATGCCAGCTGTGTCCTCAGCCCATAAAGATCAGCTGCCCAGGCTGTACAGGTAGTCCTCGACTTACGACCATTCATTTACCAACCATTCGAAGTTACGATGGTGCTGAAAACAGTGACAACTGGTCCTCGCACTTACGACTGTCGCAGCATCCCTGCGGTCACGTGATCAAAATTCAGGCACTTGGCAACCGGCATGTATTTACAACAGTTGCAGCATCCCAGGGTCACACGATCGCCATTTGCAACCTTCCCAGCCGGCTTCTGACAAGCCAAGTCAATGGGGGAAGCCAGATTCGCCTAACTAACCACATGATTCGCTTAACGACCATGGCAAAAGGGTTGTAAAATTGGGCATGGCTCACTTAACAACCGCCTCACTTAGCAACAGAAGTTCCGGTCCCAGCTGTGGTCTTAAGTTGAGGATTACCTGTACTCCGGATGGGACTTTGCAGGGAAACATTTTTCCCGTCACCCGCTCCCTGATCATTTTAACAGGTGTTGCCCAGAGGTCTGTGGGAAATGAACTCCAGGACCTTTTGCATACAGAATTGTGGCACTTCCCCTGAGCCAGAGCCGCAAAAGATCCTTGGCATCCCATCACGTTTCATCCCAGGCCCTGGGGGTTGGGAGTGGGACTTCCTTGTGTGCTGAGGTGAGTTGAGGACTGGCTCTGAAAAGTAGACGCTCTCCGTTAATCAAGACTGACGCGTCCTGGTCCTGGTCCTGTTCCCCATCCTTTTGCTAGGAATACCAGGTGTAACTTTTGTTCATGCCAATGGGATGAAAAATAGTTGCTTGTGTTGCAAATGTTAATTTTTGGATGCGGGAGGTACTCGGTGCCGAGGTGAATGGCTCTGTCCACGGTGAGCGTAGCTGGGGTGTCAGGCAGATTCAGTCTATTTCCTGAAATTCTGATTTTGTTACATGCCCCTCTTTCCATGGATTCAACTTGTCCTTTTTTTTTTTTCTTTTTTTTTTTGAGAGTCCTTTCTGACTCTCAGGTTATCAGAGAGCTTTTTCATTCATTCATTCATTCAATTTATATTGCCGCCCATCTCAAACTAGTGACTCTGGGCAGCTTTCTTGTAACCACACCAGTCTCACCAGCTGTCTTGTTTTTCCTCTCTCCTTGGTACACTTTGTGTTTGGGCCTTCATTTTCCCGTTTTTCAGGATTTCTCTACTCTTTCTCCCTTCAGGATTTCCATCCGTGGAATCCCTCCTGCTTTTTCTCTTAGCTGACTGAAGTCAGCTCTCTCTGAGTCTAGAATACTCACCTGGCTACTCTCTGATCTTCCTGCCTGCAATATGGTGACTTTGAGGATCACGTGGTCTCCCTCTTCTGAGGTTTCTACAACGTTTGTGTCCTCAGCCACTTCTTCCCTATGTGCCATGACAGCTCCATAATGTATACTGGTCACAGTAAAAACAATCAGCTATAAATTCCTAAACCTAAATACCTGAAACCCAGATCCTCTTAACTCAGTACTTCTCAGCCTTGGCCACTTTCAGATGTGTGGACTTCAACTCCCAGAATTCCCCAGCCAACTCTACTATCTGTTGCTAACCACTATTCTCAGCTTCTGTCCACAGCTGCCTTTACCAGTCAGTCTGCTTTATTAACTACGTGTATTTTCAGATGGGCAGTGTTGGGCTTCAGGATTTAGTGACTGTGGTCTAGACAACAGATTTCCAGACGTTTCGCCAGCAACTGTGGCTGGCATCTTCGGAGGCAAAGTAATCTGCTATGCAGAGCACAGGCAACTGAGCAGGGACCTTACAGCCCAGGACACCTAGCCTCCGAAGATGCCAGCCACAGTTGCTGGCAAAACGTCAGGAAATCTGTTGTCTAGACCACAGTCGCTAAATCCTGAAGCCCAACGCTGCCCAACAGATACTGCCGTGAAAGCCTACATATTTTCAAATCTTTTTTAATGCATGCAGGATAGGTAGAGACAGGGATTTGGGGGGCAGGGGGGAAAGACTCCCATAACTGGGGAGTCAGGAGCCAAAATGCCTTCAAACTGAATGCAGCCCATGCAAAAAGCAGTGGAAAGAAGGCCTTGTTCCAGTGATTGTGTTGGATAAACGGGATCGTGCAAAACAGGGCCTGCGGCAGGTGCTGGGGAACGGCTGACACTAGAGCTTAAATTGGGCTGTGGCCTTAATAGGGAACCAGCATAGAGCCCTTTGGAGGGAGGCAATGTGGGAGGAACAATGGAGGTCCAGAATAATGCATGCTTCTGGACCCAGGTCAGTGAACATAAAGAAGACCAGCTCATAAACTCTGCTCCTTTTGAAGGCGACGGTGTAACTCCAAAACTTCCACTGCCCTTAGGCTGTTCTGCAGTTCATCTGCCGTCTCACCTGGGGTGGGAAAGTGGGTAACCATTCCTGGGGGTGGCTCGCACCCTAGGGCCCCTCCCACCAGCTTGGAATTTTATAGCCTCTTGGATTTTATATTTATTGCATTTTATATTTGTAATGTGCTTGGTTTTTATGGGATTTTAACATGTGTTGTTGTGGCTTGATTTTATCGTAAGCCGCCCAGAGTCCCTCTTTTGCGGGAGATGGGCGGTAATAAAATTTGAATAATAGATGAACAAACAAATAAATAAATAAATCCAAAGCATCTCAGTTCACCCGGGTGCACAGAACTGCGGTTTGGGCCTGATGCCATATGACCTCCCGTTTCGACCAACAGGCTGTGCCATGCTGCATTTGCCAACTTATTCTGCTTTCGCTGCACCCAGTTTTGGCAAGGAAACTGCTTCTCAAGGTGTGCCGAGGACCATCTCCCCCAGCCCAGTCTGCAGTAGTGAAGCAAGCAGTGGCTGTCTCATTGTTTGAACCCCGGCATATCCTGTGAGGTCCCAGTGGTACCGCTGTTGTCAGACATGCCCCCCCACGAGAATCCATGGCTCACTGCCAGAGTCTGTCACTTCCTTTTTTTTCCTTGTTGGTTTCAAAGCCGAGACTCTTAAGTTCATCCTAGGATACCTTTACGTTAAGCAAAAAACAGAAGGAATCTGGTGGCACCTTTCAAAAGCTGAGGCCTTTCTTCAGACATTTCTTCGTCTGAAAAGGTGCTGTGACGCCTCCTGATTTTTGCCTGCTGGAGGCTAACACAGCTCTTTTGCTTCGGTCCTTGTCTTTGTATAACTTGAAAGCTGCCTCCAAAATGTGAGACCTTTTTGTGATGTCCAGATCTCTTCACCAGGCAGCAACATTAGAAAAAGGCATCTTAGAAGGAAGGGTCAAGGAAAATGAAGCGTTCTTCCCACTAGTCTCAGTCAAAGGCACCAGGCTGGGGAGCGATAAGTCTCTAAACAGAGTTAAATTCCAGCTCCCTGCATCCCTCATCACTGGCCACACCGTCTACTGCTCCTGGGGGTTGAAATTCGGTGAAATCAAAGGGGGGGGGGAATGGAATCATCATAGTCATCTTCAACTCTTGCTGAATGACGTTAAATCATTTTTAGTTTTTACTTTAGGTTTTTTTTCCTATGTTTAGTTAACATGGGTCTACCTAACTAAAGCAGAAATGGACCATCCGTGGGCCGTATGTCACTTTGAATTGCTCTGCTGAAATTTGGTGGCAGAATGGGCACTTTGGGGCAGCCCAGTTTTTCATTATATTTACCATCCCCCTCTACTTAAAAAATTAAGGTGGGAAAAGAAGTGGAGGGCCATTAGTTTCTATGCCTACCCCTAAAACCTTGAAAAACGGGCCAAAAGAGTCTCTTTCTTTTCTTCCATTTTGGAGCTGAAGTTGATAGCTCAGTTTGGGGCTGTTGAGTCTCCCCTCTTTCTGTGACATTGGCTTGGTCTCCTGCAGTATCCTAGAGCGCTGGGGGCTGAGTCACAGCCCTTGAATACTGGGGTTTGGTGCCTGATCCTTTCTCAGCTCTCTCTGGGGAGTGAATTGGGCCTCCCCTCCCTCCCTCCCTCCCTCCCTCATTCATTCATTCATATCCTACCAACACTCCCACTGGACTCTCAGCGGCTTGGTTTTCCCAACCAGTATCTTCTCACCGTTTTTCTGATCTTTCCCTTTTCCCCCCGTCAGGTGATTTCGACTTAGAGGAAGTGAAGAAATCAACTTACTTTTTCAACTGATTCTGCAAGACCATCTGCCGCGCCTTTGTCCTCCTCCTCTGGATTTGAATTCCAACCAGGCCGTGGTGTCTGCCGGGCAAAATAAGGAGCCATTTCCTGTTTCTCTTCCACCTCAGCAGGACTGGAGATATTTTTGGTTCCTTAAATATTCTCCCTCTCTCTGACTTCTGGAGGGAGCCAGCCTGGCAAGGCCTCCCTTCCACCCGGAGGGGAAGGGGCGTCGTGTCTCCCCAGGAACTGTGTTCTTAGGTTTACAAGGGAAGACAAAGGTACTTGTGCCTAAGTGTGCAAACAGCATGTTGCTCCATGGATAGCCTGGAGAAAGGGCTTAGTTTGGCCTTCCTGTCTCTTCTGGAAGAAAACAGTCGGCACTTGTTCTCACCGTTGGGAGTATTGGGTTACGGAATCCATCACTGTGCTCATTCCCCCTCCTTCACTTTTTACGCACTTTGTTCCAGTTGAGGGGGCTGGACTTGCACAGCCCCCACCCTCCATCCTGGTAATTTCCTCTTGCAACAGCCAATAAAGTAAATATTTGAAATCTGGGCCAAGCTTTTCTACTAGTAATTCTAGATTTGGGTACAGTGGGAAATAAACATAATAAGAAGTCTTTTATTTATTGATTGATCAAATTTAGCCACCGCCCATCTCCCCCAAAAGTGGGACTCTGGGCGGTTTACAATAAAATGCTGGGGAAGGAGGCTCCTGCAGGCTTCCCCTTCTCCCTGTCTCGGCGTTTTGACTGCCAGTCACGGGCTGACACACCTCCGCAGCAACGCAGCATCCTCAAGACTGCCCGCTCCTCGCATCTCGGCATGCGTTTCTGCTTAGATTGTGCCTCTTTCTAAAGAGCAGGACAGTTTTCCTGCAGGGAGAAATGGCGACGCCTTACTCTTTTCACACTCAAATGGCAACCCTTTCTAGAGAAAAAGTAAAAGAGACCTTCTCTTTGAAACACGCAGAGAAGAAGCATGTCTCACCAAATGGGAGCTTGGAAAACTCGGCCATCTATTAGGCATGCGCAACACATGAGCCTCCAGATGTTTGACTCTACCACCCAAAAATCCAGTCCAGCATATTTAGGAGGATCACACCAACTTCCATCAGCCCAACTAACTACTGGAGGGCCTCAAATTGCTCACCTAGGCCCACCTTGCAGGGTAAATTATTCATGCCTCCAGGTTGCAGCAAGGATTTCCAAATGAAGACGACGGTGATGATGACCTAATTAAACACATATGGTGCCCAACTCCCAGTGACTCTGGGCAGTTTACACACCGCTTAAAACATTAAAAACATGAGAGAAAAATGAAGAGTAAAGTTGGGAAAGATGATAAAGTCCAGGTGGGAGCAATGGAAAACAACCCATAAAATCTAAAGGGGGCTTCACTCACCCTTGCCAAAGGCCTGGGTAAAGAGCCAGGTCTTCAAGGCCCTTCGAAAGGCCAGCAGGGTGGGGAATGTTAGAATCTTGGGGGGAAGCTCATTCCAGAGGGCAGATGCCACGACAGAGAAGGCACACTTCTGGAATCCCAAAGGATGGTCTAGTTTAATGGAGGGAATGTAGAGCCCACCAACACTGCCAGATTGAATCAGCTGGGCAGATAATAGGGGAGACAGGCAGTCCCTCAATCAGTCCCTATGCCATCTTGCTGAATTATGTCTTTCAACAACCTGTACTGGCCATGCCAGCTGAGATGGTTGGGAACCAACATCTGGAAGGCTCCAACATGGGGGAGACCTCAAGTTCATACCACTGGTTTAGTAACACAGTTTGCAAAGATGCCCATGTTTAATTCCCAGCCCCTGCAGTATAAACTATCTGCTTGAAACTCCAGAGACCTGGGACTAGTTCAGCCAACCTGTTCATTTCTCACTTGGTTGGGACAAGAATTCATATCATGATACAAGCTAATGCCAAATGGAAGCCTCACCTGATCGTTCTTCAAGTTGAATGAGAGATGGTAGGAAAAACCCCCACAATGGGGCAAGATTTAAAAATGGAACTACACAAATTTCAAGGTATCTTTAATGCCAGTCTGGGCTAAATACAGAATTTTGGAGACAGTTAAAGAGGAATTCCCCAGCCTTGTTTATACTAAGTTCATTAAGGCAGAGTCTCCCCAGTTACTCTGAAATGCTTCTTCCCAGATTCCGCATCACCTGGGCCAAGTTGCCATTTATCAGCTAGACTGCCAACAGGCTCCCCTTCCGTCTCTTGATGGTTCTGTCTCTTTTCCCTTTCCCATCCTCCCCATAATCTAGCACCAGGTGAGAATTTGCCTCCCACATGCCTTCCCGGGAAACAAAATAGTTTCCCTGCATTTTTTATGGAAGTAGTTTTAGCCTTCTTGTGGAACTGATTTCTTGGTTTGGTCTACCTCTGTGTTTTTCAACCTTGGCAGCTTGAAGATGTGTGAACTTCAACTCCCAGAATTCCCCAGCCAGTGTTAGTAAGTTATGCAGCAGCTAAGGGGTGTCTGAACAGCCTGCCATTCGTAATACAGTCCTGTTTCTCCATCAGCCCATGATCCCCTTGGCTTCCTGGGCTTCAATTCAACCTCTGGAAGATCACGGAGGTTCTTTTAGATACATTGGAAGTATGAGGGAGGCTTCAGACAGACATGCAGGAAAAAACAGAAGCCGCATCACCATCTTCCTTCACCCCTTTCAACAAGGAAGGGAGCCTCCAGAAATGCCTAGGAAAGTTGGAAAGCAATTCTCAAGTTTTCTGAGCGTAAGAGTCTTTTAGAGTGGGCGGCTATAATAAATCTAGAATAAATCTAATAAATAATAAGGCCGAAAGCAAAAACTCCCTTTGAATGAGGGGCCCCTACAGATTTTGAGGCAGCATCTGTATACCCTCAGTGGCCTTTGAAATTCAACCGGTTTTGAAAAAAGGCCCACTTGGATTCAATTTTTATTTATGCTAATGGGGATTTGGTTGTTCCATGCCTCCAAATTCTCTCTACCTGTCGATCTTTTGCTTCCGCAGTATCTAAATTTAGAATACATCTGCTTAAAGGGAACACCAGTTTGTTTTCGGAAATGGAACTATCCTTCGTATCATAATTAAATTTTACATGCAATTTTTTTTTTATTCTGACTGCTGCTGCAGCCTTGGAGGTCTTATTATTGGCTCTCTCTGCTGGGGCCGACAGCTTAAAAGCTATTTAATTACTTGTAGAGGCTGAGTTTCCTAATATCTCTATACTACTTATCTCTGCCAGTTGCTAAAATTCCATCACGTTACAGCATGACCCCCCAAAAAAGGGGGGGGGGTTGAGCAGGCATTTGCAGCTCATTTATGAATTAAAAGATTTTGATGGTGCTTTTGACTCTCCAAAGAGAATCTGAAAGTCAATCAGCAAATGTAAAAACAGTAACAAATACAGCCACACCATGAAAGCAAAGATCAAATGACAGACACTAAAATGTTCCCATTTATTCAATGTATCCTGAAAATAGGCAGGAACATAGAAGATGACATTAGGGGGAGTCAACTTTCTCTATGGATTCTGAATTTCTAGCATCCCTTGCTATAGAGTATGCTGGAGGAATGCAAGTTGCAAATTTAATGACATCCGAAACACCACATTTTACCCATCTCATCCAAATATATGGGGATCCTGGACTGGAAGAAGATGAGGGTGGTTTTAAAATTGGAGGAAGAAACATCTGTAACTCGTGCTATGCTGATGTCACTCTGCAAGCTCCAGAAATGAAAATCAAGGTTCACAGTGGAAAAAATTGACTAGAATTAAGTGTAAAGAAGACCAAACTAATGACAACAGGTAGAACAACTGGCCTTAAAATTGGCAGTGAAAACATTGAAGAGGTGGAGAGCTTCTGCCTTTTAGGATTGACGATCAACAGCAAATGAAGCAGCAGTCAAGAAAGGTGCAGTGGACCAGCATGTGGCAGGGATGCCTTGGAAAAGATACTCAGATGCAGTGATCTGTGCATGCAGCATCTATAATCAGAATGGTGCAGGTAACAGTATTCCCTGTGGCATTCTATGGAAGTGAAAGTTGGACTCTGAAGACGCAGGATAGGAAGGGGATTGGTGCCCTTGAATTCTGGCGTTGGAGAAGATGCCTGAGAATCTTATGGACAGCCAAGAAAACAAAGAACAATTCTAGAGTTCTCACTCAAGGGGGCACAAACGGCCAGGCTCAAATTGTCCTACTTTGGACACATTAAGCAAAGACCCAGCTCTCGGGAAAATGCTCTGATGCTGGGAAAGGTGGAAGGAAAGAGGAGAGAAAAGAGTCAAAGGAGTCAAGATGGCAGCCTAGATGGTCTGCTCAAAGCTCCACCTAAGGTGGATGGACTCAGTTACAGTGGTGATGGGGACACTGTTGGAAGAGTTGAAGGACCAGGTTGGGAAGAGATCATCATGGAGAAAATCTATGTGGCTGCTAGGAGTCAACATTGACTTGATAGTATGTAATCAATCAATCAGTCAATGGAAAAACCCACCTTCCTTTGAGAAGTCCATAATTCTGGGAAAGGTGGAAGGGAAGAGAAGAAGAGGAGGACCATCAGCAAGGGGGGTGGACCCAGTTACAGGGGTGATGGGGTACTGTTGGAAGGCCTGGAGGGCCAGGTTAGCAACAGATCATCTGGAAAAAGTCTGTGTGGTCACTTAGAGTTGACAATGACTTGATGGCATATAATCAGATTTCCAGCAGTGGTCAGCCATTGGCCTCTAGCACATCATAGCCAAAATCAGAACCTTCTCCCATGCTTTGCCCCCGTTTCTGCTTTTCTGAGGTTAAAAATGGGAAATTGTCCCCAGTAAAACTGCTGGGGATTACATCCATCAGCATTACGGAAATGGCTTGTTGTTCCCATCTTCCAGGATGATTTTTCACCTCCCAGTTTACCCACTAGCTTGGGGATTCACTGGTGATCTCCCATCCAAAGACTGACCTAGTTCAACTTGACTTAACTTCCCAAATCTTCCAAGGTTGGCTAAGATATGCTATCTCTAAATATGGAGGCTCCATTTTCAAATCCAGTCTTATTAAAGGCAATCAATCTCTCAAACTGACCTACCTCACAAAATCATTGCAAAGATAGGTATGGTAAGAAGATACCAAATGCTGTATATATGCCATCAGGAGTTTCTAGCGGCAATGACCAGATGGAAATTGAATGATTAAAAATACATACTGTTGGTGTGGCTATGTATGATTTATTACTAGCATCATGTTACATCATGGTGCATTATTAATGTATTTATCTAGCCCTATAAATGTATATGTTGTCTTCAGCAAAGGATCATTACCTTGCCATGGTGCTGGAGCTTGAGCACCTCAGTGATGCCATGAGCTAAACCGTGAAGGGCCACCCAAGACGGGAAGGTCATGACAGAGAGGTCAGACTAAATGCGATCCCTGGGGAAGGTAATGGCAACCCACCCCAGTATTCTTGCCGTGAAAACTCAATGGATCAGTACAACCAGAGATATGTCGGTATACCATCGGAAGATGAGACCCCCAGGTCGGAAGATGGTCAAAATGCTACTGGGGAGGAACAGAGGTTGAGCTCAACTAGCCCCAGACGTGATGACGCAGCTAGCTCAAAGCTGAAAGGACGGCTAGCGGCTGACGGTGCTGGTGGTGAACGGCGAATCCGATGTTCTAAGGATCAACACACCACTGGAACCTGGAATGTAAGATCTATGACCCAGGGCAAATTGGATGTGGTTATTGGTGAGATATCAAGATTAAAGATAGACATTTTGGGCGTCAGTGAACTGAAATGGACTGGAATGGGCCACTTCACATCAAATGACCACCAGATCTACTACTGTGGACAAGAGGACCACAGAAGAAATGGAGTAGCCTTCATAATTAATAGTAAAGTGGCTAAAGCAGTGCTTGGATACAATCCAAAAAACGATAGAATGATCTCAATTCGAATTCAGGGCAAGCCATCTAACATCACAGTGATCCAAATATACGCCCCAACCACAGATGCTGAAGAAGCTGAAGTAGAGCAGTTCTATGAGGATCTGCAGCACCTACTGGACAACACACCTAAAAGAGATGTTATTTTCATCACAGGAGACTGGAATGCTAAGGTGGGCAGTCAAATGACACCTGGAATTACAGGTAAGCATGGCCTGGGAGAACAAAACAAAGCAGGACATAGGCTGATAGAATTTTGCCAAGACAACTCACTCTGCATAACAAACACTCTCTTCCAACAACCTAAGAGACGGCTTTACACATGGACTTCACCAGATGGACAACACCGAAATCAGATTGATTACATCCTTTGCAGCCAAAGGTGGCGGACATCTATACAGTCGGTAAAAACAAGACCTGGAGCTGACTGTAGTTCCGATCACGAACTTCTTCTTGCACAAGTTAGGATCAGACTCAAGAGATTAGGGAAGACCCACAGATCAGCTAGATATGAGCTCACTAATATTCCTAAGGAATATGCAGTGGAGGTGAAGAATAGATTTAAGGGACTGGACTTAGTAGATAGGGTCCCGGAAGAACTCTGGACAGAAGTTCGCAACATTGTTCAGGAGGCGGCAACAAAATACATCCCAAAGAGGAAGAAAACCAAGAAGGCAAAATGGCTGTCTGCTGAGACACTAGAAGTAGCCCAAGAAAGAAGGAAAGCAAAAGGCAACAGTGATGGGGGGAGATATGCCCAATTAAATGCAAAATTCCAGAGGTTAGCCAGAAGAGATAAGGAATTATTTTTAAACAAGCAATGAGCGGAAGTGGAAGAAGACAATAGAATAGGAAGGACAAGAGACCTCTTCCAGAAAATTAGAAACATTGGAGGTAAATTCCAGGCAAAAATGGGTATGATCAAAAACAAAGATGGCAAGGACCTAACAGAAGAAGAAAAGATCAAGAAAAGGTGGCAAGAATATACAGAAGACCTGTATAGGAAGGATAACAATATCGGGGATAGCTTTGATGGTGTGGTCAGTGAGCTAGAGCCAGACATCCTGAAGAGTGAGGTTGAGTGGGCCTTAAGAAGCATTGCTAATAACAAGGCAGCAGGAGACGATGGCATCCCAGCTGAACTGTTCAAAATCTTGCAAGATGATGCTGTCAAGGTAATGCATGCTATATGCCAGCAAATCTGGAAAACACAAGAATGGCCATCAGATTGGAAAATATCAATTTATATTCCCATACCAAAAAAGGGGAACACTAAAGAATGTTCAAACTATCGAACAGCGGCACTCATTTCACATGCCAGTAAGGTAATGCTCAAGATCCTGCAAGGTAGACTTCAGCAATTCATGGAGCGAGAAGTGCCAGATGTACAAGCTGGGTTTAGAAAAGGCAGAGGAACTAGGGACCAAATTGCCAATATCCGCTAGATCATGGAAAAAGCCAGGGAGTTTCAGAAAAACATCTATTTCTGTTTTATTGACTATTCTAAAGCCTTTGACTGTGTGGACCATAACAAATTGTGGCAAGTTCTTAGTGGTATGGGGATACCAAGTCATCTTGTCTGCCCCCTGAAGAATCTGTATAACGACCAAGTAGCAACAGTAAGAACAGACCACGGAACAACGGACTGGTTTAAGATTGGGAAAGGAGTACGGTAGGGCTGTATACTCTCACCCTACCTATTCAACTTGTACGCAGAACACATCATGCGACAAGCTGGGCTTGAGGAATCCAAGGCTGGAGTTAAAATCGCTGGAAGAAACATTAACAATCTCAGATATGCAGATGATACCACTTTGATGGCTGAAAGCGAAGAGGAACTGAGGAGCCTTATGATGAAGGTGAAAGAAGAAAGTGCAAAAGCTGGCTTGCAGCTAAACCTCAAAAAATCAAGATTATGGCAACCAGCTTGATTGATAACTGGCAAATAGAGGGAGAAAATGTAGAAGCAGTAAAAAACTTTGTATTCCTAGGTGCAAAGATTACTGCAGATGCTGACTGCAGTCAGGAAATCAGAAGACGCTTAATCCTTGGGAGAAGAGCAATGACCAATCTCAAAAAAATAGTTAAGAGCAGAGACATCACACTGACAACAAAGGCCCGCATAGTTAAAGCAATGGTGTTCCCCGTAGTAACATATGGCTGCGAGAGCTGGACCATAAGGAAGGCTGAGAGAAGGAAGATCGATGCTTTGGAACTGTGGTGTTGGAGGAAAATTCTGAGAGTGCCTCGGACTGCAAGAAGATCAAACCAGTCCATCCTCCAGGAGATAAAGCCAGACTGCTCACTTGAGGGAATGATACTAAAGGCAAAACTGAAATACTTTGGCCACATAATGAGAAGACAGGACACCCTGGAGAAGATGCTGATGCTGGGGAGAGTGGAGGGCAAAAGGAAGAGGGGCTGACCAAGGGCAAGGTGGATGGATGATATTCTAGAGGTGACGGACTCGTCTCTGGGGGAGCTGGGGGTGTTGGCGACCGACAGGAAGCTCTGGCGTGGGCTGGTCCATGAAGTCACGAAGAGTTGGAAGCGACTAAACGAATAAACAACAACAACATAAATGTATGAGAGCCAGTATGGTGTAGTGATTAAGGTAGCAGGCTAGAAACCAGGAGGCTGTGAGTTCTAGTCCCACCTTAGGCACAAAGCCAGCTGACTTTCTCTCAGCCCCAGGAAGTAGGCAATCGCAAATCATTTCTGCAAAACCTGCCAAGAAAACTGCAGGGACAAGTTTAGGCAGTGTCCTAGAATCGGACACAATTGAATGGATTAAAAAAATGTATATATTGTTTTATAGGCACTTGCCCCAAGTATCTTACAATCTACAGGTCTTAGCAGAAGAGAATTCTGGTGGTGTATAAATGAAATAAAGGAGGGAAACGGAGCTGGGATTAAAAAAAGGAATTTATTTCAGAGCTAGTTATAGTGATATTGAAATCCTTCCTGAATTGGTCTCATCCTTTACAAACAATCATCTGTGATCACATCCTGTGGCAGTAAGTTCCCCAAATTATTTTGTTGAGGATGGATTAGAGTTTCCTTTTGTCAGGCCAAGAACTACATCACAGGGAGATGCGTGGGGCTGTCAGAGATGGTCAGGAGGATCCTGCTCTGGGGGTTGTACTAGATGACCTCTAAAGTTCCTTCCTATGACTCCAAAGTCATAAATCCTTTTTAGTTGCCTGCTGACACTGGCTCTTTCTGAACGAAAGCCATGCCAATTCACACCAGTGCTCTCCTCCCCCTCTTGCCCGGAACGCTGCGCTGTCTGCATCACAGACATGAACAATCACTCACTCTCTCTCACACACACACTCACACAGTCACAACCGCCACAGCCTCAGCACGTTACTCTCCTTGTCGTTCGGCTCATTATCCACTAGAGACCCGGCTGAAACACGGACTTAGGGGACAGCTGCCCAAGGAAAGGCAGACAGCGGGACGTGCCGAGCAAAACCAAGCAGATCCACCGCACTGCATACGCAGCTGGCAGTCTAATGCGTCTTTTTCCACCCGGAACAAGGCTGTGGGAATGAGAGGCTGCGTGGGCAATGGCTGATTTGAGGTGAAGTCAAGCCAGGGCAGCCCTTTGGCACGGCCTGGTAGAATTCCCTGCCACAAGACGTAGGCTCAGAGGGGAGATGGTGTTAGATCCGATCCGATCCAAAGCGGGCATAAGAGGTATCTGTTTGGAACGGGTCAAAGGCACAGGTCGTCCAGCTGCAACCAGCTAAATAAAGGTGGGGAATCTGCCACCCAAGCCTCCTCCTCATGGTTGCAAAAAATAAAAATAAATAACTAATGGTGGCATCTTTTCGGAAGTGAGGTGAGCAGTATTAAATGAACCGCACAGTCTGTGCTCTAAAATAGGCTTTGCAATAGCCAAAGATGGTGGAGTCCTTGGTGCTTTCTGAGCTTGGTGGTTTGCTTGCCGATGTTTCGTTGCCCAACTAGGCAACATCTTCAGTGCACTGAACATGCTACCTAGTTGGGTAATGAAATGTCTGCAAGCAAACCACCAAGCTCAGAAAGCACCAAGGACTCCACCGTTCAACCCTGAGCTTCAGAGATTCGCTTCTTTTATAGCCAAAGAATATTTCCCCCATTCCTTCCAAGCTCTGAAAAGCAAGTGCTTAAAAATACTGACTGGAGCCCAGTCACTTTGCATCAGGGCCACACCCATTTTGCCCACACACAAACACAGAGTATTTTAGGCATAGCCGAAGCTTGCCCATTCCTAAACTAGATGTTCCTAGAACGTTGGACACGAAGCCACCTGATCTCTTCCCCAAACTGTTATTTTGGAGGTGTGTCGTCCGATCTCTATTCATTTGAGCCATTTCTATCCTTCCCTGCCATCAATGGATCGAACTCAGTTTAAAGCAACTAATGGCCACTTCCACAGCTCACAGCCATGAGTACTAGAAGTTAATCTGGGGTTGAACATAAGGCCATTTTCTTTTGTTTGCCTTGCCCCAATGGCCAGGTTTATGGAAGATATTTTGCACCTGGGAACATTCTAACTGAATTTTCCTTCTTAATACTGCACAGCATGGAACAGGCAAGCTTTTTCATTTTTCTGGGCTGTGTGCTGGAGCCATACCCAGGTAGTGAAAGCCAATATGGTATCATAATGATGGTGCTGGTCTAGAAGTGGGAAGACCCAGGTTCTAGTCTTTCTCCAGCAGAGATGCTCATTGGCTGATTGTGGGTCAGTCCCTCCCTCTCAGCCCAAGAGCCAATCAGGAGTACTCCAGTGGAGAAGGGGCTGGATGAGGAGTGGGGAGACCCTGGTTCGAGTCCCTCTTCAGCCAGAAAAGCTCATTGGTTGACTCTGGGGCAGTCCCTCCCTCCCATCCCAGTCTGGGCTTTGTGGGGCAAAACAGGAGGAAGGAAAGGTATGGGTGCTGCCTCAGGTGGGATATACTGCACATCTAACAACGGTTAGGCTTTAAATGTATTCCTCAGCACCAGATTTTTAAGGAAATTAAATTCAAATTAAAATTGGGGTGGGACTGTGTCTCACCTACAGGCCACAGCTAACGTACCTTTCCTGGCAGCTGAAACTACACTTGTGGCACAATGCGTTTTTCGTTTTGGGGACCCTGCAAATCCAGAAATGACCCCAAGGCAAGTTAGTGGAAGAACTGCGATGGTCGCGTTCCTGCGTCTCAGCTAAGCCATAAGCCATTTACGACCTGCAACGGCTGGATTCAGTTGACATGCTAAACCCTCATATTCTTAAGCATAGTTTAGGGAATTTATCACATGGCCTGGCTTTGCACCATACACGGAGCCACAAACTAATCAAGTCCACTGCAGCCTCCCAATTTGTGCAAACACAACATAAAACCTACAACAAATCTTTGGAAAGTAATGTCTCCTCAACTATACTATCTGTAAAATGGGAGTTAAAACAGAGATAAAAGTGGAAGCTTCTGGGTGATCTTAATACTGCGCAGCATGGAACGTGCAAGCTTTTTAATTTTTTTCTGGGCTGTGTGCTGGGGCCATAGGGTGACTGTAAAAAGGATAATATTTGTGGAAATATGTAAATAAGAATAGAAACAAGAATAATGAAAACAGACGTATTTTCCAAAATATATTAATGGCTTAAGGCTGACTTTTTCTTCCCTCATTTTGCTTAAAAATTGGAAATGACTTCTCATTTGCATTTTAAATTTAGCTGAACTCCACCTCGGGTCTTGAGAGTATTACGGGCTGTGACATTAATATGATTCTCGTTTGGCATCCCTGGGGCTGTCTAAATTAGAAGAGAAGGAAACCGGTTTCTCCTCATGGGGCAGTATTATCCAAGCCCCCCAAGTTCACAGCACTTTCTGAGTGCAGCAATGGTATTCACTCAGTTTGATCTGATTGCTCTCTGCAAATGTAATCCAATTTACTAACTTGCTATTTTCGGCCCTGACTGGCCATTTGAGCCTCACTTTGGAACAAGAAAGAAAAAGAGGCATTGTCTTCTCCATCCTGAATCCCTCCCTATGTTGGCTGTGGCTGATAGGTGTGGCAGCCCAGACCCGGGCAATGCTGTAGGTAAACTGAACCAAGATGGTCGTTCAGCATCTGAAGGAAGATCCCTTCTCCTAATGGGTAACCACGGTTAGAGTCCACCTTTCATTCTTTCTTCTTCCTTTTTTTTAAGCTACTGAAGGCAATTTAGAAAGAAAAGGGTGTGAATTCTTATTTCGTTCAAAAACATATTGGGTGGCTTTGTACCTACCTTATAGGGCTGTTGCATGATTAAATAAGCTAGTGTTTCTCAACCTCGGCAACTCACTCCCTTTGTCCCCGCAATTTCATTTTCCTGTGCTGCCATTTGTTTCTCCTTCCTCTGGGCCCGTTTTTCTCCTCTTCCTTTCATCTCCCCACATGTTCCCGCTTAGCGTCTTCTCTGTTGTGTTCTTGCCCTTTAGAAGAGCCTCTGAAGAGCTTGTCTGATGTAACGGTCCGTGGGAATGGCCCTGGGAGACAGGAGGGTGAGCCGCAGACTAAAGAACTGTTATGCAAAAGGGATCCCAGCCCACAGAAGGGAAAGGGACGTGGGAAGCATCTCAGAAGGGACCCTCCCTAGTTCTCTGGAAAGTAAAAGTAAAGCAGGGAAGAGGTATTTTCAGACTTGCAGGATTCTGTTACTGCAACCTTACAATAAAGGGAGCGTCAGTACTCACAGTTGGTGCTTCTTGTCTGGACTACCTTGAAGGGCTGACACCTGCCTTTCTGAAGTCATTAAAGACCTGCCTTTTTTCTTCAGTCCTTGGTTTCAGGAGCTGGATGAGGATTGGATAAGCTCCCAAGCCCCCACCTGGAATTTACAGGTAGTCCTCGATGTACAACCATTCATTTAGTGATCGTTCAAAGTTATGATGGCGCTGAAAAAAGTGACTTGTGACTGGTCCTCGCACTTACGACTGTTGCACATCCCTGTAGTCATGTGATCACAATTCAGGTGCTTGGCAACTGGCATGTATTAACAACAGTTGCAGCATCCTGGGGGTCACATGATAACCATTTGTGACCTTCCCAGCTGGGCTTCCAACAAGCAAAGTCAATGGGGGAAGCCAGATTCGCTTAACGACCATGTGATTCACTTAAAGCCACCCAGAGTCACTGGTTTGAGATGCGCATCTATATAAATTAAATAAATAAATACCACAGAGATTCGCTTACCAATCACAGCAAAAGGTTGTGAAATTGCGCACCACTCACTTAATGACCACCTTGCTTAGCAACGGAAGTTCCGGTCCCCATTGTGGTTGTAAGTCGAGGACTATCTGTACTGTATATGTTTGCATGTTCTGGTTTTGGACTGTTCTTGTATTTGATTACATGGTTTTGATTGATTTATTGCTGTTACTGATGATGCGCACTGCCCGGTGTGTGCTGAACAGGTGGCTATATAAAGAATGCCAATAAAGAAATGAAGTGAACGCTTCCATGTCTTTCTCCTCTCATCCTTCGTCCTTCTCTTTGCTCATGGCCGCCTTCTTTCTTCGGACTCTTGTCCCACGCAACTTCTTCCTGACCTAACTTCCACGTCCCCTTTCCTTCGTCCCCCCACCTTCGCCCGCTGCCCTTCGCACTCGCCTCTCCCCCTCCCCTCCCTCCCCTGCCTGGGGCCCGTTGCCAGCAACCCCCTTGCCTATCGTCCGCGCCCTTCTTCCTCCGCAGCCGCCGCCCCCCCGTCTGTTTTTCCCACCCCTCGACTTCCCCTCCTCTTTCCCCGGGGGGGTGGTCTCCCAAGAGGTCCCGGGCGGCAGGCCGCGTTCCCCCCGCGCGCGTGCTGAGAGCGCCGCCGGCGCCCGGCTCCCCGGCTCCGGCTGGGGCCAGCCCAGAAAGCCGGCGACGGGGACGTGCCCGGGGGAAGCCCGGGCGGGTCGGACTCGGCCTTCCTCTTCCCTCCCTCGGCCGCCCCTTGCCCCCTCCCCTGCCCTTCTCCCCCCCTTCCAGGTGCCGCCCCCTCCCCTCGTCCTTCTTCCCCCTTTGGAGTCGCCCCCTCCCCTCTCGACCTCTTCCCGCTCCGCCCCTCCCTCCCCCTCTCCCCGCTTCCTTCCTCCCCCTCCTCTCCCCTCCCTCGCCTGCTTCCCCCCTTGACCTTTGACTCCCCCCCGCCGCCGCCTCTCCTCCTCCGCGGCCCCTCCTCCGGGCTGCTGGGCTCCACCCCCGCCGCCGCCGCCGTCGCCGCTGCCGCATCCCGGCGCGCAAGCGGCTGCTCGGGTCGGGGCGCCTTCAGGTCCAGCATGCGGAGCGGAGGCAGCGGCTCCGGCGGCGGCGGCGGCGGCGGGGGTACGGCTGCGGCCACTGCAGCACCGCCGGCAGCTCCGCCGGGGGTCCCCGCCGCCCCCGCGGGCGCCTCGCCGTCGCAAGAGGAGGGCGCCAAGAGGACGCTGCTCTCGCTGCAGCGCGGGTGCACCATGGGCGGCCGCGCCGGCAAGGGGGGCTCCCCCAACGGGGAGTGCCGCCGCGGGGACGAGGGGGGCCCCGACCAGCCGCCGCCGCCGCCGTCCCAGCCCAAGGTCTCCTTCTCCTGCAGCACCGAGGGCGGCGGCGGCGGCTCCCCGAAAGCGGCCGAAGAAGGCGCCGGCGGGGCCGAGGCGGGGCCGGTCGGCGGGGAGCCCCGCGGCAGCCAGACGAGCTTCATGCAGCGGCAGTTCAGTGCGATGCTCCAGCCGGGCGTCAACAAGTTCTCGCTGCGGATGTTCGGCTCGCAGAAGGCGGTGGAGCGCGAGCAGGAGCGGGTCAAGTCCGCCGGCGCGTGGATCATCCACCCCTACAGCGACTTCAGGCAAGGCGCGGGGTCCCTGCCGCGGGGGGGCGGGCCGGGCGGCCGGCTTCGGCCCGGCTGGCGGCGGCGGGGAGCGTGGGAGGGGGCCGCGGCCGCCCCCTGGACGGGTGGAAGCTTCTCCTCCGCCCGACTGAAGCAGGGAGCCCCCTCAACCCATCGGGCGGGGAGGAGGTCACTGGCCTGCCGCGATTGCAGACCAGGAAGGGAACTTCTCCTCAGTCCCTTGCGAGGTTGGCCTTTCAGAAGAAGTAAGGGAGGATGAGCTTTCTGCAACTTTCGGCCAGGCAGAGTTTTTCCCTCTCCCCTGATGGGGGTTGGGGCGGAAGGCCGGAGGTCGTTACCTTAGGGTAGGATCCGAGGCAGCTACCCCACCCCAGAAGAGGGGCAGTTCAAGCTGATAGCCCGACGCTGCATCCCCCCCTTGGTTTCAAGCAAGGGGGAAGAGCCGCTGAGACCTCAGTTGCAGCGGGCATGAATCAGATCAATCCACCCCTCTCTCTGGGCATGGAAATCCAAGTGGAATCTGTGCAGCCCGGTTGGGGCAAAGCACAACGGTGGGACAGGTGGTGGTGGGGGGAAACGGTCATTCTTTCTGTCGTGCGAAGGATTGGTAGAAAAAAGGCTAGACTCCTGGCCAGCCCAACAGAGGGGCGAAAAATCCGAAAGAGGTGGAGGTGACAATTGAGGCAAAATTGGGCACAGTGACAAAAGGGAGGAAGAAATTTGGGCAGCGTCTGTGATGGATTCCAGAAAGGCAAGGCAGAGATCTTGGGCGAAGGGAAGGAAACAGTTTATTTCTTTATTAGGAGGACAGCTGCCCTGGCTTTCAGGCTGGCCTTTTCCTTTTTACGGATTTTTAGGCAGGGGCTTAAAGCCTGTTGCTTTACCCAAGTCTCTCTGAAGTTATTGTTTTGATTTGTATTTTGCATTTCCTAACTGTTTTATGCCACCAGTGTTGTTTTTAAAGAGGGTTTTGTTGTATCTTCAGGGAGTGGGCAGCATATTGGTTTTCTAAATAAATTATAGATATATGCCTCAAGCCAAGGCTAAGATCTCCTTTGAGCTGCTCCTGTGGTTGTTTTAATACAAGCCAGGAACAGATGAAAGAGGAAATAGCTGTCAGGACACCTAACTGGGGTTCAGGACAAGTAATAGAACCCTTTTAACCTTACCTTTTATCTCTCAAGCAAGTGAGAATTCTCAGTTGGGGTTGTGGAATGTCAGGATCAGATTCACAATAGTAACTTATGGGGTAAAGCCCTTTTTCCTTGGATCTTGTGAGTTATATACTTCCAAGAGAGACACCTGCAAAAAAAAGTTAGATTTCCAGAGCTATTTCCTAACTGGGAATGCTTCGTACCATTTCCAACTTGCTAGTGAATAGTTTGGGATCGCTTTCATGGATTGCACTAAACCACGGTTGGTGAATGAACCCCGCTGAGCCAGACTCACAAAACAGCTAAGACATAAATCTTGGTTTACAGGCATGTTAAACTAGAGCCGAGCTAATGTCATGTGGCTTAGAGTGGCCCGTGAACGCAGCATGAAACTTGAAAGACAGCATAGCATAACACCAGATGGGGTTAAAAAGAGGTTGTTTTTTTTAAAGTCCCATTTTGAACTCACTGTTACGAATTTATTGGAGACTGAAAATTCTCCTTAATCTCTTGCCAGTTATCCAGATAGCTAGATTGCAGTCAGTCTTCTGAGCAGTGCTACTGTATGCCATAAATTTTGTGCATTAAAGCGCATTCACTGTTCGCTGCATGGGAGACTTACTCAGAGTGAATCAAACCCCAGTTGGTGGGGTTCACACAACAGGCTAAACCATTCGACCAAGGTAAAAAATAATCTTGTGGCATTGCAAAGATTACCACAAAGCACCTGCCTTCCTTCCAGATACTGTTGGGCCACCCTCATGATCCTCTGCCTTTGCAGCATCTGGGGATTATGGGGTCCAGCACATCTGAGGACTTGGAAAAGGCTGTCACAAGCTTTTTGTGGCCTGTAGTTAAGCTGTTAGTCTGTAAACTACTGCAAGATTCTTCGTTGCTTTGGGTGATACAAGGGAAGCACTTTTTGGCTGCTGGGATAAACAGTTTCAGAAGCCAATTGGAAAGAAAACCTGAAGGCTCTTTCAAGTAATATCTGGGGAGGGTGCTTGGAAGGGAGGCAAACACTGACAGAAGTATGGTTAATGTTCATTGTCCTTCTCTATATCAATTTTAGCTTGGGAGATTTTAAATCTAGGATACAGGTATATGTGTGTGTGCCTTCAAGTCAGTCTTGGCTCCTGGTGGCTGCCTGCATGAGTCCCTGCAGTTTTCTTGGCAAGTTTTTTGGAAGTGGTTTGCCATTGCCTTCTTCTTCCTAGGGCTGAGGGAGAGGGACTGGCCCAAAGTCACCCAGCTGACTTCGTGCCTAAGGCAGGACTAGAACTCACGGTCTCCCAGTTTCTAACCCAGTGCCTTTAACCCCTACACCAAACTGGGATATGCTGTAGATTTATGTTGCTGGAATAGAGGCTTAGAATTATAGTTCAATTCTTCCCTTCTGTGGGCTGCCTCTTGGCAGTGTTGACAATAGTACCCATCTCCCAGAATCCACACTGCCAATTTGCTGGCAAAGATCTATGGGAGAAGTAGTCCAACCCTTCAGGGGGAGGGGCATGGTTGAAGTCTGTTTTCAGTTTGAAGCTAGAAATGTTAAGGTTAGTAAAGGTGACCTTATGGGGTGGGGTGGGAATAAAAGTCAATACTTTCAGTGGGGTTCTTCTGGGGAGAAAGGATGTTAATTAAGTACTTCACTTTAAATGACTTAATCCCCAGAAAAGCCAAGACTAGAAGAAGCAGATTTGATGCAACTTTCAAATCAAGTCTTTATTACGGTCATAGACCAGAATATTGATGTAACTTGAATGTTGTAGTTATTAAAGAAAGGACGTTGGTAGTTTCATTATTATGATGCACTGGAACAGTGTTTTTCAACCTTAGCCACTTTAAGATGTGTGGACTTCAATTCCCAGAATTCCCCAGCCAGCTTGCTCCTCCTAGAATTCTGGGAGTTGAAGTCCACACATCTTAAAGTGGCTAAGGTTGAGAAACGCTGCGCTGGAAGATTGTAGCATCAGTCATTGTCAGGGTTTGCTTTGAGGAAGAGACCACATTTAGTGACTTTCCCAAAGTGGTCCTTCGAGAGCTGTTGGATCCTAACTTGTATAATTTGCATCAAGCAGATCAGGAGACAGTTAGAGGATTGAATTAAGACCAGCAAGACTGAAACGGAAGTTCACAGCCTTTGAAAACCCACTGCCCGTGTTAGCATGACACATACTCCCTAAACCTGGATCAACCAAACACCGTTACTGTGTTCATATGCTACACACAAACTAATGTTCCCTGTTATGGCTTAACATAGTTCACAAAACTTGCCAAGATTCCCATCATAGGCTGAAAAACTCAGCCAACCTAGGTTAGCATGTTGGGTGAACACCGCCTTAATTTGTGCAAAAGTCCATCCAATAATTGCACTCGGAATAATTTCAGGCAAGGTTAAATCTGGTTAAGCACCCTGGTACTAGTTGTGAGATTCCCAGTAAGTATCGGTGGGTGTGGATGGTGGTGCCACATCTGGGGAATGGGTAAATACTCCTTTGCAGACATTCTAATAATTCCCTCTGTTGGGATGTGGTTACAGCTTGGGGCAAAATGCCCACATTGGGAAAAACGGAAAGTGCCACATCTGGACCAAGGAGTCATCCAGATGCAGTTTAATTTGTAATTGTTTCAAAAATCTAACCTGGGTGAGTGTGAGGGGAATTCAGAGTTCAACAGGGTGCCAGATTTTTTCTAGCAGCAGCAAGGGGTTACTGGCAATAAAAAGAATCTAATTTCCCAGCACTTCAGCTTTGTCATTCTACTTTTTTTCCCCAAAAGGGCTGGTTTGTGCCTAGGAGAATATTCCATTCTGAGAATTGGGGACGTTTGCATACAGTTCAGGGGCCTGCTTAGAGATATAACTTGGATTGGCTGCTCGTGGGGAGTGTGGGAGCGAAAAATTTGGAGAGCGCCAGCTTGGAGAAGTTGGGAAGAGTTTGGTGCAATTGCTGAGACGGGACCAGCAGACTGACCTCAGACAGGGAGGAAATGAAGGCTATTCTTTCTAGGAAAGCTTCAGAAATGGAGAGGGGTGGGGGTGGCAGTTAAGTGACAGGGAGGACCCCAGTGCATTGTGAAGTCCCTGGAAAACAGTGGCCTGTGATTAGCTGCTGACTAAAGTTTTTTTTTAAAAGTCAGTTTGGTGTAGTGGTTAACGCAGTGTTTCTCAACCTTGGCCCCTTGAAGTTGTGTGGACTTCAACTCCGAGAATTCCCCAGCCAGCCTTGCTGGCTAGGGAATTCTGGGAGCTGAAGTCCACACATTTTCAAGGGGTCAAGGTTGAGAAACACTGCGTTAAGGCATCAGGTTAGAAACCAGGAGACTGAGAGTTCTTGTCCCGCCTTAGGCACAAAGCCAGCTGGGTGACCTTGGGCCAGTCATATTCTCTCAACCCTAGGAAACAGGCAATGGTGAACCACTTCCAAAAAACCTTGCCAAGAAAACTGCAGGGACTTTTCCAGGCAGGCATTCTCTGAGAATCAGACATGATTGAACAGATTAAAAAAAAAAAGTTAAAATGCTTGTTGCTTTTTAATGAGAGAAAGCACAATGGGGTAAGAGGTCTGAGAGCTGTGTGCTTCCTCTCCTCCTCTGCCCCCCCCCCAAACCTGCTCCCCACTATGAACTGGCAAGGGGGGAAATGGTTGCAACCACCCTAGGGGCAGTTTATCCCCTCCCTCCCTCGCTCTGTGAAATTTACAGCTGGTTCGGATTTCTGGATTGCAAATGGTCCCTCAATTATTGCAATGCCACCTTTGAGAGGGGCAGCAGGTGCCCCTTTTATAATGGAGGAGGGAGGAATCCATTTTGACTTGGCCTTGGAAGCAAGGACATTCCTCCCCCCCACCCCCGTGGTTTTTTTTCTTTCTTTCCATCCTTAGAAGGTGACAGAGCTGAGAGGCGGGAGGAATAATGAGCAAGTCTTTTGCTGCAAAGCAAACCAGGATGGCTGGGGGGTGGGGGGGGAGCTTGGCAGTGCTGTCAGTTTTGGGGGAAGAGCAGTGAGCAAGAAATATGGTTGTTTGCTATGAAATCCCTCTTCCCCTCATCTTAAATTCTCTTCAACTGCCTGTAAATCAGTTTGTGTGCATGTTGGATGGACGGTTTTGATGGCTCGGTTGCTATTTCTGTAGCAGACTTACAGATGCCAACCTTTTTGGCATCTGGAGCTGTTTTAAGTTCGCTGCACTTTCAGCTGCCACTATTTTGGAGGTGGGGCGGTGGTAGGATTCCTCCCAGGCCTACAACAAGCCCGGAACTCTTGGGGTTTGAGACAGCCTGGGTCGTGCCTTTTAACCAGAAAAAAATTATTCAATGAAGGAAATTTAAGGGGGCTGCCCCCCAGTGCTCTCTGCTTATGGTCATCTGATCCCCCCCTCCCTTGCTTCCTTCTCCATCTCATCATCCCCCACCTTAGATCAACTGTGCCTTGAATTTTGGGAACCAAAGCATTACATTTTGCATCTGGAGGGAGCTGGAGGTGATGAACGGGCAAAGAAACAATATCATATGCCAAGGTTATTTGGCTGCTCAAGAAACATCTCTGGCTTCCAGAGTTAAATATCGCCAGTTACAGAAGGAGGTCGTGGCAAACCACTTCCACCTTGTTACTAAGAGAACGAGGTGGCTCTGTCTGTGAAATCAATCTGACTCCAGAGAGGCTTTTAAAGTGCTTTTTTTTAAGCTACTGAAGGCAATTTAGAAAGAAAAGGGTATGAATTCTTATTTCGTTCAAAAACATATTGGGTGGCTTTGTACCTACCTTATAGGGCTGTTGCATGATTAAATAAGCTAGTGTTTCTCAACCTCGGCAACTTTAAGATGTGTGGACTTCAACTCCCAGAATTCCCCAGCCAGCCATGCTGGCTGGGGAATTCTGGGAGTTGAAGTCCACACATCTTAAAGTTGCCAAGGTTGAGAAACACTGAAATAAGCCATGTGTTCCACACTTAGTTCCTTTCTTCAAAAACGAATTGGTGATACTCCTGCTGCTGCTGCTGCTAGTAATAATAATATAGAAGACAATGGTTAAATGTCCTTCAGTCTCTTTCCAGAGACGGGGGGAAACCGCTTATGTCCTTGAAACTGTCGTCAAGGCCACTCTGCACAGGATCAGGAATGCTATTCCTTAGTATTAATGTAGTATTGGAAAGAGGAGGGATCTGACTTAAGGACAGGCACAGCTATACACCCCGACTCTTTCAGAAACTCAACCCTGCATTCAGGCATGTCAAAGATTCGGCTGTGAAGAGTTGTCCCTTGAAAGGAAGGTCTATTCTCTGTTGCCCCCGAGGGCAGAACCAGAGTCAGTGGAATAAAATGTCCCACAAAGAAGGAGATTCAGGCTAGACATGAGAAGGAACTTTTTGACTGTACGAGCCAGGGGAACAGACTGCCACATGAAATAGCAAATTTTCCTTCTCTGGACCTCTTCCAACAGAGGCTGGATGATCACCTGCCAGAGAGGCTCTAGTGCAGTGTTTTTCAACCTCAGCAGCTTTAAGATGTGCGGACTTCAACTCCCAGAATTCCCCAGCCACCCATGCTGGCCAGGGAATTCTGGGAGTTGAAGTCCACACATCTTCAAGGGGCTGAGGTTGAGAACCACTGCCCTAGTGAAATTTTTCTTAAACTTTTTTTTTCCTCTCAGGACGCCTTCCCATTTTTGAAAATTATGGAGGACTCCAAAAAAGCTTTTGTTCGTATGGGTTATATTTGTCGATATTTACCGTATTAAAAATTAAAATTGACGCCTTTGCTGCCACTGCTGCTTCTCGTGATTGTTGGATGGGATTTTAATATTATTTCTCAGCATAGGCTGGCAAGTCATTTTGATTTCATGGACCCCTGAGAAGAGGGTCTTGGGGGACCCCCAGGGGTCCTAGGACCACACTTTAAGAAATACTGCTCTGGTGGATCCCACACTGGGTATGGCTGGACTAGATTAAGGTCCCTTCCCGTTCTCTGATCCTTTGACTTGATCCTGTTTGCTGTACTGCAACAAGAATTCATACTTAAGCAAGCAGTGTGCCTGATGCAGGACACAGAAATCACTCCTAGATACATGCCAAGCCCAAGGTTTAAATCTTAGGCCTCATTCTCTTCCTGTTTGGAGCCAATGGGTTCTGCGTTGTGCTTTTCTGCAGCCTTGGGACTGGAGGATGCTTGCCTGATAGTTACTGCCATGGGTCTATTTGTCTGGAGCGGTGCTGGTTCTCCTGTGCCCCCTTCAGTTCTTAGGTGGAGAAGATTCAGCCATGTTGTAAAAGTTGCTCACTTTATCTGCCTTTCCCCCCCCCCCTTGTTTTGGTTGCTCCCCTTGAGAGTCAGATCTGTAAAATGGGCATTGCATCGGGGTGATGAAGGGAGAACCTTTCAAGATGATCCCATTTGAGAAAAAGTGGATGTGTTTGGATTGTTTTCTCTTTTAGTTTGTGAAAAAGCCCGACATTTGGGCCTACAGATACTTGTTGGTGACCCTGAATGTATCTCTTGGTGTTTTACTGACATTTTTGGAAGGCTTGAGATGGCCAATTTGGATGGATGCAGCTTTTTCATAGGTATCTCTTATGCAAGTAACATAACCTCTTCTCTCTTTACATTTTTTAAAAATGTTACTGGCTGTCATTCTTGTATCAGTGCATTCCACAAATGTCCTCTAAAATATACAGTGATTTTTTTTGTTTATTTATCTGCTTTTGCTTTTATACTAACTGAATCTGCTGCCAGTCAACTTCTCTCTCAAGCCTTCTTTGCTATTATCCTAGAGGCTGAAAAGATTGCCTTCCAAGAACCGACAAATCCGGCACTCGGAGCTCTTTTTAAAAAACGATTGTATCTCCCTCAATGTAAAGATGACAAGATTAGGGATTTAGGCAGCGAGAGATGTGTACAATCCAAAATGGACTGATTTGAAAAGTGACACATTTGTGGGAATTATAACAAGTTGTCTCTGGGGGTATTTTTCTGCTCTGGAAAGCTAAAGTTGTCTTTGGGGGAAACAACCAACACCGAGTGATGATATGACAGCAAAAGCCGTTGGATGCAGGCTGGGAAAGCCACAGTTTCTTGAATGTGGCTGAAATGAAACTCCCTGCAGCCTCAGCCAGTGGTGAAGGATGCTGGGAGTTATAGTTTTCCATCCCTGTCCTTGGTCTTAAGCTTCAGGGGGTGCAATGCTAGTGAAGGAACCATAGCTGGTGAGTCTGACTCTATTGCTAAGGAAGTCACACACACACACACACCAGACCAGACCAACTTAGTCCTGTTTGTCACAGCTGTTCCTTCCAACACTTTTTGACAGTGTTTCTCCCTAGCCTGGATTCCTCCATCTTTTGAGGGGTAGGAAATCTTCCAGGGGCCAAGGGTCATCCTTGCCATTGGAGACAGGAGTGGTTGAGATCCCATTGCACTGTGGGGCAGGACCGTTAGAGGGGGGATGTCCTTCTTCCCTCGTTTCCCACTTTTTCTTGCATTGTCATTGCCACCCGGATTCCTTCCTTCTTCTCTCCCTCCCACTTCTTCTCGAGGCACCTATTTTAGAGCTGGCTTTACAGTTTTCATGTTTTCCCTCCTCAAAGTGACAGGTATTGTTAATTTTCAGCGGGGAAGGTCAGAAGAGCCTCCCTGATATTTTTGCATGGAGTGCAATTAGCTGATGAATGTTTGTAGAAGAAAATCCACACAGGCCTTTAAGGAAGACAGCAGTAGGTGCCTGTGAACTGGGTATTTTACCTGGAATTGTGAATCATAGAATTCTGGAGTCAGAAGGGATCCCAAGGATCACCTAGTCCAACCCTTCCGCAAAACCAATTAAATCTTCCTTGAGAAGTGATTGTGCAACCTCTTCTTACAAACCTCCAGAGCTGGAGAAACTACAGCCTTCACAGGTAGGCTATTCTATTGTTCTACAGATCTTCTCAGGAGGAAGTTTTTCCTTACGTTTAAGGAAAGTAGCTGCAACTTATAACCTGCTATTTCTGGTTCTAGTGTCTATGGCAAGGAGTTCCTGATCATATTCCCTATGAGGGATTGATTTATTATGTGTCATCAAGTTGTTGTCTACTCTTAGTGACCACATTTTCTCCATGATGATCTGTCCCTAACCTGGTCCTTCAGGCCTTCAGATGGTGCACCCGTCACTCCTATAACTGAGTCCATCCTCCTTGCTGCTGGTTGTCCTCTTCTTCACTTCCCTTCCAAGTTTCCAATCATTATAGACTTCTCAACAGAGTGAGGTATTCATGTTGATTGACTGACTATGTGCCACGAAGTTGGTGGCGAGTCTTAGAGGCCCCTGGAGAAGGACCTTCTCCAGGATGATCTGTCCCAACTTGGCCCTTCAGGTCTTGCTGTAACTGAGTCCATCCCCCTTGCTGCTGGTTGTCCTCCTCTACTCTTTCCTTCCACCTTTCCCAGCATCAGAGCCTTCTCCAGAGAGTTGGGTCTTCACATCATGTGTCCAAAGTAGGATAATTTGAGCCTGGACATTTGTGCCTGCAGTGAGAACTCTGGGCTGACTTGTTCTGTGCTCCATTAATCTCTCTTTATGGACCTGAATGATCATGTCAACCCTTAATCTACTTTTCCCTTGAACAACCCAGTTTACCTTTCAGCTTATCTTCATTAGGTGTGTCCTCCAGTTTCTGTACCATCTCCAGTGTACTTTCTGAATTCCTCCTTTAGAACTCAGAGTTAAAGTTGACTTGGAAGCTAAGGATCAGGCACTTTGGAGAAACACCACTACGTTCTGTAGCATCCTTTAAAGTAGCAAGGTGTCTTCTGCATGTTTTGGATTTTACTTTCCATCTGCTGTGGGCATCTTGTCCAGCACAAGTGATTGTGGGTATCTTAGTCCCCAGACTGCTTGCCTCTGGTTTAGAAGATTTGCCCATTACTGTCATGGAGGTGACTTGAGATTAAACTACAACATCTGAATTAACAATAGTTGGGTTCCTCTACAAGAAGCTGCTTTAAATCAAATCAGATTGGCTGGGTTCCCATACTGTGTTAAGCTGTAACATGGGTGGTTTGGTACTGTGCTGTGAACCACTTCCTGTGGTTCACAACCATAGCTTATGATTAATGTGCTATCTGCACTCAGATAACTATGGTTCGTTCAATTCGCTATGATGAAATTGTGGCTGAGCATGATGCGCTAGCCTTGTTTGCCCCTCTAGCCTAGGGGCATGCAACTTTTTAGGCCAAAACCCACCTTATAGGTTAGTGTTTCTCAACCTCAGCAACTTTAAGATTTGTGGACTTCAACTCTCAGAATTCCCCAGCCAGCCATGCTGGGAGTTGAAGTCCACGCATCTTAATTTTTCTGAGATTGCAAAACATTGTTATAGTGGGTTGCATTAAAACAGGTACGGACAGGACACAGAAGTAGGTGGAGTCAAAACAAAAACCCAGTTTATCGTCTGAATTAACTGAAATACTAAATTAATTAAACACAGCAAACCGAATCATTCTCCATATATTTATTAATAATTCCCCTTCCATCCGTTAAGAAATACAGAATATACTTTTGCGTGGCTTTTAGAAGGATACTTTGGCCAAAACCACAAAAAAGTCAGTCTGTAGCTTGCTTGTATCCCAAGGATGCTATTTTCTTCACCCCAACTTTCTGAGGCAGAGAGAGGTCTTCCCATTGACCGAATGCTTTTGGCAGAGATTTGGACCGAACTGTTCTAAAGGGGAATCCGGGTGAGTCTATGACAGCCAAACACCAGGAGGAGTTTGATAGCAGCTTTTCCGACTAACCCGTTTTATTAAAAAAGCATAATCTTTCATGAGCTGCAGCAAATTTTATCAGGCTCCTGGAGTGGTACAACAGATGCTGGATTTAAATTGGGAAGGGGGACACAGGTTGGTTATGCAGAGGATGTAGCTTGTGGGGGGGTGGGGTGGCAAGAGAGTGTAAGAACCTCGTCAACCATCAGTTGTAATGTGTTAAAAACCCGTAGTGTTTGTTGACACCTGTGATAGCCTGAAACCTTTCGATGTTGGTGAATGAAGTAATCTCTCAGTCAAGATTCTGTTTTCCAGAGTGTTTTTTTTATCGTATGACGTAGCAGTTCGGTGTTCATGCTGCTTTTTTCTTGCTGGGAAATCCTTGTGAGGTCCAGCTGCCGGATGTGTGGACTGTTTAGCCGTGACAAGTCACATTGCCCGGGGTGCACCACAAGGAGGCTGGTCTACATTGCACCAGTTGGGTTGAGAGAGAGGGACTGGCCCAAGGTCACCCAGTCGGCTCTCATGCCTAAGGCGGGACTAGAACTCCCATACCACGCCTGATTGGCTCTTGGGCTGAGAGAGAGTGTCTGGGCCAAGGCCACCCAGCCGGCTTTCATGCCTAAGGCGGGACTAGAACTCTCATACCACGCCTGATTGGCTCTTGGGCTGAGAGAGAGTGGCTGGGCCAAGGCCACGCAGCCGGCTTTCATGCCTAAGGTGGGACTAGAACTCTCATACCACACCTGATTGGCTCTTGGTCTGAGAGTGAGTGGCCCAAGGCCACCCAGCCGGCTTTCATTCCTAAGGTGGGACTAGAACTCCCATACCATGCCTGATTGGCTCTTGGGCTGAGAGAGAGTGGCTGGGCCAAGGCCACCCAGCCGGCTGTCATGCCTAAGGCGGGACTAGAACTCCCATACCACGCCTGATTGGCTCTTGGGCTGAGAGAGAGTGTCTGGGCCAAGGCCACCCAGCTGGCTTTCATGCCTGAGGCGGGACTAGAACTCTCCTACCACACCTGATTGGCTCTTGGGCTGAGAGAGGGACTGGCCCAAGGTCACCCAGCTGGCTTTCAGGCCTGAGGCGGGACTAGAACTCACAGCTTCCTGGTTTCTAGCCCAGTGCCTTAACTACTAGACGAAACTGGCTGTCTTTCAAAGTGGTTACAGGTAGTCTTTGCTTAATGACCACAACTGGGACTGGCATTTTGGTTGCTAAGCGAAGTGGTCATTAAGCAAATCTGACCCGATTTTACAACCTTTTTTGCAGTGGTCGTTAAGCAAATCACCATGGGCATTAAGCGAATCACGCGGTTCCCCATTGATTTTGCTTGCCAGAAGCTGGCTGGGAAGGTTGAAGATGGCAATCACATGACCATGGGACGCTGTGACGGTCATAAATGTGAACCGGTTGCCAAGCGCCCAAATCGTGATCACCACGTGACTGCGGGGATGCTGTGACAGTCGTAAGTGTGAGGACTGTCGTAAGTGTGAGGACGGTTGCAAGTTGATTTTTTCAGCACCGTTGTAAATCTGAACTGTCACTTAACTAATGGTTGTTAAGTGAGGATTCGCTGTACTTATCCATGCGCACATGCATTGTCAGGAGATTGTCTGTTTCTCCAGTAGCAAAGACCAGGGTTGTCTTTCTCAGAAGCTCTCTGTATTGACTTGGAAGCAACAACCTATTTTTGTTCAGTACTTGTAGAGAATTCTGGCTCATTGCTGATGAACTTCTAGTGATATCTCTGTTGTCTGCTAACTTGATTAGCTGAATTAATCCAGAATGAACAAGAAAAATCAAAACTTCCTCTCCATTGGAACCCAGATCCTAGCTGCAGCTTGCCCAACAAACCAAGAATAGCAAACTAGGAAGATTTCAGGAATAACCGGAAGTGGTTTTTTTTCTGGCTTAATTTAGACATGCCCACTGGTTGGAGGAGCCAAACAGGGGCAGGTTGACTCGATTATATGAACAAACAGTCTATCTCTGGCCATTAAACCAGGCATTTTGGCTGGCAGTTGTCATCCAGCATGGCATAAGTCATGCACTGTGATGGAGAAGAAAAAACATGCTCTGCGGAAGCAGAGTAAGATTATTAAGCAGGCATGAACAATTAATAGCTGCCTCTTTGCCTAACTCTCTTTGAATCTGATCGGCATAATGGAATCTGTGATGATTTCTTTCCTGCTCTTAAGGCTAAAAAAAAAAGAAATTAGCATCCGTGTTGCTGCAGTCATTCAGAATCTTTCACAGTGAGTGGCCTTGCTCATTCCCAGCATGAAGGAAGGGGCTGTCGTTTTCCTGCAGCATACTTAAATATAAAAAAGCATGGCATTATGAGGAAGCTGGTAGATTAAGCAAGCATTATCATGTAGGAAGCTCTAAATCCAATTTGAAAGGAAAAAAAACAGGGGGAGGGGGATTGGACTGTCGCAGCTTCTGCTAGAAAATATATTATAGGAATTTTGGCAGCATAGGAATAAAAAAGATTATCCGGCCCCTTGGATGCAGGAATTGTAAAACTGGAGCATTTGCAACAGATGGCTACTCTGCCTCGTCTTCTGCTGGTTAAAATATTCTCCCTAATGACAATATATAGTCTTCTTCTCCATAACATCTAACTTCCAACCATCAGCAACACCTCTTCTGTGATGGCCCTTTAGAGCAGTGTTTTTCAAGCTTGGCCACTTTAAGACGTGTGGACTTCAACTCCCAGAATTCCCCAGCCAGCATGGCCAAGCTTGAAAAACACTGCTTTAGAGATTTGAAGACCAGCACTCTCAATGATTGAAGTCTGAAACAAGAGATCTGGAATGAAGCTTTGGCTAGCACTGATTGGCTATGTTTGGAAAGGTTCAATAAACGAAGGGAAGGGCAAGTTTAGAGCAATAAACACACATGCAGTAATTAAGAATTTAGAAAGAAAACATGGACATCAGAGTATTTGATCTGCTAGTTAGGGCACCTATAGAGCAGTTAGGAAGCCGGCTCCCCACAGCGGGATGGAGCAAGTTTCTGTGCCTTCCGTTTTAAATGTTTCATTTGTCTGCAGCCTCAGCTTGATGGCTCTTATCCTTCCAAAGTTAATTTTAGAAAGTGCACCTTTGTCGATTGGCAAACAGGAGATGGGGATGGTTTCTCCCCTTGGATTTCTCTGATCATCTTTGGCAAGCTTTTAACACATAGATTTGTATGCCATTAAGCTGGGCTAGAAATTGGGCCTGTAGAGGTTTTACTCTGGGCTTGGAGCAGATTTGCACAAGCAAATTTGTCAGCTGATGGCCAGGAGTCATAAAAGTGTCAGGTGGAGGGGGTGGGGGACCGTGGAGGGTGGCTCATCAAATCCCTCTGTGACAGTTTCCCCAACAGATAGCATCGGTCTGAATATCAGCAGTGAAGGAAAATACGTCTCCTTGCAAGCAGATCTTTTATATTGGCAGACAACTCAGATCATTAGCCACTTGCTTCACAGCTGAACTTGCTTTCACTACTTCTGCGAAATTTCCTGCCTTTGCTTGCATTCACACAACATATCCCAACCCATAAGGAATTGAACCAGAATTTATTCAATGAACCCAGTTGCTTGGGTTCACGCAACACGCTTGAACTATCAAGTACTGTAGTGACAGGAACTGGGTTTGCTGAACACATGCACAACTTAGCCCGCTCTGTGTTAGGCTTGCACGTGGGGTGGACTCAACCCTTGGTGGAGCAAGCAAATCCATTTCATCTGAAGTCTCTTTCCCATTTGAACATTGCAACAGCTTTTTGAGATAGATTGGGTAGCAAAAGTCAATATGTGGCATTGCTGGACCAAAATCTTACTGGGGAGCAGATTATGGCCTTTGTCCTGTGGAACCTGTTGATGAGTTAGGGTTACCCTGATGGTTTTCAGAAAGCTAGCAAGACTAAGTGGTTTTGGATAACTTTTGGGAAACAGAAGCAGGCCCCTAGGTTTAGGGATTTAGTTACTTCTTATAGTGAATGTTTTATTGTCTTGTTCTTATTCTGTTTTAAAGTTTATATTCTTAACCACTAGGAATCTCTGATTATAGTGGCATACAGATATGAGAAATACAGTATCTTTATTTATGATCAAAGATAAGGCACACATTTGTAAGACTCTGTCAAACTCTAAAGAGAGTCTGTCCCATCCATGGCATTATGTTGAATAATCTGTGTTGCATTTTCACAGCAGCTCTGTAGATGTTGCCTACTCTGTTATGTGATATTTAATGTCCAAAAGGAGCAGAATGATCCAAAATTCCTCTACCTCTCTGAGTATTCCAGCAGTAGAGAGATAACGTATTATAAATGAAAGTCCTTATAGGTAGTCCTCGCTTAACAACCACAATTGGGACTGGAATTTCAGTCGCTAAACAAAGCAGTCATTGAGCAAATCTGACCTGATTTTACGACCTTTTTTGCAGCAGTCGTTAAGCAAATCACCATGGGCATTAAGCGAATCATGCGGTTCCCCATTGATTTTGCTTGCAAGATGCTGGTCAGGAAGGTCAAAAATGGCGATCATGTGACCATGGGATGCTATGATGGTCATAAATGTGAACTGGTTGCCAAGTGCCCAAATCATGATCACATGACTGTGGGGATGCTGTGACAGTCATTAAGTGTGAGGACCGGTTGCAAATTGATTTTTTCAGCACTGTCATAAGTCTGAACTGTCACTAAGTGAATGGTTGTTAAGCGAGGACTATTTGTATAGGAAGGGAAGTATGAATAAAGTCGCCATCTTCAATTCTGTGTCTGAATGAGGTTTCTAAGTTGGGCCTTTCTGCTACTGCTCTAAATTCAAGATTGCTGGTCGCTCTACTCCCATTGTCTGCTAAATAGCATGATTGATATATCAGTAAGGAACCAAGTGTGCTGTGGAGGCTGCTGGGAAATGTGGTAGGGCGTGCACTAAATTTAGCCCCATGTTGGCTTACAAGACTTTATAGGCACATTCTTCCAGCCCAGCATTAGCTACTCTGAAGAGAGAAGAGAATCTGGGGAACAAACCTGAATGTTTCATGCACTTTGCCACACCGTTCCTGCGCACGAGCAGGCTGTGTGCGCCCTACAGCGCAGCCCCATTCCATTGCAGCTGAGTAATGCAGGGGAAGATTGTACTTAGAGGCAAATCTGTGTGCCATTTCTAATCTCCAGAGCCCCAGTTGGTTCCAAGAAAGCCCAGGGAGCTGGATGTGATTTGGAGGGTGTTTTTTTTTTTAAATGTTCATTGGACAACCTGGAGAATCTTTAAAAAGGGTAGTCAGCTTCCTTGTGTGAGAAGCGTAAAATGATAGAGGGAGCATCTGTGCATGCAACATGGGCCTGCCGTACTACGATTCTGTTTTGGTTCCAGATTCATATGTTGGTTAATAAAGTTTTGGAAAAAGTAATCAAGTCTGGAGGTGATTTTGACATAGGTACCAGAAACATTATTTATTTAGATTTTGGCACCGCCTGACTCCTGAACAACTAAGAATAGCTCACAGGATAAAATAGAATATAGATAGAATAACATAAATAAAAAATACAATAAGAGAAATAACACAGCAGTCTCAGCAACTTTAAGGTATGTGGACAGCTCTGGAATTTGTCAAATAAATAAACAAATAAACTCCCAGAATTCCCATTGGCCAGCATGCCAATGAGGAATAGTCAACTCCCTTAAAAATAAACCAAGATTCTCGTCCTCATGGTTCTGAGGACTGCCTTAACTTGAGCGAAAGCACTGTTCTGTTTGACTTGGCATTGTCAGCAGTAGCCTGCAGGGTCCTTCAGGATATCAAAAATGGTCTTTTTCCCCCCTACCCCCTGGTCTTGCTTGAAGATGCCTGGAAATTGAAGCCGGAAGCATCTGCAATGGAACAGGAGCTCTATTGCTGAGCGGTGACTTCATTCGCTGAGGGACATTTCACTTCTACTGTGGGAAACGTTTTGCGTTTGAACTGACTGGGCTCAGAATGAGCTGTTCCAGCGCACTGGGGATGTTCTGAGCTTGTTCAAGCATGTGAAGCTTGTGCATGTGAAGCAGGTTGGAACAGCCTGCTTCAGAACCACTGCGATTCCTGTTTCAGTTGCTTTGCACCCTGCTCATAATTGCCCCTTTTGAAAAACTCAACCGATCAGATTGCACCCAACGCAGAAACCCAGCAGAGCTGGCCGTGCATAAAGTCCTTCAGTTTTTTCATCTCCTTGTAAGTGGAGGGAAGAATACACCACGCTCATTTGAATGTGGGAACTTTGGACTCCCATGAATTTCACATTGATTTGGTTTATTTTTATTCACTCAGGTTTTCTTTCTTCCCTTTGTTTGTTGATGCCACGTTTTTTGGGTTTGGAATTATCAATTTGCATGTTTATAAATTGGGCAGGGGTAGTTCATTGTTCGCTGTGAGTCTCCCCGTTCCTTAAGGCATGATATTGAAATGTTACAGGGGGACAGGAGTCAAAACAGTAACATTATTATGGCTAGATCACTGTTCCATGACCGTGTATTTTTCTGTTATAAATAGGATTGTATTTACATATTTACATATTTACATATTTACACAGTTGTGCTTACATATTTGCATTTGCTGTGCTAGACTGTCTTTTGGAAGGAAAGGGGCTGGGGGTAGGGGAACCCGACAGAACGAATACATGGGTGAATATGCTTCTGATACATAGTTTGGGAATTTATGGATCCAGCAGGAAACCATCTGTGGAGTCCATGGTGCCCCCACCATTTCAAGAGGACATTCTGCCACATTAGGAGCTAGCAAAAATTCCTTTCAGGTCGTATCAAAGGATTCTTTTTTAGTACGTAACTTTTAATGAGACCATTATTAGCTTAGTGATAACCAGCTGCCGCAAAGAGGTGACATCCATTCTCCTTGGAAGAACTGACGTGGAGTTAGGGAGGAACAAACACCTCCATATATTCCTTGGGGCAAACACGATCAGGCATTCACGCATGGTCCTTGAAAATCCCTACAGCAGCGTTTCCCAACCGTGGCAACTTGAAGATGTGCGGACTTCAACTCCCAGAATTCCCCAGCCAGCATGGATGGCTGGGGAATTCTGGGAGTTGAAGTCCACACATCTTAAAATTGATGAGATTGAGAAACACTGGATTAGAAATAAGACAGTATCTACATTTATTGGTGACTGGAAACCCCTTATGGACTTTTTGCGTAAAGAAGAAAAAAATAATAATTTATGATTTATGGCTTTGATGATTAGATAGGATAAATTATAGAAAGAAGAGATGTAACTTTAGAGAGAGAGGTCAATTTATAGTTATAACTGCTGTAAAGAATATCAGAAGCCATTTCTTTATATCTTTTTTCTTTCTTTTCTATTTTTCTGCTACTTTTTCTTTTTCCACCATTAGTTTTTTTTCCCCGTTTTTCTTTTTCACTCTATTTTAGTTTGCATTAGTCTTATGCTTGTCTTCAAAAATTTCAATTAAAATAGAGGTCCTGTCTTTATGTTTTTAAAGCCCTTCATTGTCACAAAGCAAGTTCGCAGGGTTCAAGATTGTGTTTTCAGTGGACATTTTTAAGAGAACCTGGATTGCCTCTACAGCCGCAAAAATCCGGCATTGAACACAGGGTTGTATGAAAGAACCTTCAAGTCCCTCCTTATTCTAAAATTCTTTCATTTAAACCAGGAGCAACCAAGCAACTGATGCCCTTGTGGGAAGCATACTTAAACAGGAGCCAGAAAGCATTATCGGCAGAATTTTTACCCTTCCCTGAATTGCTTATTTTAGCCAGGACATGAATCTAGCAAATAGATCTGCCTCTGCAGATTTACTTACATTTTTAAACAAGCTGGCCCTAAATAAATACAAACTGAATAGCAAGCCATTTTTTAGAGCATTGGTCCAATCTATTCTATATGCCTCTAAGCTTAACTAAAAAGGTAGGATTTAAAATGATTGAATGGATAAAGAAATAAAACAAGCACATGATGCAGAATTGTTCTCTTTTCATCACACAGTCCAGAGTCCTGCTCCCTCACCTGAGAAAGGAAACGTTGCAGGACCCAGAATTTGGAATTCTGACATTTAAGGCTTAACTCCTTCCCAAGACAGACTGTTCTGTGACCTTCGGAAGACACTGCATTCTTTGAAGCTGAGCACCTTCTCTTTGTAAAATGAACACAGCAGTGGTAGAATTGAACTTGCAACTCACAGAATACCTGGGTATTATACACTGCCCTTTCCACAGTAAAGAATGGCTGCTGAGTGATTCTTCTTTTCTTTCGCGAGGGCAGGGACACTGTAGGGCAGGGTCCTTGGCCCCTTGAAGGTGTGTGGACTTCAACTCCCAGAATTCCCCAGCCACATCAAAGCATAGAAAGGGAGTAAAAAATGCAAGGCATGGAAATTAAAGGCATGCAATAAGGAAAGGAAAGGAAGTATAAGTACTGGTGTCATCTGCCATACCTTTCCATATCTGCCCATCCTTACAGACTATCCTTGCTTCCATCACAACTCCACACTGCTTCATTCTTTGCCTTTTCTTTAAATTTCTCTCTCTTTCTGAAGATCTCATCAGTTCTTAATCTTCTCCTTTCTCTTGGCTCTTCCTTCAAATAAATAAGCACAATAGGTGCCCAATCTTTCCTCTCTTTATAATCAAACCATCTCAACTTCCATTCATTGAGTGCCCATACTTGACCATTCCATAAATGCCCCATTTCCACTTGCATTCCACTTACTTTTACATTTCTCCTAAGTTACCCCATTCTTACTTCCAGATTACAAACTGGGCAGAAGCATGCTCTTACAGCCATTTTTGCTTCTTTCTACAAACGTTTATTCCTTGCAAGATATCACATAACTACTGACTGCCCTTCTATCAGTATGTGTATGTCTTAGAATTTTGCATTAGAAAACATTGTACACACATTCTTTTTTTTTTTTGCTATTGTTGAAAAAGTTGCAATTGGCCACTCCATTTTCCCTGCCCAACAGAGCTGCCTTGGCCTTTGATGCATTAATGTCTAGATCCATTCTCCTCATTGCATCATGCAACTTACCTAATATTCGCTGCAAATCATCTGGGTTCCAAGCCAACAATATGCCATCATCTGCATATTTTACTTCACCACCCAACACACCTCTAAGCACTCTTTGCATGTTCATCTGTCAATAAATTAAGCAATCAAGGGAAAATAATCACATCCTTGGCTCAACTCCCAGTTCAGTGCTGAACCACTTTTTAAAAATTCCATTTACTTCCACTCATGCTTTACTTCCATCATATCCTGTTCTTACTACATTCAGCAACTGAAGCTGAACTCTGTATTTACAACCTTTGCAGGTCTGTTAAAGTGAAGGAAAGCTGAAGAAATATCGTAAGCACAGTTGCATTTCAACTTAGCGATGGCTTCACTTAATGACTGAGTTGCCGGTCCCAATTGTGGTTGTTAAATGAGTGGTTGTTACCTGTAGTGGGATACAAGCAGCAGTACTTTGACTTGCAATATAGACTCCAGCTTAGTGATCTTAGCTTGCACAGAGTAGTGTGAGCATGCACCGCATAAAAATTATAAAAATTGCCTTTTCTTACTGGTGTCTTACTGGCCAAAATGTTCCAAATTTGATGGATGCTCATTAGTAGGGACTCCATTAGCTTGTGGCCTAGGTATGATCAAATCTGGTAACTTTCTTTATATTGCCAAAACACCTGCAATCTTAAAACACCTCTAATGGGTAAATTCCATTGAACTTAAATGTGCACAGAATGGTAATTCATCATTCAGGGAAAACTGGGATGGTGTCAGCAAACAAATAGATGAACATTCAGGTTTTAATGGTTTCCATTTTGCTGCAAGCTGTTTTGCAGATCCTTTGTAGGGCAAAAAACTGGAGCAGGCAAACATATATATGGTTATTTTTGCAAAAAAATGCCCTCCATACATTATTGGAAAACTGGTTTTGTCTGCCACTGAAATCTCTCCAATGTAAGCTGGTTTTAGCAGATCTCTGCTTGTTAATTTAATGTAAGAGGGGTAATATTGCAGAGGGAGCTGTCTGTGGTGCTGAAAACAGATAGACAACTTTTTCCAAAGAGTGTAATGTCTGTCTCTAATGCACTTTCTCCAACTTTGTGACCTCCAAATGTATTAAATAACAGTCCTCAGGATTCCAGCTAGTTGGTCATGAAAGCAATTGATGTCCTTTATTATTGCTGCCCAGAATATCACAGTTTGTAGTAGAATGTCACCAAACATGGAGATCCCACATAGCCTTTTCCTTCTTCCTCCCTTCTTGGTCTGTACATGCATGCAAGAGAAGAAAAGAAGGCCGAACATGCTGAGCCTTAAATCAGGTTAATGAAAGAGAATGGCTCTGCAACTTTTAGTACTCAAAGATGGCTTACTGTGAAGGTCTGCTTCATACAACATGCTGTACTGGTGACTGGTAGAGTCAAATTGCCCAGCCTCATTTTTGCCTAATCTAGCACCTTGTGTGAACCTAGCTGGACAGTGAATGGCCCACTCAGTGTAGCTGGATTAGGGAGGAACACCATCTTACCTGCCCATTTTCCACCAGAGGTTGCAGCAAGCACTTAACTTCCTTGACTCGAGAATTGCATTCACACAACTAGAGAGTAACTCTTCAGAGCTCTGCTATCCACAGTTGCGATTTGAATCCTTTGGCACCTTACAGCACACCAGCTGTCCTAAATGTGAAAACTACTTCTCTGTGGAATGGTGACAGAGTCCAAAATCAGTGGTGTTACTAGCAGTTGCCAAAACAGAAACAGAAAAGGTGGTAGTGCTGCCAGGGAGGCATGGATTGGCCTTGCAGATGTTAAGATCTGGAGCTTGGCTCAGCCTAGTAAGATAGCCTTCCCCAGCTTGGGTAGCCTCCAGACATGCTGGAATGATGGTATCCAGAATTGCCAGCCAATCTGAAGCCATGCTGGTGTGGAAATTGGGAAATTAGAGAAGGCTGCAGGGCAGCTGTCAGCAATCAGAGAAGAGGGTATGAAGGCATGCAGTTGGTAGGCAGCATGAAGCTTTGAGATTTGTCACATCTTAGACACACAGGCATATGTGCCCAGACCATGCTTTGGTGTTCTTGCCCAGTGAAGCAGGCCTGATGCAACTTATCTGTTGCCCTCCTCCTCCCTCCTTCCCCAAACTTGCAACTTGGATGCAAGATTTGCCCAGGATCCTTTTTGTGAATGCAGCACGTGGCTGATCTTTTCTGGGCTAGAAGCTATGCAGGATTGGGCCTGGATAGTACTTGGATAGAGGACCACCAGGAAATCCTGGGGATGTAGTCTAGAGACCATACAAGAAGCAGTGGCAACCCACTTCCATAACGCTGCCAAGAAAACTGCACAGATTGGCCCCTATCATTTCCTTGAGCCAAGCTTGACTTGGAGACTTCAAGTTTTACCTTAATCCTGACGACTTTGCTCATAACTGAGATTCCTGCGTGCCTAAAACAACGGCATTGGCAATTCAACTGATGTTGTGATCTGCCCCAACCTTTTTTGGCCTTGAGAGTTGAATCCTCTGGATTTTCCGTGAGGTTTTGACTGGCAGCCTGGTTTTATAGAAGAGCCAAGAATCTTTTCCTCCTTCCCCCAGCCTCTACTTTAAGTGTCCTATTTTTATTTTCCTGAAATCTATATTCTGCTTCATGACTGTGACAGTTCTCTCCTTCCTCCTGGGGGAACAAATGCCAGTTGGGAAGAACCCAGAGAGCAGCACAGTGAAATGGAGGCCAATCTCAACAGACTTCTCTGGGAGTTTAAGATGTTTGTCCATAACATTAAGGAAGATGCATTTTTAATAGGAAAGAAATTGGTCTTTTAGGCTCTTGTTCCCAATCTTTTTCAGCTCCTTTGAATCTGGGCTTCCATCCTTCATTGCTTACAGAACAGCACCCTGCCGGTGCTCTTTACTTTTCGTGTCTAAGCTTCTTCCGGAGCCAAGTGCTTATGGGCCTTTGGGGTCATCAGAACAGTTGTGTTTCCTGCGTTGTCTTCTGTGCTCCCTTTTTTGCTGAAAATAGATTGGAAAGTGGGCAAACTAAAATCTCTGTTGGAATCACGTCCAATTTCTAGAAGCCACCGGGTGCAGTTTTGACTGGTGAATCTTTAGAAAGCCAATCACCAGTAGCTTTGCACCTTTTTCTATTATAGGGTTTCTCAAACTTGGCAACTTTAAGATGTGTGGACTTCAACTCCCAGAATTCTCCAGCCAGTATGGCTGGCTGGGGAATTCTGGGAGTTGAAGTCCACACATCTTAAAGTTGCCAAGTTTGAGAAATGCTGCTCTATTATCTTGCCACATGGCTGGTTGTATGCCTTCCTTCCTTCCTCCTTTCTCCCATCCATCTCCTCCCTCCCTCCCTTTCTCCTTCCTTCCCCCCTTCCCCCTCCCCCCCCCTTCCTCCTTTCCTACCAGATGGACAGATCAGACTTAGTTTAAAGAAGGGAGGGAGCTGCAGTCTGCAACAATCCAAGGACAAATTATAGCCATTATGACTCTTAAAAGAACTTCTGACTTTTTGTTTTGGCCTGGTGCAATGGGACATATTAAGTAACATGTTCCTTGGGATCTGGTTGTATTCCTTTTCAAAGAGAGGCAGAGGGAGAGGAAAAGGGAGGCAAAAAGGAGACTGTAATGCCTGGTGGTTGGTGATGCTCAAATTCTGATCTAACCGCTAAGTGCTGGCACCGCTTGATGGAAGATTCTGCAGTGCCTCAGTTTTCCTCATCTGTGAAATGGCATTCAAGACATGCATGCAGATGTTTAGTACTAATTCACACCGGCAGTGGGATTTTTCCACTTGGAATGAACCAAGCTGCATTGTATTTTGAACCAAGCTGCATTTTGCATATGTATTTTTTCACCTTTTTGAAGTGAGTTTTTTAAAATTATTATTATTCCTCAAAAGTGCTCAGTTAACTTTACAAACTGGCACTGAACTGGAGACATTTTTGAGCAAAAAGGGGCAGAAATTTGTACGGAATTAGTTGCTTTGCTTGGCCCAAAGAGTCTATTCTATCCGTTCCTCTTCATCCATGCTGGGGCACATGGCAGGGGAGTTGTACGATAAAGGAAAACGGCTCACCCCAACTTAGAACAGGGATAGACAACATTTGAAGGGCTAATGTGCCAACGTTGGCAACATTGCAGCTTTTTTAATTATGAGAGTTTCAGTTACTCAATCTCAGGCTAAATTTTGCCATCGGGGAAGGGTCGAGGGGTGGGTATAATGTGATAAATCTCACAGAGGCTTCTTGCAGAGCGCCCCCCTCCCAATTTAGAAGAAAAACTACAAAATGCAAGGGAGGGCATGATAAATCTTGGTGAAATGAAATTTTTTTTGGAAACCTGTTTGTCAAAAGAGATTCTTTCTCCTCCTGTCCTCCCCAAATGGATTGACTTTTGCATACAAAAATCAGCCCAGAATTAGGTAGGCTCCACCAGCTTACTTGGCTTTTAAGGAGGACTTTAGAGAGTTTTATAGAGAGTTTACTGTGGTTCCTCATAACAGCTAAATGAAACTTCCAAGCATAGAGGCAGTCTACCCTAAAAAGTAGGAGTATGTGGGGAGGTGCAACTGGGCTCATATCTGTGGTGGGCTTTCCAAGGGCAACTAGTTAGTTGATATGGGAAGCAGAAAGCTGATTAATAAGAATTGTCGATCTGAAAGAGCAATAATAATAATAATAGTGGTTAAGGCAACAGGCTAGAAACGAGGAGGCTGTGAGTTCTAGTCCTGCCTTAGGCATGAAAGCCGGCTGGGCGACCTTGGGCCAGTCCCTCTCTCTCAGCCCAAGAGCCAATCAGGTGTGGTATGAGAGTTCTAGTCCCACCTTAGGCATGAAAGGTGGCTGGGTCACCTTGGGCCAGTCCCTCTCTCTCAGCCCAAGGGCCAATCAGGCGTGGTAGGAGAGTTCTAGTCCCGCCTGAGGCATGAGAGCCGGCTGGGTAACCTTGGGCCGGTCCCTCTCTCTCAGCCCAATCCACCTCACAGGGTTGTTGTTGTGGGGAAAACAGGAGGAGGAAAGAGTATTAGGTATGTTCACTGCCTTGAGTTATTTATAAAAATAATAAAGGTGGGATAGAAAATAATTAAATTAAATTAATAATAATAATAATAATAATAATAATAGGACAAAAATGCTAAATCCAGTCTAAACATCTGGCTGGCTGTGTGATCAACCATAATTTTTAATAATAGGTCGTAACGTGCCCCTGTTTCCTGCACTGCACTTTGAAACTTCTTTCGTACCAGTAGTTACTGGGGAGATCGGAAGAGTATCCAGGACCCAAGGCTGCCTACTTGAAATCCTAATTTTCTCTCTCTGGCATGACTGGCAGTTAGAAGAATTATTTTCCCATTCCAAGAGCTATGATTGCAGGAAATCAAATATGGCAGCTTCTCTTGATGGCTCCAGGCAAATATTTTATGCCCTACAGAGAAACAAACAGGAATGGAGGTAGCGGGGGGTAAATGGAAAAACCACAACCCACAGTTATTTCAATTGTACATATTTCTTTCAACCCCAGCAGCTGCCCCAGTTTATTGCAAAAAGAGCAAGCCAACACCATAAAAAAAAAAAAGTGGTGGGGAAATAAATTTTCCTTTCCTGCAGAAATAAAGGCGATCTTATTATAACTGCAGTGAGAGGGCGGTACTAAAAAAATGTGAAAAGTAAGGAAATAAATAAACCATGTCCCCGGCTTCCTCTGATTTGTCCATATTTGAATTATGTGCATCTTGGGGGTGGATTGAGGACAAGGGAGAAACTCTGTCTTTTAATTTTGGCTGACAGCTTGTAGAGCAATGCTGAAGCAATGGCTAAAGTGGAATTCAAAAACCTTGGCTATCTGCTTTTGACCTTGCAGGCTTCTGGAGAAGGACGCCAGGCTTCCAGCGAAAGGGGGAAGTGGAACAGGATTCTGCAAGGGCACTTCCTGATGGGGGGACTGGAAAGGGACTCCGCATTCCTCCCATGAAAATCATCCAAGGTTGTTTGAGCCCAGAAGGTGATGGGAGCTGCCGTCATCTCGGGGATGGCATATATATCTGGATTTATTTTTTTACAAAGTTGCTGCATTTTAACATTTTAACAGGAAGCTTGGCTATAATGTAGTATGGCTCCAGACTTGTAGATAGGGTGTTCCAAGCCTTCCCTTCCTTGTGCACGCTTGCTGACTTGGACTTAATAAAAAATAAGGATGTGGATTTCAAGGGCCTTGAAGAAGGAGCGGAACAAACAGAAGATGGCTGTGAACATTAACACACTCGGCCAGTTCACAACCAAGGGGCTGCGTTCGTGCAGCATGCTGAGCTTGATGGTTTTAATCTGAGTTAGGTTTGGGGGAGGGCTTAGCGTGTGTGAATCCAACCCAGTTGGTTAGTTTGAGGTTCAGGGTACTGTGAGGACCCTAAAAACAGGTCAGTTCAGAAACCAAGTTAAGAGTGTTATAGATTGTCTTTCTAGCTGGAGGTTTCAGGGAAGCATCATAGCTCAACAGCACAGGACCTGTTCGAATGGCAAAAGGCCCCTAGATTGATCCCTGGTTATCTAATCACAAAGATTAGATCGCAGCTCAGGAGAAAATCCCTAGAGAGCTGTTATAACCCACCAGAGTGGACAAAATTGGGCTAGATGAACATAAGTTGATGAAATTCAGGGCAGATTCTTATATTTCCCTTGGCTGGTGGGAGAACACCTACTTTGCACAGAGAAAATAATGTTTGATATTCAGATGCTTCACTTAAGGGAGGAATGGGCAACCTAAAACCCCCAGAATTCAGCAGGAGAATTGCAGTTTTCAGCACTGTAAATTTTTGGTGTGTGTGTGTGTTTATTTTGTTGAAGCCTTTGCAAACTGTAGAATAACGTCCTATCATGCTGAATCAATGAGGGGTCATTCTAAACAACATGAAATTACTTTCCTGTGCTCTTAAAATGAAGTTAATACAACAGAGAACACTTAATAAGGATTATTCATGATTGTCTTCCTGTTGGAATTGGAACTTTAACTCAATATTTTGTCATCTGATGGAGCCACCCTCGACAGAATTGTTAACATAACTCTGGATCGATCACTGAGGTGTAAAGATGAGTATGTTCTTCTTGACTATATCCACAGTGTTTAGAGTTTATCAAGATATCAAGAATTATTGACTCGGAGGACATGGTAGGTAAAGGTAAAGGTTTTCCTTGACATTAAGCCCAGCCGTGTCCGACTCTAGGGGGCGGTGCTCAATCTCTGTTTCAAAGCCGAAGAGCCGGCATTTGTCCGAAGACACTTCCTCCGTGGTCATGTGGCCGGCATGACTACACGGAACGCTGTTACCTTCCCGCCGAAGCGGTACCTATTGATCTACTCACATTGGCATGTTTTCGAACTGCTAGGTGAGCAGGAGCTGGGACTAGCAACGGGAGCTCCCCCCGTCACGCGGGTTCGAATCGCCGACCTTCCGATCGGCAAGCTCAGCAGCTCAGCGATTTAACCCGCAGCGCCACCGCGTCCCACGGTGCAGTCGGGAGTTTTGGAGTTTGGCCAAAAATATTATCATGCAACACAGGAAGAAGAATCCACACCTGATGTGCAGTAATGGGTTGCTGAAATATGTTGCCTTAAGAAATAAGTTGAGCAATATGTCTTTTGAAGTAGTTCTGTTTATTATCGGATTATCAGACTCTTTTCCCCACTCTTTCTATTATTCTAATGATTACGGTCACCCACACCTTAGTCGTCTCTGGACTAGACTACTGCAATGTGCTCTACATGGGGCACCCTTGAAGGCCATCCAGAGGCTGCAGTTGGTCCAGAATGCAGCGGCGCATGTAGTTATGGGTGCAGCTCATTATGCCCACGTAATGCCACTACTCCGCAAACTGCACTAGCTTCCAGTAGGGTTCCAGGTGTGATTGAAGGTGCTGGTGATCACTTTTAAAGCCCTACATGGCATAGGACCAGATTATTTGAGGGGCCACCTTCTCCCAGGAACATCTGCCTGCCCCACATGCTCCCACAGAGAGGGCATGCTCCAGATTCCTTCTTTTAAATCTTGTCATCTTATGGGACCTAGGAAGCATTGCCTTTGTTCTCCAGGACAATCTCTCCCCCCGATATACGACAAGCCCCAACTTAGCTTGTCTTTAGGAAAGCCGTTAAGACCTGGCTCTTCCCCCAGGAATTAGGGGACAGTTGAGCGAGAGTTTTGTTATGTTGCTTGATTTGCCCTTTTATATTTTGTGTTTTATATTTATCTGTTGTTGATGTTGTTTTTTATGTATTTATTTTTTAATGCTATACGCTGCCCAGAGTCACACTGTTAGAGTTGGGTGCCTGTAAATCTTATTAATAAATAAATACATACATAATATTAAGTTGCAGGTTAATATTATTAATGGCAACAAAAGCACCATTCTATATAATCCCTAAAAGGCAAAAGTGAAGCTTCTGGAAGGCAAACCTTTTCCTTGTTTCTTTACTTAAAGTTGGGGTGGGGGGAGTAAATGTGCAGCTCTAGGGAGAAAGAGTACAGCTAGTCCTCACTTAATGACCATTCATTTAGTGATGGTTCAGACTTACAAAGGTGCTGGAAAAAACGACTTACAACCAGTGCTTGCACTTAAGAGTGTTGCAGCTTCCTTGTGGTCATGTGATCACGATTTGGGCGCTTGGCAACCGATTCGCATTTATGGCCGTTGTAGCATCCTGTGGTCATGTGATCACCATTTTCAACCTTCCTGGCCAGCTTCTGGCAAGCAAAATCAATGGGGAACTGTGTGATTTGCTTAATGACCACTGCAGAAAAGGTTGTAAAATCAGGTTGGATTTGCTTAATGGCTGTTTCACTTAGCAACTGAAATTCTGGTCTCAGTTGTGGTCATTAAGTGAGAACTACCTGTAGCCAATTATCGAGAATCAGTTCTGCTAGCAGAGGCTGGAGGAGAAAAACCTGCTAGTCGTTTTTGGGCAAAATGTATAGATGGTCTCCTTTCACACAACACCAGTGTGGAGTAGGACTGGGGAAACTCAGGTTCAAGCCCCCCTCAGCCCAACCTACCTCACACAGAGTTGTTCTGGGGGAAAATTGGAGGAGGGTGCACTGGGTATGCTGCGTTTTGCTCTGGAGGAAAGGATGTAACTCAAACGCATTTAACATAGTTAGTGAATTGACCTATTTTCTGGATTCACACAAGACAAAAACATAAATTAACATTCTTGGTTCAGACAACATACTGTAGATCCTCTTGAAAAAAAAAAAAGCAAACTTGAAGTAAACACAGACTAAGTTAAGTATGTTGTGTGAAGGCATCTGCTGATTAATGCGTTCAGGGTGTGGTGGGCAAACACAACCATAGTCTAGCTTTGACCCAGGGCTTGCTCCCGTGTTCTCACGTGTCTTTGATTCCCGTGTTCTTCCTTTCATTTCAGGTTCTACTGGGACTTCACCATGTTGCTCTTCATGGTGGGCAACCTGATCATCATCCCTGTTGGCATCACCTTCTTCAAAGATGAGACCACCGCTCCCTGGATCGTCTTCAATGTGGTGTCCGACACCTTCTTCCTCATGGACCTGGTCATGAATTTCCGGACGGGCATTGTCATCGAGGACAATACGGAGATCATCCTGGATCCCGAGCGGATCAAGAAGAAGTACTTGAAGACGTGGTTTGTGGTGGACTTTGTCTCCTCTATTCCGGTGGATTATATCTTTCTCATTGTGGAGAAGGGCATTGATTCCGAGGTCTACAAGACCGCCCGTGCCTTGCGCATCGTCCGCTTCACCAAGATTTTGAGTCTCCTGCGGCTTTTGCGTCTCTCCCGTCTGATTCGCTACATTCACCAGTGGGAAGAGGTAAGAGCTGAGCTTGAAGCCAAGCCCAGAATTTTCACAGACCCTCCCAAAGGAGAACAACCTTTTTGCTCTTTGGAGGATTTTAAAAAAGAGAGAACCATCCTTTTTTTTTTGAGCCGAGGGGCCCATTTGGAATTTGGGGAGTGTGCCATGGGCACACTCAGAAAATGGCCACCACGGTAGGTGTGGCCGTTCACCAAGCACAGATTGACCAGAAGGGTCTTCCTCTCCAGGATGCTCCCTCCCACTTCAGTGGGGCATTTGGGGACCCCGAAGCATTTCTGAAAATAAATGCAGCAAGCGAACCTGGGGTTTTGATTGTCAGCAGCTCAGCTTTGCTGTTTCTTCGTTTTTATTCAAGAATTCTTTTTAAAAAGCGGGGGGACCAGCTTTAATGGAGAATTGGTTGAGCACATTCATGCCAACACTATGCTGCATCCTGTTGGGAAGGATATATTTAAAAACCATCCCATTTCAAGAAAGAGTGTGGCTATGTTTAACTCGGTGAAAAAAAAATGCAAGGGAAACACTGGTCCCGTAAAAAATCAGGAGTCAGGTGGCACCTTTTCAAGCTAACAAATGATATTAAAAGGCCTAAGCTTTTGAAAGCTGCAGCTGTCTTTTAATTTGTGAGTCTTAAATGGTACTAACCGATTCCTCCTGATTTAGGGGTTCACACGACACAAAAGACTAGATTTCAGTGGGGCTGAATCCTTTGTAGTTCAGTATCTTGCGATAACTCAGTGGTTATCATGCCGTGTTTTGTGAACTGTCACGTTAAGCCATAATTAGGGTTTGTTTCCTTGAGCCAGCTTTAGGCCTGCTGCATGATGCACAGAAGGACTTAGGGCCTTCCTTACAGGGTCAGATCCCCCCAATTTAAGCCTGATAGCAATTAATCTGAATTCTGTGATCTTGAGTCAATCATGTTCCCTGTGTCTGTACAGGCAGTCCTTGCTTAACAACCATTAATTTAGTGACAGTTTGGACTTAACAACAGTGCTGAAAAAACTGACTTACAACCGGTCCTCACACTGATGACCGTTGCAGCATCCCCATGGTCACATGATCACAATTTGGGCACTTGTCAACAGGTTCATATTTATGACCGTCAGTGTCCTGTGGTCATGTGATTGCCATTTCTGACCTTCCCAGCCGGCTTCTGGCAAGCAAAATCAATTGGGAACCTCACAATTTGCTTAAAGACTGTGTGGTTTGCTTAACAACCTCCACAAAAAAGGTCATAAAATCAGGTCAGATTCGCTTAATGACTGCTTCGGTTAGCAACTGAAATTCTGGTCTCAATTGTCGTTAAGCGAGGACTACCTGTATGTATCTAATTTGCAATTTTCAGGCACTGAGTCCCAGGAAGAGCCAAAGAAAAGTAGATTGAGGCTCCACCTACGAATGATTGGAAATCTTTCTTTTTGTGGTTACCCTCTATCTCTGCATATTTATTTTTATTTGTTTTCTGGATTTCTGTGCTACATTTCCTCCAAGAGCTCTTAACTGGTGATCTCCCTTCATTCCCCCCCACCCCAATAATAATTTTGCAAGGTAGTTGAGGCAAGAGGAAGTGACTGGCCAAAAGTTTCCATGGCTGAGAGCGGACTGGTTTCCATGAGGACTAGGAACTTTAATTTTAAAAATAAGGGATGAGATTCACGATTAAACTGCTTGGTGAACTTCACCCAGAGCAGCAGTGCGTCATGGCTGGCTGGGGAATTCTGGGAGTCGAAGTCAACCCATTTTAAAGTTGCCAAGGTTGAGAAACACTGCTCTGGTGGAATTGGTTAGAGCCTGTGCGCTTAGGGTAAAGGCTGAACCCGCTGCTGCTCTAGGGGAGGTCCACCGAGCAGTTTAATTGCACATTGAGCTGGCGAGGCCTGACAGATCTGGAGCCTAAATAAGGATGTTGGCCTGGCGTTGCAAAAATATAAGAAACCTCATGATGTAAAATAAGCCACCCGCGTGGGCAAGATCTAGCTCCTCTCCCCCCTGAGCTAATAGGGTTCTCAGCAGCCACAAAATGCTCTTGTCAGCTGGGTGTAAAACAAAAATCTAGATGTGTGAGAGGCACAGGAATATATACAGTATGCATATATGAAATATATATACGTATGTGCATGCATGTGTGAAATATAGAGAGACACTGGCACAAAATGCATGTGATATGCATATTTCACACATACAATAGTATAGCTATAGTATTATATATACGCACTGAAATATATAACACTTCTATTTCAGATATATTTTGCACATACATATTTCAGATATATATGTATTAGAGAGAGAGAGCATGACAGCGAGCCAGTTTGGTGTAGTGGTGAAGGTGCTAGGCTAGAAACCAGGAGACTGAGAGTTCTAGTCCCACCTCAGGCATGAAAGCCGGCTGGGTGACCTTGCGCCAGTCCCTCCCTCCCAGCCCAAGGGCCAATCAGGTGTGGTTGGAGAGTTCTAGACCCGCCTTAGGCATGAAAGCCGGCTGGGTGACCTTGCGCCAGTCCCTCCCTCCCAGCCCAAGGGCCAATCAGGTGTGGTTGGAGAGTTCTAGACCCGCCTTAGGCATGAAAGCCGGCTGGGTGACCTTGCGCCAGTCCCTCCCTCTCAGCCCAAGGGCCAATCAGGTGTGGTTGGAGAGTTCTAGACCCGCCTTAGGCATGAAAGCCGGCTGGGTGACCTTGCGCCAGTCCCTCCCTCTCAGCCCAAGGGCCAATCAGGTGTGGTTGGAGAGTTCTAGACCCGCCTTAGGCATGAAAGCCGGCTGGGTGACCTTGCGCCAGTCCCTCCCTCTCAGCCCAAGGGCCAATCAGGTGTGGTTGGAGAGTTCTAGACCCGCCTTAGGCATGAAAGCCGGCTGGGTGACCTTGCGCCAGTCCCTCCCTCTCAGCCCAAGGGCCAATCAGGTGTGGTTGGAGAGTTCTAGACCCGCCTTAGGCATGAAAGCCGGCTGGGTGACCTTGCGCCAGTCCCTCTCTCTCAGCCCAAGGGCCAATCAGGCGTGGTAGGAGAGTTCTAGACCCGCCTTAGGCATGAAAGCCGGCTGGGTGACCTTGCGCCAGTCCCTCCCTCTCAGCCCAAGGGCCAATCAGGTGTGGTTGGAGAGTTCTAGTCCCACCTCAGGCATGAAAGCCGGCTGGGTGACCTTGCGCCAGTCCCTCCCTCTCAGCCCAAGGGCCAATCAGGTGTGGTTGGAGAGTTCTAGACCCGCCTTAGGCATGAAAGCCGGCTGGGTGACCTTGCGCCAGTCCCTCCCTCTCAGCCCAAGGGCCAATCAGGTGTGGTTGGAGAGTTCTAGTCCCACCTCAGGCATGAAAGCCGGCTGGGTGACCTTGCGCCAGTCCCTCCCTCTCAGCCCAAGGGCCAATCAGGTGTGGTTGGAGAGTTCTAGTCCCACCTCAGGCATGAAAGCCGGCTGGGTGACCTTGCGCCAGTCCCACCCTCTCAGCCCAAGGGCCAATCAGGTGTGGTTGGAGAGTTCTAGACCCGCCTTAGGCATGAAAGCCGGCTGGGTGACCTTGCGCCAGTCCCTCCCTCTCAGCCCAAGGGCCAATCAGGTGTGGTTGGAGAGTTCTAGTCCCACCTTAGGCATGAAAGCCGGCTGGGTGACCTTGGGCCAGTCCCTCCCTCTCAGCCCAAGGGCCAATCAGGCGTGGTAGGAGAGTTCTAGTCCCGCCTTAGGCATGAAAGCCGGCTGGGTGACCTTGGGCCAGTCCCTCCCTCTCAGCCCAAGGGCCAATCAGGTGTGGTAGGAGAGTTCTAGTCCCGCCTTAGGCATGAAAGCCGGCTGGGTGACCTTGCGCCAGTCCCTCTCTCTCAGCCCAAGGGCCAATCAGGCGTGGTTGGAGAGTTCTAGACCCGCCTTAGGCATGAAAGCCGGCTGGGTGACCTTGCGCCAGTCCCTCCCTCTCAGCCCAAGGGCCAATCAGGTGTGGTTGGAGAGTTCTAGTCCCACCTTAGGCATGAAAGCCGGCTGGGTGACCTTGGGCCAGTCCCTCCCTCTCAGCCCAAGGGCCAATCAGGTGTGGTAGGAGAGTTCTAGACCCGCCTTAGGCATGAAAGCCGGCTGGGTGACCTTGCGCCAGTCCCTCTCTCTCAGCCCAAGGGCCAATCAGGCGTGGTTGGAGAGTTCTAGACCCGCCTTAGGCATGAAAGCCGGCTGGGTGACCTTGCGCCAGTCCCTCCCTCTCAGCCCAAGGGCCAATCAGGCGTGGTTGGAGAGTTCTAGACACGCCTTAGGCATGAAAGCCGGCTGGGTGACCTTGCGCCAGTCCCTCCCTCTCAGCCCAAGGGCCAATCAGGCGTGGTTGGAGAGTTCTAGACCCGCCTTAGGCATGAAAGCCGGCTGGGTGACCTTGCGCCAGTCCCACCCTCTCAGCCCAAGGGCCAATCAGGCGTGGTTGGAGAGTTCTAGACCCGCCTTAGGCATGAAAGCCGGCTGGGTGACATTGCGCCAGTCCCTCCCTCTCAGCCCAAGGGCCAATCAGGTGTGGTAGGAGAGTTCTAGTCCCGCCTTAGGCATGAAAGCCGGCTGGGTGACCTTGGGCCAGTCCCTCCCTCTCAGCCCAAGGGCCAATCAGGTGTGGTTGGAGAGTTCTAGTCCCACCTCAGGCATGAAAGCCGGCTGGGTGACCTTGGGCCAGTCCCTCCCTCTCAGCCCAAGGGCCAATCAGGCGTGGTTGGAGAGTTCTAGACCCACCTTAGGCATGAAAGCCGGCTGGATGACCTTGGGCCGGTCCTCTCTCTCAGCCCAACCCACCTCGCAGGGTCGTGGTTGTGGGGCAAATACGTGGAGGGAGCATTATGTATTATTGAGTTGTATAAAATAAAGGTGGGATATAAATGTAATAATTAAAGACACACACATTAATTTTATAACTATCTCACATGCATATATGTTTCATGTTTATATATATTACTCATACATACTGTAGACTCACTGGCATATACTGTATGTGATATTATGTGCATGTTATTTACTGATTTGATTTTTTGGCCTGTTGTAATTGAGAGACTCTTGGCAGGTTAGGATTATATCAATAAAATGTTGATGGTGCAGTTACAATTAATAATAGACCATAAGCCGTGCCCCCCCCCCAATTAAACCATATATAAGATACTAAAGCCATATCTAAGTGTAGATTGTGACCTTAGTCAGATTAAAACTGGTTAGGATGCCTTTTCCCCCCAAGTCCTGCTGTGTTGCCTCATCATGGTGGGGGCTGTTCCTGGGAAGGATGAGCAAAGAACGTTGGAAGCTTGTGCCAAGAGAATATACTCCCTGGAGGGTCACCCAAGGTGTGATGGTCATCCCAGCTGCCCAGATAAAGCAAGTGGGCACCTCTATGGGGCAGCAGCAGTAGAGGAAGATGCCAGAGGAGGACGATCCCTTTAGTTGCAACGGCAAAGGCTTCATTTCAAACTGCGCATTTCAAAGTGCTCTTGTATTTTACTAAGAAAACCACATGGGTGGCAATTAGAACATTATGGACAAATGATGTGAAGACCCAGCTCTCTGGAGGGGGCTCTAATGCTGGGAAAGGTGGAAGGAAAGAGAAGAAGAGGACGACCAGCACCAAGGTAGACAGAAAACCTGAAGGGCCAAGTTGGGATGGATCTTCCTGGAGAAGGACTATGTATGTGGCCTCTAAGAATCACCACCAACTTGATCATCAGTCAGTGGGAATACCTCGCTCTGTTGAGAAGTCCATATTGATTGGAAAGGTGGAAGGAAAGAGAAGAAGAGGAGGATCAGCAGCAAGATGGATGGACAGTTACAGGGGCGATGGGGGCACCCTTGGAAGACCTGAAGGACCAGGTTAGGGGGAGATCCTCCTGGAGAAGGTCTGTCTATGTGGCCTCTAAGAACCACCACCACCTTGATGGCACATAATCAATCAATATGAAGACCTAGCTCTCTGGAGAAGTCCATAAAGCTGAGAAAGGTGGAAGGGAAGAGAAGAGGAGGGGGATCAGCAGCAAGATGGATGGTCTCAGTTACAATGGTGGTGAATGCACCACTGGAAGCTCCCGGTTGGGACAGATCGTCCTGGAGAAAGTCTGTCTGTGTAGTTGTTAAGAGTCAACCACAACTTGATAGCCCATAATGCATTAATGCTTTTCCCTTATGGCGTCTCCTTGCCTAGGATTGAGCCTTTTTTTTTTCCTTATCAAGGGCCACAGTTTCTCCTGGGAGCCAGTGAGGTTGGCTAGTGGTTGGTTGGAGAGAGGCTCAGCATTATTTTCTCCTTTCCCCCTCTCTCAGTCTCTTTCTACTTCGACAGCTTCTCCCTTTTTCCTTCCCAAAGCAGTTGCTGAGGAGGGAACCAAAAACTGTTACTGTAGATCAGACATGTTTGCTGAGAAGTTGAAATCAAGCCACTCCCTGCGTGTGACCAAGGGCTGTGGTTTGCCAGCCCTGTTATGGGAGGAAGAAATTAACATTTCAGAACTCTTTTATCTCCAGTTGCTTCTGCCTTTGCTGCCTTTAGTAGCAGATTAGACACATTCAGGGAGGTGGGACTTCTTTTAAACTTCTGGGTGGCTACTGTGGAAGCAGAATAAGGCTGGGTGGGCCTTTTCTCTGACCCAGCTTTCCTTCTCAACTATGTTGAAGTTTACTGAGCTCTGTTTTTGGAGACCGCTTGGTCATACAGACCGGTGGGGGCATTTCTGCTGGAGTCGGGCACAGCTCTCGCTCTGACTTGGTGTTCCTCTATGTATGTCAAGGTTGAAAGCCAACTTTGACACCTCCAGATGCAAAGAGGTCCAGGAATGATTGTGCTGTTTTCTCATCTCTCCTGTCTTCAAGCAAGATGTTTATTTTATTTATTCGACTTCTATAGCTGCCCTTCTCGGCAAGTGACCCAGGGCAGCTCTGTTGCAGAAAGGCCAGTCACCTTCTCTCACGTTTGAAAGAGAACTTGGCAGAGATGGGCACACAAGGGTGTGTTTGGCTTTGCATCTGTAGATGGCACCAGCTTTCTTGCAAGGGGGGTTGGAATTGGCTCATGTTACCATAGGTGCGTCGAGAAGCATTCTGCAATGCAGAGGGTCACAGAAGCCATGGAGCGATCACCCATTCTCTCATGAGGCTGCCTTTCTCAGCCCTCCTCCCATTTTTACTTCAACCCTTGCAGTTCCTATCCCTCTGTCCCTCAGGTGCACTGCTTCTGCATGAAGTTACCTGGAGATCCTGAGTGCACTTCAAGTGCAGCCTTAGACGTTTCTGTAGAAAATGGAACGGTGGTGTGTTTGCACAACACTAGGTTGAAATCAAGTTGGGCAGTGTACGGCTTCGCTCATTGGGAGGGCCCCAGCTGTTGTATTAGGATGTGTGAGCCAGTGTTGTGAGCCATGTTATGCCACAATATTTATTTTGACATATTTCTTTGGGTGCTTGGCGGGATGTGAATGCTGCAGACAGCCCTCTGATGTGAGGTTACCAGCTCAATTTTGGAAGGGCTAGGAATATGGAGTGCTTGTCCAGGTGGTTTCCCAAGCACCCTACGGCCAGTGACCACTGGTGCTTGCTACAGATAAGCCAGCAGTATTGGTTAGTTTTCAAGATTAGTTCCGAGATCTTAAGAACTGAGGTCCTGGGCGTTAAATCTCTCCTTCTTTCCTGCTTGGGTGCCCATGTGCGTACATTTTATTGCCTAAATTCCACTTTCCTATGGAATCCCAAATGGCAGGTATGGAACAGTGGTGTGATGATTGACAGGGTAGGCTGAGTTTTTCCAGTTCTCCCAGGATACTTAGAGCTTCTCTATTTGCCCTTCCATGCATCATCATGGTTAGATGGTCAGAGATTGAATTAATGAGGGATAAAGCATCTAATTCTTGGGGTTGATAAGAGGGAAATTAAGGGTAGGGGGAATATGGGTTTGAGCAAGCGAATCATGATTAACAGGACCAGGGATGGAGATAGGCATTGCCCTTGTGATCAAGGAGGTGGGCTGGGTTTTTTTCTGTTTCTTTTTTCTTTTCTTTTCCTTCGATTTTTCCCTCTGTCCCCCTGATTATCTATCTATCTATCTCTTCAGCAAAGGATCGTTACCTTGTCGTGGTGCTGGAGCTTGAGCACCTCAATGATGCCATGAGCTAAACCATGAAGGGCCACCCAAGACGGGAAGGTCATGACAGAGAGGTCAGACTAAATGCGATCCCTGGGGAAGGTAATGGCAACCCACCCCAGTATTCTTGCCGTGAAAACTAAATGGATCAGAACAACCAGAGATATGTCAGTATACCATCGGAAGATGAGACCCCCAGGTCGGAAGATGGTCAAAATGCTACTGGGGAGGAACAGAGGATGAGCTCAACTAGCCCCAGACGTGATGACGCAGCTAGCTCAAAGCCGAAAGGATGGCTAGCGGCCAACGGTGCTGGTGGTGAACGGCGAATCCGATGTTCTAAGGATCAACACACCATTGGAACCTGGAATGTAAGATCTATGAGCCAGGGCAAATTGGATGTGGTTATTGGTGAGATGTCAAGATTAAAGATAGACATTTTGGGCGTCAGTGAACTGAAATGGACTGGAATGGGCCACTTCACATCAAATGACCACCAGATCTACTACTGTGGACAAGAGGACCACAGAAGAAATGGAGTAGCCTTCATAATTAATAGTAAAGTGGCTAAAGCAGTGCTTGGATACAACCCAAAAAACGACAGAATGATCTCAATTTGAATTCAGGGCAAGCCATCTAACATCACAGTGATCCAAATATACGCCCCAACCACAAATGCTGAAGAAGCTGAAGTAGAACAGTTCTATGAGGATCTGCAGCACCTACTGGACAACACGCCTAAAAGAGATGTTATTTTCATCACAGGAGACTGGAATGCTAAGGTGGGCAGTCAAATGACACCTGGAATTACAGGTAAGTATGGCCTGGGAGAACAAAACGAAGCAGGACACAGGCTGATAGAATTTTGCCAAGACAACTCACTCTGCATAACAAACACTCTCTTCCAACAACCTAAGAGACGGCTTTATACATGGACTTCACCAGATGGACAACACCGAAATCAGATTGACTACATCCTTTGCAGCCAAAGGTGGCGGACATCTGTACAGTCGGTAAAAACAAGGCCTGGAGCTGACTGTAGTTCAGATCACGAACTTCTTCTTGCACAATTTAGGATCAGACTAAAGAGATTAGGGAAGACCCACAGATCAGCTAGATATGAGCTCACTAATATTCCTAAGGAATATGCAGCGGAGGTGAAGAATCGATTTAAGGGACTGGACTTAGTAGATAGGGTCCCGGAAGAACTCTGGACAGAAGTTGGCAGCATTGTTCAGGAGGCGGCAACAAAATACATCCCAAAGAAAGAGAAAACCAAGAAGGCAAAATGGCTGTCTGCTGAGACACTAGAAGTAGCCCAAGAAAGAAGGAAAGCAAAAGGCAACAGTGATAGGGGGAGATATGCCCAATTAAATGCAAAATTCCAGAGGTTAGCCAGAAGAGATAAGGAATTATTTTTAAACAAGCAATGCGCGGAAGTGGAAGAAGACAATAGAATAGGAAGGACAAGAGACCTCTTCCAGAAAATTAGAAACATTGGAGGTAAATTCCAGGCAAAAATGGGTATGATCAAAAACAAAGATGGCAAGGACCTAACAGAAGAAGAAGAGATCAAGAAAAGGTGGCAAGAATATACAGAAGACCTGTATAGGAAGGATAACAATATTGGGGATAGCTTTGATGGTGTGGTCAGTGAGCTAGAGCCAGACATCCTGAAGAGTGAGGTTGAGTGGGCCTTAAGAAGCATTGCTAATAACAAGGCAGCAGGAGACGACGGCATCCCAGCTGAACTGTTCAAAAGTTTGCAAGATGATGCTGTCAAGGTAATGCATGCTATATGCCAGCAAATTTGGAAAACACAAGAATGGCCATCAGATTGGAAAAAATCAACTTATATCCCCATACCAAAAAAGGGAAACACTAAAGACTGTTCAAACTATCGAACAGTGGCACTCATTTCACATGCCAGTAAGGTAATGCTCAAGATCCTGCAAGGTAGACTTCAGCAGTTCATGGAGCGAGAATTGCCAAATGTACAAGCTGGGTTTAGAAAAGGCAGAGGAACTAGGGACCAAATTGCCAATATCTGCTGGATGATGGAAAAAGCCAGGGAGTTTCAGAAAAACATCTATTTCTGTTTTATTGACTATTCTAAAGCCTTTGACTGTGTGGACCATAACAAATTGTGGCAAGTTCTTAGTGGTATGGGGATACCAAGTCATCTTGTCTGCCTCCTGAAGAATCTGTATAATGACCAAGTCGCAACAGTAAGAACAGACCACGGAACAACGGACTGGTTTAAGATTGGGAAAGGAGTACGGCAGGGCTGTATACTCTCACCCTACCTATTCAACTTGTATGCAGAACACATCATGCGACAAGCTGGGCTTGAGGAATCCAAGGCTGGAGTTAAAATCTCTGGAAGAAACATTAACAATCTCAGATATGCAGATGATACCACTTTGATGGCTGAAAGCGAAGAGGAACTGAGGAGCCTTATGATGAAGGTGAAAGAAGAAAGTGCAAAAGCTGGCTTGCAGCTAAACCTCAAAAAAACCAAGATTATGGCAACCAGCTTGATTGATAACTGGCAAATAGAGGGAGAAAATGTAGAAGCAGTGAAAGACTTTGTATTCCTAGGTGCGAAGATTACTGCAGATGCTGACTGCAGTCAGGAAATCAGAAGACGCTTAATCCTTGGGAGAAGAGCAATGACCAATCTCGATAAAATAGTTAAGAGCAGAGACATCACACTGACAACAAAGGCCCGCATAGTTAAAGCAATGGTGTTCCCTGTAGTAACATATGGCTGCAAGAGCTGGACCATAAGGAAGGCTGAGAGAAGGAAGATCGATGCTTTTGAACTGTGGTGTTGGAGGAAAATTCTGAGAGTGCCTTGGACTGCAAGAAGATCAAACCAGTCCATCCTCCAGGAAATAAAGCCAGACTGCTCACTGGAGGGAATGATATTCAAGGCAAAACTGAAATACTTTGGCCACATAATGAGAAGACAGGACTGCCTGGAGAAGATGATGGTGCTAGGGAGAGTGGAGGGCAAAAGGAAGAGGGGCCGACCAAGGGCAAGGTGGATGGATGACATTCTAGAGGGGACGGACTCGTCCCTGGGGGAGCTGGGGGTGGTGACGACCGAGAGGAAGCTCTGGTGTGGGCTGGTCCATGAAGTCACGAAGAGTCGGAAGCGACTAAACAAATAAACAACAAAATCTATCTATCTATCTATCTATCTATCTATCTATCTATCTATCTATCTATCTATCTATCTATCTATCTTATCTATCTAAGTTACATAGCCACCCATCTCAGATAAGTGACCCTGGGTGGCTTACAATAAAGCAGAGAAAAAGGAATAAAAATACATCACATACAATAAAAACACATCGCAGCAGTTGTAGTCAGCACCATTTCCCCCCTGAAGCTCCTGTTTTTTTAAAGGGTTCAATAATTGTAGAGGCCGCTCCATGCAGAAGCCAGAGAACCCCCGGTGAATCGGCTCTGTGATTATCAGATTATCAAGGGAATGAGCATTTCAGAAAATTGGTCTTTTTCTGCAAGGTGCAGTGACCTTCTTTTAGTAAAGAAGCTGGCACATTCTGTGTTCTGCATTTCTGCACTGAAAGGACTTGCTGGCTGCAGAGCCTAAAGCGAAAAATGGTTGCGACATTGGTAAATGGGAAGAAAAGTAGAGAGGGGTCAGGAGGCTTTAACCACAGCTGTGGCGAGATTGCTGGCAGGGGGGCAGAGCGCCTTCCTGCCTGTGCCCAGACATGTACTTTATATATATTTTTTTTCCTTGTTCAATTGTGTCCAATCCTCTGTGACTGCCTGGACTAGTCTCTGCAGTTTTCTTGGCAAGATTTCAGAGATGGTTTGCCATTGCCTGCTTCCTAGGGCTGAGAGAGAGTGACTGGCCCAAGGTCACCCAGCTGGCTTTGTGCCTAAGGCAGGACTAGAACTCACAGTCTCCTGGTTCCTAGCCCGTTGCCTTCACCACTAGACCAAACTGCCTCTGTTATAATCTGTTGAAAGCCAATTTGGTGTAGTAGTTAAAGGCACCAGGCTAGGAACTGGGAGACCATGAGTTCTAATCCCACCTTAGGCACAAAGCTGGCTGAGTGACCTTGGGCCAGTCACTCTCGCTCAGCCCTAGGAAGGAGGCAATGGCAAACCACTTCCAAAAATCTTGCCAAGAAAACTGCAGGGACTCATGCAGGCAGCCACCAGGAGCCAAGACTGACTTGAAGGCACACACATATTCATATTCATATATATATCTGAGTATTTCTAGTGATCCACTGATTGGCATCACAAAGGTCCTTCTGGCTTCAAAAATCTGTGATGTTGATCTTGATGGAATGGCTGCTCTTAAGAGCTAGGCAGGTACATGGGAGTCTCAGGGATTGGCAACTTTGACAGCACCACGGCACCTCTGGAATTTTAATAACGGGTACAAAACAGCTACTGACAGCAAAGGTCTGCATAGTCAAAGCAATGGTGTTCCCCGTAGTAACATATGACTGCGAGAGCTGGACCGTAAGGAAGGCTGAGCGAAGGAAGATCGATGCTTTGGAATTGTGGCGTTGGAGGAAAATTCTGAGAGTGCCTTGGACTGCAAGGAGATCAAACCAGTCCATCCTCCAGGAAATAAAGCCAGACTGCTCCCTTGAGGGAATTATACTAAAGGCAAAACTGAAATACTTTGGCCACATAATGAGAAGACAGGACACCCTGGAGAAGATGCTGATGCTAGGGAGAGTGGAGGGCAAAAGGAAGAGGGGCTGACCAAGGGCAAGGTGGATGGATGATATTCTAGAGGTGACGGACTCGTCCCTGGGGGAGCTGGGGGTGTTGACGACCGACAGGAAGCTCTGGCGTGGGCTGGTCCATGAGGTCACGAAGAGTTGGAAGCGACTAAATGAATAAACAACAACACAAAACAGCTGCCAGGGGAGATTTGCTTACACACAAGAAGGCTGTTATAGGGTGGGATTGTCAAAATCTGTCCAGCCACCAGGTGGCAATTGAGAGAGACAGAAAGTCCCAACCAGGGTTCCGTGGCATCCTGGGGTTCCACAAGAGGTCACGAGGGGTTCCCTGGGAAATCACAATCCTTTTAAAAAATTATTTCAAATTCGGACAACTTCACATCAAAGAGGCAAGTTTCATTCTTTATTTTTAGTTTAAGAACACTGTTAATGCATAAATACAGGCCTACCCATGAAACAAATAGAATAATTTTGCAACTTTTGGCCTATCTTTGAGCCTGAACGTGCAGGGGTTCCCTGAGGCCTGGAAAATATTTCGAGGGTCCCTCCAGGGTCAAAAGGTCGAGAAATGCTGGTCCCAACACTGCTGTCATCTAATGGTGGGATTGAGCTTTGCAGCCTAGGTAGGCCTGGGAATATTGGTGCCTTGACATTTTTTGCCTCCTTCTGGTTAGGTGGTCTTCAGTATCATTGTGCAAGATCTGGGGTGCCAGGGGAGCAATGCCAAACTCCGCAAGAAAGAAAGCATAAACGTATCCCTGTGAAGAGCAATGAAAAACCTAAATTGCACAGCAACAGCTGCACATTTATTTCTTCAATAAGTTCAATTCAATCAAAGGGAGCATCCGCATACTTGCAGCTGACTTGTAAAGATGATAAACTATAGGAAGTTAATGTGTCTAGAGTCAATATATGGCGACAGGCATAAATCCGCAGGGAATATTTCTCTTTCCCCCAGGAGATCCAAAGAAAAGGGAAGAAAATGCAAACCAAAAATAGAGAGCAAAAGGAGGAAAGGAAATGTTAGCTTTCATTGTCTTTTTTTACTTTCAGAGACCTTTGTACTTCAGAATCATAGATTTGAGATCAATCCTTGACCTTTTTACTGTTAACTCGTATGCCTTGTCCATCCACTGCGTCAGTAAATGAGAAGGTTAGAAGGAGATTTCTCCATTTGTCACCCTGCATGAATTTAACTGCTAGGTAGAAAGATAATGAAACGCACTGTTCAATGGTTATTCCCAGCCTTTAGCAGAGTTTTCGACCATTGGCTGTAGAGTTTAATGGGCCGCAGATCTTGCTTCCGTGAATTGGCTTTTCCTAAAAACAGCCATCTTCTGGGCCTAGAGTTTTTCTACTTGTTGTGCTTTCTTCTCTAAGAAATGATCCTGGAAGTGGGATGCGCTTTTTCTCCAACCATATTTGCAGCTCCTGGTGATTCTTAGGAGCCAGAGAGGGCAAGGATGGATTTCTGTGATCCACAATGCTTTTTCTCCTTTTTCTAAAAGTGGTGGTTTTTAAACCTAAAGTTCCCAGCCTGTCACTCTGGTTGACCTTTCCCTAACTTGGCAACTTCCATATCTGTGGGAAGTCAACTCCTAGAATTCCCATCCAGCCTCACTTTGGGTGACAGAATTGAAGTTCAACGATCTGGAAGGTGCCAAATTGGGAGAAATGGCTGTAAACCCCGGGCTACCCCAGGCGTTTAGCAGAGTGTTCCCTGCACGTTGTGGTGCTTTCCAAAATACATTGCTGAAGAATTCCTCCTTCACAGTTCGCAAGGGACATAGTTAAACTGTGGAATATACTTCCAGAACCCTGGCCATTCAGTTGGATCTATTAGAGCACAATTGGGCAAATCTGTAGAGGGTAAAATGATTATGTTGGTTATTGACCTCAGTATGAAGATAGTCTAGCTCTCAATACAAGGTGCTGAGGGCCACAGCTGTTGTCCTTTGGTCTTCCTGGATTCTTGTAGTTTCTTATGATGGGAAAATCCATGTTGAATTGGAGAGATTTTGATCCGGTCCTTTGGATCTTCTCTCCAGACCTTCTGTGATCCGTAAGAACGGGGTGAAGATGTGAAATTTGGGCAGTTGCATGTTTGATGTCTTCAGCAAAGGATCGTTACCTTGTCGTGGTGCTGGAGCTTGAGCACCTCAGTGATGCCATGAGCTAAACCACGAAGAGCCGCCCAAGACGGGAAGGTCATGACAGAGAGGTCAGACTAAATGCGATTCCTGGGGAAGGTAATGGCAACCCACCCCAGTATTCTTGCCGTGAAAACTAAATAGATCAGTACAACCAGAGATACGTCGGTATACCATCGGAAGATGAGACCCTCAGGTTGGAAGGTGGTCAAAATGCTACTGGGGAGGAACAGAGGATGAGTTCAACTAGCCCCAGTCATGATGACGCAGCTAGCTCAAAGCCAAAAGGACAGCTAGCGGCTGATGGTGCTGGTGGTGAATGGCGAATCTGATCAACACACCATTGGAACCTGGAATGTAAGATCTATGAGCCAGGGCAAATTGGATGTGGTTTTGGTGAGATGTCAAGATTAAAGATAGACATTTTGGGCATCAGTGAACTGAAATGGACTGGAATGGGCCACTTCACATCAAATGACCACCAGATCTACTACTGTGGACAAGAGGACCACAGAAGAAATGAAGTAGCCTTCATAATTAATAGTAAAGTGGCGAAAGCAGTGCTTGGATACAATCCAAAAAACGACAGAATGACCTCAATTCGAATTCAGGGCAAGCCATCTAACATCACAGTGATCCAAATATACGCCCCAACCACAGATGCTGAAGAAGCTGAAGTAGAGCAGTTCTATGAGGATCTGCAGCACCTACTGGACAACACGCCTAAAAGAGATGTTATTTTCATCACAGGAGACTGGAATGCTAAGGTGGGCAGTCAAATGACACCTGGAATTACAGGTAAGCATGGCCTGGGAGAACAAAACAAAGCAGGACATAGGCTGATAGATTTTTGCCAAGACAACTCACTCTGCATAACAAACACTCTCTTCCAACAACCTAAGAGACGGCTTTATACATGGACTTCCCCAGATGGACAACACCGAAATCAGATTGATTACATCCTTTGCAGCCAAAGGTGGCGGACATCTGTACAGTCGGTAAAAACAAGGCCTGGAGCTGACTGTAGTTCAGATCACGAACTTCTTCTTGCACAATTTAGGATCAGACTAAAGAGATTAGGGAAGACCCACAGATCAGCTAGATATGAGCTCACTAATATTCCTAAGGAATATGCAGTGGAGCTGAAGAGTAGATTTAAAGGACTGGACTTAGTAGATAGGGTCCCGGAAGAACTCTGGACAGATGTTCGCAACATTGTTCAGGAGGCGGCAACAAAATACATCCCAAAGAGGAAGAAAACCAAGAAGGCAAAATGGCTGTCTGCTGAGACACTAGAAGTAGCCGAAGAAAGAAGGAAAGCAAAAGGCAACAGTGATGGGGGGAGATATGCCCAATTAAATGCAAAATTCCAGAGGTTAGCCAGAAGAGATAAGGAATTATTTTTAAACAAGCAATGCGCGGAAGTGGAAGAAGACAACAGAATAGGAAGGACAAGAGGCCTCTTCCAGAAAATTAGAAACAGGAGATGATGGCATCCCAGCTGAACTGTTCAAAAGCTTGCAAGATGATGCTGTCAAATTTGGAAAACGCAAGAATGGCCATCAGATTGGAAAAAAACAACTTATGTCCCCATACCAAAAAAGGGAAACAATAAAGAATGTTCAAACTATTGAACAGTGGCACTCATCTCACATGCCAGTAAGGTAATGCTCAAGATCCTGCAAGAGCAGAGACATCACACTGACAACAAAGGCCCGCATAGTTAAAGCAATGGTGTTCCCCATAGTAACATATGGCTGCGAGAGCTGGACCATAAGGAAGGCTGAGAGAAGGAAGATCGATGCTTTTGAACTGTGGTGTTGGAGGAAAATTCTGAGAGTGCCTCAGACTGCAAGAAGATCAAACCAGTCCATCCTCCAGGAAATAAAGCCAGACTGCTCACTGGAGGGAATGATATTAAAGGCAAAACTGAAATACTTTGGCCACATAATGAGAAGACAGGACACCCTGGAGAAGATGCTGATGCTAGGGAGAGTGGAAGGCAAAAGGAAGAGGGGCCGACCAAGGGCAAGATGGATGGATGATATTCTAGAGGTGACGGACTCGTCCCTGGGGGAGCTGGGGGTGTTGACGACCGACAGGAAGCTCTGGCGTGGGCTGGTCCATGAAGTCACGAAGAGTCGGAAGCGACTAAACGAATAAACAACAACAACATGTTTGATGTATTCAGCAAAGGGAAATGTTCATAAAAACTGTGGAGTTGGAAGAGATCCCCAGGAACATCTAGTCCAACCCTCTGCAGGGTGCAAGAAAACCAATTAAACCGTCCTTGAGATGCAGCTGTCCAGAGTCTTACAAACCTCCAAAGATGGAGAACCTACTCCTTCATCTTCTTTTTCTTCTTTTTTTTACCTCACTAAGGCAGAGATTTTTCTGATTCTTCCCAAACCCTTAGTATGCTATAATGGTTAGTGCACTGTTTCTCAGCCTTGACAACTTTATGGCTGGCTGAGGAATTCTGGGAGTTGAAATCCACACATCATGGCTGGGGGATTCTGGGAGTTGATGTCCACACATCTTAAAAGTTGCCAAGGTTGAGAAACACTGGATTAGTGTGTTAGGCATGGGCATGATGGGAAACCATATTCAAGGACTTGTTCACCTACGAAGTTCATCTTTGCCTCCTTAACTTATTCCACCCATACTGTGAGCAACCCTGACTATCAGATGAGGTCATTGGAAGAACAGTGGAATAATCTTTTTTTAGAAATGGACAGCTTCAGGAAACAGCAGATTCCAGCTGTCGAAATCACAGTGGTGGCCGTGTCAATCCTGCTGATATACCAAATGGGTCCAGGCGTGCATGCCTCTGAAATCTTTTGGAATTTTGGAAAGCACGGTGGTGCACGGAAATGTGTTCTTGCTGTGCCTAGTCCGGAAATGCCTGTGAATTTCATCCCATCTCCAGGAGAACACACGGACACCAGCTGTCCCTTCTCTCTGACACAAACTGCCTGCCCCCTTGTGCCTCTGTCATAATTACCCGGTTGGACTGGACTGATTGCTGAATACGTTAAAAGACCCTCATTTTGAAATGCTTCTCTCCCCTCCGCTGGTCTTGCATGGACCACCGTGGTTTGTGGACGTGCTTTGCATTTCTCCACGCAGCTTTAGGAGCTGGAAGGGAATTTTTTTCCTCTGAATCACTGAGGTGACCAGTTCAAATGTTGTGGCAGCTTTTTTGTTGGGAGGCAAACAAGCTCAGTTCCAGTGGGGATTGGTGAGCATCCTGCAGATGGATTGTGACTCTCAGATCATTTTTTTTTTTAATTAGCTCCAGAGCTACAACATCGTGCCACTTAATTATGGAAACACGATTTTGTCTTCCGTTGTTGTTGCCGAAAACATGAACAGTAAGCTTAGCCTTAGGGGTCTGATAGATTGCTTGCTTTGACAGTGCTTCAACCTCTTGTTGGTGTCCCCCAGTAAGAAAAAGTGAAATAAAGTTATCACGCTGTTTCTGCTTTGAGGGCGTTTTTACAGGATTTCCAGTTGCCCATTGGAAGCACCGGAAGAGGCTTCTGGGCATGTGCAGAGGTTTGTTCCATGTCCTGGTGGTACCAGAGGAGGCCCCAGAAGGAATGTAAAATGCCTCATCATTGTGCTTCAGCGTGGCAAGTCATTTTGGCTCTGCGGTGCCCCTTGTAACACGTTGCATGAATAAGTCAGCACATTGCATTAAGCCATAATACTGTTTATTTTGGATACAGATGTTGTGTCTGAAGTAACAGTGCTTTGCTGATCCAACAAGTGATATAGCCTCTGGCTGCTTGTAGCTTGTTAAGACTTGGATGAGAAACCACAAGGAAATGGAGAGGATAAAATATAAATGCATTTATAGCTGCTGTAAAGAAGATCAGAAGGTATTCCTTTATATCTTTTTTTCTTTTCCCCCTTTTTCTTTTATTTGTTTATTTAACAGCTTTCTTTTCCTTTCCTTTTCCTTTAAATTTGTATTGTTTTTATTCTGTAAAAAACTCTTTTAAAATAAAAATCAAAAAAGAAGAAAAGAAACCCCCAGGAAATGTCAGGGTTCTCACCTAGACTAGAAAACAAAAGAAAAAAGAAATATTTCTTTTTTCTTTATTTTCCAGTCTAGGTGAGAACCCTGACATTTCCTGGGGGGTTCTCTTTTTAAGAAGGCAATCACAAATCTTTCCCATCCTGGTGCCAAAGAAACACCATGAAGTTACCATGAAGTCACCAAGAACGAGGCTTGACTCAGAGGAAAATTGACTTTACTGTAACCCAAGTTTTGGGGTTAATGTAAAGGGATGGGAAAGGAATGTGGAGAAGATGAAGATCAAATGGTCAACTTTCTGTCCCTCAAAATATCTGGCTGCCACAACAAGCGTTATGGACTTATCAGTGGGTTGTCTTTAGGCAGAATTCCATCAGGAGTGATAAAACCACAAGGCAGGACTTTGATCATCTCCTTAGTCATGAGGGCAGTCTTCCCGTTCTTTAATCCGACTCCCTTGGATGCCCGTGATCCTGGGGGCAATTCAAAAAAATCTTGCATTCAGGCCTCTCAACTGCATCCTTCCAGAGCGGATTCTCCGCCTATTCTCCTGGTCCCGTTAACTAAGAACACCAAGGACTGAATCTGGGATTTTGCACACGTGAGAATGATGGCTTTCTGGCCATCCCCCCCCGCCCCCGCCCCCCGTCTTTGGCCGGGGAGAGAGAGATCCCTCACTTCCACGTGCTTGCCATTTTCATCGTTATTTTTTATTGATTTTATTGTAATTTCTTTGATTGATCGTTGCGAGTCGCCCAGATTTGTTGAGAGTCGGTGGCCTACATACTTTGTAAATTATTTTTATAATTTCTGAGCACGCTCCCTTGCACGGATGATGTTACCTAGTCGGGCAGTGAAACATTTGCAAGCAAACAACCAAGCGCAGAGAGCACCAAGGATGCCACGTTATTATTATGAATTATTATTACGGCCTAAGAATGGGATGGAGATAAACTTCTGGGATGCTAGCAAGCATCCTTATTCCTTTATTTAAATTGCAAGAGCCATAGTGCAGAGGGCAGGAATGAAGTGGTATTAACAGAAAGGGGGTGGGATTTTCAAATACTTCTTCCTTTGTGGTGGTGGTGTTTTGCTTTGAGTTGTTGTTAACCCCAAACTTGGCTGATTTTGGGCCAGTCCCTCCCTCTCAACCCAAGAGCCAATCAGGTGCAGCGGGGAAGGGGCTGGATGAGGAGTGGGGAGACCCGGGTTCTAGTCCCCACCAGCCACAGAAGCTCATTGGCTGATTTTGGGCCAGTCCTTCCCTCTCAGCCCAAGAGCCAGTCAGGTGCAGTGGGGAAGGGGCTGGATGAGGAGTGGGGAGACCTAGGTTCTAGTTCCCCCCAGCCACAGAAGCTCATTGGCTGACTTTGGGCCAGTCCCTCCCTCTCAGCCCAAGAGCCAATCGGGTGCAGCGGGGAAGGGGCTGGATGAGGAATGGGGAGACCACCGAAGCTCCTTGAGGGGCTTTGGGGCAAGGCCTCTCTCTCAGGCCAACCAACCTCACAGGGTTGTTGTGGGGAGAAACTAGAGGAGAGAAAGCTATTTACTTGATGTCCTGGAAGAAAGCCAGGAGATGATTTAAAAAATAAATACATGAAGTTTTCTTTTCCTAATACATCTTGGTTAAAGAAGGGGCTGCACAGGCACCCCTGCAGATCTTGCTGTCACCCTGGTTTGTTCTTTTATGACTTAGCACGTCACGCCAGCTGAGTCTGTTTGCTTGGTTTGCGAGGCAGCCATTTTGCAAACCCAGAGGATGGATTCCTTCAGCAAGCTGAGTGCATTGGGTTGACCAGTTCCTATCTATTCCCATTCCGCCGTAGGACATCAAAGTATAAGAGGAAATTGAAGCCACGCGAATAGTTCCCAAGCCCAGGAAGATGGGATTCCACATATTTGGTGCTGGTTGCCATCTCTCTGAAACTGTGTTGCTCAACCTCAGCGACTTTAAGCTGTGTGGATTTCAACTCCCAGAATTCCCCAGCCAGCCATGCTGGCTGGGGAATTCTGGGAGTTGAAGTCCACATAGCTTAAAACCGCTGAGGTTGAGCAACACTGCTGTGACAGATGACTTCTGTGGTTTGACAGAGGCGCTGGACGCATTAAACACTCTCTTTGTTTTAATTGCTCTTTTAACTGAGTGAGCTCCCTGTGCTCATTTACCAAGATGAATTGCTTGTAAACTGGGCTGGGTTGAATATTAGGGGTTGGATCTCAGACGATATTGACTGTAATTCAGCGAGATTAAATAAGAGTTCCACTCATCAAGACTAACGGGGGGGAGATGGGCGGTGGCAAATTTGACGAATAAATAAAAAATAAATAATGCAAGTGCCCCAGCCTGGCACTGTCCAATTTATGACACAGGCTCACACTCGCCCAGCATCATGGATGCCTGTGGGGTGACTTGAGCTCTCTCTCTCTCTCTCAACCTACCCCACAAGGTGGTTGTTCCAGGAAAACTGCCAGATACCCTGCCTTTTGCTCTTAAGAAAAAAGACAGGGTCCATATCCAACAAATGGGTAAAGAAATCATAGTCCCAAACAGGTGGATTTGGGGAAGGCTGAAGTTCAGTTCCTTGCAGAAGAGGTTGCCCGCTGTGACCCTGCATGGTGTAGTGGTCTGGCTTGCTATTTTCCCAGATGGCCTGCTGGTTTTCTGTGATTGGGTCAGTCAGTCACTCACAGGAGATGCACAGGAGAATGATCAACCCATTGATAGGAAAAGCTGCCGGTTGCTTCTCTGAATGAATCACTGCAGTCTTCTCCAATCAGGTGTCCTCAGGACAGGTTTGAATCATTCAGTCGTCTTTAGGTGGCCCACCACCCACAGGGCTGCTTCTCTGAAAGTCCCTGGGCTTCTCTTGTTCCAATTAATAGGACCACCTAAACTAATAGACCAATATTGACTTGATCCTTGTGTTCCTGACTCCTAATTGTCAAGAGTGCCAGTCTGATGTTGTGTTGAAGGCAGCAGGCTAGAAACCGGGAGACTGGGAGTTCTAGTCCCACCTTAGGCATGAAGCCAGCTGGGTGACCTTGGGCCAGTCACCCTCTCTCAGCCCTGGGAAGGAGGCAATGGCAAACCACCTCTGAAAAACCTTGCCAAGAAAACTGCAGGGACTAGTCCAGGCAGCCTCCGAGAATTGGGCACGATTGAATGGACAATACAGAATAGCAAGCCCTTGAACAGCATTCCAGTGCCAGACTGCTCAGCAGTGTCTCACGTTCCCAAGAATGGGAACCCTTTGCAATTTAACCTGTTTCTCCATCTTCTCCCACGGCAGATTTTCCACATGACGTACGACCTGGCTAGTGCCGTGATGCGAATCATCAACCTCATTGGAATGATGCTACTTCTCTGTCACTGGGATGGCTGCCTCCAGTTCCTGGTTCCGATGCTGCAGGATTTCCCTAGCGACTGCTGGGTCTCCATCAATGGCATGGTGGTGAGTTAGAAGGAAACAGGCGAAGGGGTCTCGATCACTGCAAGGACCACGCTGAGGACTAGAAACATGCTTGCTGGTCTCTTTACCCTTCTGCCTTTATTTCTTTGGCCCTGCCACCCTTGGTGTTCAAATCTTCTGCTCTTGTTTTGTAAAAATCCTGAAATGTTTTGTAAAAATTCTCATCTCAGAACCTCTCTCTTCCATCATACTTTAAAGCATTTTGGGCAGCGCCATGCTTAGAGAGCTCTGGAGCCAGCCTCTTGTTTTCATAACTCTGATACTGGGTTTTGGCAGGTTAGAGAGAGGAGGGAACCAAGATAATATAAGGTCTTGAGAGCCTCCCTTAGTAGGACAGGCTCAAGGAATTGGGAAGTCCCATCTGAAGAAAAGAAGACAGAGGGGAGACATGATAGCAGTTTTCAGGTTCATAAAGGGAAGGTGTTCAGGAGCTCTTCCCCGAGCTCACAGGGAACAAGTTGCAGCTATGTAACTTTCACTTAAATATAAGGAAAAACTTCATGATTGGAAGGTCTGCACAACAATGGAAACCGTCTGTCTACAGAGGCTGTGGGTTCTCCATCTCTGGAGGTTTCAAAAATGAAACTGGACAGCCACCTCTCAAGGATGGGTTAACTGTTTTCCTGCAGATTGCAGAGGGTTGGACTGGATGATCCTTAGGGTCCCCTTCAATTCTGCAGTTCTGTGATGCAGTGGATTATAGCATAATGCAAATAACAAAACAAAGAATTCTTAAAGGGGTTTTAAAACTGTCTGCCTCACAGTTTTCTACTCTAAAACCTCTGCTAAAAATGTTGAGGAAGTGGGGAAGCTGAACATTTTTGTCTGTATTTATATTTTTCTCTATTTATGCTTTGTTTTTTGAGGGGGGGCAGGACTGTCTTAAATTCAGAATCCTCTGAATTTAAATACCACCTTAGCTATGGTAGGCACCCAATTCCAGCATCTTTGCCTTGCAGGTAGGAAAAGAACAGTGAACTCTGGTTACTTGTCTCTATTTCCTGGCTTTGCTAGGTTTAGCTTAAGACTTTCAATTTTCTAGCTTGTGGGCCCTTTGAGGTCCTCCAAGTCATTTCCTGGGGCTCACAATGTCTCAGCTGGCTAAGGCCTATCCCACAAAAGCGTATGGCTTTTAATAAAATGTGTTAGTTGGAAAAGGTGTTACCAGACTCCTTCTGAGTTAAGAGTTCACAGAATCTCTGCCACAGAGCAAACGGCCTTGCTGTTTTCCGAAGGCTGTCCACTACAATTAGCAGCCACCTCACACGTGACAGTGAGCCCCCACGTTGAAATGATGAAAAAGTAGCTCTGTTTCTCAGTCAAGTTTTTTTTTTAATTTAATGAGTGGCTGCCCATCTTCGTGGCATAATTCTGGGGGACTCACAGAGCACAAAGCAAACACATACACATAAAAGCAGCAAAGAACAAACGATGGGAAGTGCCAGGTAAAAATAATCAACTCCTTAAACTCCTTAAAATACTCAACTCCTTAAAAATGAAATCCACAGGCCAGGCTCTTCTAGGATCCTGGCTTTGAACCCCTAGAGAAGAGCCAGCCTTTGAAGGCCTTCCAAAAGGCCAATAGGTCAGTGCCCTCCAAACCTCAGAAGGTAGGCTGGTTTCACTTACCAACTACATGATTCACTTAACAGCCGCAGTGATTTGCTTAACAACCATGGCAAAAAGTCATATAATCATACATGGCTCACTTAATGACTGCCTCGCATAGCGAGGGCAGGTGCCACACCAGAGAAGGCACACCTCCTAGGTCCAACCAGATGACATTCTTAAACAGAAGGGACTCAGAGCTTTCCCACCCAGTTGGATCTGGTGGGTTGGGTGGAAACCACTGGAGACAGGCAATCCTGCAAATAATCATGCCTTGTGCCTTGCAGGGTGTCACAGGCAGTTCTTGACTTAATGGCCACAATTGGGATTGGAATGGCTGTCACTAAGCAAGGCGGTTGTTAAGTGAGTCATGTAGATTTTATGACTTTTTGCCATGGTCATTAAGCAAATCACTGTGGCCGTTAAGTGAATTATATGGTCATTAAGCAAATCTGGCTTCCCCCATTGACTCTGATAGTTGGAAGCCGGCTGGGAAGGTTGCAAATGGAGATCATGTGACCCTGGGACACTGCAACCGTCATAAATACACGCCGGTTGCCAAGTTCCTAAATTTTGATCATGTGGCTGCAGGGATGCTCTGATGGTCATAAGTCGCTTTTTTCAGTGCCATCATAACTTAGAATAGTTGCTAAATGAATGATTGTAAGTTGGGTACTACCTGTATAGACAATATCCAGAACCCTGAATTGTACCTGGAAGCCAGAGGAACCTGCAGTGGCACAGACAGAATTCCAGAAACTGGGTGAATTTGGAGTAATAGTAAAGGTGCTGAACTAGAAACTGGGAGACCATGAGTTCCAGCCTTCACTTAGGCATAAAAACCAGCTGGATGACTTTCAGCCCAACCCACCTCACAGGGTTGTTGTGGAGAAAATAGAAGGAGGAAGCAATACGTATGCCGCCTTGAATTGTAAAAAAAATAAGTGCAGGATATAATTCTAATAACTTGGGATTTTAAAAAACAAAACTCTGCCATATAATTTTAGTCTGCTTTTACAGGTAGTCCTTGCTTAACAACCACAATTAAGACCGGAATTTTGGTTGCTAAGCAAAGCAGTCATTAAGTGAATCCGACCCAATTTTACAGCCTTTTTTGCAGTGGTCATTAAGCAAATCACCATAGTCGTTAAATGAACCACATGGTCGTTAGGCAAATCACACAATTCCCCACTGATTTTGTTTGCTAGAAGCTGGACAGGAAGGTCGAAAATAGTGATCACATGACCACAGGATGCTGCAATGGTCATAAATGCAAAGCGATTGCCAAGTGCCCAAATTGTGATCATGTGACCACAGGGGAGCTGCAATGGTTGTAAGTGTAAGCACCGGCTGTAAGTTGGCTTTTTTTCAGCACTGTCGTAAGTCTGAACTGTCACTAAACAAATGGTCATTAAATGAAGACTACCTGTATTGCTGAATGTTAGTTATATTCCTTCCTCCTTTCCCTCCCAGTTTCCAATAATCCCCTTCAGTAGCTTTGGCCCCCTAATCTCTGGTGTCACCCATCCTAAACTATCCTCAAAAATTTGGATCGTAAAAAAAAAAATTGAACATTGAAATAACATAGGCTAAGAATGAATTTTTAAAAAACGAGCATGGGCCTAATTCTCTTTGAAGGGCAGTCTTTTTATTTTTCCATTCTAGAATGATTCCTGGAGTGAGCTGTATTCCTTTGCCCTCTTCAAGTCGATGAGTCACATGCTTTGCATCGGATACGGGCGCCAGGCACCAGAGAGCATGACTGACATCTGGCTGACAATGCTGAGCATGATCGTGGGGGCCACTTGCTATGCCATGTTCATCGGCCATGCCACAGCCCTCATCCAGTCTCTAGATTCCTCTCGGCGCCAGTATCAAGAAAAGGTATGCGATGTTTGGTGTTTACTTCTTCAAGTAGCTTCTTTCGTTTTTTTCCCCTTCTTTCTTTCGGCTTGGCTTTGCTTGTTTTTCCTTTTTGCATCTGTATAAACAACAAGAAATAACAGTACAGTGGAGACCTTCGTATGAAGCTTAACATAGAAGCGTTAGTTAGGTTACAGAATAATTGAATGCATTTTACAATTGTCTATCAATGCTGCACTTTCAGTGTACAATTTAAGCAACCGCCGGTTCATTCACATTAACATTTCAGAAACCGTGGTGGATATTGATATAAACTCCCCCCCCCATATCTTTAAAGGTTTAAGTTACCCAAACCATCATAGTGTTAACAATCTGTAGTTAATACTGTACCGTATAATTACTGCTGCACCCAAATAATATAATGTACTATGCATGCTAGTTTCTAGGGGGTCTGTTTTTCCATTTGGGGGCTGATTTTAAAGGACCTTGAGGGCATCTGATAATGTCCAGACATGGCTGAACAACTTCCCTCGTTGGCAGGGGTGACGGGCATCGGAATTCCAGGGAGCAGATCAGATGGCACAAGTATGTTTCTAGAACTGCAGTACAGGTAGTCCTCGCTTAACAATCAAAATTAGCACCAGAATTTCAGTTGCTGAGTGAAGCGGTCATTAAGCAAATCTGACCCAATTTTATGACCTTTTTGTGATGGTCATTAAGAGAATCATCATGGTTGTTAAGCGAATCACACAGTTCCCTGTTGATTTTGCTTGCCAGAAGCTGGCTGGGAAGGTTGAAAATGGTGATCACATGACCGTGGGATGCTGTGACAGTTGTAAATGCAAACTGGTTGCCAAGCTCCCGAATTGTGATCACGTGACCGCTGGGATCCGGCAACAGTCGTAAGTGTGAGTACAGGTCGCAAGTCAGTTTTTTCAGCACCATTTTAAAGTCCAAACTGTCACTAAGCAAATGGTCATTAAGCGAGGACTACCTGTATTAATTTCCTCAGAGGAAAGAGGTAGCAAAGAGTGAGAACTGCTCTCTTCTTATACAGCTATTACATTAGAGGAGTGTTTTTGAACCTTTGCGACTTTAAGATGTGTGGACTTCAACTCCCAGAATTCCCCAGCCAGCATTATCAATTCTGGGAGTTGAAGTCCACACATCTTAAAGTCGCAAAGATTGAGAAACACTGCATTAGACCATTATCCCTCTAGAATACAAATAATCTCTGACCAGGGTTGTTGGCTCGTATTTCAAAATGTTTAGGAAAAGCTGTTGGTTACCTCTCTGTAGAGACTCAGTCTTTGCTGCTTTCCCTTCTGCCTCTGGCCTCACTTTATCATTTCTCCCTATCTGGGTATGATGGATCGGGCGTTTGGATCATTTGCATTGGCACAGAATGATCATCCCCTATAGAATGGTCTCTGTCGTGTCCCTGCACGACATGGTTCCAGACCATTCAGTCAAATAGCAGAGAATCTGTGTAGCTCAAGGTTGATCAGTTGAGTTCTTGGTTGTTTTCCTGCAGACATTTCATTAGCAGACTAGGTAACTTCATTAGTGCGAGGGAGAGTGGATTTTGCTGGCTGTTTATATATAATGGCTTCTCTTGCCAGTATTGGTTGGGGTGTGTTTTTTTCCTTGATAGTTCCTTGGTGAGGGCATTGTCTCTCTCCTGAGCACATCCACCCCAGCAGCCTCTTCCCAGAGTATGTCTTCCCCAGGTAAATAGGGAAACTGTGAGCATCCTAGACCAAGCAAAATTCAAAAACACTAGGGAATTCCTGGAAGTTTGGCATTCAGACAAATCAGCCATCAGTGTTTTTTTTAATCCGTTCAATTGTGTCCGATCCTGGACAAGTCCCTGCGGTTTTCTTGGCAAGGTTTTTCAGATGAGGTTTGCCATTGCCTCTTTCCTAGGGCTGAGAGAAAGTGACTGGCCCACAGTCACCCAGCCAGCTTTGTGTCTAAGGTGGGACTAGAACTCACAGTCTCCCGGTTTCTAGCCTGATGCCTTAACCACTACACCACACTGGCTCTGTAATTCCTGGAAGCTTGGCATTCAGACAAATCAGCCATCAATAGACACATAGAAATAAACCATATTTATGCACCATTTGAAAGAGACAATAAAAAAAAGCTGAGAAGGAAACCAAAAGATCAGAACACATCCTCTCCAGCAGCCAACACCCAGATAAGCAGCCGACAATCAAGCAGAAAACAATACCCCAATCAAGGAACTACCAAGGAGTCAAACAGTCAAGCAGACAAACAGTCAAGCATAAAACAATGCCCTGGTGAAGGAACTACGAAGGAGATCAACGGTCAAACAGAAAACAATACCCCAATCAAGGGTACTGTCAAGGAGAGAACACTATCAGGGCAATCCATTGTGTATAAGCAGGGAGCAAACCACACACTCCTTCGCACTGACAGTGTTACCTAGTCGGGTAATGAAATGTCTGCGAGCAAACGACCAAGCTCAGAGGGCACCAAGGATGCCACCGTTCAACCCCGAGCTACAGAAATTATCTTCTATTGAAATAGGAAACAGTCCAGAGAAACAGAGAAACAATAGCCATATCAAGGAGCCATTCAGGAAGACACCACACAAGCCAGCTACTACTGTATATGTAAACCATCAGCAAATTTCACTCCTCCATGCGCTGTTGATGGTACCTAGCCTGGTGATGGAATGTCTGCAGGAAAACCATCAAGTTCAGAAGACACAAACAATCCAGTGCAAACAAATGGAACCATCCATTTCTTTCCACAACTCAAGACGATTCTGAATGTGGCCGAGCAGTTAACCATTTCTTGCAACAGAACAGCCTATTGGCACCTTCAGGAGAAACAGATGTTTTATTGCATACATTCAAAATGATTTGATGTCTAATTTGCCAGCTCTGTGATTGACTCTTAAGTTAAGTCAGAGTTGGATAAAGGTTCGTCAGGGCCCTGACAACAGTTTTGACTCAAATGTCTTTGTTCTTATTTCCTTTTACATGTATTGTCATTTAAGGGCAGGCCCCCATCCTGGGGGCCATGTGTTGAAACACGATGGGCAAATTTTAAAAAAGTGAAGCCGGCAGCGTGCCTTGGGTTAGAACACCAATGACGGGGCAACACCTGTCTGGGTAGGATAAGTAAGAGACCAAAGATGTGGACATAAGTCTTGATTTGTTACTTTTTTCCAAGTCAAGTCTCCCTCCTTTCCTTTTTGGGACATATGCCCATTGTTCTGCCATGATTGAAGAGTTTCAGGTAATCCCACTGAAAGCAAGGGTCAGCTGGCTTTGTCTCAGACCACCTCCCTCCCTGATTAGGTGATACTCTGAATTATCTTTTTCAATTTCCTTATCTGTTTAATTGGTAGTAATTGTTCCCCTTTTCTCTTGGATGGCCCAAAGATTAAAATTGTCTTTTTTTCCTCCAGTCCCTTAGGATGTCTTGGACTCCTCTAATCCTTTGTTACCTGATCTGGCCTCTCATTTTCTCTTTCTTTAGGATAGTTTTCCGATGGGAGGAGATGGGCGAGGACAAATTGGATGGATAAATAAATAAATAGTTACTTTTTTCCTGCCTTTATTTTTCGGAGAAGCCTCTTGCCTAGTCAGCAGCCAGGAAAACAGCTGTTGCCAGATGGATGCAACAGACCCAATTCTTTTCCTTGGTTTGATTTTCCTTTATTTTGTATTCCTCAAGTGAGATGTGCTAATTAATCTCTCCCAATTAATTTCTCCTCCACCTTCTGCCTCTTGCAGTACAAACAAGTGGAACAATACATGTCTTTTCACAAACTACCTGCTGACTTCCGGCAAAAGATCCATGATTACTATGAACATCGCTACCAGGGCAAAATGTTTGATGAGGACAGCATCCTTGGGGAACTTAATGAACCTCTGAGAGAGGTAAGCCTCATCTGGGCCCCACAAGGAGATGCACCTTGAAAAAGTGGACAAAGGGTAGATCGTGTCTGAAACACCTTCATAGCCAGATAGAGGAACTTAAGGGTTTTTTCTTTCTGGGACCTGCTAACTAAAGCTGGTTGGTCTAAATCAGAGTTGTTGAAACTTGGCAACTTTAAGATGTGTGGGCTTTCAACTCCCAGAATTCCCCAGCCAGCACGCTGGCTGGGGAATTCTGGGAGTTGAAAGCCCACACATCTTAAAGTTGCCAAGTTTAAGTTCAACAACACTGGCCTAAATCAAGGAAAAGAACAGTCTAGAAAGATTGGGAGGACGTTTCAGGGGATAGGAGTGAAATGGATGCCTCATGCCTCTGCAAAATTTAAGGTATGAACTTCCTGCCTTAAAGCTACCCCAAACTTCACAAACTGGGGGAGGGGGGAGCTGACTCAAAGGAACATTTAAGAAAAAGCTGCGCTATCTTTGCATGGATGATGCTGGGACCGTTTTTTCCTGTCATCATTTTGTCTGTCGCCCTCCAGGAGATCGTCAACTTCAATTGTCGGAAACTGGTGGCCTCCATGCCCCTCTTTGCCAACGCTGACCCCAATTTTGTCACAGCCATGCTCACCAAACTGAGGTTTGAAGTATTCCAACCGGGCGACTACATCATCCGAGAGGGCACCATTGGGAAAAAGATGTACTTCATCCAGCATGGTGTGGTCAGTGTCCTCACAAAAGGCAATAAAGAGATGAAGCTTTTGGATGGTTCCTACTTTGGAGGTGAGGTGGATCGAGGCAGCCTTCATTTATTCACGTATTTGTGGCATTCTAAGGGGCAGGGGTAGGCTTTCTTCCTAAGAGGAGGCACATTTGGCATTTGGAGAGCAGGTGTTGGGTGTGCTTCCAAAATGGCTGCCACAGTAGTCTTGACTCTTCCCAGAATGGCCGCTATGATAGTTCTCAAACTGTCCAGAAGACAAAGTAGCCTCAGAGAATCTTGATCGTCAGGTGAAGGAAGGAAAAAGAAAAATAAGAACTGAGTTTAAAATTATATGGTATTCATAACAACCAGCTTGACTGGAAATAGTTGAAGGAAAGGAAGGCAGTGTCTTTGTTGGATCCAGGAGACATCTAGTTGGGCTTTGTGAAGAACAGGAAGACGTTGCGTTTAACCCTACAAGGGATGTATCTATTCTTCTATCATTGAGGGGAAATCTGTTTGGAATCCAGCGTTAGCTTTTGGCTTTGGATTCACTTTTCTATCTTTTCTCCAGAGATCTGCCTCCTGACCAGAGGGCGGCGAACCGCAAGTGTCCGGGCGGACACGTATTGTCGTTTGTATTCCCTCTCGGTGGACAATTTTAATGAAGTCCTGGAGGAATACCCCATGATGAGGCGGGCTTTCGAAACAGTTGCCCTGGATCGCTTGGATCGCATTGGTACGTTGGGAGACCTGGAATGGGGCGGGGGCCTGATGGGCCACAATGTCCCAGTTCAAAACTCTGGAAAAGGCATCCAGATTTTATCATTTGGAAGGGATAAGCTGCCTGTTAGAGGTATTTGAGAGGTTTCACTTTTTCCAGCACAACTCGAGTGTGAAACAGCTTGTTTCAAACACTTTGAAAGTATCTTAAGGCAAAGCAGCTATTCCAAAGCAGGAAACCTCTTATCTTGAGGCTACATGGCTTCTAGGACATTCAAGAAGAGTGAATTTCGCAAAGGTCTCTTCCAGCATGCCCATACATATAGACGCATGTATGTCGTCATAGATTCTTCTGGAATTATTAAAGAGGAGTGTTCCTTTCTGTAAAATGGTCAATGCAGGTAAATATTCATGCAAAAATATATATGAGGGATATCACCCTCCACTGAGAATCACGGTGCTGGATTTAGCTGGATGTACTAAATTTAGTATTTAGCAATTTAAGGTTTTGATTTTTAAAACTCTCTTGAGTTTTGGAGGGCTTCAACCTGTTAAAGAAGTGAATACATGTCAGTGTGCATCCCTCTAATGCTTGTAACAATGAACATGGTGTTTGAAAGAGTGTAGACAGAGAGGACCCAGTCGTGAGACAGACCTACCACCTGCCGTCTCTGCAAATACTTTGATTTAAAATATGTTCCAGTTTAAAATATGGTGAATAACTATTTTTATTCAGCTACTTGTAAAATCTACATATGGTTCATGCTATTTTTTTTTAAAAAGCAGACATTCCCTGGTCTTTGCAGGAGAGGAAGCGCAGTGCTTCTATAACAATGCTTCCTGCTTGTTTCGTATGTCCCCTTTAATTTCCACTTTTCCCACTGTGGGGGTACAAGGTACTTATCAAAATGAGAGGTACCGGACACCATTAGAGATGATGCTGATGTTGATTTCTTCCAATTGTATGGCTGCCCATCTAATTTAAGCAGCTGTCCCTTTGCTTTGCTTTTTTTTAAAGAACTTTATTAGTTTTCAGAATATAATTAAAGTACAGAATATAGAATATAGAAGAGAGAGTCTACAGGACACAAGAAAAAAGAAAAAAAAACCCTATAAAAGTGCGGAACAGAGAGAGAACAGAAACAGAAAGTGACTTCCGACCTTAAAATTAATTCGTTCAGTCTCCATCCGTATACCCTAAATGTTTTCTTTATTGTCATACTTACAGGATTATGACCAGAGAAAATCTTTGGTAAAAAAAGCCTTTCTTTCAGTACAATTATATCCACTTTGTCAATATTAAGTTTAGAGTCAAAGTGACCTTGTAGGACCAATTCTCTTGTTTTCCTCTTAGCAGACTGGACCAGAACATCTCTCAGCTTGTTATTTATTTATTTTTAGTTTTATTTATTATTCAAATTTAATTACCGCCTATCTCCCCCAAAAGAGGGACTCTGGGCGGTAGTTGCATACCTTAAGTTAATGCGAAAGACTTTTTCTATTTCTTCCATCATTTTGTCATCCTCCCATTCAAGTAAGGCTGCCAGAGCTTGTGAAATCTTATCTTTAAGATTCTCCTCCTTGGCTTCAGGAATCCCCCTGAGCCTTAAGCAAAATTCTTTAATCCTTAATTCGAGCAGTGCAATTCTGTTTTCCCTTTCACTTTCCAATACATCAACTCTGCTAGTTACTTGTTTCACACCTCCTTGCGTTTTCTCTAATTTCTGTTCCAATCTTTTTTCAAAGTCAGTAAATCTTGTATCCACCTTTTTGTCAAGAACCTCAAAAGATTGGGCAATAGACTATGTACATTTAGCCGTGAACTCCTCAAACATGCTCTTTAGTCCCTCAAATTCGCCAGAGGCTTGTCTTTGTACTCTTCTAGTGCTGGGCTGGAAACCAGGAGGCTGTGAGTTCCAGTCCTGCCTCAGGCATGAGAGCCAGCTGGGTGACCTTGGGCCAGTCCCTCCCTCTCAGCCCAAGAGCCAATCAGGCATGGTAGGAGAGTTCTAGTCCCGCCTCAGGCATGAAAGCCGGCTGGGTGACCTTGGGCCAGTCCCTCCCTCTCAGCCCAAGAGCCAATCGGGCGTGGTAGGAGAGTTCCAGTCCCGCCTCAGGCATGAAAGCCGGCTGGGTGACCTTAGGCCAGTCCCTCCCTCTCAGCCCAAGAGCCAATCGGGCGTGATAGGAGAGTTCCAGTCCCGCCTCAGGCATGAAAGCCAGCTGGGTGACCTTGGGCCAGTTCCTCTCTCTCAGCCCAAGAGCCAATCGGGCGTGGTAGGAGAGTTCCAGTCCCGCCTCAGGCATGAAAGCCGGCTGGGTGACCTTGGACAAGTCCCTTTCTCTCAGCCCAGCCCACCTCGCAGGGTCGTGGTTGTGGGGAAAATAGGAGGAGGAAGGAGTATTAAGTACGCTTGCCACTTTGTGTTATTTATAAAAATAATAAAGGGATAGAAATGAAATAAAAATTAAATAAATAAATTTCTCCCCCATGCATGCATGCATGCATGCATACATATTGATTTAAAGCTTTAATGCTTTAAAATTTAATACTTTGGCTCCCTTTAGTGTCCAACAATAGTATTTATAATGAAAGATGACTCCAGTAATAGAAAGTAGTTGAAGGGGGGAGAAAGTTTCCAATTACAAAATATCCCGTTACAAAACCACAAGTTGAAATTGGAAGTCTTTCTTTATCAGTGTTTAAAGAAAGTAACCGATCCCAGCTTGAAAAAATGACCGCAGCAAATACTTTCCCACAGCGACTAAAAAAAAAAAGTCCCAAATCGAACAAAATCTTTTACTTAATTTTTTTTTAATAGAAAATACTCACAACATTTATTCCCTTAAAAAAGAATTTTAGTAAAGCGGTTCAACTTTCAGCTTCCTTGCTCAAACTTTAATCCTTTAAAGCAGTTAAAACATACAAAAAAGAAGTCCCCAAAATAATGAAAGATCATCCAAGAGAATCAATACTTCTATACTGGAGAAAGCCTCTTCAAAAAGAGCGAAAAGGTGATTTTAGAAGTGGGGTAGTCAGAGTTAATGTCCGTGTTTTGGCTTCAGCGTGGCTTGGAAGAGATGGCAATCCCACCTCTCAGCTGATCACTCACTGTTTGGTCACTGGAATACCATTTTGCAATCCTCCAGCAAGGAGCAGATGTCCAGAGGGCACAGGAAATAATTCCTTGAATTCTCCTTTCCTGGAGAGTATTTTGGGGCTCTAAGGTCCTGCCTGAGCCACCAGACGAATGCCGCGTTGTCAGTCCTAAACCCAGAATTCGGTAGGACGGATCACTCCGCCAACTTCCTCCAACGGAAGTCCGCACCTCTCCCTTTTCTAATATATCAGAAGATATATCAGAAGAAGTGCACGTATCCTAGAAGAGGCATTCCCTCTTTGCTGTCATGTAAGAGGGAATGCCTTTTCTAAGAGGGTTCCAGCACCTACTTACTGGTGAGTATATTATGGTATAAGCTTATGTTGCAGCAGAAGATATTCTTTCTCTAGGGCAGGAAGGCATGCCTCTTCAAACATGACATCTATATCTGCGCAAAGCTTCATATATACATCGGTGCACAACAACTCAGAAAAAGATTCTCCTTTTCCTGGAATGCCTCTTCTAAGATATCTCAGACTACAGTTCTGCACTTAATATATATATTAAACAATAGTTCTTACTGTTTTGAATGATTCACTGTCCAAATAGTTGGGAGCATGCTATCTTGGAAGAAGCATTCCTTCCACATGGAAAGGAGCAGCTCTTCTCTATCAGCTGCATGTTTTGTTAACTTTTGTAGGTCATCTTAGGAAACATGACTTGAAACTTGGCTAAAAACCTGAGTGAAGAAATGATAGCTAGGTAGCTACAGGTAGTCCTCACGTAACAACCTCAATAGGGACCAGAAAAAAATTATTGTTAAGTGGTGTAGTCGTTAAGTGAGTCACCATGTGACCAGACCTGATTTTATGACCATTTTTGCAATGGTTGTTAAGTGAATCACTGCAGTTGTTAAGCGAATCCAGCTTCCCCAATGGACGTTTCTTGCTGGAAACCGGCAAAAAAAGGTTGCAAATTGCGATCACATGACCGCAGGGCGCTGCGACTGGTCATAAATGCGAGCCGGCTGCCAAGTGCCCAAATTGCGATCATGTGACCACGGGTGGTGCGAAGGTTTGCGACACTCGTAAGTGCGAGTACAGGCCGTTAAGCACTTTTTCCAGGGCGGTCGTAACTTTGGACCATTGTTAAACCAATGGTTGTTAAGCGAGGACTACCTGTATTGCCATTTTGGCTTCTGTGGGTGTGCTGCATAGCCTTCATAGCTGTGGGAAGAGCTATGCGAGCAGAAGTAGGTCCGATGCCAGTGGACTTGGACTGCGAGGAAACCATGCCGCGTTGCTCCTCTCCCTGCAGGGAAGAAGAATTCCACCCTCCTGCACAAGGTGCAGCACGACCTCAATTCAGGAGTCTTCAACAACCAGGAGAACGAGATCATCCAGGAGATCGTCAAGTACGACCGGGAGATGGTTCAGCAGGCTGAGCTCCAGCAGCACACCGCCATGTACGCCCCAGCTCAGCCCCAGGTGACCTCGGCAATCGCCACGCTCCAGCAGGCGGTGGCCATGAGCTTCTGCCCCCAGATGGCCAGCCCGCTGGTCGGCCCAATCAGCCTCGGGTCCCCACGGATGGTCCGCCGGCTCCAATACCAGGGAGGTATCTCCGGGGCCTTCTCCATCTCGCCGGCGTTGCTCCAGCAGCACCACCAGCACCAGCAGCAGCAGCAGCAGCAGCAGCAGCAGCAGGGTGGCCCAATGCCACAGAACGTGCCACGGCCCCTGCAGCAGAATGCCCCACTCCAGCAGCAGCCCCCCCCTCCCCAGCCTCCGCCAGCCTCTTCCGCCGGCCCCTTCCCCTCCGTAGTGTCCAGTCCCCCTTCCCAAAGCCCTCACGCAAGCCGGACGTTCCCATATGGGGGTGCCAAGGGTCAGTCGGGTTCCCAGCTCTCGCTAACTCAGCAGAAGCCGCCCGGTTCGCCACAGCGGCTGGCAGCCCACAAGAGCACCCAGGCCCTTCACACAAGCAGTCTCAGCCAGGAGACTCGGCCGCTCTCTGCCTCCCAACCCTCCCTTCCCCACGGCGTTTCTCAGACCCTGAGCCAGAGCCCGCCGTCCTCGGCTCACGAGTCCACCGCCTCGATCGCCACTGGGCAGGGAGCCTCCCCGTCGTCACCTGCCACTTCGACCCAGAATGCTGGTAACACCCCGCAAGCCCCATCGCGGCCAGCTGCCCGGGTGCCCCACCAGATGTCCATGGCTGCAGCATACCCTGGGACAGCTGCCACGGCGGGCATCCAGCAGGACTCGGGTAGTGCCCGGAAGGATTCCATCATTAGTGCCCCTGATACGGACTCAGCAAAGTCTAAGCTTCCGTCCAATTTGTGACCCTCGATTTAATCAGCAAGGGGCCTTGTAGGGCGGGGAGGGCAGCACCCCAATCACCCTAGCTGTGGGGCAGCATGAACTGGTAAGGGGGCAGTTCTGCAGCACCCCTCTTGGCTCCCTTTCTCTCATGCTGACCATCACTTGCTCTGCAATACTGGGGGGGAGGGGGGAGGGGCTCCAGAGCCTTGCAGTCACGTGCTTCACCAGGTGGGACTGAGGCACATCGGATCTGGGCTCAGGGAAGCTCAGCGGGATTTCTGCCTCTGCAGGAGGAGCGACACGCGTGGGTGTTTTTTTCTAGCCAGGGACGAGGGAGCCATCCGCCCCATCCACTTCCTGACCAAAGTTTGGCTCCTGTCTTGCCATCATCGTCATCCCGCCTCGCCCTGCCGTGACCATTCCGTGGAAAGCCATATCTAGATTATCATGCAATTTAATCCAGTGTGTGTAAAATATATACATATATATATAAAATACTGACAGAGAAATTATATATATCTAGGAGATAAACCACATACGCAATGCCTTATATGCCACGTTCCGTGCTGAACCCAAAGGGGAGGGGCAGGTTAGGGGAGACGAGAACAGTGTGGAAGAGAGCATTTTGTCAAGCTTTAAGGCCAATCTTTGCTCACCCACTAGAGCAGTGTTTCTTAACGTTGATTACTTTAAGACGTGTGGACTTCAACTCCCAGAATTCCCCAGCCAGCATGGGGAAATCAGAATGGGGAATTCTGGGAGTTGAAGTCCACGAATGCTCTCTGGGAATTCTGGGAGTTAAATTCCACAAATGCTGGCTGGGGAATTCTGGGAGTTGAAGACTGTGAATGCTGGCTGGAGAATTCTGGGAGTTGAAGTCCACCCGTCTTAAAGTATGCGCAGTGTGAAAGGCTACACCATAGGACCAAAAGGGAGTTGGAGCTCAGGATTAAAGCCACCATTTTGTGGAGTTCTCTTTCTTTCCTGCTGGTTTCTGTTATGTGAAAGATCAGTTTGCATTTTGCTTCCCTGGGGCAGTTGCTTAATTCTTCATTTCCCCTATGGTGCCTTTTTCTGCGGAACCTGTCATTCATTGCGGCAAGACGTGGCATTGGCCAACTAGCCTCCGTGTCTTTGTGGAAAGGACGAGGGAATTAAGGGAGATCAGAGGGAGGGAGCATAGCATTTTAATTTTCATCCCCCCAAAAGCTTTGGGGGAGAGTTGCAGAGATCATTCGTCACAGTTCCCCTTGCCGTCAGGTCGACTAGTGAAAAGAAAGCAGCTGTGAATGCTAATCCTTAGTTAGACGCTTTTTTCCCAAGAAGGAAGGAAGGATGCTTTGGTGAGCCTGGCAGCCATTGCTCTGAGGATCATTTGAAGATTAGCATTTCGTTGACACCTTAGACCTGCTTTTTCCCCACAACAGCTGGGCTCAGGCTTGGGCTGAGAGGGAGGGACTGGCCCACTTTCAGCCAACAAGCTTCCATGGCTGAGGGGGGACTAGAACTGGGGCCTCCCCACTCCTAGTCCAGCCCCTTCCCCACTAAACCTGATTGGCTTGGGCTGAGGGGGAGGGACTGGCACAAAATCTGCCAATGAGCTACTCTGGCTGAGGGGGGACTAGCACCCGGGTCTCCCCCCTCCTGGTCCAGCACCACTACACCACATGGCCACCAAGCAGCCTTCGGCAGAGAGTCCTGACTTCATTCTCCAGGACCAGGGAAGCACTTAGATAGCCATTCCCTATTTGCTGTCTTTACTCTGTTGTCCCGTTTCAGCCTGCTTCGTTACTTTATGGTGTATTGGGTGAATCTGAAAATGGGTGAATTCAGGACGGAGATTGTGTTGCGGGAATGCAGTCGGGGGCTGGCTGTGATTCTCTGGGATCCTCCCTGGAATGACAAGAGTTGAACCTGGGGCCTTGGACGTGTCAAGTGTGTATGTTGGGCCATCCGCTATGCACTGCAAAAAAATAGGTGGCCACTGGTTGCAGTAAAGAAGAATTTTTTATACACTGCCCAGAATCCACTGAAGTTGGGTGGCCAATAAATTTTGAAATAATAGTACAGTAGTACTATTATTTCATAGTACTCATTTAGCAACCATAATTGGGACCAGCAACTTTGTTGCTAAGCAAAATGGTCACTTAAGTGAAACGGCGACTGCTTACGATCTGACTTCATCTTTCCTTTGCTTTACAGACCTGCAAAGGCCATAAACACGAGGGTTGCATGCTAAGTTTTTCATCACTGTCGTAACTGCAAATGGTTGCTAAGCGAGGCAGTCCCTAAATGAGGACTATATGTCATAATAATAATAATAAAAATAAATAGTATCTCTTTGCTGCTGTTAGTGGCTGTCTGGATTTGGGCAGCCCAAATCTTGCAGCCAAGCCTATGCTGCCCATCCAAGCTAGCATCCCTAAATAAAAGACATGTTCGTGCCAATGAAAATCTAGATGGCCAAGCAGCTCCTTTTTGATCCTTCCCATCAACTCCGTTTCTGTGGCCCTGTTTTGCAACGTTGGCGCTATTCACCCATCTAACCCTTCAGCGCCTGTGCTGCGCCTCTTCCTTTTGTAAAAGTACTTTTAGCATAAATGCAACGGACACCCAGCACTCAAATTGGAGAGATGCTTTCTGGGGTGCGGGGGTGGTTCTGTTTGAAGCAATGGGCTCAGAGGAATTCGATCCTCACCTGGTCGCACGGCTGTTGGAAGCAGGCAAGGCGGCACGGAGGAAGACGTGCACACATGGAGGTGATATCCCCCGCTTTAGAAGGGAATCGGCTGCCCTCCAGATGCCCCAGGACTGACATTTCATGGCTCCCCATGCTGTGTAGACAGAAGTAGTGGCTAAGCCACAAAAAGTTTTGCTGGCCTTGAAGCATCCCCCCTCCCCAATTTTCCCTTCGCTCCTGTTCCTTTTTGCTATCCCGTGGTGCCTACCAATGGATTCCTTTTTTCCTTCATTCTGGAGCGGCCCCCTTTCCCTCTCCTCACCAAGTGGAATGGTTTTCCTTGTGGCTCTCAGTGCTGATCCGGGTCCGGCATGATTGAACTTGGCCATAAAGAAATGGGAGAACATGTGCTATAGGTGTTTGCCCTTCGCTAGGTTGGCGGTCAGCGGATTGCCTGGATTTTAGAAGTTGCTTTCCAAAATCAAACGCCTGATATCCCCAGGAGAAAGGGTATTTTATGTGATTGTGGTTATTATGTGGTCTTTTCCCTTAATTTTGAACTAAGGTTCCTTTTAAAGGGGAGGCCCTTGTGCCTTTTGGATTAAGTTTCGGAATCCAGACTTAGCATCGGTGTCTGGAAGAGACTTTCCTAAACATGTGCAGAGTCCTGCTCACTTGGCAGGGTCTGAAGAAAAAAGGCCTTTGGTAGGCAGGGGAAAAGCACCCTCTTCATACTTCGGCATTCCTCAGCAAAACTTTGTGGGGGAAAAAGCTTGAATAAAGCTTGAATAAGGGAGGGAAGGAAGACCCAACCATTACTGGTCAGAATCATACTCTTCATTTTCAGTTTTGCATATCTTTATTTATTTGCAGGAGGGGAAGATAATAACGGATGCCTCTGTGTTTAGAAGCAATCTACTTCTGAACGTTTATTTATTTGACAGTCTTTCATAAGTGACCCCAGTCCGAACAATTCTGGGCAGTATGCACGAGCAATCCACACACTCAATGCAGGTCATCCTCATTTAGCGACCAACTTGTACAGTGACCGTTCACAATTTCAACGGTGATGAAAAAGTAACTTTACAACCAATCCATGCGTTTACGACCTTTGCAGGTCTGTAAAGCAAAGGAAAGCTGAAGTAAGATTGTAAGCACAGGGGCAGTTTCACCTAGTGACCGCTTTGCTTAATGACTGAATTGCCATTCCCAATTGTGGTCGCTAAACGAGGACTACCTGTACATTAAAATGGCCCAGACATTGGGAGAAGCAGTGGAAATGGGCTGTTCCTTTCACATACCAGCTTGGGGGAGTTTTTTCCAGGCACGTTTGACTTTAGTCTAGATCAACGTTTCTCAACCTTGGCAAGCTTCCCAGCTGGGGAATTCTGGGAGTTGAAGTCCACACAGCTTAAAGTTGCTGAGGTTGAGAAACACTGCTTTAAACAATGTCTATGGCAATCCTCCTCACAATTGTGACTCTGAATGGTGAACAAGAAATCAGAAAACAGAACAATTAATTACCGAGAAATTACATCCACAATCAGTGAATACATTGCATGCTAGAGATCCAAAAAATCATCTTCTACCCAGTTAAAGACACAAATCAAGCTCATCTAAAAAAATGCCAGAGGGAAGAGGCAGGCCTTGCGTGCCTTACGAAAGCCTAGCAGAGTTGGGGCCATCAGATCTCTGGCAGGATGCTTTTCCACAGGGCAGGTGTGGATTGAGAAGGCATGTTTCCTGGGTGCCACGAGATGGCATTGCTTATCAAAAGGGACCTGGGCTGGGGCGAGCAGAAACAATTGGAGGCAGGTGCTTCCTCAAATAACCTGGCTTTAAGGTGAATAACCAGCACCTTGAATTACCCCTGGAAAATCATGGAATGCCAGAACTGCGCATGCCGCTGCATGTTCGGGAAATTGCCATCTGAACAGTCTCCAAGAGCAGCCCCACGTAGAGCGCATTACAGTAGTCAAAGGGGGGTTGACCAAAATGTGGGTTGTTTATTTGTTGAGATTTATATGGCTGCCCCTCTCACGCTGGGTGGCCAGCAAGAAGTATGAAATACAACTTCTGTAACTTAAGGAATGTAACTTCTGTACCTAGTGGTCCCCTAATTCCAGGTTCTCCATTCCGTTTTGCATATTCTGCTCTATATCTGTTCCAGGTTTCCTCATTTTCTCCTCCTGCCTCTCAAGGGGCACATGAGGAATGCGAATCAGTGTTCCTATAAAGCATCCTTTGCCGTATGTGCTGCAGCTGTCCAAATCCCCACTTCCCTATTTGTTCCATACCATGCTCTGCTCAAGCCCATTTTGCACCACTCTTCAGTTGGACTCTGGGTTCAAGTAGAAATAGCAAATTAAACACTCTCTTGCTTCTCTCAAGTGCCCCCCCCTCCCACAATGAAGGGCGTCTCCGTGGACAGCGCGTGAATGAACTTCTTTCCAGGATGTGTATATATTTCAGGGAAAAAAGATAGTTCTATTTATTTATTAAAGTGTTATATTTTTCAAATGACTTTCCCTTAAAAGAATTCAGAATGGACTAGTTGCGTCTCCTTTATCCTGCGAATAGCCCGGGAGGTGGGCTTGGCTGAGGGATCTGTCCCTTTCTCAGGCTTCGTTAGGGAACGTCATGGACGTGGAGCTCTGCGGTCCTTGTGCAACACGTGAATCCCAGTATTCCTTTGCCGGTCGTTCTTGGGAGATCTGAAAAGAAACAGGCCTTGTGTAAAGTGGGAATGTCCGTTGGCAGGTGTGGGGCAATAAGACAGATGCTCCTCCATGCTCACATCTGTGCTCCTGCCAGCCAAGAATAGGGAGGAAGCAAAATCGTGGTTCTGCAGGAGTTACAGTCATGCCGTGGCTGCACCGCGCAAGACCCCTGTGTGTTTCTGATCATCAGCTTTGGTCCTGCCAGCATTGAGTCATAAGGGGGTGCGTTTGGTGTACAAATGTGTCTTCCCGTTGCTCCTCTGCAGCTTTGGGATTGATGTGGTTCTGTAGGTGGAACAGAACAAAACACTGTGTGTGCATATGTGTTTTCCGGGTTGGGAAGAGGAAATGCCGGTCAAGACATCCTGGGAATGGTGGGCTAAGAGGGACGGGCTTTTTTCTGATGTTTTTGCCAAGCAGGGGGCTCGGCCTCTCATGGACCAACTGGGCCATGCACAGTCTCCAGGACAAAGAAATGGGTGGGCGGAAGAAAAATTTTTAGACTTCCTTTGAATTTTAGATGTAATTAGACCCTCTGTATGATGAAAGGCAAAGATGCCTTGGAGTCGAGCGAAACTGCCGACGACTTGGAGACACCCATGCCGTTTTCTTGGCAACGATCCAGAAGTGGTTTGCTGTGGCCTCCAACCAGGATTTCTTTTCAACTCCCAATATTTAGCCTGCCATCCTAGCATTCCTGGTGGTCTCCCATCCAAGTATCAACCCAGACCGATTCTGCTTTGCTTTTTGGAACTCCAGCAAGGCCAGTTGGGTCCTGTCACCTAGCTGTGGTTGGCATGATTATTCCTGTGTATTTGATACATTTTCCTTTGTGGGACAATTCAGCAACAGTGTGTTTATTGAGGAACTGCCCTAGAAGCTGGTATCAAATTCCAGGTTCCCCGAAGCCTCAGGTTCTGTGTTTTTGTCTGGACCAATGTTTCTCAACCTTTGGAACTTTAAGATGTGTGGACTTCAACTCCCAGAATTCCCCAGCCAGCCATGCTGGCTGGGGAATTCTGGGAGTTGAAGTCCACACATCTTAAAGTTCCAAAGGTTGAGAAACACTGCTCTAGAGAGACATCATTTCCCCTGCTAGTCATAAGAACTGTCACTCTGATTGCATTTAGCACTTTGCTGCACCAGGAAATTACTGAAACCTGTGGATTGAGCTGGCCTGCCTGAATCAGTCCTCCCCCAAGATCCATGTTGTCCCATCTTTCAGCTAATAATAACAATAATAATACATTATATTCGTATGTCACCCAACTCCTTGTGACTCTGGGCAGTTTACAAATCATTAAAAAGATTTAAAAAACGAATAACGATACAAAAAACACAAACACACAAAAACACAACCCAAAACAAATGGTTTTTTAGTGTTTTTTGTATTGTTGGCAAAACAAAACGGGTTGGGAACAGGGAAGAAAAGGGGCATCAGTCCTCATTTATTGTTCTATTTGATGGCAGAGAGAAATGTAGCTCAGGAGGAGGACGTGCTTGAAGCTCACTTTTGAGATCATGGGGGGGTGTGGTGTGAGAACTTATAAAATGCACAACAGCTGTGTAAATCTGAGAGAGAAGCTTAGGTTTCTGTGTACTCTGCACACTCAAAAAGGGGTTAATTTGATAACCTGAGTTAAATACGTTGGACAAACTGTCACTGTGTGGAGGTGCGGGTTTTGCACAACTGCGGAACTTTTGTAGCACAAGCCAGGAGGAGAGGCCTCATTCACAGAAGGAAAGGTATTAAAAATTACACGTACTGGTTAGATTTACAGGAAGTCCTCGACTTATGACCATTCGTTTAGTGACTGTTCAAAGTTACAACAGTGCTGGGAAAAGTGACTTGTGACCAGTTCTCGCACTTATGGCCATCACAGCATCCCTGCGGTTACATGATCAGGCGCTTGGCAGCTGGCCTGTATTTATGACAGTTGCAGCGACCTGGGATTACCTGCTCACCATTTGCGACCTTCCCAGCAGGCTTCTGACAAGCAAAATCAATGGGGAAAGTCAGATTTGCTTAACAACCGTGGCAAAAAAGGTCATGAAATCGGTCACGGTCACGTGATGCCTCACTTAATGACTGTCTTCTTAGCAACCAAAGTTCCAGTCCCAATTGTGGTTGTAAGTCGAGGACTACCTGTATATTTGATTCAGATTTATATTCTAACTTTTCTACAGTGTACAGAGCTCAAGGCAGTGTACATAGTGCTTCTTCCTCTTTGTCCCTACAACAGCAACCCTGCGAGGTAGGCTGGGTTGAGAGAGGCATGCTAGGCCAAACTCACCCACTGAGCCTCTGTGGCTGAGGGTGGATTTGGTCTCCCCCCTCTTAGTCCAGCCCCTAGCAGCTGTTAGAAAACTACATCTGATGGCCAGCCAAAATCTCATAATTTCACAGAATTATAGAAGGTAAGAGTCGGAAGATTCACTTGTCATGAGCCTGGAAGAGAAAGCTTCTTACAAGATAAACTGTTTTGAGCATGCAAGATAAACTTTGAGATCCTGGTCAACTTCTGAAGATGGGCAGGTGGGAAGAGCAAGAAGGGTAGACCTTGGAAACCATTCAAAACTCTGGAGAATTGGTTGAATCTAGTTGGCGAGAGGGAGGTATACTTCGTACTGTCATTGCATCTGCACATTTCAGGCTGGTTTAAGCTTCATCCCAATCAGCTTTCACTCTTGGTGAGCAACTGTTGTTTCGCGCCTGGATTACATGTGGGAATGATGGATTTCGAAAGGGGGGGCCAAGCCTTCAATGACCCCAATAAGACTTACTTTTGAGTAAAGATATGTGGGATTCTGTGATTCCACTTGACTTGCTCGGGGGATTGGACATTGAATGTTGCTGTGCGCCAACCCCAGCCCTTGTGTTCATCCTTGCGTTATGTGCACACACACATGCACACACACACATACTCCTTGGGCTCTGCCCGTTCTGGCCTAGCCTGCCGGGGAAATGGATGGCATTTCTCTCTCTTAAATATTTGTCCCCCTGTCGCAAGGGCAGGGTAAATGGCTGATGGCTGTAGGTGGGCAAATCTGATCTCTTTCATGGAAACCAAATTGAGGTCCTTGTCTTTGGGAGCCCTCCTGTGCACTTGTGTCCATTTTTATGTTGAATGTGCAACCAATAATTGATTGAATGTTTGGTGGTTAAGGGGTGGGGCTCTGGCTCCCCCAAACTGGCTGCTTTTTGTCCCAGAACAGCTGTTCATCTGGACCCATCCTACGTAATAAACATGACCGAGCTGAATGATGCATTATGGTGTTATCTTTCATTTTTCCCAACAGGGTGGTGGGACACAGCAAGGGTATCCATATAATAATTTGGGCCAGTCCCTCCCTCTCAGCCCAGAAAACCCTCCCTCCAGTCTGAAGCAAGTAGGTGCTCAAATGCAAGTTATCTATCGCCTGAATGTGGCTTATCTGGTTTAGGATAAGCAATTCCATTGTTCTCTGCTTTGATTCTACCTGTTGCAAAGGGAAGGAGAGAGGAACTGGGAGGAAGGAACTTGGAAGGTCTTCCGTAAACTGGTATATTCCAGACGGGTGGGGACTGCAAATCCCAGAATTCCAAGTCATGCCTTCTGAGGAATTCTGGGAAACCCCGTCTCTGTGCATCTGAAAGATGCCAAGCTGGATAAGATTGATACGAAAAGAAACCAAGATTTCAGTAGTCGTTTTCTGCATATACTTTCCACTGCATTTTGCCCTCCAATTATCTAGAAGATGGATTAGGAAACATTTTGGCACCAGCGGGCAGATTTGGAATTTTGTCAGGGGTAAAGTGGGCACTTAATGGCCAATTTCATAAAACTCCCATTTACCAGAAGGGACGTTCCCCTCTAGCAATGATGTCTGGATGATTCCTACCACAGTTTGTCATTCTTTTTACTGCACAGGCGTTCACATTTTCAAAGGAAGCCCTGGGTTTCATGTACCTGCAGTTTTTCTAACGGCAGCTCTAGGGTTTATGTGGGGCCTACAATTATTCCGATCGATGTCTGTTTTAAATTAAATAGCAACTGAGCTAAAAGACAGATGTGACATAGGGACTGCCTATCTGATTTTTGCAAAAATTCTCAGGAAAGCTGAGTTTTGCATGTTTGTACACAGCAGTTAAAGTGCTGGACTAAGGGGTAGACCTGGGTTTTCAGCCACAGATGCTCATTGGCTGAATTTGGGCCAGCCCCTCCCTCTCAGCCCAAGAGCCAATCAGGTGTAGTGGGGAAGGGGCTGGACTAGGAGTAGGGAGACCCAGGTTCGAGTCCTGCCTCAGCCACAGAAGCTCATTGGCTGACTTTGGGCCAGTCCCTCCCTCTTGGCCCAAGGGCCAATCGGGTGCAATGGAGAAGGTGCTGGACTAGGAGGGAGGAGACCCGGGTTCCAGTCCCTCCTCAGCCCGGGGGACTTTGGGCCAGTTGCAGAATTATTACTGATGGGGTAGAGGGTAGGAGGAAGAGGAGGGTGTCTAGGTACACAGTCTTGAGCTCCTGAATGGTGAGATATAAACCTAACAAAAAAATAAAAGTAAGATTTTGCGCAGGCATCTATGTAAGATTCTCAGAAAAGCCTGATATTGCCCTATTCTCACAAGATGCTCAGCGGGGTCCATGGAAACATACAACAAAAGCAAAAAAAAAATAAATAGTGGGGGACCGTCAAATCAGTGAATTAATGGCCAGAGCTTACATTTAGCCCCAGGCAAATCCAGTCCTGTACCGGACTAAAAACGTGACTGCAGTCAGCCATCTCTCTGGCCTACCCCTGTGGTTGCCAAGGGCTGATGAGGACTTGATGGCACATAACACAGCCATGTGAAAGGAACATCTAAACTAGTCCATTGCCCTAGTTTGCCTACTTAGTCTTCCAGGAGAAAGAGTTGCGGGGGGGAGAGGGAGTGGTTGAAAGGGAAACTTTTGGATACAGAACTCAACTGCCATGGCCTGGCAGCCCAGAACATACTCCACAAATACAAACGCTGGTTTATTGCAGTGGGGAAGGGCCAGTGATGTAACAGGACAGGTAGTCCTCAAGTTACAGCAGCAATTGGGACTAGAATTTCCTTTGCTTAGCAATGCGGTCATCAAGTGTGACATCATGTGACCGCATTGCTTAGCGACAGCAATCCTGCAGTCCCTGTTGCCGTCGTTAAGCAAGAATCCCGGGTTAAGCAAGCACCTCCTCGTGACCTTCCCTGCCGGCTTCCCTATTAACTTTGCTTGTGGGAAGCCGGCAGGGAAGGTCACAGACTGCGATCACGTGACCATGGGACACTGCAACGGTCGTAAATGCAAGCCAGTGGCCAAGTGTCCAGATCGGGATCACATGACCACAGGGGGGCTGGGATGGCTGGAACTTTGAGCACTGGCCGTAGCCATCACTCGTTCAACACTGCCGTGATTTTGAACGGTCGCTGAATGAGCAGTCATTATCTGAGGACCACCTGTACGCTCCTGGTGCAAGGGCTTATGGGAGACTAAGCCCTTCCAGAGAAGGGGGACAGAGACTGGGTGTTCAAAATAGTGACGGGCTTAAGGGTGTGGTACCTGGGCTGACAACTATAAAATGGCAGAAAAGAAAGATTTCTGTATTTCTTTGCTATGGTTGTCTAGATTTTTGCCCCCACCCCAGAAAGGTAATATATCTGATGTATTATACCCTCAACCCCAGCCCTACACTATCCTTTTCCCCAACCCTCCTTGTTGAGCAAGTTTAATTTAACAGATTTATCTCTTTATTTTTACTATCCTTATCTATGTTACACCAACAGCTATTTTCCGGTGCAAAAGAATCTGTGTGCATGGGAGAACGGCAGGGGAAAGCGCTGCTGGGTTTTCTCCGTGTCACCAGCAAATAATTAGAAGAGGAGCTTCCTGGTAACAGAGTCTCTGGCTAATCAATTCCCTTCTCTGTTCCTCTCCCGCTTCCTTTCCAAGCAGTCTTCTGGCATCTGCAGAGGGAGTCAAAGAAGTCACAATGACAGCCAAGACAGTTCAGTCAAAGACTTGCTCCTTTTCCATAGGTGATGCATTGCATGGTCCACAGCCACCATCTTGACTTTTCTGACTCCCCTAGGGATGCCTCTGTTTTCTAGCCTGGTACTGGGGTCTCTCTGAATCAGGACTTCAAGCCAGCAGCTTTCCAAAAACATTTGGAAAAAGGAAGATTTTTTTTTCCTTCAAATGATCCAGGGAGTCAGTCAGATTATTGCAGCTGATGACAGCCCAAGTGGATCAACATATTTCCAGAATTCCTAGATTGCCAAGTCATAAAATCATAGACTGGCAGGTCCCCTTGAGGTCATCCAGTCCAACTCCTGCTCATGCAGGAATCCAAATTAAAACATCTCCAAATGAGAGCCACCCAGCCTCTACTTAAATCCATCCAGTAAAGGGGAGAATCACTTCCCTTTGACTGGTTCTCTTTCTTTAATCGTCTGGATTAAATGTCCATTTTGAGCTGGCCACTTGGAAGAAGTAGATAAACTCGAACCATTTCAAAGAAGAGAGTGAAGGCAGTCTGGAATATGGAAAGAAGTCCTGGCAGAAAAAGTTAAGGAAGTGGATATGTTTGGGCTGGAGATGCAAGAAAGATATAACAGCTTCTCTCAAATTCTAGGCAGGCTGATCCACAGAAGACAGGATGGAACTCAGGACCGCTCAGAAGGTGAAAAATGAGTTTTCCTGAGGGTTTAAGAGGTACCCAACAGTCATCTCAAAGGCCTAGAACAGAAACTTGGCAATTTTAAGATGTGGGGACACAGTGGCTCGCCTATGGCTGCTGGGCCATTGGGTTTCCCACCTGAGATTTGCAGCAGGTTCCTGGGAATAGCTTTTGGCCACCAAGGACCTCCAACTGTCTTCTCCTTTGTGACTTCTTTAAATCAGTGTTTCTCAACCTTGTCAACTTTCAGATGCGTGGATTTCAACTCCCAGAATTCCCCAGCCAGCTTGCTGGCTGGGGAATTCTGGGAGTTGAAGTCCACGCATCTGAAAGTTGACAAGGTTGAGAAACACTGGTCTAAATGCCCTCTGGACTGATCACCGCATGTGCCTGTAGGAAATTCCACCATTTAGCTGTGGGGAAAAGCCTAGCTGTCCTGAAATTATTTGGAAACAAAGATGCAGAGCAGCGGTCCCCAACCTTTTTGGCGCCAAGGACTGGTTTCATGGAAGACAATTTTTCCACGGGCTGGGAGTTGAGGATGGTTTCGGGATGATTCAAGCACTTCCTCTTTTTCCCGACCTTTTATTCTTTTTTCTTTGCGCCGTTTGGAGATAGCAGCCAATGGGCTTGCTTTCTCTGACAGGAGGCGGAGCTCAGGCGGTGATGCGAGCGATGGGGAGCAGCTGTAAATACTCAGGCTGTAAATTTGCTCGCTGGCCCACCGCTCACCTCCTGCTGTGCAGCCCGGCTCCTAACAGGCCCGGACCGGTACCAGTCCACGGCCCAGGGGTTGGGGACCTCTGATGTAGAGGACCAGGGGGTGTAAAGGTGAAGGTGCTGGACTAGAATCAGGAGACCCAGGTCTGAATCCTTCCTCAAGTCATGGAGCTTCCCTGGAGGACTTTAGGCCAATCCTTTTCTCTTAGCCCTGCGTACTTTGTCCAGAGCTGCTGGGCAGAAAAAAAAATTGACTTTTACTTTTTATTAATGTATTTACTGTTTTCATACTTTTGTTAAAATAGGAGGAGGGAGGCCTGTATTGGCTGCCTTGTGCTCCGGAACAAAAGTTGGGATATAAATCGAATAATTAGGTTAAATAGTAATAATCTAAATCAGTGTTTCTTTTTTCTCTCAGGACCCCTTTCCACTTTTAAAAATTATGCAGGATCCCAAAAGAACTTTGGTTTGTCTGGGTTATATTTATTGATATTTACCATATTAAAAATTAAAATAAACATTCGCTGTCGCTGCTGCTTCTCAGGATTGTTTGGTGGGATTTTAGTATTGTATTATTTTTCAGCATAGACTGGCAAATAATTTTGATTTTGAGGACCCCTGAGAGGCTCTTGGGGGATCCCCAGGGGGTCCTAGGACCATCCTTTAAGAAACACTGATCTAAATAAATAGTACTTTGAGTGCAATCTGCCAGGGGTGAGTTCATTCTGCATTGCCTACCTCCAGCAGATGGTCTCTAAGGTCCGTCCCCTCCAGCATTACAGGGAGGGGGGCGTCAGCCAAGGATGCTAGGTGCCGCCCCCTGCCATGGACAGGTTTGTTTTCTCTACAGCAGGGGGCAGCACTTAGCACCCTTGGCTGATGCCCCCCTACCCATTCAAAAGCTAGGTTCCTGGTTAATACAGGTAGTCCTTGCTAATGGCCACAATCGGGACCAGAATTTTGGTTGCTAAGCAAAACAGTCATTAAGCGAATCTGACCCGATTTCATGACCTTTTTTGCACCTGTCATTAAGCAAATCATGCGGTTCCCCATTGATTTTACTTGACAGAAGCTGGCCAGGAAAGTCAAAAATGGCAATTGTGTGACTACAGGACACTGTGACAGCCATAAATGCAAACTGGTTGCCAAGCACCCAAATCGTGATCATGTGATTGCTGGGACACTGCAGTCATCATAAGTGTGAGGACTGGTTGCAAGTCGTCTTTTTTCAGCACCATCGTAAATCTGAACCGTCACTAAACAAATGATTGTTAAGCGAGGACTACCTGTACTTAGGACTAGGTCACAAGAGAATCCCAGGCTTGTGGGCTAGAGCAAGAAGTTGCAATTGCATCCTGGAAGGAAGGGGACAATGGCTGTTGCCAAAAAACCTACAAGACCTTGTCTGCGTAGCAATCTGCTTACAACTACAACTGAACACTGCAGTCATTCATCATCAGCAGGATCCTAAGAGCAAAGCACCATATTTTGAGGCCAGTCACCAGATGTTTTCCACATGTGTTGGGGTTTCAGCTCCCACAATTCTTAGCCAGCCTGGGCCATGCATCTGAAGGCCAGGAGCAAAGGCCAGGGCCAGGCATGGCAGAATTGAATGGAAGGGCAGGCTAATGGCAGAGACCAGCAACCTATCGTAGCCACGCGCATAAAAAACAGGCAGGGTTTCGATCACACTATCATGACTGCTGTCTTAACTCTTGATCATATCCTGCAGACACCCCGACTTTGATTTCGTGCACAGGGAGCAATTGTCTTGCTTTGCTTTGTCTTGACCAGGCTTTGTGTGGAATATGATGCCCCGTTTGGGACAAGACAGTTCAACAAAAAAAGTGACAGGTTGGAGCAGGTCCGGAAGGCAGCTCCCAACCTGGTGAAGGGTCTGGAAATGAAGCCCTGCTAGGAACAGTTAAACCCTCTGGGTGGGTTTATCTTGCAGAAAAGAAGAGGGAGGGGGGATAGGAGAACACTCTCCTGAGTGTCACATAACAGAGGGAGACAGGATCAGAAACCATGGATCGCTCAGTCACCCACGCCCTGGTCATCTCCCATTTGGACTACTGCAATGTGCTTTACATGGGGCTGCCCTTGAAGAGTATCCGGAAGCTTCAGCTGGTTCAAAATGCGGCAGCAAGTCTAGATTTGCCCATGTGCCACCTCTGCATTGGTTGCCAATCTGCTTCTGGGTCCAGTTCAAGGTGCTGGTTATCACCTTTAAAGCCCTACATGGGTTGGGGCCAGGTTATGTGCAGGACCGCCTTTTCCCAGTGACATCCACCCGGCCCACCAGAGCCAGGAGGCAGGGTGTGTGGCAGGTCCCTTCAGTTAGGTACATCTAGTGGGGCCCAGGAGAAGGGCCTTCTCTGTGGTGGCTCCCTCCCTTTGGAACATCATTCCCCCAGAGATAAGGTTGGCCCCCTCCTTGCTCCTTTTCCGGAAGGCCCTGAAGACATGGTTTCGTCAGCGGACCTGGGGACCCCAGGCTGCTTCAGAGCCAATCAGGTGGCTGGTATGAATGTGTTTGCTCCCGCCAAAGGGTGTGTACTGTGTTATGATGTTTAATTCTGTGAGCCACCCGGAGTCACCGTGTGTGAGTTGGGTGGCCTTATAAATTTGTCTAATAAATATATAAATAAACAAATTGAAACTGCATGGAAATAGATGCAGACTACAGTATTAGGAGGAAACCTCATGCTAAAAGTGATCCAGTAGTAGTACAGGTTGCCACCTGAAGTGATATGTTCCTCTCATCTTTGGACTAAGGCAGGGTAGCCATTTGTCCAAAACACTTGGCAGAGGGTTGGGCTAGATGACCTCTGAGGTCCCTTCCATCTTTATGATTCTATGATTCTCCCACATCTGAGGGAGTCTAGCTGGCCCAAATGAGCAACAGCATGGGGACAGTGAGGATGATGCCCAGAGAGCGGAAGACAACCCTGAGAGCTATAAATAAACCGTATTTCTTTGGGGAGACGCACTTCAAGAGCCTGTTGCTAAATGCCATTAATAAGTAGAATCTGCCCCCCCCACTCACTATCTTGCACACCTGGTGTTTGCCACGCAGTAAGTCAACCTTTAAATGAACTTGCCATGGTGGGGGGGGGGGGAGCGGGGCAGGCAGAAACACAGGCCTATGGGGGGGGGGCCTTGTTTGGTTAATTAAAAACATGGGTGGCATTTTAATTATCAACATGTTCTTGACCACTGTGGAAGAGCGCAAGGCAGCTGTATTTCTGTTAAGTGGCGGCTCGTCATTTCCGTTTGCAAAGGAAGCTGCCTGCAGATGGCTGAATTATTGACACTCCACTTGGCCATCTGCTTTGGAGACCAAACTTCTTCAAGAAGGTTTTCCCAGCTGGTCATCCAACAGCTGTGATGTGGCCTGAGCCAGGCCCTGTCAGCATGCAAAACACGTCCTCGGTCCCCAGGTTTCAGTCCTTCCGATTTGTTCCAACTGTTTTAAGCAACAGAGAACAGCTAATAAGAGAGGTGAGGATCTAGATCAGTGTTCCTCAACCTTGGCAACTTGAAGACGTGTCGACTTAAATTCCCAGAATTCTCCAGCCAACATGGCTGGGGAATTCTGGAAGTTGAAGTCCACACATCTTCAAGTTGCCAAGGTTGAGGAACACTGATCTAGATTGTTGGAGGCCTGAATAATGCTGAATCTGGGGGGATGCAGCCTTCTTTTCAGTGTTCTAGATATTAAAAATCAGTTCTAGAACACCTCTATCTAGAACAATGCCTTGCCCTGTTAAAAATTGAATCTGAATTAAATTCAGATCTAGGGCAGTGTTTGTCAACCTTGGCAACTGTAAGAAGTGTGGACTTCAACTCCCAGAATTCCGCAGCCAACATATAGGTGGCTGGAGAGTTCTGGGGGTTGAAGTCCACACTTCTTACAGTTGCCAAGGTTGACAAACACTGCTTTAGTGTTTATTTTCTGCCTTATTTTTGTATTATTATCATCATACTAAGCTAATACACACTTTTACCGATTCAAAAACCATCAAGTATTATAAGACCAACCCCCCAGGGCGGCATATACATTTAATAAATCATCATCATATCCTTAAAAGTATCAAGCACGTGTCTCTGTGCGTGCACATTTTCCATTTCTTTACAAGTGAGAACTGAAAAGGAGGAGGCGGAGGAAGAAGAGGGGCCTGGAGGAGTGAGTCATGCCATCTCCCACTGGCGATGAAGTTTTCTGGAAAAGTCGCAGCAACACCGGGCAAGGAAAACTCCTGCGCGCACACTTGACACTGAGTCAACCGTTTCACGTGCAAGGGCACCCGAGTGCTGCGTCTGTCTGAGTCACAGGAGAGCATGCTTTGAGAAGTGACCGCCTCTCCCTAGCTTGGCACCCACAGTGCATCTTGCCTCTGTGTTGCTCAGCATTGCTCCAGCCCTCTTAGGACCAAGAATCAGAGTAGGGGGCTTAAGTGGGGACCCAGGAGTTGGTGGGGGGAGGGCTAGTATGCCAAAGGCAGTGAGACAGCCTGAGACGCCAGATGCTCAGCTGCAGGATCTGCGCATTCAGGAAGAGCCACGAGGTGCAACAATCCTCTGCATTGTTCCAGTGTGCCTTCAGGGACATGCTGGCAGAGGCCTCTGGAACAAGCCTTGATGTGCCTCATGATGTAATCATGCAAATGTTTTGAATCTTGTCATTTGCATGATGGTGTTCAGATGACCGTGTCATTGCTTGGCCCTCCCCTGCAGACATCTGTGCACCGTGCCACCCAGTTAAGATAAAAGCATCTTGAGGAAGGAGAGTTGAGGCATGCATCTGGGAAGAGGCCCTCAAGAAAGACTGGTCCCAAGGGGGGTTGGGAAAGGGGGGCGCATTCAGGGAGCTACCAGCCTTTTCCAGAGTGTGTTACTGCTAAAAATCCCAGTCACCTCCCAATTAGTGATTGAAAATGTTCCTCATTCCATCAGCATAAGAAGTGTGTACAGGTAGTCCTTGCTTAATGACCACAATTGGGACAGGAATTTTGGTTGCTAAGTGAAGCAGTTAAGTGAACCTGACCTGATTCCACCACCTTTTTTGTGGCAGTCGTTAAGCAAAGCATACAGTCATTAAACAAATCACATGGTTCCCCAGATTTTGCTTGCCAGAAGCTGGCCAGGAAGGTCAAAAATGGCAATCACATCACCACGGGACACTGCGACGGTCATAAATGCAAACTGGCTGCCAAGCGCCCAAATTGTGGTTACGTGACAGTGGGGATGCTGCAACAGTTATAAGTGTGAGGACCAGTCATAAGCTGTTTTTTCAGCACTGTCGTAAGTCCAAACCATCATTAAATGAATGGTTGTTAAGTGAGGACTACCTGCATTATAATTTACATAACTTATAATGAGTTCTGTTTTGGGTTTCCTTCCAGAAACAGTAATATGCAAAAGCTTACCATCACCCGCTCCCCCAACTGAATCTTGATGCTTTCTAGAAAAAGGGCAGATATGTCCAGGATGCTTCCAGATGATCCAAAGAGAGACTGAAACAGCCAAAGGGTGCCCTCTAGTGTTTCCCATCAATCACAAATTGGCCCATGTTTCACGGAGGGCCAGCAAATCTGAGCTGCACCTATCTTTGTGTGTGTGTGTGTGTGTGTGTGTAATTTTTATTAAGAATTTTGATTATAATGGTAAAATCTAATATGAACTAAATTTAAAGGAAGGAGAATAGAGAGGAGTAAAAAGTGCAAGGAAAAAGAAAGAAGTAAGAATATACTAAAAGCTGCACCTATCCTGACTCTTTGCTGCCATCTTGTGGTGCCCAAATTTCCTACCCTACACAAGACTGATAAACGCCATGTTAAACATGATCACAAAAGGAGCAAATTTACTGTAATACCACCTTTTTTAGTCTTTTCAGCATAAAGGAATCATAAAAGGGCCTAGCACTGTCCATCAGCAGGCTAACGCTCCAAAAACTTAACAAAATAGGACTAAATCTGGATCTGCGCAGAGAAAGACCAGAGTAAAAAATGGGCTGCATCCATCTTGGGACTGTGGAGGGAAAAATCCAGGAAAAAAATCCCCCCCAATGCTTTTCTATGGAGAGGATCCTATATATCCTATAGGGTTATATATCCTATAGGGCTGTGGCTTGGAATGCAATTCCATACCCTCTTAATTCCAGTTAAAGGGAATATCCATAGCTCAGGGTTCAACTGTGAAGTCTTTGGTGTTCTCCGAGCCTGGTTGTTTTCTCACAGACGTTTCATTACCCAGCTTGGTAACATCATCAGGGCGAGGGAAGGTGGGGTTGGCCCCGTTTATATACAGCAGCTTGCCCTGCCAGTGTTGGTGGGGACGTGCAAGCTACTATATATAAATGGCAGCCAACCCCACCCTCCTTCACCCTGATGATGTTACCTGGCTGGGTAATGAAACATTTGCAAGCAAGCAACCAGGCTCAGAGAGCACCAAGGACTCCAGAACCTGTTAATTTTCAGGTGATAAAAAGGGAACGGCTCATTATCAGAAGACTTTGCAGCCATCAAGTGCTATTTCTCCAGCACTTCCGACTGCCAGGAGTTCTCCAGCATCCACCGTTGCAGGGAAGAAAGCGGTTCTTGCACCTGGCCACTGGAGTCTTGTAGCTGAAGAGGTTGCAGGCTGAAACTCAGCTTACCCTGGAATCGATAGATCTGCAAGTCCTTTCTGTTCCGGAAAAGATACCTATACCCACCATCGGCATAGCGTTTGCTGTTGGCCTGATGGAGATGCAAGACTAGCTCGAAGAAGGGGCCAAAAAAGGATCTGTGCATTTTGGAAATAGCTACCCACAGAGAATTATTCTCTCCTCCTTTCTGCATGGCACACAGTCACCGGCTTGGGAGTAGGAACAGTAATTCCTAAGTGGCTGCTGTCGAACAGGGATACTTGATATATCTTCTCCACACCATGGAAAAACCAATGCTGTAGCAATAACATTGAAGCCCAGTAGCTGATGCATTAGGTTGCAGAGAATTGGCCGATCAATGCCATTTTATTTGGTACAAACTGTTCCAGTTCAGCAAGGCCAGAATTGACTCTGGTTTCTCTCAACCCTTACTGCTCTCAAAAATACATCACCTCTTTCTTATTCCCACAAACCAGAAATTTGGAAATACCCAGGTACAAACACCTTCCTCTAGCAAGCTGAGAACCATAGGAATTATTCCCAGGTAAGTAGCAGCTAGCTTAGTTAGGATTTTTTTTTAATCTGTTCAGTCGTGTCTGATTCTCAGGGACTGCCTGGACAAACTCCCTGCAGTTTTCTTGGCAATGTTTTTCAGAAGTGGTTTGCCATTGCCTCCTTCCTAGGGCTGAGTGTGTGTGACTGGCCCAAGGTCACCCAGCTGGCTTTGTGCCTAAGGGGGGACTAGGACTCACAGTCTCCCAGTTTCTAGCCTGCTGCCTTAACCACTACATGTAATTTAATTGCTACTATTGTGTAAATTAATTATTGCACTCTGAGAAGAGTCTACATCTGGATGTCAAGCTTTACAGAACTAAAGCTGTGATTCTCAACCTGTGCAACTTTAAGACACGGGGGGGGGGATTCTGGGAGTGGAAGTGCACCCACCTTAAAGTTGCTGAGGTTGAGAAACACTGATCAAGAGGGCAATTGTTTAATGTGGCTGTACCCACCCTTGATTCTGAATGCAAAATATTTATCAAATTTGTATGGCCTCCCACCTCACAAGAGGTGACTCTGGGCGGCATACGACCACGATATAAAGCAATGAACACGTCAAAAAGCAGTCATTATTTAAAAGTTTGTTCATAGCTAGAAGGGTCTGGGGGCCTGGCTCTGGGGAGGGGCGAGGAACACCCCTTAGAAACCCCCCTGTGGGATGGAAGGAGCGACACCAGGAGCTGGAGACTTGGCTTTCAAAATCTGGGGGCGGGGAGTTCGGCTCTTGAACGCGGGGCCGGCTTTGGTGTGACAGCAGGACTGCCACACACGTAGGTATCATTAGTGTGTGTAAGCTGCATCGTGTTCCACAGAGATAAAACGTACCCTCAATGAGGCCTTTGAAATCTCCAGGCGTGGCTGGTTCCTTCCCTGCCTGGTTATCAGTAAAATCCCACTGTTGGCTTACGTAAGTAAAAACCTCGCTCTTGCGGAGGAACGCTGCTGAAAGCAGAGACCGGTTTTGCTCAATGCTATTTTTGTTAAGAAAAAAATGCCCAAGGAAGCGTTTTGGACTGTTCTCGTCACATCCTAAACCTTCCCCTGAAGCTGGTGACACCAGGACTAGGCAGAAGCAAAGCCCAGCCTAAATCCAGTGTTTCTGTCACTAAAACCCTACTAGCCGTTGACTGAAAAGCATGGATGACAAAAGCCGAGTATCATCTCTGCTCTGAGTGGGTTTTGGGGCAACTGCAGCGAGCGCAAGGGCTAGTTCAGCAATTGCAGGCTTTCCAACTTCGTTGTAGGGGGCAGAGCTGCCAAGAGCAATCCATTTTCCTCCTTTGATCTGGTTTCTCCCCCCCCCCCCTTTGTGCTCTCCTCTTCAAGCATGCAAGCACATTTCCTCGCATTACAGAAAAAAAAAAAAAAGCAAACAAAGAGCCCTGGGAGCCTGCTCCAGGGCAGTAAGCAATGCAAAGCAAATGCGTCTTCTGAACTAATTTTGACCTGCAGGATCTTGGGTTTTTTGCTCCTCCGCATCTTGCATGGAAGAGAAGTGGTCTAAGCTCATTTAACTCGAACAACGCCCTCAGGCACTCAGCACCCAATTTTTCGTGGTGCAAAAAATATTGCACGCAGCATAAAATACACAATCCAGGTAAATGTTAAAGAAAAAGCATATGTCGGCAAGTGGGTGGGGGAATGGGAGTTGTAAGCACTTATTTTCTAGTGCATTTGCTCCAGAGACATTTTTCCTAAGGTGAAGACAATAAATAATGATAATTTATAAATAAATGTTTACGCCGCCTGACTCCCAGCGACGGATGACCTGTTCTATACTGGGCCAGGCCAGCTGCCACCTCCCTGGCCTCTCTCTCTTCTTAAAAAGCAGAACAAGGACCAGTCCCAGCATACGCGCCTCCCCTTACGGAAGAGGGGGCAGCCGTTTCTCCGTCTGTATTCAGACATCCCCGCGTTGCCACGCATCTTCTTTTCTTACATTCCTGACAGGTTCAGCTCTTAACAGTTCCACTCATTCACAGCAGGTGGCTGAGGAAGTTACTGCTGCAAACAATGCCCACAACACAGCAGGCGGCAGGATCCTGGCTTGTGCGGAGGGCCTGGGCGAGGCCCAGTTAAGAATGTCATCGAGATCCACAGGCAGAGGAAAGCTTCAGATGACTTTGGAGATGCAGCTTCGATCGGCCCTCAGAAAGGAAGCTGCGTCGACAGTGTTGTGGGCCTTAGCTTGCATTAATTTTGCTATCAGGCTACAGGTAGTCCTCGACTTACGGCCGTTCTTTTAACGATGGTTCAAAATTATGACAGACTCGGAAAAAGTGCTTTACCACCTGTACTTGCACTTATGACCATTGTACCGCCCCCCGCGGTCACATGACTACAATTCGGGCGCTTGGCAACTGGCTTGCGTTTACAACAGGTTGCAGTGTCTTGAGGTCACATGACCACAATTTGTGACCTTTTTTGCTGGTTTCTGGCAAAAAACGTCCACTGGGGAAGCTGGATTCACTTAATGACCGTGATTTGCTTAACGGCCATCGTAAAAATGGTGGTAAAATTGGGTCCAGTCACGTGGCAAGTAGACTTACAACCACGACGACTTACGATGGAAATTCTGGTCCCAATTGTGACCGCAAGTCAAGGACTACCTGTAATCAATACTGGGAAGTTGGCTGGACCACCACAATGTGCTCTTTGGAGTCTCCTCAGGAACTGCTGCTGGCACCAAATGCAGCAGGGAGACCCCGAGCAGGACAAGCCCACCAGTGCGGAACAATGCCTATTTCAAAGTGACAGCAGGGCCACTGGCAGACTCCAAGGCCCAAATCACAACCTTGGCAGGTACCTTTAAAGGCCCACACAGAGCAGCAACTCCATACCACCATCTTCCTTTCTCTGCCTTGGCTGCCCTTCACTGTGAACCTTCGCACCAGCCTCACCTATTGCAGGGTAACCCTCTTGAGGGAAGAACAAGGCAAGCCCTTAGTCCAGTGTTTCTCAACCTTGGCAGCTTGAAGATGTGTGGACTTCAACTCCCAGAATTCCCCAGCCAGCTTGCTAGCTGGCTGGGGAATTCTGGGAGTTGAAGTCCACACATCTTCAAGCTGCCAAGGTTGAGGAACACTGCCTTAAGTTTCACACCAAGGAGAAAATCCCAAACCAGAGCTAACAATCATTCAAAATGAGAAACAAGAATAGGGGAAGAAACTGAAACAAGTGAGTCTGCTTTATTGAGAGAAAGCTGGCTTATTTAAAATAACAACCTATTCCAACAGTAACCAAAACAAGGGTGGCCAACAGGCTATAAGGACATTCCCTTCCTTGGCAGACTCCAGCGGCTGTTGGGAAGAGACGGAGTAGCTGCGTGGGTGTTACACCCCCGTCTTTCCACCTCTGCAATTAATTGCCTTTTAATGTGTTGATAGACTCAAAGGAGACACCACCAGATAGGCAGGAAGATTAACCCTACTTACATTAGCCTCAGCCTCTTGCCTCAGCTCTGGCTTTACACTCTGATGTAAGTGGGGTGGGGTGGGGAGGGGAGGGTGGGGAGGCAGGAGAAAAGAAGCCACTGTCCTTGTGTTTCTTTTCTGGGCAATTATGGCACCATCATTGTTTGTGTGTGAGTGCACAGGAAGTGTCTCCAGAAAGCCGCCAAAGGCCCAAGTGGCTGGAGAGAGAAATGCTGCCTAGGGAACCAGTGACAAGAGAAGAAGAAGGAGGCAAAGCTGGTGTTGTCTTCTGGGCTCAAGAAGCCAGACAGGAAACACACACACACACACACACACACACACAAGCAGCAGCACCACTTGTTTCTTGGCATCTTCCCTCCGTGATTTGGAAAAGACGGTGTGTGAGATCTAGGCCTTTCTGGTCTAGGAAGACCAAGTAAGGAAGAGGAGGAGATGCAAAGTCTTCTACTGGCCGAACGCACTCGGTGCTGAAGCAGGGTCCTTCCTAAAGCTGAGGGCCGCTTTAAACTCCGCGCTGCTTCACACTACTGCGACATTAAACGGGACAGATCTACTAGCTTCCCCTCTGGCCTGCTGCTAAAAAAGGAGCACGTTCTTGAGCGGTGGATGATAGATCTTAAACTAACCTGCAACGTTTTTGTGCAATACAATCTCCTCACTCTTTACATTTCCTTCCCCCAACTCTCAAGATTCAACAGTGAGGACTAGAAGAAAAACTGTATGTGTGGTTAAAACGTAATGGGTAAAAACATCTCTCACTGTTTTTTCCCTTTTAAAAAAGGAAATCACTTTTACTCTACAAAAGTTTCTCTTAAAAAGGGAATTTGACCAATCTTGGCAAGGCTGCTCTAGAATATTGGTGTTACAGCACAAGAGAGTCAGAAGAAACATCTAAGCCATCTGCTTAGCTCTCGTGTCACCTGAGAGAGAGAGAGAGGAGAGAGACACAATATGTAATTAGGCACAATTAACACTAAAGTCGCTGGAGTTTATATACGAAGAGGCATAATATAGTTAGGGGCAAATCCTAATATCTAAACCCCAACAAAGGATGACTTCGAAGTACAGCATGAAAGAATGCTGACTGGAAACCACAGGCAGTCCCCAACTTATGACCATTCATTTAGCAACCACTTGAAGTTATGATGGCGCTGAAAAAAATGACTTATGACTAGTCCTTGCACTTACGACCGTCATGGTGTCCCCGCAGTCACATGACCAACATCCAGGTGCTTGGCAACCAGCATGTATTTACAACGGTTGCAGTGTCCCGGGGTCATGTGATTGCTATTTGTGACCTTCCCAGCCAGTTTCCAACAGGCAAAGTCAATGGGGGAAGCCAGGTTCGCTTAATGACCATGCAATTCACTTAATGGCTGTGGTGATTCGCTTAACGACTATGGCAAAAAAGTCATAAAATCAGTGTGAGTTAATGAACACCTCACTTAGCGACAGAAGTTACAGTCCCAATTGTGGTTGTAAGTCAAGGACTAGCTGTATGCAAGTTTCAAACACTAAAGTTCCTGTGTACTAAAAAAAAAAAAGGAAGTAGATTAGGGGAAAACAATTTAAAAATGCTGAACCATGACACCTCTTATATGGACAGGTTCTGGATAACACTGATTATGGGATCAATACATTGAATCTTCACAATATTCCTGGTGAGGTAGGCTGGATGGGGCAGTAACACCTGGTGACCATTACCTGGCTGAGTAGATACAATACACAAATGGTGGTTCAAATTGGGCCTTCGTGGTCCTGTCAGATGCTCCATCTATATGAACCTTCCCCAACTTGGACCCCTCCAGATGTGTTGGACTGCAACTTTCATCCCACTTGTTGTAGATAATGGGAGTTGCAGTCCAGCACTTCTGGAGGGTGCATCAGTGAGAACCGTGACACACCCTGACTGAGAAGACTCCCTTCTTGGTCACTGTCATTTTCTAAAGCAAAACCAGAGAGTTTCAAGGACAGGTTTCTTTTTTGTCTTTGGACCTTCAGGCTCGTTTCGGGGCTCCCACCACCCCTGCCCAGCCCTTGCAGGAACCCTACCTTGCCATGTGCTTAATTTGCATTCCTCTGACGCACATTCTTGTCCTTATTATTTGCAGTGTTGCCTTTTCTGGGAGGCAAGGGGAAAAGTCAGTCAGTTCCATGCGAGAGATCTTAAAGAACATCTGCGAGAAACCCTAACTGAGAGCAGTAAGTAGGCTGAGTCCAGGACGTGTGCTGATACTTGACACCCCCCTGCCCGCCAATTCAGAAAGGTCTCCCTCTCCCACAACGCTCTGAACAGCAGCCATTGGAGACAGCAGGCAGCCCCCGGATGTCCCTGAGCCAGGGTTAAGGCAATCTGCTCGGGCAGTGGCCAATCAAGCCCTTGGGCTTCCCAGTCTTCACCACCCAAGCACCCACTAACGCTGCCACCCTCACTTTAGGCCACGTGGGGAGATCTTTCCTCCCCTCTGTGCTTCCTGCTGCTTGTCTTCCATGACCCGCCAGCGTCAGTAAGCAGCATCCGGCTTAACTCTGGCTCCGTCAGGAATGATGCAGCCTCCTGGAGAGCTTCCACGCCTGCTCAAGTAGTCCCACTTGGGCACCTCCAGCTGGATGGCTAATTTCCCACCCACAAGAGGCCTCAGGAGGTGGTTTCCCAGGAGGAAAAGAAAAGGCCGTCTATACTCACAGGGGTGCGGAGCCTCCATCGTCATCTTTGAGCAGAGGAAGAGAGAACAAGAAAGGCGGAAGTCAGAAAGCAGGTTCTGGTTGATGGGCACATCGCACCGCCCCAGCTTACCCTTCCTCAGCCCCAATTCATCTGTCACAAGCTATTCTAGGCTACCTGGAATGGACACCCGCTGCAGAGGGCATACTGGACTCCCCCACAAACCCACGAGAGACAGAGTTCCACTGCGGGATGGGTGGGAACTGTTCCTTCAGTTGTTTCTTTGGGGAAGGCATGTAAGGGTGGAGAAAGTGAGGAACGTCTTGCTATTTACCAAGAAAAATGTAACGATTTAGATCTCTGCACCAAAGAAGGCACTTTTTAAAAGGAAAGAGTGGGGGGTGGGGCAGGAAGAGATCCTGGATTTCTGAAATAGGTAGAAGCATTTAGAAGCTTAGGCATCTCAGGTATTTCAGTAAAGTATTTTAAACAATGGCAAACATGTGGAGGGGAAAAACATTTAACAAGAATGCTCCGTAACAGCAGAAATAAATTAAAATGTTAGATGCTGACAGCAGTGAAATGAGAAGGCTGACAATGACCAAGAGACTCCTATAGGGACTTAAAGCATTCCTGCCAATTGACTTATGCAGCAGGGGTTCCCCCCACCCCCCATGAGACGAGGAACAAGGGGAACAGATAAAGTCTCATTCAGCAGCATTTCCACAACGCCTAAGACCAGTGAACGGCCATGGCCCAAGTGAGACCAATTTCCTGCTTGTCTTAATTTCAGACCACTGGTGAGGAGTCCAACCCACACTCAGCATAATCAGGCAATTTAAGTCAGTCACAAAGCCAGCGTGGTAATGGGAGAACCTGGAGAAGCCTCTTAATGCGTCTCAACCCTAGAGAACCTGACTCCTTACAGACCTTCAACCCATGGCAGAATCACCTGTCATCTTAAGAGACAGACTCAAACAACTTTCTCCAAATTATAAGCGGCAACTTATTTGTTTGTCATATTTCTCTACCGCCCATCTTGCATGGAATGACTCTGGGTGGTATTTATTTAACTTAGAATGATTCAACTCACAGAAAAGCCGTTTCCCCGCCCCGGGGAAAATTATCAACAGCAAATTTACAAAAAGCTTTCCACTTTCAGCCACTGTAATTCATGGCACTTTTGTAACTTCCACTAGCAGAGAAATCCTCAGATGAAAATAAGAGCACCTTTGCACCAGCTGCTTGTGGGGACGCTTTCAAGAATGCTGAAAGAAGCAGACTTCTGCCTAATCCAGCCAGATGATACTTGGCCAGCAGTGATCATGCATGATTTTCTAAACTCTGGATTGATTTACTCACTGAAGAATGAAATCCCCAAAGTCAAAAGCAGGACCAGGTTTGAAAGTCTTTTATATTGTTAGACATTAGTTGATTTGGCACCATAATGCATAAGAAGGAAGCTTCCTCTATACCTGGGATATGTGGGCAGTGGTCACATGAAGAAGAAAGAGAGATTAACAGGGCTGGGCTCCCCTGGAAGGAGTGATCTGTATTAAGTGAAACCACACAAGGATCTCACAAATCCTCCACTCAGGACGTGGGAGACAGAGATGATGGGATCATCTCTCAGCTGGTAAATTTAACAGAACTATTCAGGAATAGGACCAGCAGGACTCTGAGGAGGACTATACCATGCACCTCTCTCCTCAGTTTCAATTCCTGTCACTGAAAGCTACAAGTAGTCCTCTGTTAATGACCACTCATTCAGCAACTCTTCAAAGTTGTGACGGCGCTGAACGAGTGGTACTTACAACTGGTCCTCGAAGTTCTGGCTATCACACCACCCCCACAGTCAAGTGACTGCAATCTGGGCACTTGGCAACCGGCTCACATTTACAATGGTTGCAGGATCCTGAGGTTATGTGATCACCATTTGTGACCTTCCCTGCCGGCTTCCCACAAGCAAAGTCAATGGGGAAGCCGGCAGGGAAGGTTGCAAGTCGCTCCCGCTTTTTCTCCCACGGAGCCCCCTATCGAGTATGAGATCCCAGGGATTTCATACGACGTAGCACACGCGCGCCTCAGCAACCCCTCCCCAGCCTGCATGCACTCGCTGTAGCACCCTCCTGCCTCGCTCTGTAATATTCACCCACCCTCTGGCCTGCTTACAAGCTGCCTGGGACTTGCAACTTCCACCCAGCTTCCCCACTGACTTTGCTTGTGGGAAGCCAGCAGGAAGTCGCAAGTCGCAGTCATGTGAAGTCCTCGCTTAATGACCTGTGATTTTTGCTTAACAGCAGCAATGGGGACTGTCAGGATTGCCATTGTTAAGTGATCCAGTCACATGACGTTGCGCTTTACGACTACATCGCTTAGCAATGGAAATTCTGGTCCAATTACTGTCGTTAAGCGAGGACTACCTTACACAGGCACCAAAACCTGCTAAAAGAGTCTTCAATAATTAAGGCTGGGCTCACAGAGCCATTTGGGAGGAAACCAGGTATTTCCTCTACTCACACATTCATCTTCCTTCCCCACCCCCAGCGCCTCACCGTCAGGAATCTCATTGGGCTTTCTCCTCTTCTCATAGATGAAGATAATTGTGACAAGGACCAGCACCTCTGCCACAATTCCCAGGAATGGCCACAAAGCAGCCAGGCGGCTCCGCACCCGCAGGTCCACCACGGCGCTCCCGTCACCCAATTGGTTGGTGGCGTTGCACACGTAATTTCCAGGGTCCTTCTCGAGATTCAAGGAGAGGATCCAAAGATCTGTCCTGGTTTTGTTGGATGTGATGTAGAACCGGTCCTCAGTGCCGTTGACAATGGGCTGGAGGAGAGGGGAGAGAAGGGGGGTATCACCAGCCACAGAGACAGAGCCTTGCGAAGAGCTGCTCTTGAAGATGACTCACGGTTGCAGAACGAACAGCCCACAGCAGTCGCTTTCTCAAAATGTCCAATCCATTCTGGGCACCAAACCTGAAAATCTGAGTCTGGAAGCTTCCTGATGGCAAGTCAAATCACCGCCCCGCCTAGCTCAGTATTCATGGCACTGACTGCACCAGCTCTTCGAGAGGGGCTTCCTAGCCCTTCCAAGGACATGACAAGAGTTGAAACTGGGGCCCTTTTTGCTCGCATGCGCTCCACAGCCCTACGCGCTCTGACACCGCCAGTTGGGAAAAATTGCCAGCCAGTTGTATAACCAGAGAAAGGAATCAACTGGGTCAAGGCTCTGTTGGTGGCCAGTCAGATCCCTTCAACAAAAGGAAAGTATTTTGGCTTTTTACACCAAAGCCATCTCTAGCTCTTAAGTTCAGAGTAATGTTGTTTGAAAACAGGCACCAAGTTTCTGGCCATCAGCAGGGGGCAGCAAATGCTGTATTTCCTGATTTCAAGTGTGTTTTTCTTTTTAGAGGTTTGCATGCTGATCTCTTCAACACGCAATCCCTGAAGCAAGGCCACTAACTGGAGGGGCTGCGTGTGGTTTCTTAACATGGTTTCTGTTTGGGGTGAGCTAGAGAGATGCAGGGCTCATGACAAAAAAGACACTAACCTGAAACCCCTCATCCGTCACCTTGTACCAAGTCCACTGGGTGACAGTCGGGTAAGAACTGCATTTGCAAGCCAGCATTATAGCATCCCCCTCGCCTCCATGTTCCGTCTTCTTGTGGGCCACCACGTGGGGTGGAACTGCAGCAGGAGACAGACAGGCCAGCAGATTGTAATCAGTTCAAAGAGGGGTCAGAGGAGATGCTGGTCAGGCAAACACGCCGGCCCAGAAACTCATCTACCGCGAACAAGATTTGCCAGAAGGTGACAACAAGGGGATTGCTCTGCAAGCTCTGGGAGTTGGCTCTTGGGGACAGACTTGCACAATGCCGGGAAAACCCAGGACGTTCATCTAGCTCGTTATCATACCAACCTTCCCCATTTTAGTGTCCTCAGGATTATTGGGATATGAATCCTGTAATTCCAGTATGGAAGTTGTAATCCAATTCACCTAGAGGATACCAGGCTGGCCTACATCAATGGAAATTTCCACAAATTTTTTTGGGGGGTGGGGGTGGGGGCTGTACCTGGGAATGCTTGGGTTTCCTCAGGTCTTCCAGGGGAAAAATATTTGGGTACCTTTATGGTCCCCCCAGGTGATGAAAAATGGGGTGCTGCTTTCCTTCTCAGACTAGAGAGGAAGCCAGGAGAAACAATGAACAGAGGCTTGTTCCCCATGGATTTGGCAACACGAAGAGATAAGCCCTTCCCTTCTACATACAGCTTCGCCAACAGAAAGAGGAAAGGCAAAGAGCTGAAGCATCCACAGCAGTTACCTTTCACGTACACGGTTCCTTTTGCGATGGGCACCGTTTCAAAGATGCAGTGGTACTCTCCCGAGGTCTGATGATCCACTTTGGGGATCCTAGGACAAAAAATAACACACCAGGAGGTAAAGAGCAGAACACATGAGCCGTTACAGTGGGGAGGACTGGGAATGGATACTGCCCAACCACAGCTTCAGCCAGCAAACACAATGGGGTCAGGGAGTGATGGGAGCTACATTCCACAATCATCTCGGAGGAAATGCTGGATTAGATTTTCTACCAGAGGGTATAACCGACACCCTGAAACCGGCAGAGCCACACCTAATTAAAACTTTCTGGTACAGGTCTGTGACTCTTGAGAGGAAACTTTCCAGGAAGTTATCACAGTAAAACAAAACAGTGGACAGAGTGATCCTGGATGTCCGAGAACCTTCCATGGGCAGATGTAACCGAAGAACAACAAACCGGAAGCAATCTGGTTTGTTTGGAGAGCAAACCAGTCGCTCCTCCTAAGACTGTGCCTCTTGTTCACTGCACAAGGCACTGTTCTTCGAGGTGGCCTGATGGGCAAATCTCTACGGATTGCCTGCCCGGTGGAATACCGCCCTCTTCCCAAGGGGTTTCTCTTTGTTTTACTAAGTTTGATGGATAAATCTTCAGTAATTAATACTATATACAGTAGCTACTGTTCTCGTTATAAGCGGCTGGCTAAAGTGTGCTTCCTCCTTTTCAGGAGATGTATACCTTTGAAATACCGTGGGCTTTTGCAGTATTTACCAGTTGGATTGAAACCAGATCAACAAAATCAATTCATCGCAGACTGCACTTCCCCATTCTGTGTGCTACACCGGCCACTGAGTGCTACACCGTTCTCAGGCGAAGAACACCTACCCAGCCCCACGTCCTCTCTAGTTCAGAAAGAAGCCAGCACCATCCAACATTTGAGGTAAGAACCAGAGATTTCTATGCAGTGCCAGTCAGCTAAGAACTGTTGTTTCTGCAGGCAATGCATTTCAGGCTTGCTGTTAGGCGAACTCATACTGCTCCCTTCTCCACCCAGCTGGCAAGATTCCAGGGAGGGGAGCAGGAAATGATGGTTAACGTCTTTTACTGCCAAGGACAGATTATAATCCTGCGCATACTTGCTAGGGAATAATCTCCATTAAACAGACAGCAATTTACTTCCGAGTGATTGTCCTGCAGTCAGATTTCTGTTTGACTTTAGGTACGTCTTGCAACACTGTGAAAAAGGATTCGCTGAATATTGGCCGTTGTTATGCAGGCCAAAGCAACTGGTTCCCCCTTCTGCATTTGGAGGATGTTGCTGACCCAAGATACATCACACTCCATTCATGTATGCCTTACTTCAAAGCCACCTACATGTATGAGGTAAAGTCCAGAGCAGTGTCATTGGAGTCAAGCTTTGTCTCCCCTTTCATCCAGTAATGGCCTTTGATAGCTGTGGGTGCTTCTGTTAGGTTACATGAAATAACCACATCTGATCCAGCAGTTACTTCAGGAGAGGTGGAGATTTTGGGCTCTGGTTGTGAAGAAGAAAATAAAACTAGGTTAGGATGTCATGGAGATGTCAGCACATTTTTAACACCTCTTAAAAGAAGAAAAGAGCCCTGGCTTTTGACACAGGGTTCAGTCACCTGCATGCCTGGGAAAAACAGCCTGATTGTAGCATAGTAACTTAACTCCTAATATTAACATCAAGGTTCTGAGATTTTAAACAATGCGGTCAGTTGTACAAATCATGAAACACCATGGAGTTAACATCCATACAACTACCAGATGGATTTGAAGGGAAAGAGATTAGGAAACAGAGGTAACAATGGTTTCTAAGCAGCACAACGTCTTCTATGTGTATCGTTATTCTAATCTTAACTAACGACAAATACATCTATCAGAATAAATAAAACAGTGTATCTACTGTATGCATACAGACCTACTGAATGGTTCAAACATTCTGGGTGCTTTATTTGTGGTTTTGGAGTAAATGTATTAAGCAGAAAAATAAAGCAAATACATGTGCACAGTCTTCTCCTTTCTGAACAATCGCCAGGGAGAAACACTTAGCTGCATTCTCTCACCATCACCACTAGTGATGTGCACTAATGGTGTATATTTTTTAATAAACTTAAATGGCGATATAGTTCTATTTCAGGACAGCAGCAGAAACTGCATCAAGGTTCTTTAGCCAGTTCTAGAAGAGAAATAAAAGCAGCAATCAGCAGCCAGTGGGTGGTATTTCTTCCTGACCCCGTAAAGAAGTTGACCCCAGCTCAACCACAGAGACTGGGGAAACTGCAAATTTCCTATAGGCTTCTTTGCCTCCTAGGAAAGGCATGTGCTTACATGAGGTTCACAGGTTTAATAATGGCAGAAGACCGTATATCAGCCTTCACCAGCCACGAAGGAGAAGTTCTCACCTGATGAGGTATAAACACGAGTCAGTCATAGCTGTCATAGCTATTTTCTTGGCATTGTTTTGGGGAGAAACAATAGAACTACAGCACCCCAGTTTGTATGCACAGAGTACCCAAGAGGCGCATGTGGCTATTTTCATGCTTGGTTTCTTTTGGAGTTCAATAATTAATTATTATATATTTTATTTTCTATCCCGCCTTCATTATTTTTATAAATAACTCAAGGTGGCGAACGTACCTAATACTCCTTCCTTCTCCTGTTTTCCCCACAACAACATTCCTGTGAGGTGAGTTGGGCCGAGAGAGGGGGACCGGCCCAAGGTCACCCAGCCGGCTTTCATGCCTCAGGCAGGACTAGAACTCTCAGTCTCCTGGTTTCTAGCCGGTTGCCTTAACCACTAGACCCAACTCCCCTCAATTACAAGTAAACAGTATGAAATGTAGTGAGTGTGCAACCTATACCTTCAAAAGAGGCACTGAGCTTTCACCTGACCATCTAAACAAAGATTTTGAGCACTGAAAGAAGTTTATCCAAGCTGTCATATTTAATCACCATTTTCATTTCAAAAGACAAATATTTTCCACCACATAATCAAGCCAATTCATCCAACTCAGCCATTTCCCATGGGATAGAGTATAAGGTGAAAGACACTCCTGAAACCTGTTTCCTAAAAATTAGAGCTTCCATTTATCAATAATTATTTCATTTTTAAAAAATAAGCCATTAATGGAATAGCGATTTGCAAACTTCCTTCAGTTACGGAACAGTCTCTCACACAGACACCTTGAACATCTACTAGTGAAGCCAATCTACTGCAAAGGATTTTGAAGCACATTCTACAGCATGGACCTTGTTCATATGATGCGCTGGCTAGGCTTGTTGGGCTGCACCATCACATCATATGAACCAAGGACATATCCTAGCATCAGGAATGAGAAAGTCATTCCTGATCTCATGAAGAAATCCTTGATAAGCTTTCAAGAAACCTCAGGAGAATTTGAAAACCAAGAGTGAAAACACTCTTGCATATAAATCCAAATTGAAGCCTGTAAATGCAAGTTCAGTATTTCAGCCATTAGCCATATAATTTTATTTTATTTTTTTAAAGAAATTTGACTTGCAGCTCTGCATAAGGAAGACAACTGACTGGTCATTCCATAGCCAAGAAGAACTAAGCATATGACCGGCGTGACAAAGAGAAAGTTCAGCCATTTCAGAAATGGTTGCAATTACAACAAGCACAAATACAGTTTTAACTCACCCCACAAACTCTGCTCCTTGTTAAGTAAGAAAGCAAAAAAGCATTAACCACGTATGTGCAGCAAGGAAAATCAAAGCAGAAGGAAAAACTAGGCTTGGAAATGACCGGTGGGAGCAGAGCCAAAGCAGCCTATTCCGTGTTTCTAATAGGAACACTGGGTTGAAAGAGGCAGCATTCAAACAGACTTCAAAAGGGCAGGACCATTGGGAGAAACATTTTAATGGAGAGGTTACAACTCCATTTTGAGCAAGGCCATAGCAGATCCCTGTGGGATTCACAAGGGTTGGAAAGCTTGGGGGGAGAGGCGCACAGAGGGTCTTGGGAAGCCACAGGACACGGACGGAAAGGGAGGTGGGCACAGGGATGGTAACATTTGAGACATTCTGTGTCCAAGTGGACGCCAACACTTAGGGCTGCCACTCACGCTCAGTGACAATGACATTCGCCTGGGAACGGATCCATTTGACTTTGGGGCTCTTCGACAAGTGGTTGCGGTCAGGGTCGTTGCTGGCCCGGCATTCGTACGTGCCGGAGTCTTCAGTCGTGAGGTTAGTGATGCAGACAGTGCTTGAGGAGAGCTGCTGGTAGGTTGCGCTGATTTTGACCCGGTCCTGCCAGGCACCATCCCATAGCTGTGTGGCAGTATCATTGGGACCGGCTCCTTCAAACCACCACTGGATTTCTGGGATGGGGCTGCCGACAGCCTCACAGTGCAGTTCCACACTTTCCTCTGTCAGTTTCTTTTGGGAGAGAGGTGACTTTATAAAGCCAGCTATGAGTTGAAGAGGCATTAGTACAAAGGGTTAGTGCAAAAAAAGGGCATTCAAAGAGAAGATACTTGTGCTTTTAAAAAGGGATAATAGTAACTCACTCATTCCTTAATGGTTGCTTACATTACAAGAAATAGAAAGCAATGAAACAGCACAGCATGGAAAGCTTCTCCTCCTCCTTAGTGAATGGCTGAGGATGGACCAAATTTCCAGCAAAAAGTATCACTAGAGATATTAATATGTTCCATTCATATTCTTTGCCTATGGTCAGAATAAAAAATTTTCTTTTAAAATAAATATTCCAGCTAAGAGGTGCACCAGAATCCATTTACTTTGGTGTTTAACTTTCATACATGGCGGCTACAATACTGTTGTATCTGGTTTAAAGCAATACTGGATATTTAGTAAGTAACAGTTCAGTCTCTGCTGCATCACCACGTCCTAAAGCAATGTAGTCTCAGAGGCATCTACAGAGCTCTCAAAAGAATCTTGCAGAAATGGAAAAGGCACAGACCAACCTTTTATGTGTATTTGTGTACCGCCATTAAAGCATGATCAAGACAGGCAGTTTAGTAAACCCAGTGAGTCCTCTTAAAGTGTCACCCTTCCGTACAGGAGACTGCTTCCAGCAAAAGGCTGGTAAGGAAGGCCTGGGACTGAGCATTTTGCCCCAGTGTAACACCCACTTGATCTGCACAGAGCATCACACAAACTCAATTCCAATTTTGGATGTAGTTATCTTGAGTAACGATGATGTGCAGGTATATCAGGATTGTGACAATGTATTACTGGTTTACACTCCTGCTTAAACCTGTGCAACAGTTCAGACTATTTGTCTCCTTTCTCTTCTCCATGAAAGGGGGAAAGAACAGCAATGTAGGGAATTGAGAGAAATGTTAATGAACAGCACATCTGCAGTGCTGTCTCTGCCAATCATGCTACTGTCAAGAGAATTTGTTCTCATGGCAAATCCAGTCAGTTTTTCTTTCTAAGTATGCAAAAATACAAATATAAGGCCTTTCATAAAATTATAGAGATGGTGCATGTCACAAAGGAACAGGTCCTCACGTGCACCACCCAAAAGCATCGTTTCCTTGCTCACCCTCACTGTAATCACACGGTCAGCTGATCCAAACTCAGTAATTCCTGGCCATAGGAATTGGAAACTGAGTCGCATTGCACCGGTTTCCTTTAAAACACATGGATTAAGCCTCCTTTTTCTGGACTAGCTAATGCGATTTGCTTTCTGGGCCTTTAAAACGTCACGCGCTCAGGAACATAACTAGATCCACATGCCTTGCAAAATGTAATGCACCCCTTTCCTAAAGCAATTAGCGTTAAAATCAAAACATGGCACAGTTTAGATAGTCCTACCAAGAACAGTAGGAGAGCACCACACTAATGAAGCAATTAGATTTATAGTTCATTTCTGTTGTGCTCAGAGCGTTCGCTTATTCTATCGGCTCCCTGTTAACGATGGTTCTGTAAACACAAGGCTTTGCAGAAGGAAAAAGAGAAGCCACAACCAGCTCTGAGATTTTGCGACAGGATCCGCTGAAGCCCTTTAAGAAGATCAGAAAGTGACATGAAACGTGGGGGAGAATTTCTTGTGTGTGCTGAGGCTGAAGTAACATTTCTAAATTAGCCATTCAGAATCTGGAATGATGAGGCATAGTAAGAAATAAGTAAGTTTGTTTCAAGGGCCGGGGTTGTTCTTTTTTTTCCACAGTCAGAGCCAAGGTTACATTGCTCCAAATGGCGATAAAAAGATTGCCGTTAAAACTCAGAATGTTTGATTGAGGACTACCTCAAGAGAAGGGAAACCACCACTGTTTAGCCACTCTAGTTCACTGCTACCCCTGTATCTTAATTACTCTACACAGTATTTATCTCATATGCTTATGTGATTTCAAACACAGAATTTGATTTTCTTAATGCAGTGATGCCCTCATAAATGTTGCCTCGATCCACCTCTTTATAACCCCCCTCCCGTCACAATCTGCTTAATGAAATTTAGGTAAAACTGAGCCATATTTTCCCTCCACCTTCCAAGAGAAACTTAAATTGCTTCAGATACATTGTATTCTGCCCAGTCATGCCTATATAGGAGTAGAACTCGGGCATGGCCGCTCCCAGAGAACTCCTGCAAAGGGCAAACTTGCCAGAGATGTCCAAAGGGCTGTTTCTACCGTTTATAAAATGCAACCCCATAATACCAGGTTAATACAAACAAGAATCCGCACACTTAAAGCCATCATAAATGCGGTGCCTTGATCTAAAACAGCATGCCACGCTGAGGTTACCTCGTGCAGGATCCTAATCAGTCATAAAAACACTGCTTTTAAAATAGACACCAACTAATCACAAGCATTTGGGAAGGAGTATGCATGAACAATAAGGAAACTGCTGCATTTCGGAGCAAAAAAAAAAAGAGATGCAGGGACTCAGGTCATGAAATAAAATCATTGGGAAAGATAAAGTACTATTTCATATGATACATGGCTCATGAAATTCTGAAAAAACATGTGTTTTGTGATTTATCTTTCAAGCCATTTAGGAACAGACAAGCACCCTCCCCACCGGCAGCCATTTTGTGAGATAATCATGATATACTCTGTACTCCAAGTAAGTCTACCACACACAAAAGATCACCTGCTGCTATTCTGTGGGTGTGCACGTGCGCACATACAGAGGGGATTTAAGTAATGTATGTGCAACCGCCTGGGACATTCCATGATCAACCTCAGAAATAACTATTTTTGAACAAGGAATCCTGAAAAGAGACTGTGTCAGAGAACACCTGAACCGCAGTTCACAAAAACACCGATCTCCTATGGCTTGTGGAGGGAAAATTCAGAAGGCTCTACGCATAAACTCACTCAGCAACACGAAGCAAGTATTCGGGGAAAGATTCCTATTAATTACAAATTACCGTACTTTCTGCTCTTCATTTCTCACTCACTTTTTCAAGCTGGTAAACATAGTTTGTGCCCACCACAGCAACCCATGGAAACCCTACCAAAATCTGTTTTTAGGACTTCCTTCAAAGAGGCCACAAGAAGGAAAAATTACCTTGCACTCTGACCCATAACCAGCTATGATCTGACTGATAAGTACAGGGCATTTTGGAAGCAAGGCAAAGGGTGAATTCCCATTGAATGAAAATTTGGACTTTTAACATTATGTGTTAACATTTAACATGTTATGTCAACAGGCTTTTTAATGGTTATTTCTCTGTTTTTATACTAGCACCTCAGATATTTGTCCAGATGAGTTTGAATACTGGTTATTTTAAACTGTTTTATTTTTGTTTTAATATGCGATATACAGTATGTGGCATTGGATGGTTTTACGACAGGTATCAATTAGTAAGAGAAGCAAATATTGAAGCAAAGATTAGTGCAGAGTATAGCTCTTTGGGATAGCTTCTAGGACAAAGGATATACAAAAAAAGTCGGTAAAAATAGAAAATCTGTAATGTATGTTACAAATATGCATTCTGTAATCTTCCACTTTTGAAGATTGTCTCTTCATGTGAAATTACTATATTTTAATTGCAGCCATAACTGATATTTAGCTTTCAAAGCAAGCATAGCTCACAGTATAATCTACAAAGCTTATTTTTATTATATTATTTCTGCAGCACTTTGGAAACAGTTTTTGGCTAAAGGGAGGTAGACAGATGCATTAAATAAATAAGCAAGCTGTTAAAACCTTCAGTTCCTTTATAGGTCAAACTGCCTAGACAGCTTAGTCACTGGTTCAGTTGCTGGTTCACATTCTCAATAAAACTTAGAATTCACATGGAAGACAATTTAAAATAGCACTTCTATATAAAGTACAAGATGAATTGAAACAAGGGCCAAGCTATCAGGAATGTTTCCAAGGATGCCCCAAGAGATTGTTAGATAGGAGAGAAGCAGCAGAAATCAACAAGGAAACACAGATATATTAAGTCCTGACAACGGTTCTACGCTTAGCCGTCACATATTAACTTTAATCACATTTGCGATATTTATATTTCCAATTAAAAGCAGAGAAGAAATAGTAGTAGTCTTCTGAATGTAAGATGGCAGTGAAGTAAACGATTACATTAAAAGCCTGCTTAGTTTTCAATTAAGACCCTTAATTAGGACGGAGAAAAAGAGCTATACTAAAACAGCAGGGCACTGTCTGAAGACAGAGGCAGACAACCAATTTTTCAGCTGTTTGTACCTAGTTCAGTATAATTTGCCCAAAGGAAAAACACGAGACCTCATTCCTCCTTTGCGCCAAAATCGCCTTCAACTAAAAAACATTCCTCTGACCAGAGGGTGGAACTACAGGGCTGTATATAATACCCGGCACATACAACTAACTACTCATCTTTAGGCTGCTGGTTTTGGCCAAGAAAAATGCTCTTTTACAGCAGAAAGCACTGGCTTTTTAAAAGACATTCCATTCACTAAACAATGTCACCACATCCCATTTTTTTTTAAAAAGGTACTTGGCTGCCATAAGCAATGCATCTTAAGCCTTAATAACACAAGTCTTCACTACTTTGGATTAGAATTTTAGCTTTATTTAGACACTGATGTCTAAACTTTTTTTCTTCCTAGCATTTTCCCGTAAGTGCAATTTTCTTCTAACATTGCAGAGCTAAGGTAACATTGGGCTGGATTAACTTAAAAATCTAGTACATAAAGCAGCTTCATCTGTTCTATGTCCAGTATAAATAAGGTAGACCTAAGGCTTTCCAAAGAAGTGGTAAGGATAATAGGGTGTTTTTGAAGCAGGTAAGCTACTACGCAAGCCAACTGTAACCTAAATTGCACAGATAAAGAGGAACATTTCACAAGACTGCTGCTCTTTGCTTCCAGTTTGCATCTCTAGCATGTCCAGTAAAAGCCGGATGGCAGCTCTAAAGATGTGTCACATGAACATTCCCAGGGCTGCTAAGCTAATGATCTATTCGAAGATTAGTCCAATCAAACATTAATCTGTTTATAGACAGAGGTCAGCATCTACACTACCAACTAAGAAGCTAGTCTTTCAGCATTGGACAGACAAATTTCTGGCTCTAATTACTCAGTGGATTGAAGACTTTACGTTAACTGACACCTATGAATCAGCTGCTTATAGACTAGATTAGTATAGACAATTACAATGAAATATGGCCAACCTTTATTAAAGGTTATGTAAAACTTCTATTCAAGAAGCTTAAATATTTATACACACACACAGATTTTTTTTTTCTTTTTCTTTCTGTCATTGCTTTGTTATTTCTCTCTTCAATCTTTTTTATGCTTTGGATTTAAAGGGGAAATGATAATCTAAACTGCAGTGCAATGTCAAAAAAAGGGGGCATTTTGGTTTAAGAAGCTACTAACAGGTGTTACATACGCACTCTGAAGCATCTTTTTTGCCTTTGAATCTGAAGTGGCATGTGGCCTACTGCTAGGTCTTCAAATGTTTCACATATGCATATCTATTAATCTTGCGGAAGCATGGATAGCTTTTGCATATGCCTGTGTGTGTGTGTAGTTGGAAATGGACTGTGGGGATATGTGGAAATGAACATTCTAGTACGCCATCAAATATTTTTGAGAGAAGATGCCAACTCAAGGAACCACTTCTCGTCTTCCTCCAAGCTAGCAGAAAACATACATGAAACAGCCCTAGAAATCTCAAAATCAGTCAATCTATCAGCAGCATTTGGACTTGGGGCAGGGAGAGAAGCATAAACAGAAAAATGACCCTGAATGAGGCAAAGAAAACCATCTGAGGTATGTTAAGAAATCAGTTTAGATCACAAATTAATAAACATGTTTTTAAAAGTTCTCAATTCTCTGTTACATCTTTGATACAGTGGCGTTATTCTACCACTTATGGCTTGTCAACAGCATCACTTGTCATTCTCAAGTCCTACTCAACTACAGATCTCAACTTCTTGTTGCCAATCAATGCCTTGTTCTGACTCTAACCAAAATAATACAAGAGATCTCAGATGCAGACTTTACTTCAAACTGTGTGTGCACAAAAACATGAACGTTAAGCACTTTGTAACCTGCCAGTGCTACATCAATGTCTTCTAATATTACAAAACTACTTATACCATGGCACGAAGATCATCTCTGGTTGCAAATTTCTAGCACCACTTCAGAGATAAACCAGGAACCTTATGCACTGATAGTTGTTTCCATCATAGTTTGTTAAGGTTATCTTGATGGGGTGTCATCACAGAACTTTATAACTACGAATCATTCACCTTAATTATGAATTCTGCAAATCAGCCTTGAATCTATCACCCACTGGTTTCACTGCATGATCCAGAGTTCTAATGCGAAAAGAAAGGGCTAAGCATTGCTTAAACAAATGCCTAAGTGAATCAAGGATAAATCTTTGGCCATCTCACAAAACACATATCAAATTTGACAAGTTAAACATTGCATGTGCAAAAGTACAATGAAGAAACATTATGCAATACTGCTGTAAAGCACTTCATCAGGAACTCCCATTTCTCAATCCACTTTGACCTTGAATGTTAAAAAGTTATTACGATATACTAATGCTGTAAGACACATTGATTAAATGAAAGCACGGTCATCGTTTCACGTTGTAACTCTGCTTTAGATACCAGAGTTTCACACAGGTCTAACAGCAAGAGCAGAAATGTCAGTTAGAGATTTTGAGATATCCTGTGAAGCCTCTGGAGGAACAAAAGAGGCACATAAAATATCTTGAGGCCAATCAGCTATCTCAAACTTGAAAGGAGTTATCCTGATCTCACTGGAAGTGTTTCAACCTCAACAAATCCGGTGTACCTCTAGAAATACCACACTAGGTTTCCCAACATCAGGCAGGCTCTAACCTTCTAGAAGCAGAACTATTTAAGATATGAAAAACCGAGTGACATTTACACATTCTGAAATTTCAGAGAGCTTCTCTGGATTGTTATCTAAATTCAGGCTTGCAGGGGAGGAACGGCACACCGAAGACAGCTCTGGGAAAGTGGAGCAGGTGACCACTGCAAAAACCAAGGACCCAGGGAGCAGAAAGGAGAGGGTGGAAGATCATCCACACGAGCTCTGGGCAGCTGCTCCTTACGAGACAACCACAGGACAGCAGCTTTCCACAGGTCTGAGCCACCAGGATGGGACTAGCCATCTTGCTTGCAGCTGTGGCAGAGATTTTTAAAGGACACCAAGTTCCCAAACCTCACTTTCTAAGCATTTTTGGAAATTGCTCATTAACTACTTCTAGCTATTAAAGACCTTCAGACCGACAAGTCTGAAAATGCCAGGTGAGTCTGCCTTCAACCCTGAACAAAATTTTGATCATCCTCGTTAGAAATAAAAGGAAGGAGTATAAAGTTGGTTTATCTGATCAAGGTTGAAATGAGATATGTTACTTCTGGCAACCCTTTACGGACTTTCTGTTGATGCCAGAACTGAAAAGATGGTGTTTTATGTATTTGTTTATAGTTAAATGTTGGGATATGAGATGAAGAGATAAATGTTTGTAGCCTTAGAGGGGGTGAAGGGTCACTAAATTTGCTTGTATCTGTGATGAAGTTTGGAAGTCACTTCTTTATATATTTCTTTTTATTATATTCTTTTCTCTTTCTTCTCTTCTTCCTTGCACTTCCTACTCCACTCCATTTTCTTTCCTTTAAGTTTAGCTTGTATTATTTATTTATTTATCATATTTCTATGACCACCCATCTCCCCTGCACAGGGGACCCTGGGCGGTCATAGGAATATGATAAATAAATCAAATCAATAAATTAAGCATCAAAATTCTTAATCAAAATTATATATATATATATATATATATATATATATATATATATATATGAATGATTAGTATTTAAGTTCAACATCAACAGAGTTTATAAAATCTAAAAAGCAACAGTATTAGACAAAACAAACAACAGAGCATTAAATTAAGGCTGCAGTATTTTAACGATAACAATTTTGTTGTTTTTAACCAGTAGCTACAGGCCAAAGTGTAATGATACAATTATATCATTAATTATTTCCAGCTATTTGCTGTATTTTGGGGAGGAAGGTTCCCTACTCTTCGAGCAGTTTTCATTTTATTTTGCACCAGAAGCTGGACTGCTGGTGTTGGCAGTTTGTCATCAGATTTCAGTGGGAAGATCTTGGAAGGCTTTGAGACCTGCATATATAGGCTGCCAACTTTTGACCCAAGATATAACAGTCAGAGATAACTGCAATAGGGACTTTTCTGAACAGTATCTTGTTCCTTGAAAATTAAAAAATTGAGAACAAAAACACTTAATTCAACAAAAACATAGTTACCAAAGATATGAGTAAAGAATTAATGGTTTTCTAAACTAAAAAAAATGAAGAGAAATGGTTAGCATCATGTTTTTTCAGATCCACCTATATTTCAGGAAATCAATTTTCAAGAGCAGTATTGTCTAAACTGAGGAAGAACGTACTGTTAAGTCTGACCCAATCCTGCAGGGAACTTCATGAGGCAAAAGACTTCTGCCCATTTCATTTCCCAGCTGTGTTTAGTCTGAAAAATAAAAGAACTGTGGGAAGATGGAACTTATTTGTACTGCAAGACTCCTTTCACTTCTCTACCTTCAATGCAAGCTGAAAAACAATAAAAATATATGAAATACCAAAGATAGCTGGTGTAAGAACTACAAGATCTGCAGTTTCTAATTTAAAAACCATATTAGCATATGCCTGTAGAGCTAGTAGCACTGGACAGGAATTTTGATGAAACCAAGAACACATTAACAGTATCCACGATATGGGAATGGAACATTCTTCCGTTAGATTAGGAAGGATTGTGCAAGCATCAGAAAGACTGCCGGGCAGTATTGGGCTTCAGGGTTTAGTGACTGGTCTAGAGAACAGTTTTCCTGACGCTTCATCGGTGCCCCCTCTGAAGATGCTGGCCACAGTTGCCGGTGAAACATCAGGAAATCTGTTCTCTAGATCAGGGGTCCCCAACCCTCGGGCCGCGGACCGGTACCTGTCCGTGGCCTGTTAGGAACCGGGCCGCACAGGAGGTGAGCAGTGGGTGAGCGAGCAAATTTACAGCCTGAGTGTTTACAGCTGTTCCCCATCGCTCGCATCACCGCCTGAGCTCCGCCTCCTGTCAGAGAAAGCAAGCCCATCGGCTGCTTGCTATCTCCAAACGGTGCGAAGAAAAAAGAATAAAAGGTCGGGAAAAAGAGGAAGCGCTTGGATCATCCCAAAACCATCCCCCCTTGGTCCATGGAAAAATTGTCTTCTACAAAACTGGTCCCTGGTGCCAAAAAGGTTGGGAACCACTGCTCTAGACCACAGTCATCAAACCCTGAAGTCCAATACTGTCCAAAAGATACCAGCCATGAAACCCTACATGAATATATCAAAAAGAAGTTCGAAGAGTTTATTTTGCTTTTTATTGTTGTTCAAACTTTATACTGTTTGATGAAATCATCCTGCCTAGTTGTTAAACTATTAACAAGAGGCTAAAATGTTGTTTATTTTATTATTTGGAAGGTGGGAAGGAAAATAAATTCTACACTGGGAGACAAGAGGAGAGAAAAACATCAAAGCAGTTTTAAATTAAAATGAAAAGTTAGTCATGATTCACATCAGGGGGACAATTTTTATCAATGAATGAACAATTAAGATGTATGAGACACATCCCTCATCACAAAGCCATCTAAACTTGCCTCATCCCATTACTGTTTTCTTTTAAGCATCTAAAAAAGAGGTATGCTTACCCTTACCATTATTGTCATCCTCCTTTATTCCCCTCCTCCTTCTAGGTAAGATTCTAGGGCAACACACTTTTCCCTAGTGCTTCACTACATCTATTTGCACAAGCCAATTACTCATGGTTTACAGAATTAGCCCAATGTTGGCGGTTCATACAAGTCATTGAGCCACAAATGTACCATTCTTCTGTGGTTTACACATCTCTTTAAACTAAGATGCAGCAACCAATTCAGAAGTAGGTATGCTGTACCAACATAGCCAGTTATCTCAGATCTAACCCTGACTTGGGGAATCTCTCCTAATATTCCTCCATGCAGTTTCACACTACTGTACCCTATGAAGCTCATAATAAAAGTTCTTACCCTTCCTTTGTTTTACAGGCACACTAATTAATTATGTCCTTTACATTTAAATTTTGATGGTAGACAAATATATCCTAATTCTCCCCACATCCATGTGCCAAAGATCTAGCATTATTTTCAAAAGGCAACCTGAACTCTGATTCAGATGAACTTTTACTTCACCCATGTAGCGTATTACTTCTTTTTGCACCCACACGGTTTCCTAGTGCATCCAGAACTTTGGGCTTCTCAGTCTCCTTCCTTGTTCTCATACTTCAAACAATTACCCTTAGAATAATATTTTATTTCCTTATCAGCACCCACAAACATTCCCTCAGAATCTGAAAAAGGGAAAAAATTAACCTTTTTCTTTCATCACCTCCACAAGCCACCCCACTGTGTGTGCTATCTTTGCAATAGGAACCAAATAGCAAAGATATAATATAGCTTTTACTTGCTTAGAAATTTTCTGTACAAAAGACCTGTATGAATTTATTGCACAAATTCCTTTACATTCCATTAGTTAATATAAGCTATCAGTTCTAAATTCATTCACAGGGTTATCCAAAACTGGAATAGGAAATGGGGCATGGGGGAAAGAAGACCGCAGATGAAGACATAATACTGCTTTAGTTTTGCATATCCTACCTGCAGTGGCTCCCAACTCTAGGAACTCCTCCATTGCCAGCAAGCATGGTAGTCAGAGATAGCTCTGATGAGAACTACATGTCAAACAGTCCAGGATTAAAAAAAAACCCAAAATCCTTACATACAGAAATCTGCACATCAGGGAGAAGACAATATGTTTCCTTGTATACTATATTTTATACATTGTCGCTGTTTCTGAAATTCATTTCAATTTTTCAATTCATTCTTAAGACATTTTATTACTGGTAATTATTGTACAATATTTTTGGTTTGTTTTTCTCCATGGGTAATTCTGGAAAGCATTTTATAATATTTTATCTATGACTGGAAGGCTGTTGGGAAAAATCGCTTTACAATACTGAAGAGAGTCTGGAAAGTAATCAAATTCAAATTTAAAAAATAGGTGTTTTTAAAAAACCTCCCTTGATTTCATAACTTCTTTTTAAAAATACAAATACCTTGTTAATATTTAAGCCAATCAAACAAGTATCAAAGAGAAAAGCAAATAATAAACGAGCAGGGAAATTTTCTTAGTGGTCAGCATAAACCACAGCATCTGTATTCTCCAGCCTCTCCCATCCCATACTATGAACATATCCTCTATGCACAGAAACCCATTCACACATTTCAACTTCTTCCCCTCCCTTTCAGCATTCCCACCTCCCCATACAAGGAAGTATCAGCTTCTCAGCTATTCTCTTTCCATAGAAAAAGTATGTGAGACCGTAAACAGGCCCCGTACGTAGCACAAGGCCAATCTCTTCCACTGCTCCTTCCAACACCTCTTCCCACAACACAGCTAGGCTTACACCAAGATTAATGGGCCACCCAAAATAAACAACAGTAGAGCCTGACACACTTGACTGATTCCCACAGTACGCTGAAGCACAAACGACACAACTCTACTTCAGCTTGGGGTGCTGCCTGAGAACAGACTGTATGTCAGCTTGGGCTACCCCTGTACTTCTCCGCTCCCCATTAATGGAGGAGGGGGATTCTTCAGCCCCTTCCCCATTAATGCATGATAGGACTTACTCCCCCACCCCTGAAGGAATGAGGGGACTTCCCCAACTTTTCCCACCAACGCACCAGGGGACCTCTTCCCCCATTAGTGTGCAATGGGGCAATGCCCCCCCAGCCCTTCAGGGAGTTTCTCCAACTCCACCCGCCCCCCATATACGAGGGACGCTCCCCCTCTCCTCATTAACATGCGGGGGGCATTTCCCTCCCCCCAATACCGAGCAAGGAGAGTCCCCCTCCCCTCATTAACGTGAGAGGGGCCCTTTTCCCTCCCCAGTAACGTATGAGGCGGTTCTTTTCCCCTTCTCCCCAACAGCGACCGAGGGCTTCCTTACCCGACCCTCTTTATTAAAGATTCCCCCCACTTCTCCCTCTCGGGACTGAAGTGGGAACAACTAACCCCCTCCCCAGTATGTCGAGCTTGGAGGTCGTCGTGGAGCCCCCTCAGACAGGCCTTTTTTCTGCCGTACCTGCCGCTGAGGCCCCTCCGATGGCGCAGAGCAAGGAGCCCAGCATCAGCATCAGCAGCCTGGCCGCCATGACCGCTCCGCCGTCGGTGCCTCGCGCACTCCGAACACGTCCCCGCCACTCCAACCGGACTCGCTCCGTCTGCCCGAGGCACTCACCCTTCAAGAGAACGAAAGGGGCGAGCCAACGAGGCGGCAGCCAATAGCGGACGAGCGCGAGGATCCCGGAGTTAACCATTGGCCCAAGCCCGTTGAAAGGACACAAAGGCTGCCCAGTCAGAATTCGAGAGCGCGCGGGGATTCGAGAGGGCGGGGATAGTCGGTTGGGCGAGCAGGAGTCGGTTAGACGACATTAAGATGATGGCCATGCGCCAAAGCCAATCAAAGATGACGGGGAGATCGGCCTGGCTGATGATTGGACGCTGACGGAGAAGGTGAAGCTTGAGGAGAAGTAAGCGATTGTGTGGTGCAGCGACGAAAGAGGATCGGCGCAGAGGGAAGCGATCAGAAAGAGTGAGATTGAGGAGGAAAGGCCCTCGAAAGGCCCTCCGGACAGAGCAGGCCTTAACTCTTCAAAATGTTCATGATTTCGCGAGTCAAACTACTGACCTCTAGGTTATCACGTACGCAAAGGGACAGGCAACGACCAACAGCAACGACCAATAAGGTTCCTGGGCCTTCACCTGTGCCGCCCAATCAAGGCATGTCTTCTGCAGACTGATAGCTGCCCGGACCAAACAGCGTTCTCCACTGAAACAAGTACGCCCATATTACAAGTACAGCCTACTCCCGCCTATCAACGGATGTTAACTGCCAACCAGAAGGCGAGGAAATAGCGGCCCCGCCCGCTCACTAGCACCTCCCTTGCTGTTTACTATGGGTCGCGCGGAAGGACACGCGACTGTCAAAGGCGCTGCGTTGACCTCGCTGGAGGTTATTAAGCACGAGCGAGTGGGGTGATACCGGGGCGTTGCGTAATGTTTATCACGCTGCATGGAAATTACTGTAATTAATAATTATGAAATTACACGTCGATCAAGTTCATAAAAATAAACTTATTCAAATGAACATCAAATTAAGAGGTTTTAGCTGCATATAAAAATCACACTGCTCAGCGACCACGAAGCTTAATAAAATCAGCGAAAAGGAACTATGATTTCATAAGCCAGCTCAGCCTTAGAAAGATGTAAAAAAACAATGGTAAGATACATCCACGAAGGAGAAAAGCTTTCAAACGACTGCAGTTTCAGAGAGCCTCTGTGTTTAGGAGCAGTCTACCTCTGCCAACCTGCGATCACAGACACTGCTTCCAGAGACTGACTAGCTCAAGAGGGGAGTCCAAATCTTGTTTGTAGCAAAAGCACACAAATGCTTCTATCCCCATTGACTCGGTTGAAGTATATACATTTGTGCAGAAATGTATAACCTGGCATTGCAAGTTGGATTAATCTCTTTGATTAATCCAACTTGCAATGTCAGGTTATACATTTCCGCACAAAACTAAGCCGTATTGTATATCAAGACCATTTTCATTGCATTGCTGTTGATTTGCATAACTCTTTTCCGTAACTGGAAAAACATTTTATTTCCCAGTTCTAGCTATGCTGCAGGGAAAGATCCTATTAGAACACACCATTTTGTGTTATAAGGCAACAGACAAACGTAACTGTCTTCACATATTTTGCTAAGCCATGTTTAAACCCTGACTTGTTGAACAAACCAAAATAGGCTGGGCTTACATACAAGGCACCAAACCATGATCTATGGATAACAAACCACAAGCTGCTGGCTTCACACACGAACATTATGGCTGAGTGTGATGCATGCAGGCCCGCAACTAGGGTCTGTGTCACCCAGGGCAAACATGGATTCTGCACCCCCCCCATGGGTTGGTGGGGGAGGTGTTAGCAAGTTTTATTGTGGGAATTATTATAAGTGCCAGGAAACATTCAGTATACAAATACTATTTTGTCATTTTGGTGCCCCCCCAGCACAGTGCCTGGGGCACATGCCTCGCTTGCCCCCCCCAGTTGTGGGCCTGGATGCATGAGCCCAGCCCATAACAACTCCCGTAGTGCAGGCATTGCAAAATGCATATATCCTTGCCAAGGCTTAAGTAGCTGTCTCTCAGAGACCCCACTCTCGGCAACCATGTGCCTTTCATGCCACATTCAAACATGCCTTACAGGTAGTCCTCACTTAATGACCATTCGTTTAGTGATGGTTCAGACTTACACCAGTGCTGAAAAAAAAAACAACCAGTGCTCACACTTAGGACCGTTGCAGCATCCCTGCAGTCAAGTAGTTGTGATTTGGGCACTTGGCAACCAGTTCACATTTATGACTGTCTCAGCATCCTGTGGTCATGTGACCACCATTTTCAACCTTCCTGGCCGGCTTCTGGCAAGCAAAATCAATGGGGAACCATGTGATTCGCTTAATGACCACATGCTTCGCATAACGACTGCGGTGATTCGCCTAATGACTGCTGCAAAAATGGTAGTTAAATCGGGTTGGATTCACTTAATGACTGCTTTGCTTAGCAACCAAAATTCCAGTCTCAATTGTGGTCGTTAAACGAGGACTACCTGTTTTGTCTTAATTCTTCTAAAGGTGGCAATTCTTCAAAAACTTCCTTCAAACAGGTTGATGCCTGTTGCCCACACTCCAAATATTCCCATCTTAATTGCACTTTCCTAAAGGGGCATAAGCCTATGAAATGGAGCTGGGGGTCCAATACAGAGTAAGATTAACACCAAAGTCCACAGGAAGGTGACTTTGGGACCAGGTTCACATCATTGCACAAATCTCGTTTGCTTAAACATGGTTTGCGATAACTCTCAGTTAGCTAGGTTTGCATAGCACACTAAACATAAAACATACAAGGCACAATTGGCTGTATTTCCACAACCAATCACATTATGATTGGGTCACTCTATGTCATGAGTAAGGATGGCGCGCAGGGGGCTCCCATCCAGCCTGTCAAGCGCATGCGTAGCACTGAGGAATTGGTCAGCCATTCAAAGAGACACAGATCGGGACCGCCTTAACCCTTGGGGTTTATATGGCTGGGTTTTCCCACGCTTCTTCAGTTTGTTAGGATTCCTGTTAAGTACTAGCAATAAATATTAGAGACTTGTCTCTGTGTTTCCTGGTTGTTAGGACACTCTAGACCCCATGAACCAACAGGAGAAAGCTCTCCCATGAGAAATCTGATCACTTGCAGACACAGTTGGAATTAGGCGAAGAGTTACAGATGCTAAGCATTCAGGACAGTTCCCCAGTCGACTTTCCATTTTGCCTGAATTTACAGGCAGTCCTCACTTAACGACCACAACTAGGACTGGAATTTCAGTTGCTAAGCAAAGCGGTAATTAAGCAAATCCAATCCAATTTTACTTTTTGTGGCAGTTGTTAAGCAAATCACCGCAGGCATAACCATATGGTCATCAAGTGAATCATGCAGTCCCCATTGATTTTGCCTGCCAGTAGCCGGCCAGGAAGGCGAAAAATGGCAATAATGTGACCACGGGATGCTGCGAGGGTCATAAATGCAAACTGGTTGCCAAGCGCCCAAATTCTGATCATATGACCGTGGGGATGTCGCAACGGTTGTTAAGTGTGAGGACTGGCTGCAAGTTGGTTTTTCAAGCACCGTTGTAAGTCCAAACCATCACTAAATGAATGGTTGTTAAGCGAGGACTACTTGTATCCCTTTTGTTCCTTCTTTACCATCTTCCCCTTCTCCTTTTCTGTGTGTTATGGATCTGTCAGTCTCAAAAGAGCCTGTTTTCTCCTAGTAATTCAGAGGCTGCATTAAACCAGATCAGAGCATGACCCGGTTGGCAAAACACAGTGGTCCGTCATGTGGTCTTTTTGGCAGGCTGCAGTGAAACATTCAGAGAAACATCTGAAGTGCTGGGGCAGCCCAGCAGTGCAGAAAACCAGCTCAGGAAAAGGGTGCCTCCCTCAACAAGAAGCTGGATGGACATCTTTCAAAGATATTTGTATAAGTGCATAGTCCTTACAATCTCCTTCAGTACTGTAGGTTAAAGGCTGGCATTAGGAAACTCAGGGCTTCCTACGTCACAAATGCCCTCCAATAAATAGTTAATTTCACATGGCTGAGAAATCTCAAACAGCTTGCAAGGGCTTGCATATACCAAGGTCTCATGAGATTTCACCATTCTCACATGAGACTTGGCAGCCCCCCAAGATTTCAGGCCTTTGGGGGACTAGGGACTAAGGTCTTTCTTTAAGTTTTTAGCTGGCAAAAACCTGTTGCTCACAACTGATTCTATGCTACCATTTTAGATCAACTGTTTTTTCTTACACCAGAATCAAGAGGTTGCAATCTGGCAACGCTGTCGAACATGATACGACGCTTCCTTTCAAAATCCTTTTATTAAATAGCTTCAAAACCAGAAAAACAAAACAGAAAAAAAGCAAAAAGTATATATCCCACCCCCTGCCAACCCATTTCCCCCCTCCCATTTCCCCACCAATTCTACAAAACAGTCAATTTCTGCCCATAGACTCCCACCACTTCCTATCAGCCCCCCGAGGTGCAAACTCTAGCAAATTCCACCCCAAAGAAAGGGGTGTAATCTCACAAAACAGGAAAGTGAAGTCAAAGGCAAGCAGGGTGGATTTGGTTTCAGTGCTTGGCAGGACACTGACCAGTAAAAATAAATAAATAAAAAAGACCCCCCCCCAAGTATTTGCTCACAAAAAGGAGAACAGTACATTGGATTTAGCGGACAGTCCCTTTTTCTACAGCAGAGAGGACATTTTGAAGCAGGCATTTCCCTCCCGTTCACCCAAGAGGCAAGGCCTGAAAAGATGGACATCAAGACCAATGGGAGGGACAAGCCAGGAGAGAGCTGAAAGAAATAAAACTTAGAAAGGTAGGAACATAGAAGATATTAGATTCCATACAACGTGCTGGTGCTGGCAGGTCCCCTATTTTTCCATTGTAGAAAGGACGCTCACGGCTACATCTGGTATGACGTTTTCCTACAATGGAGGCATGGCACTGAATAGAACACAGCAAGAGATGTCCTTGGGGTGGAATCCTATCTTCTAGGATATCCTACCTCTTGCTGGGCACTATTTTCTGTGGTAACCTCCTGCTGAGAGAGACTTCAAGCAAGGTGCAATAGTTACTTTTATAAGACATGGGACTACCATGTGGAGGCCCTGCAGATCTTCCCTGGGGGACGTTAGTGTTGAGGGCAGCTGAGGTGGCTGCATTCCTAGAATGGCTTACAATCTCTTGTGGGCTATTCTAGAACCTGCTACTTGAGTCTTGTAGGCTGGCTTGATCCCCCTGGAGATCATGACTGGGAAGGCTTTGTGGCTCAGTTGTGGCTGCTGATAGGCAACCAGGAGACTGTCCAAAACATGGAATTCCTGCTCAGGTACCTTTTGATAATTCATCTGACATTGCATTGAGTCAGTCCCTGTTCTTGGGACTGGCAAAAAAAGAAAGAGAAAATCACTCCCTGGTGCAGCAGACCAAATGTGCTGTAAAATGATTGAATAACCAGATCTGGGTTGGGTACATGTGTATTCCCTGAGATCTGAGGACTACAACAGCCACCAACACATTTGCAATTATGGGACTAAATGGGAGGGCCTCGAATTGGCAACAGCCATCTTAGCACTTGAACCCAAGCAATGTCTTGTGCGATGGCTGGATTAGAATGTGCAGATAAGGCTCCTCTAAGATAGGGCTTTTTTTCCCCTGGTGTCTCTACAAAGGATCTCATTCCATCCAAAGCTTACAGTATTGGTTGTATTTGTTCTAGTTGTTCACTCCCTCGAGGTCCAGGATGACATGCCATTCCTTGCTCTTCTTGAGGATGAAGAATATGGAATAGGAACCAGATAATCAGCTGCCACATGGGACTTGTTTGATGCTCTGAAGGTGATTTATCGCTCTCAGGACTAACCAACATTTGGTCCCTTCGTGTGACTTGGAGAAAGAGGTGAAACAGTCTTCTGGGGCCAGGAAAATTTGATGGTGGAACTATGTAAGATGGCCTTTAGGTACCATGAGTCTGATGTTGAGTCTGCAGGTCCTCCCACCCACAGAGAGGCTCAGACAGTCATTCTTTCTTTCTTCTCCTGGGAAGACTTCCAACTGGGTGGCAGCTGATGTGGCTTGTTTTGGGGCCCTTGTTCTCTCCTAGAGTAGTCTGTGACTTGCAGTCCAAGATTCCGTTCTGAGTGAGGTAGCAACGAAAGGAATGGGAAGCATAGCTTGTTCGGCTGCCCTTGCCTTCATATACTTATTTACTTTGCTTGCAGGCCTCCCATTCCTGAAGACCCTGGCATGGCTTGTTTTCCTCAAACAGGTCAAAGGACCAAGTTCCAGTTCTTCAGATCTCCGGCCAAAGTTGTCTGTTAGCGGCTATGCTATCCACCAGGCCTCTGGCTGAGATTTGGGCATTCAGACCAGCAGCAACGATGGTGGTCTTGGCTAGCTTGTTCATCCCATCTGAGTTCCCTGTGCTCTGGAGGGATGAGCTGAGCTAGTTCTTTGATCCAGAGGACAGAAGCCCTGGTAGATCCTGAGGTGGCCTTTGTGATTATGGCTATGCTCTGCCCTGCAGGACCTCCATCCACCAGAGAGGAGTTGAACAGCCCGAGAGCTTGCTGAGGGAAGGCATAAAGTTTGGTGGTCAGAAAGCAGTCGCCCCCAACTCAGCGTGAAAGACTTTGTCAAAGGCAAGACAGGAAGAGTGGTCGGGCTGTTTTTAGCTATGGTAACCTCTGCCACCAGTGGGTCTCTCAGGGAGCCTTTCAGGGCCAGGGCCTTGCAGATGTTCCTGAGCAGCTGTGGAACATCTGCTTTTTGGAGCGTCTGATGGATTCAAGGATTGGCTCCTGGTCTTGCTGATCTGCTCTCCATCCTCCCTCTTGGGGCTCAAGGGAAGACACCCAAGTTGGACAGAGTGTCTCTCTTCCACCAGTGGCTTGTTTTTTCCATCTGCGAAAGTGGCCTGGTCTTTTCTCTCTGCAACGGGGATCAGAAGAGGAATCCCCTGAAGAGGAAGAGGAGGACAGGGACCAAGGCCACTTCCCCTTCCATGCCTCCCCCCCCCCAGTTTCTCCTGGCTGGAGGGCCCCAAACGTGGATGTGTGGCTGCAGGTATGGGCCTGCTCAAGCAGAGCTGAGGCCTGCTAAGGAACTACGTGGCTTTTGCCTGATGTGTCTGGAAATGGGGGGGGGGGCTGAGGCTTCAGGAGGAGATACTACTGGTGAAGCCGGTGCAGAGGCCGGAGTGCACCCTGTACCACTAGCCTTCTGTCCACTCCAGTGCCCGTGCCGTCCAGCAGTGAGCTCTCTAGTGACTGAGGGGCATGGCTGCTGATTCGAGAACTGTTTTAGCCGTACCCTCAAGGGTAGACCGAGAATGCACAATGCTGTGCAACTGACGGCCACCCTCCTCATTTGCTCCCTGTTGCTGGGAAGCTCCAGGGATCCCAGGGCAGGGCCTTGATCTCTGTTCGTTTGCTGGGCCAGGGGGCGGGGGACTCCCCAACAAGAAGCTGAAAGTCAAAGCTCGGTGGGCAGGAGGCAGCCACCCCCAACTCAGCATCCAAGACTTTGTGGAAGGGAAGATGGGGGAGGGAGGGCGGTCAGGCAAAAGACAGGGGGGAAAAAGCGGATATTCTATGATCGAGGGGCTCCTGGTCATGCGGAAGGGTGGCGGAGCCCCTGAGCCAACACGCCTGTGCTCTGGAGCAAGGTGGGGCTGGGACGAAGGAAGAAAGCCTTCTTCTCCTGTGGAGCAAACATCCGCAGACTTTTGGGCCCCGTCTCCGGAGAGAACGCGAGGGAAACACCCGCTTGACAACCCCTGCCTCTGCTGGAGAAACACAGTCTGGCCCAGGCTGTCCCCAAGGCCTCCCTCCCCCCGGCCCATCGGGTGCAGCTAGGAAACCCTTGCTGGGAACTGTCCCCCAATCCCTTGGCCTAATTTCTTTTTTTTAAATGGGGGGGGGAACCCAACAACATCACAAAAGCCATCCCAAACCTCGCACTCAGTTCCCGCAACCTCCTTGGCACTGGTCTTCAAGGGTGCGGAGCTCCCTGCCAGACAGCAGGGCCAACGAACAGCTCAGGATGGAGCAGAAATCGCTTCCATCCGCCCCCCGCCCCGCCATAAAATTTTTTTTAAAAAAAAAAGCAAACGAAGCCCAAACACACAGCACTTGAAGCCAAACGGGAGATGTCCCACCCCCTCCCTCCGCCAAACAGAAGCCGAGTCTCCCTTTTGAGGTAGAGTTTTTGCTTTCTTTTTGTCTCAGGGTCAAACGGGGTTCCACGTCTCAGCCGGTCGCATCCGGGGTTCAAGTATGAGTCAGGTAGTTTATTGCTACTATCGGGTGCAGCAGCAGGAGGCAGCGGTGGAGGGAGGGGGCTGGGGGGTTGGAAAAGGGGAGGAGGGGGCTGGGCAGGGTATCCCTCGTCAAGACTCTTCATTCCCGGAGTCGTCCTCATCCCCGTAGCAGCTTTCCACTTCGTCATCCATCTCATCGTCTTCGTAGTAGTCGTCGTAGAAAAGGTCGGAGCCTTCGTCTGGGGCGGGCGTCTTGGTCTTGACGCAGTACTCGGCTAGCGTTGTGGGGACTTTGACTCCATCCCTTTCGGCGTCCACCTTGGTGCCCAGGACTTGTTTCCTGGAAGGGGGAGGAAAAGTTGGTTGGTGCAAGTCTAGGGGAGATCTGATGCTCTGGCGGAAGAAGGTGGCGTATCCTCTGGCTTATTGGTGGCTTTACCTTAAACCGGGGTTCCTCAACCTTGGCCACTTTAAGATGTGTGGACTTCAACTCCCAGAATTCCCCAGCCAAGTTTAAGATGTGTGGACTTAATGGCTAGCTGGGGAATTCTGGGAGTTGAAGTCCCCCTTTTTACCACACACCTTGATAACCTGCCTCCAAGACAGCTGTAGGGATGCGCAGCTGGGACTGGGATAAATCCAAGGAAACCAGCTCATCCCCAAAGCTAGGTGGTCCACCAACCTGATGATGTCCGTATATTCCTGATCCTTCCCTTTGCTTTCTTTCCACTTTCTGTACATCACCGAAGCGTCGACGTTTGCAGGAGAGAATGTGTTTGGTTCATTGAGGAGTGAGATCACACTAAGAAGAATTGTTCTGATATGGGAAAAAGAAAAAGAAAAGCAAACAAAGAAAAAAAAAGGCAGGAGAATCATTATGAGCTTGGCCAGTTCCAGCAGAGGCTTCTGCAAAGTTGCAACACATACAGGTAGTCCTCAACTTACAACCAGAGTTGGGACTGGGATTTCCATCGTAAGTTGCTGCAGTCGTAAGGCGAGTCACCATATGACCGCCCCCGATTTTACGACCATTTTTATGGCAGTCGTTAAGCGAATCCAACTTCCCCCATGGGCGTTTTTTGCCAGAAAACAGCAAAAAACGTCGCAAAACATGATCACGTGACCACAGGACATTGCAACTAGTCGTAAATGCGAGCCGGTTGCCAACTGCCCAAAATGCAATTGTGTGACCGCGGGGGTGGTGGTGCAACATTTTGTGATGCTCGGAAGTGCTTTACAGGCTGTAAAGCACCCATTCCGAGGCCGTCGTAACTTCAGACCATCGTTAAACGAATGGTTGTAAGTCGAGGACTACCTTTATTTTATTTTTATTTTATGGACAGCATTTTTATACTGCCCAGCCCAGTCATGACTCCTGAAAGTTATAGAAAATATAGGAATCAATCGAAGTGATATGGAACAAAAATAGCCACTCACACAATCAGCCAACCAACTGAACCCCAAATGCCTGCTCAAATGAGACAAGTTTTCACCAACTTGCAGAAGGACAGAACAGAAGGTGCCAGCAAACCATTGGGGCAAGGTGTTCCAGACCACGGGGGTACCACCCAGAAGGACAGTCTTCAGCCCCCCCCCCCCCTGAAGTTTTGTAGGGACAGGGCCCACAATATACCCTTTCCTGCCTATAAATACGGACCAGGCAGATTCCACCTGGAGGAGAGCAAACCATTCAGGGTGTTAAAGTCAAAACCATCCCTTTGAATTGGACCCGGAGCTTAGTGGCTGGAGAACAGGTACAATTATGTATGTAACACACTGTAGTTATTTGACCTTAATTGAAAGTCTACATATCTGGCTCAAATCAATGGGACCCTTTGCAAAGGCACGTATTAGACCCACGGTGGAAGCTCTCAACGTTACGCTTTTGTGCAGGCAACATCTGGAGATGGGATGTATTCTCAGGTTAGCCCCTCTGTGAGAGGCATCCGAGCAAGGGCAATTGCTGAGACAGAATTATGAGCCTAAACCTGCTCAAGGTGGGGTAATAATCTCATTGCGCTGGTGTCACACAAACTTTCACAGTACACAGCCTCCTCCCTTGGATGGCTTAATTGTTTTTTCTGCACACTGCAGATGGTTGACCTGGATGATCCTCGTGGTCTCTTCCAACTCTACATTTTATGATTTTATGGCAGATTTACATTCCCTTCACTTGGATACAAAACTGTAAAGGAATATCTTCTGCTTCACCATACTGTGTGTGTGTGTGTGTGTAATTGCAACCTGACAGAATATGGTTATCTTGGAAGCCTATACCCTTCCAAATTTGTGCAGGACTAAGGTCTGCATAGTTAAAGCAATGGTGTTCCCCGTAGTAACATGGCTGTGAGAGCTGGACCATAAGGAAGGCTGAGAGAAGGAAGATCGATGCTTTTGAACTGTGGTGTTGGAGGAAAATTCTGAGAGTGCCTCGGACTGCAAGAAGATCAAACCAGTCCATCCTCCAGGAAATTAAGCCAGACTGCTCCCTTGAGGGAATTATACTAAAGGCAAAACTGAAATACTTTGGCCACATAATGAGAAGGCAGGACAGCCTGGAGAAGATGCTGATGCTGGGGAGAGTGGAGGGCAAAAGGAAGAGGGGCCGACCAAGGGCAAGGTGGACGGATGACATTCTAGAGGGGACAGACTCGTCCCTGGGGGAGCTGGGGGTGTTGACGACCGACAGGAAGCTCTGGCGTGGGCTGGTCCATGAAGTCACGAAGAGTCGGAAGCGACTGAACGAATAAACAACAATCTGGCTGGAAATTCCTGAAGCAGAAAAGTGGGAAACGACACAAACGGAATCCCGCCAAACATTCCTAAATCAGATTAGAGCATTCTGAAAACCAGGCCCAGAATCCTAAAATCCTTCGCTTTGATTTTTAGAAACCAATCTGCAGACACATCACCGAAAGCGAAATGCAGATTTGGAGGATTCTAATCAAGCAAAGCCTCTGAAGAAAGTTCCCTCCTGAAAAGAGCTGTGTTGGCGATTACCACACAGTTAAAAAAAGGGCTGTGAGGTATACAGGGCTGAGAGATAACGGCTGGCCCAAAGTTATCCCACAAGCAGTTGGTAAAACTGGTAGGATCGCTTGTTAAGATCTGGAGATGCCCTACTTTTATAAAAGTTACGTTTACTGAAAGGGGAACCCTGGAAGAACTGCAAATAGGCATAGAGGAAGGCCTGCCTCACGGGTTAGGGATCATAAATGCTTAGAGAGCGTTGGCGTTGGGGATCAATCAACTACAGCTTGGCCTTAATTTTGAAGGCACGTGAAAGGATAGTGAAGGCAGCTTACGGTAGGTTGTGGCAGTATTGCCTGCACCAAAAAATCCTCAGGTAAGCAACACACAACCCAGCAGCCTTCCCAAGTAGACCAGATAGATGAGCTAGTTCTACTTTATTGTGAGGCTACATCAACAGAATCTTGTGAGTCTGAAAGTACAAATCTCCCACCGTCTCCTTTACAGCCTGAAAAAACTAGGGAGGGTCCCTTCTGAGCCTCTTTCTCCGCCCATTATGCAGCTGTAGGCTAAGCCGGCTCTTATCTGACTGTTCCCTAGGCAGCATCTCTTCGCCAGTCTCCCAAGGTCTTTCCCACATACCATGACATCACCCTCCCCTTCAGACTCATCCCCCCGTCTCCTTTACAGCCTGAGAAACTAGGGGGGGTCCCTTCTGAGCCTCTTTCACCTCCCACTATACAGCTGTGGGCTCCCCCCCCCCTCTTATCTGACCATTCCCTAGACAGTGTCTCTGGGCTCAGTCTACCAAGGTCATTCCCACATACCATGACATCATCCTCCCCTTCAGACTCATCCCCTCCATCTCCTTTACAGCCCAAAAAACTAAGAAGGGTCCCTCCTGAGCCTCTTTCTTCACCCATTATGCAGCTGTGGGCTGTGCCCTCTCTTATCTGATTGTTCCCTAGGCAGCATCTCTTCCACACACACCCTCCCAAGGTCATTCCCACATACCATTACACAGCCCTTACCTACTGTCACTCCTTCAAGGTTGATCAGACTGGGAATCCAATGTCAGTTAGGTCAGTTCGAAAACATGCAAATGTGAGTAGATCAATAGGTACTGCTTCGGCGGGAAGGTAACGGCGTTCCGAGTCGTCATGCTGGCCACATGACCCGGAAGTGTCTACGGACAACGCCGGCTCTAAGGCTTATAAACGGAGATGAGCATCGCCCCCTAGAGTCGGACACGACTGGACTTTACGTCAAGGGAAACCTTTACCTACAGTAACAGAATCTTGCAAGTCTGAATGTGCTTCCCCCTTCCTCACCTTTTTGGAATCTTTTTGAGAGATCTACTCAGGTTACATTCCTGCCCTGGACTTAGTCTTCTTTTATTTGACCATTCTCTTGGTAACAGTTCCTCCTCCTGTCCCTCAAGGCCATTCCTTCTTCCCTCTACACCAACTAAGTGGAAATAATTCTGGTTTCTGTGACATATATACACCTTCTGTGCACAAAGAACAGAGTTTGCTGTTGCCCCACGCAGGGTGTATTAGACATCCAATACCTGGGCCTCAGGTCCCTGCTAAAAGCGGTGATCAAATTGTAATTTTCAGAAGGGGAAAACTATTCAGAACATGGGGATGAATTTTAGTAACGGTATTAAATCAATGCATCCTAACTGTAAGTTTAATTAAATCAAATTTAGATTTTGTCCTAGCCCTGCTTAGTTCCTGGATTGTGATCACCTGTTCAATATACAACCCAAGAGACTTTGGACCCTTGGCCCACGAAAGCTGTGCCCCTCTGCTCTGTGGGCTTTATTAACGTATTCAGCTACGTAGGGCTTAAATTGGGAAAAAAGTGGCTAGATGTTGGCACGGTTTTCATTTCTGCAGTTGCATTCCAGCTACTAATATCCCACTTTTTCCGGTTACAGTATTGTTCCGTAGCAAACTGAGGGATCCATTTTTCTGTAAATATTTTTTAAACGTGGCTGAGGAGGGAGAAGGAAAGAGGAAAGGAAACTCACCGTACATTCTGGGTAGGGTTCCACCTTTCTGAAGGCAGCTCCCCGCTCTGTGGGTCATCCACTGGAGGATGTAGAATTGAAATGCAGACATCGCCTGTCTGAAACACATAAATCACATGTGTCTGCTCTGCACACACACACACACAGGCTGCATTCTCACATTACTTCTAAATCCAGATGATTTACCCGACGTGATTCACAGAACATGCAATGTCCAAGTATGATGGCTTAAGGGGATGGACCAGGTTATACCTTGTGCTAAGAGAATGGCCAGGTTCTCACAAGGCTCAGACCCCAAATTTACCCAGCCACACTTCTGCCTGGTCTAGTGTTTATGTGTGAGCCCAGCCAGTTTTCCTTGGCCCAGAGAGAATCCAAGGCAGCTAATACTATATATTAAAATACTGTATTTTAATAATATATTATTGTGCTGTAAGTTAATACAGATCCAGTTGCTGGCATTGCAAAATCTGACTCCTACTTTTTGATAAGTCAGGGTGGGAATGGAGATTGTGGCTCATAATGAGCAAAGGTTTAGCCTGCAAAGGCATTTCTAAAAGGGAAGAAAGACCCTGTCTTGATTTGGGCCCCTCAGGGCACAAGAGGACAACACTTGGGCTCTCTCCTCTATTTCCTGAGTGAGGGTCCACTCTCCGCTTTGGGGAGTGTGCAGAGAACTTTGTAGGGGAGGGTGTGGTGGGATCTCCCCCCGCTGGAAAAGTGGTGATGGGGTGGGAGAGAGCCAAAGTTTTGGGGATTTTACATTTTAAGTGTATACTTCAGCCTTCAACTATATTATTAAGGGAAGTAAGAAGAAGTTGCTTGTCCCCCAAGACTGGTAAAATGAGCGAATCTCCCTGCACATCTTTAAAGGCAGGATTTTAAAAGCCCCCCTTCATCAGTAAGCAAAGATCAGGACTATTGTCTCCTTCTAGATCAGTGTTTTTTCAAACTTGGCAACTTTAAGATGTGTGGACTTTAGCTCCCAGAGTTGAAGTCCACACATCTTCAAGCATGCTGGCTGGGGAATTCTGGGAGTAGAAGTCCACACATCTTCAAGCATGCTGGCTGGGGAATTCTGGGAGTTGAAGTCCACCTATCTTAAAGTTGACTGAGGAATTCTGGGAGCTGAAGTCCACACATCTTAAAGTTGCCAAGTTTGAAAAACACTGTTCTAGCCAACGCTAGCCAAGAAGAAGAGTGCAGGGATTTTCCTATCTTCTTGAACAAGCATCTTGAGAAAGTGCTTCGTTGAGAATTGTGGAAATCCTGACCCTAAATTCTGTGGGGTTTAATGCTGGAGCAACCCTCCCCACAGTGGCCGTGTAGTTGATGGCCACGGCAGCTGGAAAGCTGGGTATCCCTCACTGTGTTCTCAGTGGATGCGTCTGCATATCAGGCTAGGCCACAAACCAGCTAAAAGCCCCATTGTAGCCTAGCCTGTTGTGTGAACTCAGCCTGTATATGGCAAAAGGAAGGGTAGGCTGCTCCCAGCAGAAAGTATGAACGGGTCAGATCCCTTCCTCTCCAACTTTTTTATGTGTTCTGTGAGGTTGGGCCCACCAGGCCAGCCTTCCTCTCTCAGCTGCTTATGGGGGAAAAGGCACAAGGGCCTGGATGGTGGGAAGCACGTTCAAATCCCTGCCTTTCCCACCAAGTTCTCCGGACAGCCGACAGCAGTGCTGTGAGAATATTTTGGAGTATGTGTACCTGGAGAAGATTCTATCATGCCACCCAAAGTCCTAAGAACGTGATAAATAAATCACTGCATTTTCATTATTACTATTCCTACAATGCCCTTTCTGCTAAAAAGCCACCTTTCCCCCCACGTTGGCTCGATTCATAAACTGGAAAGTATTAGCGTGTCCCGTTTTGCACTTTCCCTGATTGTCCAGAACATCTTCCAGCCCGCCTTCCTTAGGCTGGAGCCCTCCAGGGGCGCTGGATTCTGGAAGATATCTGGCTGTACAAAGTTGCTTAACAAACAGCTGACCACATCAAAAGGGGGAAGACGAAAACCACCATTACCAGAAGCATCCTTTTTAAGAAGCCATGAAAGCAGCTGCAACAGCTTTATAAAGAACTTCAGAGAACTTACTAGCTTGTAAGTGGGCCATTTTCACTGGCTTGGTGGGGCTGGAAGGATCACTTGTAGCTCCACATATATTTACTTGCATGCAATTCCTTCCTACCTACAGCTGCTAAATATCCTTCACGTGTCCATTTGGAGTGAGCAAAATTCTGCTCATGGGAACTCAGAAATCCAGCAACTGACCTCTGATCAAAGCGTGTTAGAAACCAAAATCAAGGAGCCGGGAATTTATTTTGAAGAAGAGAACTAAGGGTTAACAGAGCTCTATGCTGATTAACACGGTCAGCTTCAAAACACATTGGAGAAAAAAAACAGACATTCAAGCCCAGTATCCAAGCAGCTTCCATTTCCCACAATCCCCTGTATTCTTCTCTAGGGCATTGTAGGAAATTAAGATGGCAGACAGGAACTTCCAACCACCCACCGGTCCATGGCATTGGGTGGGAAGGTTTACCACGGTGCTGGAAAAGCCTGCTGGGAGGCCCTGCCTGAGGAGGGTACTATGTGCAGGGCAAAATTTGGGTCAACCACCCGGGCCACCAAGAGACATAATGAGACATGGAACTGAAGATTGACCAGGCATTCTAGTAGGATACTTGGGCATGAGAAAGCCAAAGGGACTAAGGTCCTTTATCCACGTTGCAAGAGAAGACCGTGGACGACGTCTGGCTCGTGCCCAGCCCTGGCACAACAGCGTACCTCGTATATGTTGGGATGCCACATTTTGGTCAGGAATCTGAAGGCAGGCGGCGAATAAGGGTAATCAATGGGAAATCTGAGCCGAGCCTAGGGAGGAAGAAGGAAGGGAGAAGACATGTCAAGAGCGGAGTAGCAGCACCAGACATCCTGCCAGCAAAACATCTAGAGTGAAGGTGACATTGCAGCTTCTTTGGGGCCACGGGCTGCATTAGGCCGTAGAGACATGCCAGAGCCAGGTGGGGGGGGGGGAATACTGAACACACTTTTGTTTCATTTACATGTACATTTCATTCCAACTAAATATACTTCAGAGTTACCTTGCAGTCATCTACTGAGTCATTTTACCCCCATTTATCCCACTGAGGTTACAATTTGGCAGCAGATTTGGAGGTCTTTGGGGCACAGGGGGTCCTGTAACCTCCAGTTACTCATCTTGGCCCCTGCTCACAACAACCCCTTCTAGGTCGTAATCAGACCTAAGCCCATCAGCCAGAATAAGATTTGATCCTCAGACTGATGAAGATTCAGGAGACCAGCTTTCCGGTTATCAGTGGAGAGACCAGCCTCCTCGCAGAATCAGTTAGGAGAATCAGCAACTGTGCCGTAATATACAGGGTGATAACACAGGTTCTAAATGGGAACAAATTCAGTTGCTGGGATTTGTGTAACACCCTCCCTTTTCTCTCAGTAAAACTTGCTAAAGACAACTCTGCAAGAATTAGGCTTGTAAAAGAATCACTGTTGCTTTTAGGCAGATGCCAAAGAGGTTGCCAGCCAAGGCAGGCGGGTGCTTAGGAATGCAAAGACCTCAGAATCCATCAAGCCAGTCTTGATCTCTGCTTAGCCCACCTCGCAGGGTGTTTAGGAGAATATAAAAAGGATGGAAAAGAGAACTGTCTGCAACACTGAGCAACCTTCTAACCCAGTGTCTTACACCATGCTAGCTGGGGATGACACACAAGAGGTCTAGTGTTTCCTGAAAAAAAAGTGTGATGGGGTTACTAAATAAAGCAGAAGTTATTTCTTTCTTTTTGGGTGCAGTTGGTAAGTGCTGGTGGTCAATCTTGTCCTTGTTCAGCAACAGACAGAGCAGTCAGTTAATCTCTTTAACAACCTTCTACAGTTACTGTGAGAGCCAGTCTGGTGTAGTGGTTAAGGCTCTGGGCTAGAAACCGGGAGACCGTGAGTTCTAGTCCTGCCTTAGGCACAAAGCCAGCTGGGTGACCTTGGGCCAGTCACTCTCTCTCAGCCCTAGGAAGGGGGCAAGGGCAAACCACTTTTGAAAAATCTTGTCAAGAAAAAACTTTGGTTCTCCCCTTTTATATTGGGGGGGGGGGTTCTTTACTTGTAACCAACTATTTGTAGTATAAAAATGCTCTGCCTATCTAAGTGACCAACTAATACATTATATGATTTCCTGTCTCCTGACCTATATTAGTGATATAATGTATTAGTTAGGAATAAGCACTGCTTAGAGTAGTTTCTACTACAACTAATCTCTACTGCAGTAGCTACTACACACTAACACTTCTACTACTATTCTGCTCCTGAATACAATATTCCTTTCAGAGGACAGAATCACCTGTTCTTTCTCTCTCACGTTTCTGTAGACCTTTACTGCTTTTTCCCTCCTGCCTCTTACCTCCTCCTCCTCACCCACCCACTCACTCAGCTGTTCCAAACACAGGGCTTTTTTAACAGCAGCCCTGCCGTCCTTATGCTGAGGCACGTGGGAGTAACAAAGGGAGGAAAGCAATCCCAGGTGCTTGCAATATGGGCATAACCCATCCTGCCAAATGCCTGAGCCCCTTAATCTAAGAACAGCCTGAGACCCCCTCCTGCCCACGCTGGCTCTTTCATCAGACTCTGCATCCTGCCCGAAGGCAGAACCTCTCCCTTCAAAACATACCGGCTGCATTCCCATAATACGCTAAACTCTCAACTTTGGGTAACAAAACACAGTTTCTGCAGCACACGCTGCGCCCAAACCAATAAAGGAGACAATGACTTAAAAGTGCAGTCCGATTCACACAATGCACTAAAGCCATAATCCACCACAGCCATAATCCAGCCAGCCAATCAGAGCTTGGCCTAGTACAGGGTATTAAGCCAGCTCAGCTGCCAAGCCTGGCAGCCCAGAATTAAACCATCCCAGTTGTACAGCAGCATTGCAGCGGTGATCCTTGCAAGATGCTTAGGCCGAAGAATGAGCAATTTGCCTCCAGCTTTCCCAGGAAGGAGAGATCTGGCATTCAAAGCTTTGCTTCATTAACTTCTCGGAAAAAGGGGTGGGGAGGAAACTTGACGGCCATCTTTAACAGGCCTTTCAAATACTTGTACAGAGGTTTCCTGTAGAAAGATTATCTGGGTTGGTGGCAGCCCCTGGATAGGTAGGCTCAGGCCTGGTTAGTCCCTGGATGGGAGACCACCAGGAAATCTTATGGCCGTAGGTCAGACCGGGAAGTTGGAAAATTGTCCATCGGAGAAGAATGCAATGCAACACCTTCTGTTGCTGACGAGGAAACCACGAAGCCCTGCCCATGAACAGGGGTGTCCTTGGGAAGGCCAAGGAGGTGCAGATTAAAAAAGCAGCATTCTGTCCTCAGCTCTGCCCCTTTTGTACACACAAACAAAAGGGGTGCTGTCTGTGTTCTTGACAGCACAATGCTGCTTTCGTCATTTTGACAAAACCTTTGGATCTTGTGGGTGCCTCTGCCCAGGAAGTCACCAGGAGGCTGGGGAATTCTGGGAATTGAAGTCCACACATCTTAAAGTTGCCAAGGTTGAGAAACGCTGGTTTAGAGGCACCCTGTTGCTCCCTTCTATGGCTAGATTCATACAACACAATAAACCACGGCTTATTTAACCAAGGTGTGCTGAATAAATCAAACTGCCTGCATTGTCACACCGTGATTGGTGATCGTGAGCCGTCAAGTCATTTTCAACTCCTAGGGACCACACAGATGGATACCATGCTAAGCCATAAACTGGATTTGAGAAGCAACCTGGCTGGATTCAGGCAACACACTGAGCCAGAACAAAGGCATCACATTATGGCATATCGTAATGTGTGAATCTGAGCTAAGGAATAGGCACTCCTTCTTTGATGCTGTTTTGCCCTTGGACTTAGCTCCTGACATTCTAATGTAAACGCACACACATAACACGTGCACAGTGTAAACACACGCAGACCAAAAGCCTGTGTGTCTCTGATTAATGGGCTTGCTAGTAAAAGCTCCTGTAACCCAGATTAATTTCCCAGATGGCTTGACACTCCCTTAGCCATACCTTGCGTTGCAAATATTTCCAGCCTCCAGGAAAACAGGCCAGGCTTAAGTCTGTGCAAGGTTTAAACCAGACTTTCTCAACTTTCTGACCCCAGGCTCAAAATACAGGCCAGAAGTTACAAAACGATTGCATTTGTTTCATGGGTAGGCCTGTACAGATGCACTAACAGTGTTCTTAAACTCAAAATAAAGAACGAAACACCCCTCTTTTTGTGGGAAGTGAAGTTGCCCAAATTGGAAATAATTTTTTAAATAAACCTTGATCTCCCAGGGAACCCCTAGTGACCACAGAACCCCGGTTGAGAAACCCTGGTTTAAACCAAAGACACATTTTGCTTGTCTGCCAACGTTAGGGGCCGTGAACGTCAAAACAGGTCCTTGACAACTGCTTGCCCCCACCAGCCACACTCTCTGGAGCTGTGAATGCTCCTCTGGAGAACCTCACTAGCAGGTTTTGCTGTCCCTGCTCAGCCTGTCGAGCTGGGTGAACCCACTTCTCCTCAGCCGGTGATCCTGCCACCCAACACAAGCAGAAAAAGCTATTTTTGAGTTGGAGCAGCCCAGCCTCCAGTTTGTCTAGCCACACCCTACAGGAGCCTACTTCCTTGTCTCTGTGCTCATATGGGTGTTAGGAGGCCTTTGGGAATAGCATAGGAGGAAACATCACAGTTTGGAACGAATGTAGCCTGCTATCAACTACTTTAACCAATGAATTTGGGACTGGGACGTGTGGTTCTAACAAAGATTATTACGCTCTTTAAGAATTCCTTGTTTCTGCTCAAAGTGTCTCAGAAACAGGTCTGTGCAAAATGTTTCAGTCTGAACCATTTCCAGCTTTGTGGAATGTCCTGCTTGGGTATTTTGGAAGTGGCTGGAGCTTGGCCACTTCTCAAACGCTCCAGAGGCCTGTTTGGCCCAGTGGACATTTTCTGATGTTTCAGGCTCCGCTTGGTTTAAAATGAAAGGTTTTGCACACCCTTGCCATGAAATAACATCCAACCAGAAAAGAATTGAGGTGGAGTAATTAAAAAAAAACCCTATGACAGCAATTAAGTCCTAAAGAAAGATTTGTACTGTAGCTTCCTTGCTCTGTGGCTGCTCATCAGTGAAAGTGCAATTGAAACATTACAAAGAAAATGAAAGTCCTACACAGCTTCATTACTAGCAATTATTTTGGGGGGGGGGTGCCTTCAAGTCACTCTTGGCAGCTACATAGACAAATCCCTGCAGTTTTCCTGGCAATGTTTTTTGGAAGTGGTTTGCCATTGCCTCCTTCCTAGGGCTGCGAGAGGGGGACTGGCCCAAAGTCACCCAGCTGGCTTCACTGCCTAAGGGAGGGCTAAAATTCACAACCTCTTGGTTTCTAGCCTGGTGCCTTTAACCACTACACCACACTGGCTCTCAGTAATGATATAATGCAATATCATGAACTCTGTGCCAAGGGAAAACATACTGTATATTCCTTGACTAGTAGAAAAAAGTGTATGTAAGAGGCATGTAAAGTGCTACATACCAACTGGCATCCTTAAAAAGTGCCCATCAACTTCAAGTTTGTCTTGCACAAAAGAACAGACGCAATTTTACTACAGTTTAGTAAAGGGTTATATCATAAATTTTGAAAAAAAAAAACACATTCGGAGCACAGGATCTCAGCCCACTACGTTGTCTACTATATTGTTACTAACTATACTGTCAGGGAGGGACGCGGTGGTGCTGCGGGTTAAACTGCTGAGCTGCTGAGCTTGCTGATCGGAAGGTCGGCGGTTCGAATCCGTGTGACGGGGTGAGCTCCCATTGCTAGTCCCAGCTCCTGCCAACCTAGCAGTTCGAAAACATGCCAATGTGAGTCCATTAATAGGTACCGCTTCGGCGGGCAGGTAACGGCGTTCCGTGTAGTCATGCTGGCCACATGACCACGGAAGTGTCTACGGACAAATGCCGGCTCTTCGGCTTTGAAACGGAGATGAGCACCGCCCCCTAGAGTTGGACACGACTGGACTTAATGTCAAGGGAAACCTTTACCTTTACTTATATTGTCAGGAGGCAATGAAAAATAGGTGCCTAAGGAGTATACAAGAATAGTAAACTATACGGTGAGGTACAAGTAGATCTGGCAAATTGTCGTACCATCAACTGATAGCGGAAAAAAAGATGTCAGATACAATGCTGTTAAAGAGAGTCATCAGTCAGAAATCGCTTTAGGGTTAAAGAAACAAAACCTGTACAGACTTTCCCAGAAAATGGGTAAAGGGGCAGAGATGACCTTAGAGGAAATACACAGCAACTGTTAGCAAAATATGAGCTTCGTCCGGGAAAGCAGGAAAGCGTGAGAAAAAAACTCAAGACCGCCCCACCTTGATTCTCTTAGGTAGAGGAGGGAGGGTAGGGAAAACACTGCAGGCTTTCAAGATACTGTTATTATAGCCCATATCAATAAAGGAGAGTTCTAGTATCTCTTTTGCTGCTTCCAGACCACGCCTACCTTGAAAGGCTGACAAAGCCTGGCTCCTATTTTTTGGATAATTGAAATATAGTTCCGGTAGAAAAAATGACTTGAGATTTTTTTAATGTATTGTGCACTTATTCTCATATTCCCCAGTTTTCTAAACTCCTCTGACCCAGCATCTAATTTTGTGCCAACAGCATCTGTTCTCAGAGCTTGTGATACACTGTTCTGAAAGCAAACTACAGGTAGTCCTCGACTTACGACCACAATAGGGGCTGGAAAATTCATCGTTAAGTAGTATGGTCATTAAGCAAGGCATCACGTGACTGCACCTGATTTTATTTTATTTTTGCAGTAGTCGTTAAGTAAATCACACAGTTCCCCACTGAATTTGCTTGTCGGAAGCCTTCCGGGAAGGTCACAAATGGCGATGATGTGACCCCAGGATGTTGCAACCGTCATAAATACATGCTGGTTGCCAAGCGCCCAAATTTTGATCATGTGACTGTGCAGATGCCGAGACAGTCATAAGTGCAAGGACTGAACATAAGTCACTTTTGTCAGCGCCATCATAACTTCAAATGGTCGCTAAACAAATGGTTGTAAGTCGAGGACTACCTGAATACTATTTGCTGGCTATTTGTAAACGTTCTATGACATCACAGCAGCTCAATCTATGGATAGACTTCCAGGAGCCCTCCTGTTTTTACCTTAACACAGGGCTGAGATCCGAAATTCAAAAACACAGTGAGTCACACAGAGAAAACACCAACACAACACTTTTTGACTTCCTCCTAACCTTAGTATTTTTAAGTTTCGAGCACCACCCAGGGTTCTCTCAACTTCTGTCAATTATATACACTGCCCAGGCTTGTCAACACACCTAGTTGCCTGTGGCAAACAGATCGGGCAACCAAGCTTTCATTAATTAAGAGAGAGTTGATTCTTTTCTCATCTCCCTGTACCAACTATCAATGTGGTATAACAGCAATGTACTGCAGGTATACGGGGGAGGCATAATTTTTTAAAAAATCAGATCTGTTAATCATTGCCAAAGTTTCAGGTTTTCAGTGAGAAAGGAACCTGGGTGAATAAAAATCCTACTGAATTACAGCAGCTACTCTTTAATCTAACCACTGTGACTATGCAGATGAGTCATCAGACCAGCTCCCATCCATTACATTTAATTAATTAATATATCCCATTAAGAGACTGGAGGCTTCAGTTCTTTCTTCCCATGTCTGCTGAGCACCTGATATTTAATAGCTGACTGCCTCTGAGCCTGAACGTTCAAATCAAAAGACACCACAGCCTTAGATAGCCAAGGATCACAGTGCAGGAGAGTTCTAACATTTGGCAGAAGTTTTGGTTCTAATTTCATAGAAATTAGCAACATGCTATGTGAAGATTGTTCCGTCTGTCCTGAATATTCTACCGTTCTGTACCATTAGGTGAGCCAATGTCTGTCTCCCAATCCTAGGATCCTTCGAAAGGGCGACGTCAGGCTCTTCGGCCACTGCCTCAACCAGAATTAATCATTTATTTCCAAGCAAGATTCTCGGGAACTTCTTTAACCAATTTCATTAAGATGAGATTAGGAGAATCTCAGCCGCCGAACGACAGTACTTCAAATTCATAATGAATTCATTGCCCCAAAACATGAGGGTAAAGACTCTCATACTCTAAGCAGACCTTTGCTGATATTATGATTATTTTAAATTGCATTTTTCTTCTGTTTATTATATTGTTTTTTCTTCTGGGTTGGTTGTTAGCTGCACATTTATTAATTTAAGAAGAGCACCCATGTAAAATTTCCACATGATGCAGGCCGCTGCGGCTTGTAATCACAGCTTTGGGTTTTACTGTATGAGGTTGGGTGAATGCAGCAAACTCTAGTGAATTCAGCAGGCCTGGCTTAATGGGATATATGAATTAATTAAATGTAATGGATGAGCCACCACACTCCACCACACTGTGTGAACCAGATCTGTGTGAATAAACAATCAAGTTCATAGAAGCCTTTAGTTCTGAATGCGCTTCAATGTTCCTGGGTATCTACCTCACGTACCTTTTTGAGGATCAAGACCTGTCCATTTGCCACAAACACTTTGGGAGAGGGGTAGGACCAGATGAATGAAGACTACCTGGCTTGAGTGGGAGTGAGAAAGCCAATTTTTCTAAAATGTTTTGTTATAGTAAATTTTATTAGGTTTCAAGAGAAGAATAAAAGCTCTGTGCACACTGTGGGGAATACGTAACTGCTTTGGTTTATTTTGAAGTGGGGTAAGAGTTGAAGAATGTTCATCTGGTTTGCTTTAAGGATTTGATTGATGCCTTTAAAGATTTGGATTTGCTGTTTTGAACTGGCTTTGTTTTTTGGGTTTATGAAGATGAAAATGATTAAAACTGTTATATTAGGGTTAAAGAATGTTTATCTGGTTTGCTTTAAGGATTTGATTGATGTTATTCCCTTTTGAAGATATGGCATTACTGTTTCGAATTCTTTGTTTTTTGGGTTCATTAAGACTGGAATTATTAAAATTGTTGTACTATTAAGTATAATAGCAGACAACTTATGTGCTTTTTAATTTGCTTCTTATTATAGTAGACAGAAATGTATAGAATAGTGGTAGGAAGGGAATAATTAAATATGTTCTATCTTTTGGAGGGGAGAAAGATGTTTAGGAGGCTTATATGAATTCTGTTTTCTTTATTTTAATGTAAGGGGGAGGAGTAACTGTACTTAGTGATTTTTATGTGTTAAAATGGAATGACTTATTTCTATATGTGGTGTTTTGGTTTAATATAGAATAAGAGATTGTCCCTTACAATCTGTTGTAAGATTGTACAATCTGACAGTCCCTCTGGTGGGAGGAGATGGGCAGTGACAAATTTGATAGATAGATAGATAGATAGATAGATAGATAGATAGATAGATAGATAGATAGATAGATAGATAGATAAAGGAAATTTTTGTATATCCTTGCTGTTCAAAGTCAGAAGCCACAACTTTTTGTAAATTTGATTTTTTTCTCTCTAATGTTTCTAAAATGTTTTGTGATGGTTGGGAGTGTGCCCAATCCTGCACAGGAGTAAAAAAGACCACAGCTCGATTATGGGCCATCAGATCGATGTCAGCTGTTAGACAGATCTTCTCCAGTGTGAGAAAAAGACCACAGGCCCAATAAATACAACAAAAGACGCAGTTGGCAAAAAACAACAACAATCCTTTGTTGTCAGAGAAGCAACAGGAAAACAACCCTCTCTACACTTCTAAAGACCTTTGGGAAGACAACAACAAGCACCAGCTTCCTCCTGTCTTTATTTTTCAGTAGCTGGTGTGCTGGGAAAGGAGTACGGCAGGGCTGTATCCTCTCACCCTACCTATTCAACTTGTACGCAGAACACATCATGCGACAAGCTGGCCTTGAGGAATCCAAGGCTGGAGTTAAAATCGCTGGAAGAAACATTAACAATCTCAGATATGCAGATGATACCACTTTGATGGCTGAAAGCGAAGAGGAACTGAGGAGCCTTATGATGAAGGTGAAAGAAGAAAGTGCAAAAGCTGGCTTGCAGCTAAACCTCAAAAAAACCAAGATTATGGCAACCAGCTTGATTGATAACTGGCAAATAGAGGGAGAAAATGTAGAAGCAGTGAAAGACTTTGTATTCCTAGGTGCAAAGATTACTGCAGATGCTGACTGCAGTCAGGAAATCAGAAGACGCTTAATCCTTGGGAGAAGAGCAATGACAAATCTTGATAAAATAGTTAAGAGCAGAGACATCACACTGACAACACAGGTCCATATAGTTAAAGCAATGGTGTTCCCCGTAGTAACATATGGCTGCGAGAGCTGGACCATAAGGAAGGCTGAGAGAAGGAAGATCGATGCTTTGGAATTGTGGCGTTGGAGGAAAATTCTGAGAGTGCCTTGGACTGCAAGGAGATCAAACCAGTCCATACTCCAGGAAATAAAGCCAGACTGCTCACTTGAGGGAATGATATTAAAGGCAAAACTGAAATACTTTGGCCACATAATAAGAAGACAGGACACCCTGGAGAAGATGCTGATGCTAGGGAGAGTGGAAGGCAAAAGGAAGAGGGGCCGACCAAGGGCAAGATGGACGGATGATATTCTAGAGGTGATGGACTCATCCCTGGGGGAGCTGGGGGTGTTGACGACCGACAGGAAGCTCTGGCGTGGGCTGGTCCATGAAGTCACGAAGAGTCGGAAGCGACTAAACGAATAAACAACAACAAGCTGGTGTGCAATGGCAGGCTGGCTTTGAATCTAAAGATTTAATGTGGTTGTTAACAGGAAGCCACAGGCAAATGCCTCTGTACAATTCCCCCTCTACATTCAGAAGTGAGTGGCTGACTTCACCTCTTTGGACATGGAGCTCCACAATTAGCAGCAGGCCAGTAGGATTTCAAATGGTCTTTCTTGGTCCCAAGGCAATGGGGTGGGTGGATAATGAGATGACAATCTGGGATCTTCTGGAGGTGTTTGAACCCTGGGCTATAGCTCTTCTCATATTGAAGAGGCCAGCTCTGGATGATTGCAGTAAATTAATCAGGCTACAGAGACAGCTGCCCCACTTCCCATCCCCAAAATAAAACATCAACAGACTACAGTGAGAATGGGTGAACTAGGAAATCTCGGTTTCACTGCAGCTACAGTTAGACTAGACTGGAGTCAGGCACTGTTCTTTGTCCCTGAATATCAGGATGTACCTGACACCAACCACGTGTCCTATTGACCAATGTATTCAATTTCCAATCACCATTCTAAGAGGTGACTTCCCATCAAGATCCTGGGACCTCATGGTTGAAACATCTGGGCTAGTTTTGAATGTTCTTGCTTCTTTCCCATCCTGTTTCTTTCAACATCTTGCTTGAGGAGCTTCTGGAGAACTCCGCCCTTCCACTCTTCTGTACATCCTTCAGGTTGATTATATTGGTTATAATAAAGGCACTACTCTGCAACAAACACTAGGTCGTTTAGATGACCTCAGGCAGGGTTATGGCTCAGACCCAGCCTTCCTCCCTGCTACATCAGGGTGATGTACCTGGCCTACTTTATAGGACCTTTGAATGCTCTTTAGTGCACATGAAACGACTGAAGCAATGTATCAATGTGCAAAATATATCTTCCTTGCCCAGCCAAATGAGAGGAGCCATCATGATACCTATCGGATCACCACAGGTTGCTGTGTGCCCTGAGGCTTAAGCTGAGACAGTTGAGGGAAAACAGCACCTGCCTTTATTAGTTGATCACAACCGACTCTGGGGTGATTCATCCGTTACTCCACCTAGGCCTGGGAGAAAGGAAATGAGACCATGGCAGGAAGTAGGGAATTGCAAAAGAAGCCTATAAACCCTGGAAATCAGGTCCTTCTCAGTCAGATTTTATTCAGAGGAAGAGCCCGTATTTTACTTCCCTTAGATTCTTCTATGACCTAGTACCTGTTTGCCCAGAAAACAAGCCTTCGCTTACTCATAACTCTAGTCCTCTTACCAGACAGGTAATGAAACAAAAGGTCGTTTCATACCTACTGCTGGTGCACCATCACCAATCTAATGCCTTCTTGACTTGCTGGCTGCACTTCAGCATAGTTCAGCATCAGAGCATATGATGTGATGTTTTTCAGGCAGTTTGAAGGGTGGTGGTGATGATGATTCCACACTCTTTCTAGCCAATAGTTGGGGTTTAGGGGAACTATTGGCCAGAAATGCCATTTGGGTTTGGGAGTGGATGTTCGAAATCCAGAAATTATTTTTTTACTGTTACCAGCTAAAATGCCACAGCACTGGCAGCACCTAGTTGATCTTGGCTGATCTCAAAAAAGCAACACAGGACTGGACCTAGTTAGTACTTGGGTGGGGAATGAAATGGAAATCCCAGGTTGTCGGCCAGATAGTTCCCAGAAGTAGGAAGGTAGGGGGCCAAGAAAATTACACAGATTTGTCCATTAAGTCACCAGGAGTTCTTCCTCTTCCTGCTATAATTCCACCCATCACCCCAGTGATGCAGGCCCTGCTGTCCTTTAATCAACTGACCCTAATCATTAAAGGATGTTAACCACATGCAGAATTCACCATGTTAACAAGGTGTCACCCATTAAAAGGTGTCCAGAATTAACTACTCTTTCAGTAATTAAAAGCCATCCTAATCTGGTTGTTAATAAAGCAGTTTTTAAAATTGCTTTAAAAATCTTATTTAATTTGTGGTAATCAGATACCATCATCCTAGTTCCTGTAAAGGAAGAAGGAGAAGTTACTCATAAATGATATGAAAACCTTTCGTAGAAAACGAAAGGTTGAAAGTTTATACACGCTGGAGCAAAGTTCTCCTGAAAATGGATTTCTGAGTAAACCCGTGGGCCACTCATGATGGCTAACAATAAAAACCATAAACAAGATCTCATAAAAACAGCAAACATCAGCATGAAACTTGCACAAGATTTCTATAATGAAGGTACAGAAAAGTTCCAGCAATTCATTATTTTGAAGACATATAAGTCAATGCTCTTTATTTCAATACGGACAAGATAATAGCTTATTCACATCCTTATGATTTACAGGACACCATTTCCTTCAGTTAGTTAGTTAGTTAGTTAGTTAGTTAGTTAGTTATTAATTAAGAGAAGAGGAAAAGGTATAGTATATCTACTACCAGCTCTTTTCCCTTTCATCTTTTTACTCCCCCATTTACCCCTTTTATCTATAATTACCGTTTATTTGTAACTGTTTTTAAATATTGTGTTTTTATAGATTGTATACTTATTGCATATTTATTGTTTTATTGATTATTGTTGTAAAGATTTGATAATAAATAAATAAATAAATAAAATTGCTTCTATTATTGAAGGAATGATTCTAAACCTTGCAAAGTTACCCTAAAAAATGTTTGTGCTTTGAGGAGAAACAAAACTGGGGTGGGGGTATAAGAAGTAAAAAGAATTATCCTGCTCAATTTCTAGTACTGTTGGGAGACACTGTGGTAATCCAAAGCAACTCTTTCAATAATTCAAATTTTTTTATGGAAAGTGGGGGAGGAGTTTAAATAGCTAAACCTTTTTCAGTCTTCCTCAACATTATTCCCTCAATGTTGGACTATCACTCCCTCTCTCATACAATGACCCATACATCTGGAAAGCAATCCGGTAAACAGGAAATGGGACAGGAACACACACACACACACACACGCCCCGCCACTTGCTCCTGTTATTGCCCATGAGTCTTTTAAGGAGAGGTACAAATTAGGAAAAGGGGGGGGGGAAATCAAACACTCATACAGTAATCCTGGCCAACACAACACCTGAAAACCCTCGTGCAATGAAAAGTGTCATTATTGTCACAAGGAACACCCCCGATTTAATCCAACGTAAAAATGAGCAGCAGCCAGAACAACTGTGCACATGTTTATCAGGAGTAATTTGGTACCCGGTGGAAGATTTATTCCTGGAAATTCGATTCTCAGAACAGGGTTTGATCTCCTGAGTTTGGTGGCACTTTCTCAACAGGAACCAAGCCAGGACTGCGGTGTTTTGTTTACTTCTAGACCGACGGATTTATAACGCCGCCGTGTATGTGTGTACTCAGGAGAAAGTCCCTCCGTTTCCTCCTCCTCAGATGGGACACCGGATGGCAGGCATCCCAGCTGGGGAGTCCACACCGAGATTTTCAGCAGACCTTTCCCCGCTCTGCTCTTTTCCCTGCCACCTTCTTACTCCCTCATTGACCCCTTTTCAGCTGGCCACCCTGCCGGGATCTGACGCCGCTGCTTCCTGTTTTGTACTTCGGGGATGGTCGCCTCTTCCTTCCTGCCCCGTTCACAGAAATCTGCCATTTTGACCCAGCACGGTCTGTACCGTCCCCGAATATGGTCTCCGGACTTGATCTCTCCCGTGGCAAGACCAAGACTGACGATCAAGCTCCCGCCGGGCTGGCCGGGGACGATGGGAGCTGTGATCCCACCCGTCTGGAGGCCACCAAGTGGGGAAGGATGCCCTCCCTACCAGCCACCCCCCAGAAAGGCAGCCCCTCTCCTTACCTTGAAATAGCCACCCTCGTAATGCGTATTGGGGGGCCCGAAGATGGCCACCTCCCAGTTGTAGAGATCCCCCTCGTCCACCAGGCTGACTCGGAACCCCTCCACGGGCTCCTCCTGAAGCCCCTTCAGCTCCAGCAGCAGGGCCTTCTGCGAGCTGGGCACAGACAGCCGCGCCATGTCACCGGCTGACGGAGGGGGTGGAAAGGGACGTAGGCCTCGAGCGAAGCCGGGGACTCGCGTGAACGCGCCGGCCGCGAGGGGGGAGGGGGGAAGCGGGCGGGAAGCAGCGCCGGGCCCGGCAGAGGAAGGGAGAAAGAACGGAGGCGCCGCGGACCCGAAAGAGCGCCACGAACAACCGCACCACTGAAAGGCGGCGGCACGACAACCCAGACCGCTCGCGCGGTGCTCCCTGGGAGGCGTAGTTCTCCAGGGGAGGGAGGGGAAACCGCCGCCAGACCCGCCTTCCTCCACCCGCAACCACCAATGAGAGCCGGATTTCCGGAGAGGGTGGCCCGGAGAGCGTGGAGAGGACTACACTTCCCAGCAACCCTTGGGATAAGAGCTTTCCACGTAGCCTCCTCCACCCAACTTGGGGCGGCTGTGTTGGACTACAATTCCCGATAGCAAACGGGGCAGGGGTGGAACTTGAACACGGACGCGCGCTGATGAGAAAATTCGCTCGGCTTGGGAATCCAGGTCCAAGTTGTTTATTTAAACCAGTGTTGCTCAACCTTGGCAACTTTAAGACGGGTGGACTCCAACTCCCAGAATTCCCCAGCCAGCATGGGAGTTGAAGTCTACACATCTTACAGTCGCCAAGGTTGAGAAACACTGATTTAGACTTTCACAGCATCAGACAGTAAACCCGTGCCCCGTGTGTGCAACGTGTATCACAAGGATGTGTGTGCCATACCTGTACAACATATAGAGATATTTTGACAATATTCACCCAACACGCATGAAAATTGCTGAATAGGTTCCTACATGAACTAAGCGGGCTAGATCCGCACAACTCTATACAACAAAAGGCTACGCAAAGTTACAATTAAGGAGCTTTAGCAGGAATGCAATAATTCCATCTTTTAACTGGCCCTGTTAAGCTGCTGTGCGTCATCACACCTTGTGCGCGTGTGCTGGTGCATCTCACGGTCTCACGCGCAGCTCGGCTGACTTTACCGCATTTACAGTACGTTCAGACGTACCGTAGCGTCTAAACCCGCCGAGACAAAAACGTTTGTTAATTTCGGGTCTACAAAGCGCGCCAAACTTTCCCCCCCTCTTAAATGGTTTTAGTAATCCCTGAGATGTTTCCTGGGTCTCCTTTGGAGGTTGTTTTATGCACGGAAAGCGACCGAGATGTTTTCAGTTGTAGAGGAAGCAACGGGCGGCGCTCCGCCAAACGTGTTGGTTTAGTTTCGGGGGAATGAGCAGCATCAGATCCCAGATCTCGTAGAGAGGCGGTGAAGCTCCTCAGGGAACTCCATTATTTAGTTACCGACCACCACCAAATACACACGGAGGTTGCGAAGTAAAGTAACGCTCAGAAAACGAAATGAGAAAACTACAGTTCCCAAGAGCTATGTGGAAAAATGTTGACGTTATCCTCTCAAGATGCTTTCCAAAAGCTGTTACTTCAATTTTTTTGTCGCCCTTCAGACGTTTAAAGGGGATTGCTTTACCCTTAGCATATGATCAATCAAGTTACGCCAGGATAAATATGCTACAGTGCAATACTTCATAGAGAAAATCTATCCATCCATGCGGTTGCCAGAGTTGAAAATGACTTGAGGGCACACAACCACAGTGCAATTCTCTACATTTTGGTTACTCTGTACAGGGGAAGGGGCTAAATCAGATTGCAACATCCTGCCTCTGAATTCACCACTGTTTTTATTTAATAATCATAATTAATCATAATTAATTAAATTTATATGCCACCATATTACCCATAGTAACATATGGCTGCAAGAGCTGGACCATAAGGAAGGCTGAGAGAAGATCGATGCTTTTGAACTGTGGTGTTGGAGGAAAATTCTGAGAGTGCCTCGGACTGCCAGAAGATCAAACCAGTCCATCCTCCAGGAAATACAGCCAGACTGCTCACTTGAGGGAACGATATTCAAGGCAAAACTGAAATACTTTGGCCACATAATGAGAAGACAGGACACCCAGGAGAAGATGCTGATGCTGGGGAGAGTGGAGGGCAAAAGGAAGAGGGGCCGACCAAGGGCAAGATGGACGGATGACATTCTAGAGGTGACGGACTCGTCCCTGGGGGAGCTGGGGGTGTTGACGACCGACAGGAAGCTCTGGCGTGGGCTGGTCCGTGAAGTCACAAAGAGTTGGAAGCGACTAAAAGAATAAACAACAACATATGCCACCCAACTCCCAGTGACTCTGGGCACCTCACAACATTTTCTTACATCAGTCTGAAACTGAATTTCCACGCAGTGAATGCCCCCAAGTTGTAACCAAGTGAAAGGTCATCCTATGGTTCTAATGTTTCCCATGCACTGCATGAGTGCATATACCTCTATCGTGTCAAAACAAGGGGATTTGAAAGATGAATCTCTTAAGATGTCAGTACAGAGAAAGCTTCCATTAAATGACCAAGGGAGCCTTAGGAGACTGCTGTTTGTGGAGAAGTCTGACAGAAGATGGTTAAAACCACTTAGTTTGGTCTTGTGGTGAAGGTGCTAGGCTAGAAACCAGGAGACTGTGAGTTCTAGTCCTGTCTCAGGCACAAAAGCCGGCTGGGTGACCTTGAGCGAGTCCCCCTCTCTCAGCCCAAGAGCCGATCAGGAGTGGTAGGAGAGTTCTAGTCCCGCCTTAGACCTGAAAGCTGGCTGGGTGTCCTTGGGCCAGTCCCTCTCTCTCAGCCCAACCCACCTCACAGGGTTGTTGTTGTGGGTAAAATAGTAGGAGGAAGGAGTATTAGGTATGTTCGCCGCCTTGAGTTATTTATAAAAATAATAAAGGCAGGATAAAAAATCTGATAAAAAAGTTTCCCGAATTTTGTATTACCCACATACAAAAAAAAAGTGTGTGTGTGTAACAGTAGACTTAAGAGATCAAGACACGTAGCAGAAGCATAATTTTTTTTTTTAAATAATCCTTAAGTTAAAAGACTAATCTGGATCTGAATGCACAGAAGATGAAAGGTCTCTGAAAGCTGAATTTGCTGATTTCTTCTTCCCTACCAGTCCCATTCCTTTTCATGTCATGTGTTTTAGATTGCTGCTGATAGATATTCCATTATTTTACCGATTGCAAGCTAGTCTAGAAACGTTTTCAGCGGAAGAAAAAGATTAAAAATGTTTCAAATAAATGAAAAATGCTGAGAAAAGGTTGGAGAAAAAAAGAAAAGGGGCTTTTCTGATTATCTGAGACACTTAACAGCCCGTATGATTGTTTTGACTAGTAAAAACTTTTGTTTTATCTAGATGTCAGAATATAAGATGCGGTTGGCAGAGATGACCAAGGAACAGTTATAATGCTATAGAAGCCCAAATTCTACTCAATTGAGCAGGAAGAATTTTAGATGGCAGGTGGGGATATAATCTTGAAAAAAGGTCAAAAAGAATAAATAATTTATCTTCCATATGCACTGAACTCTTCTTGGAGCAAGGAAAGGTCCAGACAAGGAAATGTCTAGACCAGTGTTTCTCAGCCTCAGCAGCTTTAAGATGGGTGGACTTCAACTCCCAGAATTCCTCCAACCAGTATACTGGCTGGGGGAATTCTGGGAGTTGAAGTCCACCCATCTTAAAGCTGCTGAGGCTGAGAAACACTGGTCTAGACATTTCCAGTGAAAAGGAAGTGATTTCTAGTGTGGGCTGTAAAAACAATCAAATCAAATCCCTCCATAATCTTTTAAACCAACTTGACGTTTGCCACTTAAAAAAAAATCTACTTTATTAAGTGGCTAGACTTAATAAAGACCTGGGTTCTAGTCCTCCCTCAGGCACAGAAGCTCATTGGCTGACTTTGGGCCAGTCTCTCCCTCTAAACCAAGAACCAATCAGATGTAGTGGGAAAGGGGCTGGAGTAGGACTGGCGAGACTCGGATTCGAGTCCACCCTCAGCCACTGAAACCATTTGGCTGACATTGGGTCAGTTCCTCCCTCTTAGCCCAAGAATCAGGGTGGGGTATAAGTTGGTGAAGATGCTGGACTGAGGTGTGTGTTTCATACAGATTTATTTATTTTATTCAGTTTGATGCTGCCCGATTCCAGAATGATTCTGGGTGGTTCCCAGTACAGCAGAATAAAAAACAACGTAAATAGGAACAAGATAATATAGAGAAAAAAACAAACCAGAAGGAAATGATGACAAAGTGGGTTGACAACACAAGAACATATACAATCAACATGCAGAGAGGGGCTCCAGTTGCTCAAGCCCAAGGCTTGGGAGAACAGTTTCTGGAACGCCACACAGATCTCAGGGGCATCCTCATTCCAGAGGGCAGGGGCCATGGCAGAGAAGGCGCACTTCCAGGGTCCTGATAGATGACACTGTTTGATAGAAGGAACCCAGGGTGCGCTGACCCTGTCAGCTTGTATTGGCCAGGCAGACACAAGATATAAGCAGTCCATCAAATAACTAGTCTGTATGCTATTTAGGACTTTGTAACATACTGGCAACCAGGCCAGCTGGCAGAGCAGAGTTGTCACATGGGCATACCGAGCACGCCCATCACTGCCTGCGCTGCTGAAGCTTCTGGGTGGTCTTCAAGGGCAGCCCCATGTAGAGTGCATTGCAGTAGTCAAGCCAACAGGTGACTAGGGCATGAGTGACTGTCTGAAGGGCCTCTTGATCCAGGACAGGGCACACCTGTCACACAAGATGGAACTGTGCAAAGGCCTTCCTGGCCACCTGCTCATTGAGCAGGAGCTGTGAAGCCAAGACGACCCCCAGATTGTGCATCACCCTAAAACAGGGAAGTGCAACCCCACCCAGGGTATCCCTGGATCTAGGTTGCCTGAATACCCCAGCCACTCAGTCTTGGTAAGGCTGAGTTGGAGACCGTTCCTCCCCATCCCAGCCTGCAAAACCTCCAGGCACTGGGACCGAACCATGACAGCCTCACTTGACCCACCCAGTGTTGAGAAATATAATTGGGCGTCATCAGCATACCGATGATACTGAACTCCAAACCGGTGGATCACCTTATCCAGCAGTTTCATGTGGATGTTAAATAGGAGGGGAGGGTGTGTCAAGCCCCGTGGCACCCCGCAAAGGAGGGGCCCTGGAAGCGACCTCTGCCTCTGTCAACACTGACACTGGCCCTGAAGGAAGGAAGAGAACCATCCTAAAATGGTGCCCTCAATTTCCAAGCTCTGGAGGTGGTGTAGAAGGATACCGTGGTTGATGGTATTGAAAGCTGCCGAGAGATCGAGGAGCACAAGGATGGATGTACCACCGCCATCCCAGCTTTGTCACCGGTCTACAAGCATCCCCGCGGCTGTCTCCATATTAAATCCTGATTGAAACAGTTCTAGATAATCGGCTTCCTCCTGGGTTCTCTGCAGCTGCCTCTCAGTCCCCTCTACCCACTCCTATGCTTTGCTCCCTCCTCCCAGGTCTGGGCACGCAGACCTAATCATACTCCCCCCCCCGCAGACAGCCCCACCCCATCCCACAGGAGGCTCAACTGCCCCCGGACCACGCTTGCCCAAGCACTTGCTGGCCTAAAGAGTGGGAAGGGGGGGCGAGCCCCTGCAGGAAAGAACACCCTAGACTTCAGAAGCTCCCTGGGTGACTTTGGAACAGCCTCTCCCGCCCAGCTGAACCGACCCCACCAGGTTGTAACTGCAGAGAAATATAGGAGGGAGGGAGGGCTAGTCTGTTGCCTTGAGCTCCTGAAGGAAATCTAACCAATAAGTAAACAAGTAAATAAATAATAGTAAACCAATAATAAATAAGTAAACAAGTAACAAGAGGCAGGCCGGCCTTTTGGCATCCTTAGATGGGAGCTGCCCTATTGAACCCAACAGTGGAGAGCAAACTGAATCTTCTCCTCTGGAGGTCCCCCTTGCCTGCACCCCCAGAAAACACTGAGTCAGCGTCCCTTTCCACGCTGGCCCCCTGCCCCGTCGCAGATAAAGCCAACTGCCAGCCAGGAAGGCAGAGACGGCTAACCCTTCCTCTCCAGGGCTCAGTTAATCGGCTTCACCTTTGCAACAAAGATGGCGGATGCCCTCTTGAGAAACTCAGCCTTCTTCATGGCCACACCGGCCTTCCTCTCTGCCAGCGCCCGGTCCATCACCACAGCCAAGCAGTCCGGCCTGAGCTTGGCTCCGGCCTCCAAATATCGGGTGGGAGGAGAGACATCAGCCCCGTGGAGGGCTTCTTCAAGAGTTTCCAGGACGGCTGCGCAGACCCTTCTGTCTGCATCTCCAGAGGCACCATCCAGGGCATCGTAGAGGCTGTCGGCCTTGGCCAGGAACTCTAGAAGGATCAGACAGGTGAGGGCCCCGTAGCGGAAGATGTCAAAGGGCACTGCCTCGTGGTCTCGGCACGAGACCTTCTGCAGCAGAGGCTGCACGGTTTCTTCAGACGCGCCCCTGTCTTGGCACAGCAGTCTCAGCAGCTCGCTGTAGATCTTCCCATCGACCCCGGGCTTCTTGCACTTCCCACCCACGCCGAGAGATTCATAGGCTGAGTGGACGTTGTTGTTAAAGGCTGTCCTAATGGAAGAAGAGGGAAAATTAACAATATAAAGGGATGGCCCCAAGGCCCTTGGAGCGGCACTGCCAAAGCACAATTTGATCCTCATCGGACGGGGTGGTGAGATTTTGGTCACGTTGGGCCGCAGGCAGCAAGGAACTTGGGACAATGAGAGGACCCAAGGCCTGGATCAAAGGCATGCTTTAAGGATGCTAAGATTAAGGAATCTAGTTTATGGGAAAACAAGGATTAAACAGAGCCTGGATCAAGTGAAAGCTGGATCGAGAAGTACTGTATTACTTTGGGAAGCTACAGCTTGAATTAAAGAGTGCTCCATGCTGGGTCTTAGCTGAACTAACGAACTTATTAGGAACAAAAGTAAAAGAAAAAAAAAAGAACTTACTTAGGGCTATGCTAACTGTTTTAGTTTCACCCATTTCTAATTCAAAAGCCTACTCTTAAAGAGTTTGGGATGCCTGAAAGTGTTTCAGGTGCATAACAGCTGTTTTGAGTATTTTGGAAGAATGTTTCCAAAATGTTCCAAATAGCCATTCTGTACTTAAAATGATAAACAGGTAATTGTTGACCATTCGTTTAGCAACCGTTCAAAGTATGGTGCTGAAAAAAGTGACCTACGATTGATCCTCGCACTTACGACCGTTGCAGTGACCCTGCAGTCACATGATCAAAATTTAGGTGCTTGGCAACCAGCTCGCACTTAACGATGGTTGCAGCATTCTGGGGTCACGTGATTGCCATTTGCAACCTTCCCAGCTGGCTTCTGACAAGCAAAGTCAATGGGGGAAGCCAGATTCACTTGATGACTGCCGTGATTTGCTTAATGACTGTGGCAAAAAAGGTCCCACAGATCAGCTAGATATGAGCTCACGAATATTCCTAAGGAATATGCAGTGGAGGTGAAGAATAGATTTAAGGGACTGGACTTAGTAGATAGGGTCCCGGAAGAACTCTGGCAGAAGTTTGCAGCATTGTTCAGGAGGCGGCAACAAAATACATCCCAAAGAAAGAGAAAACCAAGAAGGCAAAATGGCTGTCTGCTGAGACACTAGAAGTAGCCCAAGAAAGAAGGAAAGCAAAAGACAACAGTGATAGGGGGAGATATGCCCAATTAAATGCAAAATTCCAGAGGTTAGCCAGAAGAGATAAGGAATTATTTTTAAACAAGCAATGCGCGGAAGTGGAAGAAGACAATAGAATAGGAAGGACAAGAGACCTCTTCCAGAAAATTAGAAACATTGGAGGTAAATTCCAGGCAAAAATGGGTATGATCAAAAACAAAGATGGCAAGGACCTAACAGAAGAAGAAGAGATCAAGAAAAGGTGGCAAGAATATACAGAAGACCTGTATAGGAAGGATAACAATATCGGGGATAGCTTTGACAGTGTGGTCGGTGAGCTAGAGCCAGACATCCTGAAGAGTGAGGTTGAGTGGGCCTTAAGAAGCATTGCTAATAACAAGGCAACAGGAGACGACGGCATCCCAGCTGAACTGTTCAAAATCTTGCAAGATGATGCTGTCAAGGTAATGCATGCTATATGCCAGCAAATTTGGAAAACACAAGAATGGCCATCAGACTGGAAAAAATCAACTTATATCCCCATACCAAAAAAGGGAAACACTAAAGAATGTTCAAACTATCGAACAGTGGCACTCATTTCACATGCCAGTAAGGTAATGCTCAAGATCCTGCAAGGTAGACTTCAGCAGTTCATGGAGCGAGAATTGCCAGACGTACAAGCTGGGTTTAGAAAAGGCAGAGGAACTAGAGACCAAATTGCCAATATCCGCTGGATAATGGAAAAAGCCAGGGAGTTTCAGAAAAACATCTATTTCTGTTTTATTGACTATTCTAAAGCCTTTGACTGTGTGGACCATAACAAATTGTGGCAAGTTCTTAGTGGTATGGGGATACCAAGTCATCTTGTATGCCTCCTGAAGAATCTGTATAACGACCAAGTAGCAACAGTAAGAACAGACCACGGAACAACAGACTGGTTTAAGATTGGGAAAGGAGTACGGCAGGGCTGTATACTCTCACCCTACCTATTCAACTTGTATGCAGAACACATCATGCGACAAGCTGGCCTTGAGGAATCCAAGGCTGGAGTTAAAATCGCTGGAAGAAACATTAACAATCTCAGATATGCAGATGATACCACTTTGATGGCTGAAAGTGAAGAGGAACTGAGGAGCCTTATGATGAAGGTGAAAGAAGAAAGTGCAAAAGCTGGTTTGCAGCTAAACCTCAAAAAAACCAAGATTATGGCAACCAGCTTGATTGATAACTGGCAAATAGAGGGAGAAAATGTAGAAGCAGTGAAAGACTTTGTATTCCTAGGTGCAAAGATTACTGCAGATGCTGACTGCAGTCAGGAAATCAGAAGACGCTTAATCTTTGGAAGAAGAGCAATGACAAATCTCGATAAAATAGTTAAGAGCAGAGACATCACACTGACAACAAAGGCCCGCATAGTTAAAGCAATGGTGTTCCCTGTAGTAACATATGGCTGCGAGAGCTGGACCATAAGGAAGGCTGAGCGAAGGAAGATCGATGCTTTTGAACTGTGGTGTTGGAGGAAAATTCTGAGAGTGCCTTGGACTGCAAGAAGATCCAACCAGTCCATCCTCCAGGAAATAAAGCCAGACTGCTCACTTGAGGGAATGATATTAAAGGCAAAACTGAAATACTTTGGCCACATAATGAGAAGACAGGACACCCTGGAGAAGATGCTGATGCTAGGGAGAGTGGAAGGCAAAAGGAAGAGGGGCCGACCAAGGGCAAGATGGATGGATGATATTCTAGAGGTGACGGACTCGTCCCTGGGGGAGCTGGGGGTGTTGACGACCGACAGGAAGCTCTGGCGTGGGCTGGTCCATGAAGTCACGAAGAGTCGGAAGCGACTAAACGAATAAACAACAACAACACTTAACAACTGCCTCGCTTAGCAGTGGAAGTTCCACTCCCAATTGTGGTCGTAAGTTGAGGTCTACCTGTACTTCAAACTCACAGTGAAATGTTCTGAGCTTGAAATTGTTGGAATCTAAACATTTTAAACACCTACTATTCATGAAAACATTTAAATTAGTATAATTATTACAGAGTTGTTGATTTTCTTAACAGTATTGTTGTAATGTAGGACAATTTACTTTTACCAGGAGAAAAAGCAAGGAAGTGTGATTTTTTTTTTTTTTAACTTTGAAAGTTGGCATCAGCTTTACTGAACTCTGCTATGTATCAATGACTCTGACCAATCTCAAACAGCTAAGCAGGGTTAGGCATTGTCAAAACACTTCTGGACTTCTTCCTAGGAAAGTTCATATATATACTGCATATAACAGTTACCAGTAAACCTTATGCTTACTTTATGTAGCAGTGAAAATCAATATATATTAACTGACAAAAGTCTTATATTTTGTTTTATTGGTACATTGGCATATGGAAGAATTATTTTAATTTTTACTCCTCCATCTAAAATTGGGAGAACATCTTAGGAAAACAAATAAAGTTTGCTTTATGCCAAGAAAAGAATGCTTGGACTGGACAAATAGGTGACTTGGATTTGTCAAATAGTAAATCAAGTAAGAAGCAGAGGATTAAAGAAATCAAGATTTGATCTGGAGAGGTGGTGATTAACATTATTCATAGAACTACAGGGGTCAACCAGATCATGAGATACTGTACAGGTAGTCCTTGTTTAATGACCATTCATTTACTGATGGTTTGGACTTAGGATGGTGCTGAAAAAACTGACTTACAACCGGTCTTTGCACTTATGACTGTCGCAGCATTCCATGGTCATGTGATCACCATTTTCAACCTTCTCAGCTGGCTTCTGGCAAGCAAAATCAATGGGGAACTGCATGATTCGCTTAACGACCACCACAAAGAAGGTTGTGCAGTTGGGTCAGATTGGCTTAATGACTGCTTCACTTAGTAACCAAAATTCCAGTCCTAGTTGTGGCTGTTAAGTGAGGACTACCTGTACCTATTTCACCAAGGGATAATGGCGTTTGTAAAAATGCTGAGACAAAGTAAAGGGGAATATTTCTGGATGACAAGGGAACATGCTGTTGAGTTCCTTCCAAGTCTAGACCTTTAGCCTTTCCTGTAAGATGCAAAAGCAAGCCATTCTACTTTCTGAATTTCCTTTGTTAATAAACAAGTTCTCTTTTCTTTCTTCACTTGTCCTCACTCTTCTTTTAGAATTTTAATCTCAACATGAAAACCATCTAACAATCTCCAGTGGTAGATATAACATTTCCCCCCTTTATACTCAAATATTCAGCATACTGAATATTGAATTAAAATGCCTATAGTCACTGACTATGCTTTGATCAAATTCCAGTTTCCCCATTTATTAAGATGGAATAATTTTAGTCGATTACACTACAATTCTTTCATATGATTAATCATGTTATTATACAGCAAATTATTTTAAAGCATTAATCATTACAAGTTATGTTTTATAACGGGTGCACTGTAATTATAAAATGGGTGAATTATTATGCATCATTGTAGGAAGAGAGCTGGTAGCAAAAAGTCACGAGGGGTCTGGTAGCACCTTCTCTGACTAACAAATTTTATTAAAGGCACCAGCTTTTGTGAGGTGGAGCTCACTTCATCAGATATGTAGAGTGGCTAGACCAATGGAGGATTTAAATTGGCCAAAATTGGCTATATCTTACATCACTCTAGCCATGGCTGCCTGGGGAATTCTGGGAGTTGAAGTCCACACATCTTAAAGTTCCCAAGTGTGAGAATCACTGGGCTAGCCACTCTACACATCTGAAGTGAGCTTTAGCTCATAAAAGCTTATTACTTCTATAAAATTTGTTAGTTGGAGCAGGAGCTCACAGACTCGTCATTTTATATTAGGTTATCCCTCTTTTTCTAGTTAATCCATAATTCCAATGAGTAAATTGCCCAGAAAGGAAAGGCAATCTTATCTCAGTGTCACCCTCTGAAAGCTTGCTAAAACAACCCAGTTTAATCATGGGGTTCCCTCTACAAAATGCCTAATTACTGATAAATCATCATGCCAAATACTTAGCACATGCTGGCTTGGGAATTCTGGGAATTGACTTCCACATATTTTAAAGTTGCCAAGGTTGAAAAACACTACAGTATGCTGAAGAAGATCGGAGGTTGCAGATCCCCTTGAGTGGATCCTTTCATCTCAGGGTCCTGCAACATCTTCATGAGTTTTATAGCGAGGACAAGTGACACTCTCTTCCTTCTCCTTATCCCCATCCAGCTTTCTTTTCTCTCCCATCTTTGTTCCTTGTATTGTTATTTGTTTTTATAGGTTTTTAATAATTTGTAAACTGCCCAGAGTTGCTGGGAGCTGGGCAGCATAAATTATTATTAGAGTTATTATTATTATTCTAGAGAAAGAACATCCCAATCAGATGAATGGCTGGCATCTTTGGGTGAACTAGGTCAAGAGGGCACATGGTGAAAGGCAACTGGCATCCGAGGATCCAGAAGCACTTCCTGTGGCATCCATGATAGCCCAAACCAACAGCCAAAACACAGTCAAAGTCCCTGTGCGCCCCATCAGAAATTATTATTTCCATTTCCTTGCGGTATCCCTTACACCCCCCATGACTGGCTGCTTTAGCTAGAGAAAAACTACATTTCCCAATGAGCCCCGCGGGCGCAGGCTTCCGGAACCGCCTGTGGCTCGACCCGTTGCATTGTGGGGATCGTAGTTCGGCCCCTCGCAAGCGGGGTTCTCTGCCCCCACCTGTGGGAATGGTGGGCCAGGCCCAGATACCACAAGGCCCGGTCGAGGCACAGCTGCCGCTGGGGGTCCCCGGCATCCGACAAGGCCTCCGTCGCCGCCTCTGGGCTGCTCTGCATCAGCTTCTCGAAATAGCCGGCCAGGAAGTCGACGGGTTTCTCCGGCCGGGCTTCGAGCACTTTCAAGAGAGCCTCTCGCAGCATGTCGGTCACGCCGGACTGCAGGAGGAACTCCGCCTCGCTCTCGGCGACGCCATTCGCCGTCAAGGCCTGACGGTTCTGGTCGGTCCCCGCGGCGGCGGCGACCGGACGCCTCTTCTCGCTGGCCGCCATCTTGGTTGAGGGCATCATTTCTCGCAGGCCGCCATCTTGGTTGAGGGACACCTCTTTCGACACTCCTTCCCTCCCCGGCATCTATAGTTTCCAGGTAGCCAATCAGAGATCGAGATGAGGTCATGAACCTGAGCCGAGAGCAGCGTTCGCGTTGCGACCACTGTTTTTGAATGGCTTCAAAAACAACAAAAGGCGATTATTCTTGAACAGGAGGAGACGAGGCGTGTTCCAAACTTATTGCGATTTTCTATCTAAAAGTGATGCGGAAGCGCTCTTCATTCTGAAGGCTTACCAAGCATTTAAGGCACATATAGCATAAGGCTAGAACGGCACCTCCTGCCATAGAGCACCGTAGGGAGAGTCCCGTTACCGTTTCTATCGGAAGTGTCGGTCATTTTCGTCTCTGAAACCAAACAGCTCTAAGCTGTTTTAACGGACAGCGCCCAAATACGGTGCTCTCCGCAACACGTTGTTCCTGGGGTGGGGGGAAGCCACGTCATGATTTTCTTGTCTTCTCCAAACTCGGACGTTTCATCGGAACCATCTATGTGTACGTAGGCGCATGCCCTCACGCGACGTTTTCCCATCTAGCCTCACCATCTCTATGCTCACCCTCTTCCCATCTCGGCTGGCTTTGCGAGGGACATCCCGCGATAACCAGAGGGCGGCGGAGAACCCGACTCGGCCATCTTAACGACGGGCAAGCTGGCCTGGCAACGCCGCCCTCCCCGCTTCCCGCGCGGGCCGCGCTCCCGGGCGAGTCTCCGCCGTCGCATCCAGGGAGTGGGGGGTGGGGGGGGGGGTGGCTGGCGTTGGCCTCGCTGCCTTTGGGGCGGCGCTTCTGCAGCCCTGGAAGCAGGCGAGGAGGTGAGGTTGCATGGCTGGGAGGTCGCACTGGAAGGGTCTCCCCCCTCCCGAAGAAATTGGCAGGGAAGCTCTTCGGGAGAGTGCGTTGGCTCCCCGAAACAGCGCTCCGCCGCCTTCGTTTTGTCCTCCGGGTCGAACGGCTGCATTCACACGACACGCGGAACCTGGCGGCCGAGTTCCCCTTTTTCCCTGGATCCGCGCCGCGCGCGGAACGCCAGCGTCTGCTCCTCCAGAGGAAAATCTTAGTGCAAAACCACCGTTTCAACCCTCTCAAAAGTACTCTCCAAGTGATTGGGACCCCCAGTGTATCCCATAGGGATGTCCTCGGTCCAGATGGAATGTGGGAGGACGGCTGTCCCCTGATTGCAGGCAGCTGGGATTGCGTTCCCCCCCTTTGCTCCTAAATCGTCAGGACGGCAGGGAGCTGGTTAGAAAGCCGCGTGTTTGGCACAGCGGGGTGGGGGGTGTTGGAGAGAAGCAGAGGGACAGGAGAGAGCAGCAGCAGAGGTTGGTAGAAACGCCAGGAGCAAGTGAGACTTTGTCCTTTTAAAGGAGCCTTGTATCCTGGAGATAGTACTAGTGTTTAATAGTTATAGTGACAGTCATAGCTTGGTAACCTACATGTATTAGTTAGAATAGGCATAGTTTACAGTAGTAATAGTGATAGAAATATAGGTGAGTTGGACATTGTATTAGTTGGTCACCTGGGTAGAAAGAGCACTTTTATACTGCAACTAGTGGTTTTCTAAGTAAAATAACCCCCAACAGAAAAGGGGAGAAAAAGGGTCTTAGTGTGCAGTGTCTCATTGGGGAACGACTTGGTGAGCCTGAGTAAATAACCCTTGGGTATCAAACGAACCTGTGACAAATTGGTGGCAGTGGTGGGATATCCAAACTAACTGGGATTTCCAATCCAGGCTTAAAGGGGGGCTTGTTCAGACTCACAGGATTCCTGAAACACTGTACATGAAAAGGAAGACTTTGGTTGCTAAAGGGAGAGAGTTTGAGCCTCACAGGCCACAAACTTTGCAAGCCTGAGCTAGCATACTGCCTGCAGAGACCAGACCCCTTACTAGAGCCTTTACAAAACAAACCAGGATGGAAAAGGCAGAAGGGGCTACCTACCTTGGGTATCAAACGAACCTGTGACACGGAGAAATCAATTTACATGTTTGGGATTTAAGAATCATGATTTTACAAAATCCAAAGATTTGAGCTGTAAGAAATCTATTAAGAGTTTAAGGTGCGCTGCGGCCCTTTGTTCCACCTCTCCAGGAGATTCATGGACCCCCGACGGAGCCCTCCGAAGAGCAGGGTCAGGAAGAGGGGGAGGAAGGCTGTTCGGAGGACGAAGAGGAGCTGCCCCCAGGCGGCTGCTCCCAACCCAGATCTCCACCACTGTGATGTCTGCGGGAAGGACATCAAGTACCAGTCCAGTTTCCGGGAGCACCAGCGCATCCACACAGGGGAGCGCCCTTACCAGTGCAAGCGCTGCGGGAAGACCTTCACCCGCTGCGCCGACCTCATCAAGCACCGCCTGGTGCATTCGGCCCAGCGGCCCTTCCGCTGCCAGGTCTGCGGGAAGCGGTTCAAGCTCCAGGCGGACCTGGACAAGCATGGCAAGGTGCATTCGGACGAGGCGCCCTTCGCCTGTCACGTGTGCCCCAAGCACTTCAAGCGCACCTCCTGCCTGGTCAAGCACCTGCGCATCCACACCCAAGAGAAGCCTTTCGCCTGCGTACATTGCGGCCGGCGCTTCAAGTGGGAGGCCTCGGTCAAGGAGCACGAGCGAGTTCACACGGGGGAGCGTCCCCACCGCTGCGACCAGTGTCCCAAGACGTTCACCCACCGCTCCACCTTCCTGCAGCACCAGCGCACTCACCAAAGGCACCCTGCCTTCAGCTGCCAGCACTGCGCCAAGGCGTTCAATCACAAATCCAACCTGCTGAAGCATGTGCGCAATTTGCACCCTGTCGTGGGCCAGGACTCAGAATCTGAATCTGACCCTGGAGAAGCTGCTCCAGCTGAGCCTGCAAAATGCCAGCCTCGGGAGAGACACAGCCGGGAATCACATGAGGCCGACCAAACACAGGCAACCCCTGAGCAGCTGGAAAAGCCAGATGAGCCTCCCAGCCACCGCATCCAACCAGTAGAGAAGAGGGCGAAGCAGCAAAGGTCTATTCGGCTCCTCGCCAAGCAAGGGGGTAAATCTCCTGATTAGTGACAGCTGGCTGCAGCCTTATTTAAGAAGCAGCTCTGACCCATGCACTCTTTGCTGGAAACAATGTCTTGACCTCCGGCTCTTGGGTGATGTTCCTGTTCGTGAAAGAAACGTTGAACCTCTGGATGAGCTGACAACCCTGACCTGGCTTTTGGAACCCTGGATTGGCTTTGGATGGTTATTCTGCACACTCCTGTTTCAAAGCAGACTCTGCAGGCAAGAGTCTGCTTAGCTTACATTCCTTTGTTCGTTGTTAACTCTTCAGCCTTGAAGTAAAACTGATAATCTCCAGAGAAACCGTTTTTGTGTGTGTGATCGAAACCTGAAGCAGGACAGTTTGTTTCCAGCCCAATTAACCCTTGGCTGACCGGGGAGTGAAACTCTTGCTAACAGCATGGAGCAACTTCTGAGAACACCCAGCTGACACTGCAGATTGCTCTACTCTCAGCTCAGCTACAAGCCCTGTAGGCCCAGCCGGTGCAAGCAGCAGCTGCAGCAACACACACACACACACACACACCTCCCACGCAGAGAATGTTCTATTGCCTGCCCAGAAAATTTTGATGGGATGCTGTCTCAATTTCCTGCCTTCTGGGCACAGCGCAGTCTGTATATGACAGTGTTTCTCAACCCTGGGAACTTTAAGACGTACCAATCGAAGCGAGTATTTGTAGCTCTGGGTTGAACTTTAAGACATGTGGGCTTCAACTCCCAGAATTCCCCAGCCAGCCACTAATTCCCATGCTGGCTGGGGAATTCTGGGAGTTGAAGTCCACACGTCTTAAAGTTCCCAGGGTTGAGAAACATTGGTTTATGAGTTGAAAGGGGAGGAGTATCCAACAGAAAGACATTGAGTTGGCTTTGTAATCAGCCCGTTATCTGGTAACGCTGCTAGGTGGGCCACAGAGCCCCCCGCCGGATAACTTTGGTGCCTTTTAGTCAGCAGATCCAGGCCATGTATACTGACCCTGTGAAAGCTCAGACAGCAAATTGCCAAATTCAAGAACCGAAACAAGGGCGCAGCTCATTGGCTGAATATGTAAGTGCTTTCCAGCTCATCTCCCAAGATCTGGAATGAAGCTGCTCTTATTGACCAGTTTCTGGAAGGGTTGGCAGATGGAATTCTGGATGGCAAGAAGCGAATGCCCAGGCACGATGCAGGAATTAGTTCAGCTGTGCCTTGGAACAGATGATTGTGAGCTATCAACTGTTAACTCTTCAGCCTTGAAGTAAAACTGATAATCTCCAGAGAAACTGTGTGTGTGTGAAATCTGAAGCAGGACACCCCCTTAGGGCCTGAGGGTGGGCAAGGAGGAGATCCTTAAATGACCCCTCCCCGCTTTCGGGGTGCCAAAAGATTTTGCGAGGTGTGTGATGGCGTTCTCCTCTTTGAGAAAAGCTCAGGCAGGAAAATTCTCCCTCAAGGACATCTGGAAGAGAGGGCAGACAAAAACAAGGCCCACGCTTTGCTCCCTTCCCACCCTCTGCCAAAATTGGCTTATGCAAATTGTTGATCTGCAGTCATTTGTAGGAGGACTGTGTTTCTAACGAGAGGAACCAGCAAGAGAAGAATCCCAACTGCCAATAAAGACCTTTCAATTTGGCCTGACATGTTTGGAGAACTTAATTTCTTTTTCAAGGCTACTGTACAACCAGCAATAATACAAAAAAGTGGCATTTCGATGACTTGACTGGTGTCCTCTGTCACTGCTTCTAATGAGAGGTGGGGTGGCATTTGCACATTTATTTTTCTTTGGTGTTGGGCCCAGTCTGGGTGGAGATGGTTTGGAAGCAGGGGGTTAAAACCCTTTATTCACATGTCTTTTTTCTGGTCTGGATTGAGTTCTCTACATTGGTTTGGTACATTTCCAATTCAGATTGGTTCTGGTCCCCTTGTTGGTATTTAGTGAAACGCATCAGCCGTTTTGGCTGTGGGAAACGTCACATCAAGTTTGAGCTGCAGGGAGCTTTTGTATGCTGTACTGTGCCTTTTTCCTTTGCCCTGCGACCATGTTGTGCCTGGCTCTGCTTGGAGTGACAAAAGTTCCTTTTTCTTCCACCAAAAAATATGTACTGTAATGTAGTAAAATTGAGGCTTTCCCTTGGCCAGAATATATAAGAAGCTGATCAATCCTAGAAGCAGAAATGCTCATCAATTGCCAGCATTTTTGCACACGAAAAGCTGAACTTGGTTTACTAAGATGGATCTGAAGGATTTCAGAAAATCTGTTTCCCAGGTCATATTATCTGGAAGACTCAAAGGATAGGGGTTTCCATGCTGCATCCTGGGGAAATGTGGGAATGTTTTTTTAATGCTCAGTGAAGAAGTCATGTGTAGTAATTCCCATTTTCACTGGGTTAAATTTTAGCAACATGTAGCAAATTGGATGATTATTTTGGCTAGACTTCCAATTGTCCATCCCTGGTCTCAGCCTAATTTTTTGAAGCTTGTAGCAGCTTTTGACTATGGTAAAATGAAGCTACCATCTGGCTTAGAGACTGTGGCATTCCATCTATTTTGGGGAGAAGCTTTAGTCTGCGTTGGGTATTGAAGACCATTATTAAATTTGGAATGATGAATTTGATATATATGTGTATAGTTTTGCGTTTTTTAAATGAATTGCCAATGGTAACCAGTGACAAATAGCCCTATTTTGTTAGAAGAAAGGAAACCGACGCGAAAATAAATTGTATGTTGGTTGTTTATTTGTTTAGTCGCTTCCGACTCTTCATGACTTCATGGACCAGCCCACACCAGAGCTTCCTGTCGGTCGTCAACACCCCCAGCTCCCCCAGGGACGAGTCCGTCCCCTCTAGAATGTCATCCATCCACCTTGCCCTTGGTCGGCCCCTCTTCCTTTTGCCCTCCACTCTCCCTAGCATCAGCATCTTCTCCAGGGTGTCCTGTCTTCTCATCATGTGGCCAAAGTATTTCAGTTTTGCCTTGAATATCATTCCCTCCAGTGAGCAGTCTGGCTTGATTTCCTGGAGGATGGACTGGTTTGATCTTCTTGCAGTCCAAGGCACTCTCAGAATTTTCCTCCAACACCACAGTTCAAAAGCATCGATCTTCCTTCTCTCAGCCTTCCTTACGGTCCAGCTCTCGCAGCCATATGTTACTACAGGGAACACCATTGCTTTAACTACGCGGACCTTTGTTGTCAGTGTGATGTCTCTGCTCTTAACTATTTTATTGAGATTGGTCATTGCTCTTCTCCCAAGGATTAAGCATCTTCTGATTTCCTGACTGCAGTCAGCATCTGCAGTAATCTTTGCACCTAGGAATACAAAGTCTTTCACTGCTTCTACATTTTCTCCCTCTATTTCCCAGTTATCAATCAAGCTGGTTGCCATAATCTTGGTTTTTTTGAGGTTTAGCTGCAAACCAGCTTTTGCACTTTCTTCTTTCACCTTCATCATAAGGCTCCTCAGTTCCTCTTCACTTTCAGCCATCAAAGTGGTATCATCTGCATATCTGAGATTGTTAATGTTTCTTCCAGCGATTTTAACTCCAGCCTTGGATTCCTCAAGGCCAGCTTGTCGCATGATGTGTTCTGCGTACAAGTTGAATAGGTAGGGTGAGAGTATACAGCCCTGCTGTACTCCTTTCCCAATCTTAAACCAGTCCGTTGTTCCGTGGTCTGTTCTTACTGTTGCTACTTGGTCGTTATAGAGATTCTTCAGGAGGCAGACAAGATGACTTGGTATCCCCATACCGCTAAGAACTTGCCACAATTTGTTATGGTCCACATAGTCAGTAAAACAGAAATAGATGTTTTTATGAAACTCCCTGACTTTTTCCATTATCCAGCGGATATTGGCAATTTGGTCCCTAGTTCCTCTGCCTTTTCTAAACCCAGCTTGTACATCTGGCACTTCTCGCTCCATGAATTGCTGAAGTCTACCTTGCAGGATCTTGAGCATTACCTTACTGGCATGTGAAATGAGTGCCGCTGTTCGATAGTTTGAACATTCTTTAGTGTTCCCCTTTTTTGGTATGGGGATATAAGTTGATATTTTCCAATCTGATGGCCATTCTTGTGTTTTCCAAATTTGCTGGCATATAGTGTAGATTCCATTAAAAAAACCTTGCAAGTTGCCTGCTGCTGTTGCGTATTCTCTGTATAGTGGCAAATTAAAGGCTTTCTCGATTAACTCTGTTACCACTTATTCTAGGATGGGGTGACCAGTCAGTATTTTAAAAGACCATATAAAGAGCAAAAAATGTAGAAGTTTAACCGTATAAGCCAAAAGCATGCATAGAACCAATGAGAAATGGGCACATTGTGCTTTGCATGTTTTTAAGCACTGCAACCATGCCCAGTGCTGGGATCTGCAAGCAGAACATGGAGGGGAAGATGATATCCTGCCTCTTTTGTTCCCTAGCAACTGTTTTTTAAACACATGCTGCCTTTGAATTGGGAAATTGCATAAGGGCTGCCATATCTAATCAGCACTGGCGTCCTTATCCTGGGAAAGAAATGTCTAGCCTCGAAGAGGGCAAAGACTTGGCTTGCTCAAGCAGGTCGGTGATTTTACGGCTAACATATCAGGGTTGCAAACATTTGGATAGCCACTAGAGGGCAGCCAAGTGATGCAGTCCTGAAATATAACTCTGCTGCTGTGATGATTGCCTTAATCCAAATAAAACTCTCAGACTCAAAATCACAATTCCGGTTCTGGGTTTATTTAGAAAAGAGTGCAAACAGGTAGAAAGCTGAGGATGAGAAAAGCGCACCTAACCTCAAACTAAATAGCATTGTTTCAAACATCAGCCCACCCCCTCCTTCGCATATAGTACAACCCCACATTCCCAGGTGCTCCTAATGAGCTCTGCTGATCAACGGGTAAAAAGACCTTGACATTTAAGAGATAGCCCAAACACATCCCTCCCTGGCACAGTCCAGCACGTCTCATGTACAAGGCTCTCAGCAGCACCCTCCCAGCCAGGACACGTATCAGCACCTTGGCAAGTAAACCGTTACGATGCATAAACACCGCAACGGTGAACATGACAGCTGCCCTCTGGTGGTCATCTGCATTTGGGCCCCCGAGATACGGCAGCCTTAAGAGATGTATTCAGTCTGGTCTCCAAAAGATCTTCCCAAGTAATAGACCAGGAGGGTTGTGGAAGCCAAGTCATTGCCTTCAGTTGTCTTCAGAATTAGCAGTGAGACCAGATTCCATGATTGAATTGCAGGCTGCACAAAGAAACATGTGCTTTAGTTTGCCTGTTAGCAAGCAGTTCAACAGTGCTGAGTTTGACAGTTACGAGAAAACACATTGCCTAGAACAAACTGGGGGTGTGGACACAGTCCAGGTATCTCTAAAAGAGTGCAATCAACTATTTGTTAAACCAATGTCCTGCTTCCAGGAGTTCAAGGTAGCATCCCTAGCACTCTGTCCTTCCATTTTTTCCTAAAACAACAATCCTGAGAAGTACGTCAGGCAAAGAAAGAGAAGGGACCAAAATTGCCCAGGGAGTTTTCATGGCTCAAGGTGGGCTTGAAACAAGATCCCCCACATCCTAATCCAACTCAACCACAAAACTTCCTTGGCTCTTAAAACTGTTCATCTGCAATGATTACATTACAAATTAAAAACACATGTAATTGTTAATGTAACAGGAGGAGGATATGACAAAATGCCTATCTAGAGAATGCTCATATTTAAGTTAAAATGGAAATGAACTGAAATCAGGCCTTTGATTATATTTTTACCTGCTGCACTGAAGAATACCACGGACAGCCAAGAAAACAAACAAATGGATCATCAAATAAATCAATCCAGAGCTCGCTCTCAAGGCACCAATGACCAGGCTCAAATTATCCTACTTTGGACAGATTACGCAAAGACCACGTTCTCTGGTAACGGCTGTAATGCTGGAACGGTGGAAGGAGAAAGAAGAGGGTGCCCAGCAGCAAGTGGGGGGGGGTGTCGAGTTGGTTACACTGTCAGTGAAGGCCCTGTTGGAAGACCTGAAGGACCAATTTAGGGATAGATCATTCTGGAGAAAATCCAGCTATGTGGCTGCTAACAGTGAAGAATAACTTGATGGCACATAATCAATTGCCTACTGCACAATTCTACATGAGGGAAAAGCTGAAGGGGAAACAGTCATCCTGCCAGACGCTCTAGCTCCCGCCTGCTTTGTCTGGCTCTTTGGCAACTCCCTTAAATGGAAAGTGATTCTTTGTCAAGTCCAAGTCTCTTTAGCAAGATTTATTGAGACAGCCGGGAAGGGGTATCCTTGGGCTATGCAGAGATCCCTTGCGTGTCACCCCAGTGAGCATGGCATAAAATACCAGGTTAAGGTTGCTCAGGGTTGCGGGTGCATCTGTCCTTTCCGTTGCTCTGATAGTCCCACAACCCCCCTGCAAGGTGGGCTAAGCAGAGATCAGGACTGGCCTGATGGGTTCCGGGGTCTCTGCATTCCTAACCACCCCCAGCCCTGGCCGGCAACCTCTTTGGCATCTGCCTAGAAGCGAAAGTGTATTTTTCCTAGCTTGATTCTCACAGAGTTGTCTTTAGCAAGGTTTATTGGGAGAAAAGGGAGGGTGTTACAAGAATACCAGCCACTGAACTAGTTCTCCTTTAGAAGCAATTTATTCCCATTTAGGTCAGAGTGAGGCATTCTGATGTCCTTCCTAACCGTCTCTCTGGGATCTGGGGAGGGAGTGGGTCAATTCCTTGAGAAGCTGGCAGCTGGCTGATGACGATCTTTATCAGTCTGGGAGCCAGCTACGGTTCTGATGCTGTGAACAAGAACAAAACAGGAGCTTCTCCTTGTTATATCTCACCAAATAATTAAATCGCTAGAATCCCTGACTGGGACTGACTCAGATGTAGCTGCAACAGTGCAGAAAGGTAAGGAGGCATGGTAGAGAGCGTCCAGTAGTGGTGGCCAGGACCAGCCTCACCTGGGAAGTACAGGTTGTCTGATAGGCCACAAAGTCGTTTGGTGAGAGCAGCCACGTCACGCTCTCACAAGTCCCAGCATGCTCACCAGCTCCAAAGATAACCTGGCCCTTCCATGAAACAAACTTCCTGCCGGCTGGATGTGAAAAAGCCCTGCAACTTTTAGAAAGGGCGTATCTGAGGGAAGGCTGTTGTAGGTTCCGGATGTGCAGAAGAAGAGAGAGAGAACAGCGTTTGATTTACTCGCCCTTCAGTGTTCAAAACTGTGGCAGCAGCAGACCTGGCAGCTTTACCGGTCCGTCCTAAACGGCTGCGCCCAAGCCTAGAGTTCCGCTGAGTTCACACAGAAGTTGGAGAAGGATCTGGCTACCGGTTCTGTGGGGGATGGCGAATGCCCCACTGGTGAGCAGATGACCTTCCCCACGAGCAGGGGCTGGGAAACAGGCGCTCCATTTCCAAGTCTATGGTCTTGACACAGGCAGAAAATCCTGGCAATGTGTCTGCGAAGCCCCTCTTGGTTGCCTGGCAGCCCACGAAGGCCTTTTCAAGAAGGCAGAGGATAGTTTTCCTTGGCCTGGCCAGACGTCCAGGGGATGGGGGGGGAATAGCCCGGGAGATGGGCAGGAGCCTTGCAGCCTTTGCTTGTTCACCGCCGCTGCCGCCAGCGATGCGAGGCATAGCCTGTGATGATCAGCCCTAAGAGGGATCCAGTGGCTCCAACGGAGAAAAGAGCGTATGTCTTGAAAACGCCTGCAAAAGGAAAGGTGCGCAAACCGTACATTCGTTATTGTAAGCAAAGACAGGTGCGTCCATCATCCATCATTTTCTGGCTTCCCCTCTCCTCCTTTCTCTATAGATGAGTAAGAGCCTCAGACGAGCAGCCTCAGGGTTTAGAATCGGCTTTCACTGGTACCTTCAGCTGCATCAGCCAGATGCAAAATGCTTTAACTTCTATTAATTTTTTAATTGAGATCGGACACTCACAAACACACACTTCCACCACAACAAAGCAAATTAAGTAATCTAGACCCAATGTATTTTGAAAATGTTACAAAAATACATAATTTTTCATCACAAAAAGTGCAATTATTATTATTATTTTGTTGACTTCCAGTATGTTTAATGTAACAAAATACATTTGAAAATACTCATTGTTGTTCTTTAAATGGCTTTTTTATAAGATACCCTGTTATTCCCACAGGGTACATCAAAACTTGGGGGCGGGGCTAAATTTTATTTTGCCCAAGGCTCCACACAGGCATAACCCGCCACTGTCGATTTCTGTTCGGTCCATATTCCATTAGACTCCGCCCTAGTGTGCTCAGTGTGACCCTTGACCCAGTGCTTCGAATCTGAAACTTCAGCTCACTCACCTGGAGACACAGTGACATCTAAGCTTGCTATTCGGGGTTGGCTGGCCATTGCAACACATTGATAGACACCCTGGTGCTCCAAGCCAACGCTCTCAACCATCAGGGTTGACTGGCCCTCAGCTTCCTCCAGGTGGTACTGTGATTGGGCCATGGGGGTTTCCACCCACTGGATTTGGATGCCTTTGCCGCACCCTGCTGCCTGGCATGTAATGCGAAGGGCGTCCCCTGTGATTCCTACAGCAGGCACAGGTATGATCACAGGGCAGCAGGGGTCTTCTGGCTTTTCCGTGGCCGATTCCGTCGAGAAAGAGTTGCTTGTGGGAAGAGGCTGGGTAGTGAATTCTTGGTCTGTTAAAAGAGGGACATGCAAGGCAATCCTGAGTTTGGTTGAAGGGCCCGAACCTAGCGACAGCTCCGGATGGAACTGTGCGTGGCTACGGGCCTCGTCTCAAATGGTGGAGAGTCTGTCTGTAGCTCTGCAAGAGGGTTACCTGTTGGGCAAGAAGATCCAGTGGTGTTGCTCACAACTGTGACGGAGTTCTTATCTTTGGCTGGGGATTCCAGCGTGGCTGTGGCTGTAACCACAGATGCCCCAGAAGTGGGATAATTGGTGGAAACAAGAGGGAGAGGGCTGGTGGTCGTCCCAAATGACGACTTCCAGTCAGCGGTGGTTGGTAGCTCTGGAGCAGCTGTTTGGCTTGTCTTTCCAGATGTGAGAGTAAGGATGGTGCTCCCTGTAGCACGGAGCACCTCCTGTGGAGCTGTAAACCAAACGTTTAGAATCTTTAAGCGAGGTAGTTTTGAGGCTTTAGGTCTCCTTTGCTAGAGGCATCCATGGGGGCAGGGGGCCACTGGCAGCCTCCAGAAGTCTCCAGAATGACGGAAAGGGAGATTTTATTGCCAAAATGGCCCCCATAAAATTAAGGCATCCCCAAAACACCAAAACCTGGGATGGATTTTCCCATCTGGGGAAAGCCAGCCTGTCCCTAACACAAAACAGGCCTCAAAAGTTGGCCCCACCCATTTATTTAATTAATTTTTATCCCGCCTTTATTATTTTTATAAATAACTCAAGGCATTGAATGTACCTAACACTCCTTCCTCCTATTTTCCCCACAACAGCAACCCTGTGAGGTGAGCGGGGCTGAGGGAGAGCGACTGGCCCTAGGTTGGCCCACCCAGCTGGCTTTCATGCCTAAGGTGGGACTAGAACTCTCCTACCACGCCTGATTGGCTCTTGGGCTGAGAGAGAGGGACTGGCCCAAGGTCACCCAGCCGGCTTTCATGTCTAAGGCAGGACTAGAACTCACCATCTCCTGGTTTCTAGCCCCGCTCCTTAACCGCTGGTCCTGCCCCTCCCAGGCAGGGCCCAAAGACAAAACGGGGCTGAAGGCTGAAGAAGCGGCCAACTCCTTCGACTAGAATTGAGCTAGATTTAGCTAGTTAATTTTTGGCTCTTTTGTTTTTGTTTTTTTACTTTAAAAGCAAAACTGCCAATGAGTGGTACTTTATGTTGAAAGTTACTGATCAGTGAAATTTGGGATGAAAAGGAAAATATTTTAAATGGAGGCAGGTTCTCCAACTGCAAGATTCGCCTGTAATCCTGATTTGGCACAGACCCTGTTCCAAAATCCGGGGAAAGATGTCAACTGCATGTGAAACTTACATCTGGGGCTGGCGACAGCCCCAACAACCATCTCTTGGTCAAACGGCCCTTGCTTAGTCTCCAAAGTTGCCTTGCATTTGTAAGCTACACCTTCTGCAACAGTTGGGAGATCCAGTTTGGAGTGATAGACAAACAGCTGCTCTTGTGAGTCCTCCATTTCCTCCTCCTCCATCTCCTTGGAAGCCTCTAGTTGCTCATCTCCCTGGAACCAACTCAACGTAAGGGCACCGTGAGGGTATACGTGGCTCACGGAACAGAACAAGTGAGCTGGCTGCCCAGCGGTCAGCGTCTTGGGCTGGGAGTCCAACTGAAGAGTGTCTGGAAAAGCTGAGAAAGGGGATGCAGGTTAGGAACCCCCCTGCGTTTCTGTGGCTCTGTGTTCAGTTTTAAGTGCCAACCCCATCCTGAGGAGGGAGGCTCTCTTTTCTGTGCTGTTGATTAATTGCACTGCACTGTGTTAACTATAATGTTATTCTTGGGCCATGTTTTTCTTACTGTTTCAGGAAACGTTGGAATCTACCCAGAGGACCGGGATCATTGGATTAGAAATATAATTACAGCTCCTACTATGAATAATAGGAGCAATAACTCCCAAAAGAGATTTGCCCAGTCACTGCCCATGCCAAAAATGGTAAAAATGCCCAAGGCTGAGTTTTCATAACTACACACACAAGAATGCAGAAGTGCCTTCCTTCCTTCCCCCTCCCCGCTGAAATACATCTAAGAAAACAAACTGATCAGATGCTTTTTTTGAACTCACAATATACATTCAGCTCCACCTTTTCCAGAGAGGGTGTCCCCTGGCACCCTCCTGAGCACGACTTTGTCCCCTCCATGTTGATGGTTGCATTGGTCAGCGTTAGGATGCTGTGCGTGTAGTTCGAAACTATGTTCCCCAAGTCGGTGTCCAGGCCTTCCCACTGCACTTCTGCACCAGGACAATCCATGGAGCAGACCAGTTGGATGGCGCCTCCGCGTTCCACCAGTGGCTTCTGAGGCTGGATGGTGGGCTTGGAAGTTGGATGACCTGCTTAGGGCAAATGAATGACTTCCTGAGCATTAGGCACTGAGATTTTTTTCTTTTTACTCGTATGGCATAGCAGTTCGGTGTTCATGGTGCTTTTCTTGCTGGGAAATCCTTGTGAGGTCCAGCAGCCAGATGTGTAGACTATTTAGCCATGACAAGTCACGTTGCCCGGGGTGCACCACGAGGAGGCTAGTCTACATTGCACCGAGTTGGGCTGAGAGAGCGACTGGCCCAAGGTCACCCAGCCAGCTTTTATGCCTCAGGCAGGACTAGAACTCACAGCCTCCTGGTTTCTAGAAGTTTCCAGAACCTTAACCACTAGACCAAACTGGCTCTCTAGGCACTGAGATGTCTTCCCCAGCTGCAACTTCTGTCACCCTCCAGCCAGTGTGTTGTAAGAGAGAAAGGAGTGAGCCCCACTTCCTCTACCTACTTAGATTTTGAATCCATTTGACGGTTTTAACCCAGATTCTTCCCGAATTCTCTCCCCACCCTCCAAAATACTTCCAATCTGCCTGCAATTACAGGAAGGATCCTTTGCGGTGCAGGAGATCCTGGGTTAATTGAAGGAACGCAGCATCCACTTATTCTTTGTTTCCTAGGTCCTGCCTTTCTGTCTTGAAAAGTACCTGAAGATCTGCTATGCCAAAGGTAAAGACTGGTTCTACGTTGCTCCCGAGGGCAGACCCAGGGATGGGAATTGCAGGGAAATGGGTCTTGGCAAGAATGAGAGGAATTCTAATTAATTAGAAGAATTAATTGACGGTTTAATGAAGCATGCAGATCCAGAAGATGGATTCATTCTGTATGTTGTGCAAAGCCAACCTAAAACTTTCTGATTCTATTTCTGCACTTGAGGCAACAAAGGCTAAACAAAACAAAATGGCAAGCAATCAGCACAGTGAATACGCCTCTATAGTTTTTTTGTCCAGAACGGCTTGCATATCCAGTGGCAATGAATCCCCCCGGTTGACCGTGTGTGCTGCAAACCGCAATTCTGTCTCTCTTCCTCCCCCCATCTCCACACAACCAAGTTCAGATTAGCTAAAAGCATATGACTTGATGCTTTGTGAGTTGAATTTTTGGAAGAGATCTATAAATATTTTATACAGAGATAGATAGATAGAGAAAATCTCACTTACTGCAGCTGCAGCAGACCAAACTGAACAGTAACACAAAGGAAATCACTGCCATGCCTTTCATTCAGGGGTATCTCTCAACACAAGAACCAATCCCGCTCTGAGTTAATTCGTTCCTTCCTTCCTTCCTTCCAGTTATGCGGCTAATTCTTCATCTGGTCCAAAACTCTGGGCACCAACAACTTTTAAATCTAAAACCTAAAGGGGATGTCACTGCCCACCCTGCTCTTATCGGAAAGCAATCCCCTCTGTCACCTAGTCTCCTCCCATATGATAGAATTTGAACTGTAGTATTATATCAGATTCCTTTTCAAACGTGTGTGTGTGTTAAAATTAACCCTTTTATTATTTTCTTCCTAATTACCGTAATCATTAATTTTGTGGTTACATTATATTGCTCATTCCGCTGCATGTCCGCACGCTTTTTCTTGTTGATTAGTCTGATGTAAAAACATACTGTCAAAATAATGAAATGCTGTAGATTGCTGACAATGCCAAAATAAATTAATTAAAAAAAAAAAGCAAAACAAAAAGTGGTCGATCAGCCCAAATACTGCTTCTCTACAGGCAAATGTTGTCTGTTAATTGCAGATTTAGTTAGCTATTGTCAAAAGTGACTCAGACAATAAGACGGGAGAATTAGATACTTCATCACTTCTTCAACAGGGGAGACGGATCTAGTCTATGGTGCCTTTGATAGAGAAAATCCAAACGGCTAATTAAGATGTTTCTCTTTACTCCTACAGGGAAGACGTCACCCATAAAGCCCTAGATGGCTTCGCTCTAACCATCTCCTCCAGGCCGAAGCTGCCCAGCCCAGCCGTGTGTTCGAGCAAGGAAGGGCTGGTTAGGGTCCTGCTCCGGGAGAGGTCAAAGGGGCAAGGACCCAAAAGCAAGCCTTTTCTGCAGTGCCAACGTATTTCTTCTGATGTTCAGCTGAAAGCCATCCTCCTATTTAAATAGTTGTCATTGCTGATTCAGTCCTTTATTTTTATAAGAGATACAGTGTGAACTCCTGTATCTGCTGCTTGTTCGCTTGTTTTTACTTTTTCTTTGCTTTTGGATAGCAAGATATGATAAAACCACGGTGGGCAGCGGATACAGATGGGATCTCCCTTTTTATATTAGAAAAAGGACTGATGACGAAGAAATACAAAATAATAGCTCAGAAAACTAGCAGAACTTTTAAACAGCCCCCCCCCCCCATCAGAATAGAGCGGGCAATCCTTATACTAGGGAGGTACAATTACAGGAAGACTAAGATGGAAATTTTACTAATATTTTCTCTCTCTCTGGCTGGGTTCCCACAATTTAACAAAACCTCGGTTAATGAAACACAACTGAAACACAAACAAATGGAACGCCCAAACCAATGAAGCACGTCAGGGCTGAAAGTGATGGCTGGCTCATGCTGATTCATCAGCCAGCCTACTTTCAGCCTGTGCTAGTGTGTTGTGTGAACTCAGCCTGCATCTTAATGTGTGGGCAGACTATGTATGAGTTGCCCAAAGAAAAAAACCACTTTATGGCTTTCTCCCTTCCTCTCTGTTTCTGCCCCAACTGCAGCTGAACGGCTCTGTTCTCTTTACGCAAAACGTCGCTGCAGAGTTAGGACACCCTTCGTGCCTGTTGTGTTACTGCAGAAGTTTGGGGATTTGAGGCATGTCCAGAGCTGGATACATGCAGGGACACTGCAAGGTCATCCTCTCTGAGAGAAAGCTCAGCAAAATTTCCTTTTTGGTGGAAGCCTTTTTTGGCCTCACTGCCCAAGGCACTGACTTTGATACAGAACCGTTCATACTTAGAACACCCCCCTGGAAATCAATGGGCCTTAAGATTGCAATCCTGCCCTCTTGCCTCAATCTTTTTTCCTACATCCTTTCCTCCTACCCAGCTCTTTAAGCTGCTTTCTTTTCAGGTGACCCCATTGTCAGATGTTTCCTTATTATCGTTACTAGCAGTTACTTTTTATCCCTGCATATTTACAGTCCTTTCCCTGAAGCACCAGATGGGTTAAAAAGGAGATGGAACTGTATGCAGGCCGACAGGAGTCCTTGTACTAAATTTCACTGGCACCACTTTGTCCCAAGCAAAGGCATAAGAATACAGTTCCCGCAGGGGCTCAGAAGAAGTTGAGGAAGCCTCTCCCCTAAAAACAAACAAGAAAAAAGAAGAAGGGGAAAAAAAACACCAGAAGACTTGACAACGAGAAGGAACCCATGCTTGCAGCTTCAAGTAAAAACATTTCACTAACTTCGGTTAATGACCCCAGGACTGATCTGAATAAATTATGTTTTTCTACCAAATGCAAAATACATTCCTTTCCCTCCCTTAGTCTGTGGCTTGACCGTGGATCCCAGACTTCTGAAGAGATTCTGATGCAGGTTGCTTTGAGGGCACACAGGTAGAAAACTGGTGCAATTATTTAATATAAATTTAAAATAATTCCATTACCAGGTGGGGGTTGGGGTGGCAGGTCAGAAACACGCTGTTTACTCTGTCACCTATATCTTGGCTCTTTTACTTCCCTACGGATTTTTTCTCTCCCCGCTCCCCATCCCAAAACCTAAGCAGGTAAAAGGTTAAGCAGCTCTGGGGATGGTTGGTCTTGTGAGAAAATGACATGCTGACGGAAAAGAAAACCTCGGATGTTTTCCCAAGACAACGGTTGTGGAAACAGAGCCGATTTCCAGTTCTACCTGTATGGGTATGTATTTATGGCTTCGAGGTGCACATATGTTTCAGTAGCTAAGATTGTCCTTGTCTTGAGATCTCAATGTAATGCCCAAAGCTGACCAGCTGGGGGCATACCAATTCGCAGATATTAGCTATGAAAGAACTCAGATGTCCAGGCTAAAGACTTGAATTCCCCCTTTTCAGCTTTGTTAGAAGTTTTATTTCTGATTCCTGGACGCTTTTTTTTTTATTCTAAAAAGAAAACCCCCATTTCAAGCAAAGAGATTTAAAAGCCTAGCACAAAAGCCACAGAATTTTAGAGACACATCACCAAGTTCCCCACTACTGCCTGGACTTCCATCAGATATATTTTTTAATTAGTGGGGGAAAATCCCCCAATTTGGCGGGCAGCCCTGCCTTTGCTGGCAGAAAGGTTATCCACCCAGACCTTTAGCCTTCCTTAGCTGTCCAAAGCCAGAATTGCAACATGCTGATTCCAGTCTGGCTACTTAACATAGATTTTATCGTTTGTATATTCATTTAATATTCAATTCAGGCAGCAAATTAGAAGAAAAAAAAGATTATGGTAATAAGGATCCCTATCATCCATGTTTTGATAATAGTACAGTTATGATAACTCATTTCTCAAGCAGCAACATGTCCCAAGAATGCAATACTAAATTGGGTCTATTTGGAAGGTAGTGGCAGGTTACAAATAGTATTTTCCTACTATTCAAGTTAATTTACTAATCAATAGGCTAAGCTGTGCCCTTGAATCACACTGCTAGGGGGAAAGCCAGCATCTCAAAATGTTGTCCTTTTACAGGGCTCAAACTCAGCTGCTTTTGCATCTCTGTTTAACTCTATCCTTACTGGTGTTTCTGTAAATGTCATGCTCACGTTTGTTTCTAACCCCTTCAGATGAAAAGAGAGCCAGTTTGATGTCGTGGTTAAGGCATCAGGCTCGAAACGGGGAAATTGTGAGTTCTAGTTCCGCCTTAGGCATGAACCCAGATGGATGACCTTGGGCCAGTAGGAAGGAGGCAATCGCAAACCACTTCCAAAAAACCTTGTCAAGAAAACTGCAGGGAATTGTCTAGGCAGTCACCAGGAGTCAAAAACTAACTCAAAGACACACCCAAAAAGAAAAACTGGAACAGGCACAGCGATGAGAATGATCAAGGGCAATGTAAACTAAGTCCTATGAAGGAAGCTTGAGATGAAAAGATTAGGGTGGTGGTGGAGATAATGGCTGCTTTCTCAATTATCTGAGGCGACCCTGAAGATCAAGAATCGTTTTCTCTTGTTCCAGATTGCAGGATGCAGAAGAATGGATTTAAGTTACAGGAACACAGATTCCTGTTGAATATTAGGAAAACAATTCCTAACAAGAAAAGGAAGAGTAACTGGATAATGGAACTGACATTCAGGGAGAGTGGATGCCGTGTGACCTCCTGTCTTGGCAATGGAAAGGAGGAAATTAATAATGGATTAATAAAAATTAGAGCTTGTAGAAGTGTCCCTTCCCTTCTAAATAGACAAGCACATCTCCGTTTCACTTGGACGTGCAACCTATGGCATATCTTGGAATGCATTAACAGATGCATAGAATCCGGATCATGGAAAGTCATTGTTCCATTCTGCTCTGTCCTGGTTGGACCCTACTTGAGTGCTGTTTCCTTTTCTGGGCATCACAGTTGAAAATAAAGCGTGATATATTGGAGCAAGCTTATTGGAGGAATATCAAGACAACGAGGGGTCTGGAAACTCAGGGCTATGAGGAATGATTAAAAGGTCTGGGTGTGATTAGCCTGCAGAACAGAAGACTGATGTGAGGTATAAGAGGAGACTTCAAATATCTGAAGGGCTGTCACACAGAAGGGAGAGTGGCCTTGGTCCCTACTGCCCCAGAGGGCAGGACCAGGACCAGAGGGTTAAACCTATGAGGAAATAGTTCAGGTGAGGGATGGGAGGAACCTCCTGACTGAACCAACTATCAGCCAGTGGAAGAGACTAACCCATGAAGTGGTAAATTCTGTCTGCCGGAAAGTCTTCATACAGAAGTTGGACGGTCATCTGTTAGAGACGCTCCAGGGCATCCAACTCTATGATTCTATAGGATAGTACTACGTTAGGATGCAGTTGTAGAGCTGGGGGGGGGGTTTACAGGGGAGGGGAGAAGATATTAGTTCCCCACATAGTGCTTTGCTGTGCATTGGCAACTGTGTGCTTCCCACCACAGTGAGATGCAGCTTTGGCTGGTTAGCCTCCACGCAGAATTTTGACTGGGTTCACATGGCAAGCCAAACCAGGGTTAACAGCATACAACTGGTATTCTTCACATCACATGCAATGCCTAAACAAACAAATCATTTGATGGCCTAATGAGACAGTCCAGTTCACCCAATTTAGTCTTGTTGAGTGTGTTGAGCCAACTAAGTCAGAATAGATGCTGCTCTATTATTGCTATTGTTCCCCTCTGTTTTGTGTTGATCAGGCTGTACTTTGAACGTTGCACCCAGTTCTGAGACCACATTTTAGGAAGGACGCTGAGCAAATTGCAGTACGTCCAGAGGACAGGAACAAAAAAAGAAGAAGGGCTTGGAAGGAAAAATCTGTGAGGAATAGTTGGAAGCTAGGGCAGATAAAACAAGAAACAATGAGTTTAAAAGATAAAGAAGCCGATTCTGTTTGGACATCTGGGTGACTTCCCTAATGGAAAGAATTGTTCAACAATGAAAGACTGCCTGGCAGGTGGGGGTCTGTCCTTTGCTGGAGGTGGCTATCAGTCAGAGATGCTGTAGTGGTGGATTCCTGCAGTGGGCAGGTGTCATGTTCATCGTTCCAATGTTCTGAATACATCGTAACGTTTCGCATGTCACTTTCCTGATCCGTGCTTGCTGGGTGGAGATTTCCAGCCGTGCCAGGCTGTAATCTCCTTGCTGTAACTGTGGAATGTATGTTTGGGTTATGGAATGTCTTCAAGGTTACTTTCTCAGGCCGAGGTGGGCAACCATTGCTAGCACCTGGGAGGGGGTGGTTGCTAAGCGCGAGCGAGGGTGGAACCGGGTTTGAAGCGAGGGTTTTTAGTTTGTATTTGGCGCGCTTTTGCTCATTCTCAGCTTTCTTTGTATCTGCATACTATTCTTTCAATAAATCAGTTATCCTTAAGCACCTGCTTGTGAGACTGAGTTTGTCAGAATAGGCAACCATTACAGCAGGAGGCTGCATTAGATGATCTCCAAGGTCCCTTCTTCCAATCTTTCCACTCTAGAATTCTAACATCAGGCTGCCTCAGGGGGTGATGGACTCTCCTTTTCTGGAGGTGTTTAAAAAGAGGGAGGATGGCCCTCTGTCAGGGATACTGTATTGGTAGATTTTTGCACTGGGCAGGGGCTGGACTAGATGATCTGAAAGATAACCTCCATCCCTTAGATTCTATGATTCTATGAAAGGAGGTGGGATTTTTAGAAACTAATTTGGAGGAGGATGATATGGGAAAATTGATGTTCTAAGACAATCTATCCCCCAAAGGCAAAAAGAGAATACTTGGATTTAGCTCTTTTTCTTCTCAGATAATGCTTATGCGGCAGATGTGAACCTGTTCTCCCCCCACTCCACAGGAAGGGAAGGCAACCTCTGTCCCCAAGAAGAGGATCTCAGACCCACTTGTGGAAACAATAGTCATCTGGCAAGGGTAAGAAGGATAAACTATTTCAAGGCCGGAGATGGTGCTAGCAAAATGCCAAAAACAGCAGCTTTAAGAGGATTGCCGACATTCAACTCCAGCACTTGCCGGTCCCTGGAAAGGAAAACCCTGACCCCAACTTCTTCAGAATCAGAAAAGAGGAACAATCAAGGGCATGCTCAATAAACAAAGAAAAAAAATCTCATTATGATTCACATCCTTCAATGTAAACACCCATTTAGTGCTGATGGACAGTTTGTACCAATGGTCAGAGGAAGGGGTAGCCCAGAAAAGCTGACTCTGATCTATGCAATGGAAGACTGTTCCATTTTAGAAGGTCCCCCCATGTGAAATATTCCTTGGTGCTCCCTCCACTGTGGTTTTGCTTGGAATGTGTCAGTCTCTGAAGAGGCACACAACACAGTTTGAAAACCTCCCAGTGTTTTGAAAGGAGGCCATGATGCAACCGCTAAGATAACTCAAGCTCTTCAATTAGTTCGCCAGTTCAAACAGATACTTCTCTAAAGGACAAGATTAAGGGTTCAAAGAGACTTTGTTGGTTATTACACACACTGTGCTGATTCAGACATGGGACTGGGGAGGAAATTAAATGACAATGCGCCCATGACAGATTTAACTGCAAATTGTGCCCAAGGCTGTCTTTGGAAGCTTAGATGCTTTGATCAGCCCACATTACGGTTGCTAGATTGGAAATTATAAAACTCAAAGGAGTGGCATCATATGTTTTCAAGCAGTAACTCCCAACCTCTGATCGGTTGGGGGGGGGGAGAGCACATGATCAAGATGTATAAAATCATGCAAGACACAAACAGGTGAACAAATCTTCTCCCTTCCTCCAGATAGTAAGCCAGAGGTTATCTAATGAAGCTGGTTGAGAGGAGATTTAGAACAGCCAAAAGAAAACAGTCCTTCGCACAGTGTGTAATAAAGGAGGGCTGTTGCACAACTTCGTACTGTTTGCCAGTTGCGCCCATTCCTAGACCGAGGGGCTCTCCTCACGATCACTTATGCCCTAGTCACCTCCCAATTGGACTACTGTAATGCACTCTACATGGGGCTGCCCTTGAGTATTTGGAAGCTTCAACTGGTGCAGAATGCAGCGGTGCAGGCAGCTGTGTGTGTTCCCAGTAGAACACATGTTACAACTCTGCTCCGCGAGCTGCACTGGTTGCCAGTTTGCTTCCGGGTCCAATTCAAGGTGCTGTTTTTGACCTTTAAAGGCCTACATGGCATGGGACTGGGTTACCTGAGGGACCGCCTCTCCTTGGTTACATCTGCCCGTCCCACCAGATCCAGCAGAGGGCATGCTATGGATCCCGTCGGCTAGGGAGCCACCTCTGGTGGGCCCTGGGCAGCGGGCCTTCTCTGCTGTGGCAGCTGCTCGATGGGACATCCTTCCCCTGGAAGTGTGGCTGGCTTCATCGCCCTTGACTTCCCGAAAGTCCCTCAAACCTGTTGTGCCATCAGGCCTGGAGACCCTAAGGAACTGGTGAATTATTAAGGGGGCTACACTATTAACATTAACACTACACTAACATCCTTTTGCCTAATATTCCTTCTTTTTTAGTTTCTATAGTTTTTTGACATTTTCAATAATAAGTATAATCTTGTTTAGTATTTATGAACTACTTGTTTTAGCTTTGTTGCATGCTGCCCAGAGTCACTTGTCGTGAGATGGGCGGCTATATAAATTAAATTAAAATAAATTAAAATAAATTAAAATAAATTAAATTAAATTAAAATAAATTAAATTAAAATAAAATAAATTAAAATAAAATAAAATACATTAAAATAAAATAAAATAAAATAAAATAAAATAAAATAAAATAAAATAAAATAAAATAAAATAAAATAAAATAAAATAAAATAATAAAATAAAGTGTGGGATTTGTTACCACAGGGCCCAGTGATTGCCACTTACTTGGATGGCAAAAGGCAACTGGACAAATTCATGAAGGATAGGTCTGCCAAAACCTCAATGGTATCTACAAGTTGAAGGCAGCATTTCTCCAAATACTCCCCGCGGGGAAGGCCTTCTGCTTGCGAGCATTCCAGAAATGTTTGGTTGGACACTGGGAGAAATAAAATGCTGGACCTTAAGATAAATCTTGGCCTGATCTAGCACAGTTCTTCTTAGACTGCTGTGAGACTACTGCAGCTGAGATCTCACACAAGATCAGACTAGAATACCCAAATCTGGAAAGAATCTTGTGTTTTCATTAATTTCATGAAAAAAGAATAAATGTATCTTCCTGTTTAATTTTAGGGGTCCAAGGGGCATCATCTGAGGAAGGCGAGATGTTCTACAGTGCCTGCAGTTCTCAACTGGCTGACTCAACTTGGGAATCTGCAGGGAGGCAGGTGCAGGCAAATGATGTTGCCTGCGGGATGATGTCCTGATGTGAATGACACAACCTATGTCCGTGTGTCAGGCATAAGGCGAAGTCATCGCTTCATCATTTGCACAATGATGTCACGATGCATGTATGCTATTTGGAGATCTGTGGCTTGTTACAATGCAACCCAGATTTCAGTATATGGTGATGCTCAAAAGCTTTCATTACAAAGTGCTGATCTGAAGGAAAAAGCTGGGAAATGCTGTTTCTGATAAAAGGAATACTGTCATCACAGCCAAGCTGACAAGTGTGTTTGGCCACTTTCGCAAACAAGAGGTGAAAAAGCTTACAGTTTGCTTCTGTGGAAACTGAATGATAGCACAAAGACGACAATACTTTGGGAGATGCTGTTCCACATGATTCGCCAACTGGACTGGCTGCTACAATCTCTCACAAGAAAGAAGTCCACCAAAGTACCAGCAGCAGGAATGGCCAAACACTTTGACAAAGGCATTATTCAGCACATATTTTTGTTTTTGGTGCTTTCCGTGGGGCTGTAAAAAATCATACTCTCCAGCCTTATCACAATTCAGAAAAAAGATGTTTCCCCATTCAAGAGATTGCCAGAAGGGAAAGACAAGTTTGGTTTCCTCACTTCCTCTTCAGAGAAATAGGGCAGAATAAAATTTCCCACTGAGTAGGAAACAGTGGCCACAAAGTCGTATTTTTTCCTTTGGATGCCAAGTTGATGAATGGATCATCTAGCAACAGAATCCTTTCCTAATGAGAACGGAAACTCTATGTAAACAGTTTGGCCTTGGGCCATGCACATGGAGGGCAGAGGTAGGCCAAAAAAGTTCAGACTCTAGATGGCCCCAGGGAATTTTTCCTCTCCTCCATTTAGAATATGTTCACTTTCCTGTTTTTTGAATTTCTTGGCTGACATAAAAACTACCCCTTTCCCATCTCATTGCTAATCTATAAGGTCAAGAGGGTCCATTAGGGATTTGATTTCCTACATTACTTGGCAACTACTACAGAAAACTTTCCCTTTTAATAGTAAGGTATTTTTCCTAGGAAATGAATCTATTCCCAGTATTTGCTCATTGTTCAACCCCTAAATTTCCAAACTTTAGCCACGATGGAGGCACAATGGAGTAAGATTCCTGGAACACGTAGTAGCAAGCAGGGCCGCAATGGGGATGGGTGGGGAGCGGGGCATGTGCCCCGGGTGCCGCACTGGGGGGGGGGGCGCCAAAATGAGTGCAGAATCCATATTTGCCCTGGGTGACACAGACCCTAGTTGCGAGCCTGGTAGCAAGCAAAAATGTGTTTGGGTGAATAAAGATACAGCAAAGATTTCTATTTAAAGTAGTATTTAATCCGCCCTTGATTGGCCCTAATATCAACATGACTGGAAGATGGGGGAGGAAATAGTTGGGAAGGGGGTTCCTCTTTTGAGTTATTCTTGGGATGGAGGTAAAAAACAGGTATTATGATTTTTTTACAAGAGAAGTCAGGAACTTGGAGTTTTGTAGATGAGGGCGTCTTTTGAGGGAGATGGGTGGTGACGAAATTTGATAAATGAATAAATAAACCTTTAGGGCTGGTGGCACGTTTGGAAGTTTGGAACAAGTTATGAATGCTTTTGCAAAACGGCTGCCCACTGACAAAACAGTTGCCAAGGGGACTTAAAGGGCTCTAACGCACCAATTCCCCAAAATGCCACCCACTAGACCCTTCCTCTGGCAGAGCATTTCCTGCTATCCTTGCTTGCCTTTGCCCATTTCTCAAGAGATGGCACATCCCTGAGCTACAGCTACCCGACATTTGTATTCCTTCCAACTCAATTGGAAAGAAATTACGCAAAGCGGGTCAGGACTCTGTCAGCAGGACAACTCTCCATAAAGAGAGCTAAGCAGCACTAATTCTGAGGTGGGGAGGTCGGCAAAAGAAAGATCAAGTTCAAAACTGGGCCAGACCCAGATGGGGCTGCAGAGAAAATAAAATACAACGGACCCCAATGGGAAAGAATGCTGATGACTGCTCGATTCTAAGCCCTCCCCTTCCTCCCCAGGTCACGTGATCAGGAGGGACACATGTGCAGCCCAGCCCGTGCTTCTCAGTGAATGCCCGCTCACCTTTTATTTTGTTAAAGGGTAAAGGTAAAGGTTTCCCTTGACGTAAAGTCCAGTCGTGTCCGACTCTAGGGGGCGGTGCTCATCTCCGTTTCAAAGCCTTGGAGCCGGCGTTGTCCATAGGACACTTCCGGGTCATGTGGCCAGCATGACTCACGGAACGCCGTTACCTTCCCGCCGAAGCGGTACCTATTGATCTACTCACATTTGCATGTTTTCGAACTGCTTGGTGTGCAGGAGCTGGGACGAGCAACGGGAGCTCACCCCGCCGCGCGGTTTCGAACCGCCGACCTTCCGATCGACAGCTCAGCGGTTTAACCCGCAGCACCACAGAACTCTCTTATGGCAACTGCTCAGAAAGGTGTTGGGCGGCTACATAAATGGGAATAACAAACAAACAAACAAACAAACAAACAAACAGATAGATAAGTAAATAAATAAATGCTCTTTAACGGAATCCGTTAAAGTCTTTCTCTTGCTTGCTCCAATCACCTTTTCCCCACTAGGAAATATAATAGAACGATATTTTCTTGAAAAAAAAATACAGCATTGTTCAGGCAAGTGATCTGTCAGCGTTCCTGATGATCACTTCAAGCAGCGAGCAGGATCTTTGCACCAAAGCAGTTTTTGAATGAAAAGCAGCCAATGAATTAAACTGCTGATTGCCAGCCTCAACACCAATCATCGCCTTTCTCCCATTCTCCATCCTCTGGACACCAACATATACAAAAACAAGCTGACAGGCATGCCGCAGTTTCCAAACTATCAAATATAGGCCTTTTTACTTTCTACTTCACTGTAAAAGCTCTACTAATTCCTCTGTCTGGTGCCGGTTTGGGTTACTTGTCCTCCCCAGAGTGCTCTGAAAAAGCACCACTGACATTTTGGTGGCAAACAACCAATTTGGGGAGCTTTTTTGTTGCCGGGTTTGGTGGTGGGGGAGAGCAATTTTTAGGGCTGGAATGGACCAGAAGCAGAATCCAACCAGTAGAGGACAGCCAACATTTAAATACATAATAAATAGCTCCTGAAAATCACCCATCCAAAGCTGCTACTGATTGGTAATTTTTAGATATTTCACTCATAAGGAGTAATGTATCAGCTATATTTAAATAATTGAATATTCATTAAATCAAATGCAGTCTTCATCTTCACCTTGCTGCCTTCTGGAGTTGCCCGGCCAGCATATTAATTTTCACGGAGCTTGCATTTCTGATGCATTTGATTTAGCTGGGCCTTTGGCTTCAGCTTGCTCTTAGTCCTGGCTCTGACTACTGTGTAAACGTCCTGCTCTGCTCTAATAGGTATTCTGAGGATGGAAATGGACCGGATAGATTGGACACTCAGCATTCCTTTTCATCTAAGTATCTCTGAAGGTATCTCCTGAAGATCCAGACTCATTTCTGATAAAAAATCAGCCATCTGTATGCCATCTTTTTAAGAAGGAAATTACCTATCTATCTATCGGGAAAAGAAGCAAAATTTTTCGCAGCAGCAGCAGCAGCAGGAGTGAGTTAGAGCCTTAGGTGCTACATCAGGCCTGCTGTTATGGGAAAAAAAAAACTGCTAGGAAGACTAGATGCCTGTCAGGCCTTGAGACTCCCAATTAGCCAAATTGGCAGCAGTTCCAGGCTCAAGCCAAAATCCAAAGGGAGAGAGAAAAACATTTCACTTGAGCAAGGTATTTTATAACTTTTAATGAATGGCTTAGGAGGAGGAGGAGGAGAAGAAAAAGATGGCAAGAACACCACAGAATATTTCCTCCAGTTGGAGGTTTTTTCCATTAACACTGGCAAAAATGCTAATTGGAAGATATTTGAGTCATAGGGCTGCGGGGGTTTTTTTTGGAAGGGTTGTCTCACCATCATTTTGCTTTTTTCCCCCACCCCTCCAGCCTGGGTGGGCTTCTGAAGAGGTACTGAGCCTTCAGTCAATAGTGGACAGCATATGGTCAGTCTCATGTTTCATTCCTAGCTTATGGATCCAAAAGGGCCAAGACAGGGATGATGTGGTGGAGGAAAGCCTTCACCTCAACAGGCTACTGCCAGAGTACACAGCACAACAAATTTCATGGCTGGTACATGAACACCCAAGCATGGCAGTTATCAGAAGTAGGCACATAACAGCCAACAGATATGCCCTCTGCTGTTGGATACTGTTTTAATTGGTGTAGTTTGCTGAAGCACTGATGTCTGAGAAAAAATGAATCTGGTGAATGTCTTTTTCCAAATGGTTATCTCTGCAGCATTCTCCTCTCAGCGCAATAATATACACCAGGAGAAGACAACCCAGGGCCCTGCAGCATCCTTTTTTGTACAGCTCTTCAAGCCTTCCCCAAAGTCAGCAACGAAACTTCCCACCACAACGAGGTGGGAAACACATGAGAAATCCAGTACAAAATAGCTTTTATACATTTAAAGAGCAAAGAAAAGCACCTCTCAAAAAAGGGGAAAAAAATGGAATATCCCAGTCTTGCCCAACTGTGCAATGGGACCACACCCGTTTCGCATCACATCTTCCAAAAATGTGAACTGTGTCTCATCTCGGCCTCCAAATGACTGCCTGCTGCACTACCTAGTCGGGTGGGACATTCTTTGACAAACAACCATAATCCACAAAAGATAAAGGTACCCTGTGCCATCGGTCTGGCTGAAGTGTCCAGAACAAACAGGATGATTCAGGGCAAATCCCCCACCGCCTCCTTGCCTGGTGTGAAGATGGCTCACAAACCACTCCTGGAGGACATGTTTGCAGGTGTAGAGGAGTATGGAGATAGCCATGGAGAAAATATGCAGCAGCAGTTACGAAAGCATCAGCTTAGCCCAGAATGACAGGAGGGGATGAGGAAGAAACTCAAGACTGGCCTGCCTTGATTTTCTTCTATATAAGAGAAACAGTCAGACTTTCAAGATTTTGCTCTTCTAGCCTAGATCAACAGAGTAGAGTTCTCATATTTCCTGTGGTTTCTGCTTCCTGATCTGGTCTACCTCAGAGGACTAACAGCCTGCAACTAAGCCAGCCCAAGGATGATGTTAGGTCTGCTCTGGAAGTGGTGGTTTCTCGCATCTCACCTCCAAAGGATGCATGCAGGCAATCGGGCATGAATTGAGGTTAATGGGGGAGGTGGCCTGTAATGTTGTGTTCTGTGTTGGCAAACATGTGGCTCCAATTAATTCTGTCAGTTTCTTGTGGAACTGTCCCCTTTCACCTGGTCTTTGACCTTTTTTCCCACCCCTCAGTCCTTTAGAACATGAGAGACACCAGAAGCCACCGCCACTTCTTAAAATTCTTTAAATGGACTGGTCTACTAGTTGACTGTCTACCTGGAGTAGAAGCCCTGAAATGGATTAGCCTGTCACTGATTAAACACATGCAATTGGAAGTGTAACTGAAAGGACTTGTCTCTTGCACTTCTGTAGCTTGCATGGCAGGGAATTCCCTTCCCTGTATCCTCATTTCTGCTCCTCACATAATGTTCTTAGGATAGTTTATGGCTCCCACATGAATCTCTACAGCTAAACATCTTTCCCGAACTCCACTTCTTACCCAGCATCTGCACAAATCTGGGTGACCACTTGATGGCAGCTGAGATCCAAAAACTCTAACCCTTTGCTCCCACCTAGTGGTCAATAGGTCAACTAGTCACACCATCACTGCAGGGAATAATAACAACTTAAAAAGTATGGTACAACGAGAAAGGGGGAAAAAAATGGCAGTGCAGGAAGTAACCAGAGAGTTGTGTATGCCAACTGGAGGTGGCTTTTCATGTGCTAAATGACATTAGGCATGGTTGGGATTTCAGCCAGTCACATCCTTTAGAATGGTGCATGCTGTGTAGACAGCCAGATTTAGGGCAGTCAGATTTCCTGTTCCAGGATATAAACGGAACATAGATATCATGAGTAATGATGGCGAGCAGGAGGGAGCCCCTATCCAGGGGGGAAAACGCATGCGTAGTGCTGAGGAATTAAGCAGCCATTCAAAGAGACACAGATCAGGCCCGCCTTAGCCTTTGGGGTTTATCTGCCTGGGTTTTTCCCACGCTTCTTCAGTTTGTTAGGATTCTGTTTATGTAGCAGTCATAAACACTAGAGAACTACTCCTCGTCTCAGCGTGTGTCTCACTGTTAGGACAATAGCAAGCAGTAACATGGATGTTGCCTCAGTCCTGAAAATGGTTGCATGCAAAAGTAGCATTACTAGGGATGCATTTATTCAGACTAACATTCTGTTTCAAGGTAATGGAAAGAAGAACCGCACCATGGCAGGGGGGATTTCTCCTGTAAGAGGACCGCAAAGAGCTGCATAGTAATCCCCCCCCCTGCCCCAGCTCCATGACTGAGGTTAGACTTAAAGAAGGATGGGGCAGATGAATCAAATTGCCATCGTATGCGTGCGCACAGATGCGTGACACCAGTAACACGACGTTGGGGTCACAGATCAAGCTAAGTCAGAATGCAGTTTATTTCATAATCCAGAACATTTTATACAACTATTCATATAAATAAAAAAATTTAAACAAAAAATTAACATTTCACTGGAATCAAAGCTGTATAAATAAATGAACATTCAGAAATGAGCAATCACTGGAATGCAGAAACCACAAAAGCTCATTAAATAATGTGGAACTCTTAAAGTATACTTAATCTTATAACTTTAATTTAATTTTGCATTCCTGAAATATGAAATGGTTGATTAACACTAATCTGGAGTTAACTTGCTTAGCCTGGAGGTTTCCATGAGTTGGATTTCGATTCCTATTTCCCGGCTTCCAATACTGATGGAAGATCTTAGTCTGAAGAAGGATGATTCAGACACTAAAAGGAGGAACTTTAAAAAAAAAATATGAAAAGGCCGTATTATAAAACAGGGAGAAAAAAAAAAAAGACAAGACAGAAAAGGTTACTAGCTTGGAGAGCCTTACAACAACAACATCTGCTTCTGAACTATCTCACGGAAAAAGCCAGAAATGTAAAGAGCAGAGAGGGAGAGGTGAGAAGAGGCAGGAGATGGATCATGCTGCCTGGCCTGCAGGTAGCACAGAAACCGCTGCAGAGGCTCAAATGCCTAGGTGGCAGCATCCGAAACGCATTTTCCCACAGCGGTCTGTACCCCAAGTTGTACCCCAAGCACAGCGGTCTGTACCCCAAGCTCTGGATGCACATAGTGAATAAGCTGAGATACATTGCCAGAAGGGGATGCCCTTCATTTTCCTGGCATTGTGTGACTCTCACCTGGGCACAGCTTGGAGTACTCTAGAGAGAGGCTTGTCCCTCCATGGATGCTAAGCAGCAGGGCCACTGGTGTGCTGTGGGATCAGGAGCTCAGAGATGGGTATCAGGAAAGAACATATCAACAACCAGCCCTTCTGGCCTGACTGTTTAATTGTTTAGCGCTGTTTATCAGCACATCCAAACTGCACCATAAGCACTGAACTGAAATGAGTGAGGCAATGTCCGATTTTATCTTCCCTAGCTAACAGTATCAATATTGCTCTTCCTTTACTTGGGATTTGCTAGCACCATTTTCTCTCAGCAAACTCTTGCCACTGTGGGGAAGCGGGTCCACAATCACTATCTACAGTAAAGGAGGTTACCTTAAAGGAATCAGCACAGCTTAAGGTGAAGGACGGCTAGACTAAAAGCACCATGAAATACTCTGGGCAGGGTACAGAATTCCTATCTAGTGGCCTTGTTTGCAGAGCCTGATTGCTGAATTAACCCAGCCACTAACTGTGAGGGATGCTATTGAGACCATGACTCGGCTCTGCTGCAGGCATCTGTGCCTTTTGCCCTCCTGAACTTTCATTTCACAACTACTTGCAAATGAATACTGGTAAAAGCTAAGCTTCTGCCAGGATAAAATAAAGGACTGGTTTGGGTGAGAAGGAAATGACACTGAGTTCAGGAGAGGAGGAATCCGCAAATACCTGGGAAAAAGGGAGCAGGTAGATTTTGATCTGGCGATCCGAGCGTAAAAAAAAAAAGACGATTTTTCCCATACTAAATTGAATGAACCAACCGAGTGTCTCGTTGGCTCAAGATCTTTTGTGGTTAATTAAAAACAATTAAAGGCACAGAATGAAATGAGAGATAAATACCAACATTTACAACATAAGATCATGGCTGGATCCTCACTGGTTCCCTCTGGGCTGAAAAATTGGTGTTTGTACTGCTTCTCCCCTGGGGCTATAGATCTGTGTGGCCACTTTATTTTATTAAGCTGTTCTAAGATGGAACGTTAAAAAAGAATAGCTCCCTTGCACAGGCATAATAGAAGATGCAACTCATTGAAGAAAAAAAATCTGGCAGCAAAAGGAACAAAAGTGGACCAAATTCTTATTCTTGCATTGCTGTTAATTGCCTTTCACTTTCCTCTCTAGCACACTCAAACTCTCATTTTGTTTCCTTCCCACCTTGTAAGGTTTGCAACATTCAGTGAACTAAAGTTGAGGAGAAATATTAATAAATGTTTTCTTTTGTGTAGTTCTTTCCTATCATCAGTGCCATGCAAAACTTCTAGGAAGAATGTTAAGTTGATTACATTTTCCATACCATGTAAGTAGAAAGCGTTATTGGACTCTTTCTGGCCCGGAGATAAAGCTCCATCTAAGAATGTCCTCCTTATTCAGCTTCCAGAACAGCCCTTCCATCATGTCTAGATTTACCAGCACAGCTTGCTAAATTTCCTAAAAGTTCTGGCTTGTTTTTTTCTTCCTTCCTCCCAGATCCCCCTTTTTTGGGTGTGCTGTTTCATACATTTGTACAACTGCAGGAAGGAGCTATATTTTCACCGACCATATGTAAAACTCTTCAGAAGCTATTGAACTGAAGAATGGGGTGAAAATGGTTTAAATAGCAGTTTGTAAAATGAAACCCGTTCAAGATTAAAATGAACATCCCAGAATGCTCAAAAGAGCCCATTCCACACTCAGCCTGGGCATTTTGCACTCAAATTGGAGTGTCCTGAATTTCAAATATTTTGCTTCGAAGGAACAACAACAACAAAAAGGTAACGCCTTCTGAGTAAGGCCATCACCTAGTCACAGAAAGCTAATCTATCCCAAGCTCTATGTAAGGAGAAAGAAGAACGCCTCATCAAAGATGGTGCTTGCTATCTTCAATTTTTCAGAAATAAGTATTTTAAAAGAACTAGAAGCAAGTTTTTGCTTCATCTAATTCATTTGGAAGCTACCTAAACCAGGCCAGACCTAGCTCAGTTTTCCCCGATCTGGCACGCTCCAAGCAACATGGCCACTGCTAAGAATTCTGGGAGGTGAAACCACATTTCTGGAGGATGCCTAAGTTGGAGAAAGCTGGTCTTGCTTGTGTTATCTACTCTGGTAGAAGTGATTCTCCAGGCACCCAGGGAGAGAAGGATTTTTCTCTTCATTTGCTCCTTTTAACTGGAGATGGCAGTAACGAAATTCCCTCCATACGGTGATGTACTGCGGTGACTTGTTAGTCAAGCTATGAATAATGTGGTATTGTTCTTTACCAATTAACTGTGTTGGCTGTGTGGTAATTTCATTGGTTTTGTGGATGTTGTGCAAATCCAGCTGATTGTGATTAAACAAAGCATGGTTCAGTACACTGGGCAAAGCAAACTGTCAAGGCTTAACAGATAGATTTTTGATCTGGCTGAGGAGATTCAGCCACGGACAAATATGTTGTAGCACCAGCCATTTTTGACAGCTTGCTCATCACACCAACCATTGGCACACACTTGTGGTGCGATTATAGCAGCACAATGGCAGTGCTTTCATCTTCCCAACCATCACTGGGCTAAAGTTTCTGGATGGGAAGATGCGCCATGTACTGCAGAGGATTCCCACTTCCTGGGAGCAAGTAGATCCCTTTCCTGTTCATTCTTTGGCCATCAGTTTTGCAGCTTCCATTATAGGATTATGTTAAGAAGGGAAAAGGACACCCAAGAATGAGCTTGGCTCCCATGTCACCAAACAAAATGAAGCAAGTTTAGGAACAGGACTTCTGAGTCAGGCCCAGGGTATCCGTGAAATCCATCACGGAGGAAAGCTCATAATCAGGGCACTTGAGTAACAGCTCTCTCTCCACTGCCCTTGCAGCAGGTTGCCTCTGGATGTGGAGGCCAGTCTGCTTTTGGATAAAAGCTTTCCCTTGCCTGTGTCTTGAACCACCAGCTTTGTTGCATTCCTCCTGACAGCAAGAAAAAGAGAGCTGAGGGTCCTCTCAGGATGCAGGACTTGTGGTCCTTCAGCTGTTACTGGATGCTGGATCCCATCAGTCCAAACTACTGGCTGGAATGGCTGAAGCTGAAAGGAACCCATGGGCCTCTGCCTTGTCTGAATTCAAGTGGAAATGGCAGGGCAGCTTCTGAAAGCACCTCACAAAGGACAAGTTTTTGGGAGAGCACGGAAAGGCCAGCCAGCCAATTAGGGATTATACGGCCCAAAAGTAGCAATGTCGCCTAACACAAAACTGCCTGTTAATTTTCTACTCAGCTTATGCAGAGAAGTTGCTTCATTAATACCTAAGGCCGTAAGAAGAAAAGCAACAACCGACTGGACTGGTGTCTGTGAGGAGTGAAACAAAGGCTGGCGACCTCTCCCACAAACAACACAAAGACGACACAGGCAGGCAACAAGGGGAGGCTGAGCTGCGCAGAACAACACCATTTCCGAGAGGCAGCGCAGACAAAGACCACAGAGAATGTGACACTGAAAATATTTGGCATCAAAATGATAAGAAAAGACCGTTTTTTGGGGGGGGAGGAGAAGAGGGGTCAAGAGAGAGGCTAAGTGCCCCCCACCAAAAACAAAGGAAATACAAGGAGAAAGCCTACATGTTGTCTTTTGTCCCCATACTGGAATTCTTCTAGGCATCTTTAACCGTGAGAAAAGAAGGCTTTTCAAAAACATGAGACCCTAGGGCTGGGGAATTCTGGGAGTTGAAGTCCACACATCTTAAAGTGGCCAAGGTTGAGGAACACCGCTGTAGGGAATCACACAAAAGAAGAATGATGACCTGTTTTTGATTGTCTCAAAGTGCAGGATTTAAATAATGGATTTAAGTTACAGGAAGGGAGATTCTGGCTGCCTGTTAAAGAAAACTTCCCAACCAGAAGAAGCATTCCAGAGGGAAGCCAATGAGAGAGGAGAGAGAGGAGGCAGGCTCCCCTTTGCTGGATGTGTTCAGGCAGCGACTAGATAGCAATCTCTCGGGAATGGTTTAGCAGCAGCTTGGACTCAAAGGTACCTCCAGATTCTAGGAAGGGTCACACAACGGCTCAGTCCAACGATTGATTGAGTCTTTTACTTCCAGAACCAACTTCTGTTGATACTAGTCCAGCTGGATATTATGTAACATTAAAAAAAGTTAACATTTTCAAAAACCAATGAAATCAATTGTCCGGTTTCTCAATTTGGATGCTGTAGGATTTGCTCTTCACTATGACATTTTACATTTTATAAAGTGGTTATCAAAAGCTTTTCCCCCTTTCTTACATACTTTTTTTGGCTTCTGCATTTAGAGATAAGAGCACACACAGGGATATTTCCCTCCACTGCAAAAATGAGAGCTTTTACTTGACTTTTTTGTGGCTTCTGCATCAAGCTGGAAGCTCTCTCAAGTCTATTACTATAGCTGAGCCAGCTATTTGAATGCTGAAAATCAAGTTGCTTTTCTGAGATGAAATGATTTGTGTTAAAGGATTTCTCCATTTTTTAATGTTTGCAATGTTTTCCCCCTTTTTCTTAATACTCTTCAAAATCTAAAATCCGTTTCTCTTAAACTTGCTTTTTTCTTTTAGTTCTCCACTTATTCCTCAGGTGGTCTGGAGTTAATGTTAGGGTTAAGGGTGTGGAGTTTTCTTCTCATTTGCTTCTCCATTATATGATACCTTGGGTTAAAGATCACTAGCTGTATTGGAGCAGGAAATAAAGTGACTTTCCCAGAGGGGGAAAAAAGTAAAAAAGCAAAAACTAATTTCTGTGCCACTGTTCCTCCAAAGGAGCCCAGAGTGTTTTATGAGAACCATTCATACGTGTGTGTGCCTGTGTGCGCACGTGCGCAAGGGTGCTCTACTTCCTACAAGATCTGGTATATGATTGGGGATGGGTTCATATGCCATTCCAGATTTAAAAAAAAAACACCTGTTATTTATAGAACAAGCAAGCTACAACGGCTTCTTCTTTTTAACAGACAGCTAAACCACACAACTCATCTTGGAGAGGAATGATCTACAGCATGTCCTCACTAGCGCTGACTCTAACCCGATGGAACCTAATTGAGCCAAAAACAGTAACCGTGGTAAACCATAATGCAAGGTTGCTACAAACGAACAAGACCTGTAAATCGCTGGGAAAGCCAAAAAAAATATTCCCTTACCTTGATTCCATTAATTAGTCCATTCATTAAGGTGCTGTGCTGGGAAAAGCCTGAGGCAAGACCTGGGGGGAAAAACACACACACACCAATCAGCTTGCTTTCGGGTCAGCTTTTCAGGTAACCTTCCCCAGTCATGCTCTCTCCAGATGTGCTCTAAAAACTGGCTTGGAAAAAAAGGGAGTGGAGGATGGACATACAAATGCCCTTGCAGGTAAGAATCCCCTATCCAGAGTTTCCCTCCGCCCCCTTTATCTGCCCCCTCAAAGTATAGCCTCCAACTGTTGTTTGGCTTGGTTTCAGTCCTTCATGGCTGCCTTCTCTCCCACCCAACTTTATTATGAAAATTAAATGGGAGAACACTGGCTATAGGCATCTATCAAATATATCAGCAAAACAAATGGTTATTAAAAAGAGCTACCAAATGCAGATGTTATCCTTTTCTCTTTGTCCCTCCTTTAACTCCTTCCCTATAATCTTGCCAAAGTCTTGATGAAATCAGAGAGACATCGAAAGGGGTGTTGTCTCTCAACAGTGAAGTGGAAGCTGTCTCCAGGAAACAAAGCCAAGGAATAGCGTCTGGCACCTTCCAAGATGGATAGTTTTCTGACAGTTCAGTTCCTCCATTAAACTGAAGTACCTACTAAAATGGCAGAGGACAGACAGCTCTTTCCTGCAGGCGGCCTAGAGCCTGCCTTTCAGTTAATGGGGCCACCTCAAAGGAAGGTATGAGAAGAGGTGCCAGGCAGGTAATTGGATGGAGCATGAAAGAAAAGATGGCATGAAACAGGAAGGTATTCCATGGATCCTACACATGCAGCAAATGGCAGGGGCATCATTTTGCTCTTGCTTATCTTATTTGCACACCCTTGTTTTGATTTATAGATTTACAGTATATTCTGCTTTTCAACTTTTTGACTGGCTTCATGCATCCCACGAAGCCATAAGCTGTGAGTCTTGACTGATTCAGTGGTACACAAGCAGACTAAATAAAATAAACAAAAATGCCATAAGCAGAACGGTCTTCAATCCTGTGCTCTCAGATTCTTTCCCATGTCTTCAGGATTCTTCTAAACTAGACCAAACCAAGCCGCCTACTGTATGTATCAAGTCCTCTGCTTCAAGGACATTCCTTGGGCCTTGGTAGTGGCAGAGGAAGCAAACGGTAAATCTCTTGACACCTCATATCCACAGAACAATCCAGGAGGAAGCAACATCCTGCCAGTTCCTGCACAGCAACCATCTCAGTGGCAGCCAGAATTTGGTAAGCTGTTCTACCTGTCTGACCACCTGGGACGAACGTGACCCCCAGATCAGTGATAAACCAGTTGGTTTGATTGCAGAAGGTCAGTGGCTTAAAGCTTGGCTCTATATAAATCTGACAGCAGATGATCTGTACCTGTCCAAGACCCTGGAAAAATTCAGAGGTGCTCAACAGCCCAGTGTATGGATCTCTCTTCATTGACTGAACAGCTATGGAAATAAAAGCCACACTGCCAAATTTCAGCAGCTCAAGCTACAGGATACTCTGGGGGCAGCATGCAGCCCATGGATTACTTGATGTATCTCAGGCTAAATTATTCCACTCTGTTCATGAAGCAAATTGTCTTTTGTGTATCACCCGGGGAAAGCTTTGCTTTAAAAGAAAGCCTGGAGATACTTTCAATTTATCCACTGCATTTGGTTCATCACAGACACCACCCTGAACAACAAACTCAGCATGATTGGAAAAGTAAATAGTTGTTCACTTTGGTGAAAAGAAATCCATTCAAGCTATCTATCCTCTGTGATTTGGGGGCTTTCCACAAGCTGCAAGCGTACATTAGTTCCTGTATCTGCAAACAGTTGAGCAGTGACTCCTGGAGATGTATTTGCCAGGTTACCTTGGAGCTTTAAAGCCCACCCAGATTTCCTCTGATTAGGAAGTGCCACAGAGGACCTCTCATGCAATACAAAACAAAGTACTTGGGACCAATAAAGTGGCATTTTAATTTTGGAGAACAATTCCACAAAGAAGTTTACTTTCATGCTGTCCCATTAAGACATTGTAAATTACAGTTGAAAGCCAGTTTGTTGTAGTGGTTAAAGCACCATGATAGAAACCATGGGACTGTGAGTTCTAGTCCTGCCTTAGGCAGGGAGCCAGCTAGGTGACCCTGGGCCAGTCCCTCTCTCTCAGTCCTAGGAAGCTGGCAGTAGCAAACCACTTCTGAAAGATCATGCCATGAAAACTGCAGAGATTAATCCAGGCAGTCACCAGGAGTCAACACTGACTCAAAGGCACCAAAAAGAGAGCCAGTTTGGTGCAGTAGTTAAGGCACCAGGGTAGAAACCAGGAGACCATGAGTTCTAGTCCTGCCTTGGGCACGAAGCTGGATGGGTGACCTTGGGCCAGTCGCAATCTCTCAGCCATAGGAAGAAGCAGGCAATGGCAAACCACTTCTGAAATCTTGCCAAGAAAACTGCAGGGACTTGACCAGGCAGTCACCAGGAGTCAAGCCTGACTCAAAGACACGCCCCTCCACACAAAAAATACAGTCTGTCCATCCAGCTTCTTTTATAACTTCTGTTGACCTGGAACAAAATTACTCCCTGTTAGCATCAGGATGGTAAGCAACCCCAAGGCCAAAGAAAAAAAACCCCTAAGAAAATAACATTGCTGCATGGTACATATATGGGATCACCAATTCCATCTTTATTCTACATAAGCCATTATACATATTTTAATGCACTGCTCACAAACCACAAATAAATATTAAAAACAGAAGTAACAAATGGACAATATTCTAATTTAATGCTTCCGAAAAGAAAACAGTTTGGGGTGATAAGGGGGAGTTTTTTGTTTGGAAGAAGGAGTCCACTGGAGTTGGGCAGCTAATAAATTTACACAAACAATTAAATAAAGCCATGAGCAATGTTTTGTTTTGAAGTTAAAAGGAATCTTCAGCTAGGCTTCCATAATTCTAAGGCTTAGTTCATATAACATACTGAGCTAGATTTACTGAATCAGTCAAAATGGTTGGATTCACACACACCGTAAGCTCTGGTTTACAAGACACAATGGCTGGTATACAAAAATATGCTAAGCTGCCTAGAACTCTAGAGAGCAGAAATGCGTCAATAAATACATAAACAAACAAACAAACAAACCATAACTATGTTATTCCCTTTTGAGATAAACGATCTTCTGCAGAGTGCAGAAAAAGAAAGAAATATTTAGCTCAAGGCATAAAATGAGGAAAAGAAGTATAGCTGCATCAGTTCATATCAACACCATTCACTATCCATCTCCATATTTTTCTATCCTTGCAAACTATTCTTACTTCAGCTATGTCTACTTTACATATTACTTTTTGTTCTTGAAACTTCTCGCCTCTCTTTTTTTTTAGGCTCTCATCAACTACAGTATCTTGAACCAGGACTTTCTTAGTCTTCCTCTCAACCCCCCCCTCCTTCCTTCATACAATAACTTATTTCACCAACTTGTTAGTTGCTCCAATTGCCAAAGCAATGCGAGGCAGTGATTTGTGATTTGATCCTCATTTATTCTATGTGACCAAACTAGCTCACCCAATGACCAGCTGAAGAGCAAAATTCTGATATGCAACATAGAGGTAGTCCTCAAGTTATGACTGCAGTTGGGACTGGGATTTTATTTTTATTTATTTTATTTATCATATTTTTATCACTGCCCATCTCCCTCATACGTGGGACTCTGGGCAGTTCACAAATATGGTAGTAAAGCGCGATGTCATGTGATTGCATTGCTTAGCGACGGCAATCCAGGCAGTCCTGGTTGTTGTAACCCAAGACATGCAAGTCATTAAGTGGGAAGCGGAGGGAGTTCCAGGTAAGGAGTGTGGGGGTGCTGCAAGGGAGTGGGGGAGGCTGTGTGTGAGTTGGGGGAAGGGGGTGCTGTGGTGCGGCGTGAACTCAGGAAGGCTGGGAAAGGAGAGTACAGGGTGTGTGCGCATGTGCGAGCACAGGGAGGGCAGGAAAGTGTGGGGTGCGCGCATGCAAGTGCAGGGAGACTGAGGAAAGAGGGTGCAGGGTCTGTGTAAGCACAGGGAGGGTGTGGGGTGTGTGCGAGTGCAGGGAGGCCGGGGAAGGGGTGTGTGGTGCATGCAAACAAAGAAAGACTGGCGGGGGGTGGGGGGAGAGACTTACCCAAGCAACTTGCTACCTTCCCTACTGGGTTCCCCATTGACTTTGCTTGTGGGAAGCTGGCAGGGAAGATTGCAAATGGTGATCGCATGACCATGGGATGCTGCAACTGGTCGTTAGTGCGAGCTGGTTACCAAGCACCCGATGCTGTAACGGCTGGTACTTTGAGGACCAGTTGTAAGTCCCTCTGTTCAGCACTGTCGTAACTTCGAATGGTCACTGAATGAATGGTGGTAACTCGAGGTCTACCACTATAGTAAAAAACAACTTATATTACGGCCTAGTTCCGGTGCAGGCAGCATTACTTCCCTTAGCAGGGATTGTACTTTTAAATGTTACATTTTCAGCTTAGGACAGCCACAGGGCTAACGATGTGGCCCAAGGGAAAAAGTGACATCTTCAGCACATGTAGGGGTGCCTGCAGTGCACTGGGACTTGGTTCAGTGTAATGTATGAATCCAGCCAGTGCCCTGCATACAAGAGTGAAGCTAGTAGACCCATCAGCCTGACATCTGCCCAATTTCAATCAACAGACTGCTCTACAATAACACTATAAAGGCCAGCTTTTATAACTCCTTAGCTTTCAATACCGTTTTCATGTTCTCGCTTGTACGCTGCATTAGTGAAAGGAGAACAGACGTAGCCAAGAATTGATGAATTTAACTGTTCAGAATATATGATTTTTGTCTTTCAAGCACTTGACAGAGGACTTCCAGACATCAAAAAGAACTTTTACCCAGCTAGCTGAAACTTATCAAGTAGCATCAGACTACTGGAAATGCAAGCAGCTGAAACAAACAAGATTAAAACGATAAAGGCCATCACTGTAACTCAGAAGATCACAGATGCACAGCTTAATGTAAGAGCTGATGTGAACCCTGGAAAGAATCCAGATGCTTAATTCACAAGGTAGCTAAGAGAATGTTTCCCTGTTCTGCACAAAGGCAATCTATATTGAAGCCTAACATGACTACCTTCTGCAAAGGATCGTTACCTTGTCGTGGTGCTGGAGCTTGAGCACCTCAATGATGCCGTGAGCTAAACCGTGAAGGGCCACCCAAGACGGGAAGGTCATGACAGAGAGGTCAGACTAAACGCGATCCCTGGGGAAGGTAATGGCAACCCACCCCAGTATTCTTGCCGTGAAAACTAAATGGATCAGTACAATCAGAGATATGCCGGTATACCATCGGAAGATGAGACCCCCAGGTCGGAAGATGGTCAAAATGCTACTGGGGAGGAACAGAGGATGAGCTCAACTAGCCCCAGACGTGATGACGCAGCTAGCTCAAAGCCGAAAGGACGGCTAGCGGCCGACGGTGCTGGTGGTGAACGGCGAATCCGATGTTCTAAGGATCAACATACCATTGGAACCTGGAATGTAAGATCTATAAGCCAGGGCAAATTGGATGTGGTTATTGGTGAGATGTCAAGATTAAAGATAGACATTTTGGGTGTTGGTGAACTGAAATGGACTGGAATGGGCCACTTCACATCAAATGACCACCAGATCTACTACTGTGGACAAGAGGACCACAGAAGAAATGGAGTAGCCTTCATAATTAATAGTCAAGTGGCTAAAGCAGTGCTTGGATACAATCCAAAAAACGACAGAATGATCTCAATTCAAATTCAGGGCAAGCCATCTAACATCACAGTGATCCAAATATACGCCCCAACCACAGATGCTGAAGAAGCTGAAGTAGAGCAGTTCTATGAGGATCTGCAGCACCTACTGGACAACACGCCTAAAAGAGATGTTATTTTCATCATGGGAGACTGGAATGCTAAGGTCGGCAGTCAAATGACACCTCGAATTACAGGTAAGTATGGCCTGGGAGAACAAAACGAAGCAGGACACAGGCTGATAGGATTTTGCCAAGACAACTCACTCTGCATAACAAACACTCTCTTCCAACAACCTAAGAGACGGCTTTATACATGGACTTCTCCAGATGGACAACACCGAAATCAGATTGACTACATCCTTTGCAGCCAAAGGTGGCGGACATCTATACAGTCAGTAAAAACAAGACCCGGAGCTGACTGTAGTTCCGATCACGTACTTCTTCTTGCACAATTTAGGATCAGACTCAAGAGATTAGGGAAGACCCACAGATCAGCTAGATATGAGCTCACTGATATTCCTAAGGAATATGCAGTGGAGGTGAAGAATCGATTTAAGGGACTGGACTTAGTAGATAGGGTCCCGGAAGAACTCTGGACAGAAGTTCACAACATTGTTCAGGAGGCGGCAACAAAATACATCCCAAAGAAAGAGAAAACCAAGAAGGCAAAATGGCTGTCTGCTGAGACACTAGAAGTAGCCCAAGAAAGAAGGAAAGCAAAAGGCAACAGCGATAGGGGGAGATATGCCCAATTAAATGCAAAATTCCAGAGGTTAGCCAGAAGAGATAAGGAATTATTTTTAAACAAGCAATGCGCGGAAGTGGAAGAAGACAATAGAATAGGAAGGACAAGAGACCTCTTCCAGAAAATTAGAAACATCGGAGGTAAATTCCAGGCAAAAATGGGTATGATCAAAAACAAAGATGGCAAGGACCTAACAGAAGAAGAAGAGATCAAGAAAAGGTGGCAAGAATATACAGAAGACCTGTATAGGAAGGATAACAATATCGGGGATAGCTTTGACGGTGTGGTCAGTGAGCTAGAGCCAGACATCCTGAAGAGTGAGGTTGAGTGGGCCTTAAGAAGCATTGCTAATAACAAGGCAGCAGGAGACGACGGCATCCCAGCTGAACTGTTCAAAATCTTGCAAGATGATGCTGTCAAGGTAATGCATGCTATATGCCAGCAAATTTGGAAAACACAGGAATGGCCATCAGATTGGAAAAAATCAACTTATGTCCCCATACCAAAAAAGGGGAACACTAAAGAATGTTCAAACTATCGAACAGTGGCACTCATTTCACATGCCAGTAAGGTAATGCTCAAGATCCTGCAAGGGAGACTTCAGCAATTTATGGAGCGAGAATTGCCAGATGTACAAGCTGGGTTTAGAAAAGGCAGAGGAACTAGGGACCAAATTGCCAATATCCGCTGGATCATGGAAAAAGCCAGGGAGTTTCAGAAAAACATCTATTTCTGTTTTACTGACTATGTGGACCATAACAAATTGTGGCAAGTTCTTAGCGGTATGGGGATATCAAGTCATCTTGTCTGCCTCCTGAAGAATCTGTATAACGACCAAGTAGCAACAGTAAGAACAGACCACGGAACAACGGACTGGTTTAAGATTGGGAAAGGAGTACAGCAGGGCTGTATACTCTCACCCTACCTATTCAACTTGTACACAGAACACATCATGCGACAAGCTGGCCTTGAGGAATCCAAGGCTGGAGTTAAAATCGCTGGAAGAAACATTAACAATCTCAGATATGCAGATGATACCACTTTGATGGCTGAAAGTGAAGAGGAACTGAGGAGCCTTATGATGGTGAAAGAAGAAAGTGCAAAAGCTGGTTTGCAGCTAAACCTCAAAAAAACCAAGATTATGGCAACCAGCTTGATTGATAACTGGGAAATAGAGGGAGAAAATGTAGAAGCAGTGAAAGACTTTGTATTCCTAGGTGCGAAGATTACTGCAGATGCTGACTGCAGTCAGGAAATCAGAAGACGCTTAATCCTTGGGAGAAGAGCAATGACCAATCTCGATAAAATAGTTAAGAGCAGAGACATCACACTGACAACAAAGGCCCGCATAGTTAAAGCAATGGTGTTCCCCGTAGTGACATATGGCTGCGAGAGCTGGACCATAAGGAAGGCTGAGAGAAGGAAGATCGATGCTTTGGAACTGTGGTGCTGGAGGAAAATCCTGAGAGTGCCTTGGACTGCCAGAAGATCAAACCAGTCCATACTCCAGGAAATAAAGCCAGACTGCTCACTTGAGGGAATGATCGTTGTTGTTCATTCGTCCAGTCGCTTCTGACTCTTCGTGACTTCATGGACCAGCCCACGCCAGAACTTTCTGTCGGTCGTCAACACCCCCAGCTCCCCCAGGGACGAGTCCGTCCCCTCTAGAATATCATCCGTCCACCTTGCCCTTGGTCGGCCCCTCTTCCTTTTGCCCTCCACTCTCCCCAGCATCAGCACCTTCTCCAGGGTGTCCTGTCTTCTCATCATGTGGCCAAAGTATTTCAGTTAGCAGGCTTGGTATGGTAACTTAAATTTTCGTCCCTCATGGAGGGTGGAAAGGAGTGTGGGAACCTATGATTTACCTGGCCTGTAAATCCTCCCCCCCCCCCCGCTCCAGGATTCAGCTCGTCAAAACAAAGACGTTAGAGGGGGGGGGAGGGAATGACTACCTTTTATCTAGTGGGACTATGACTGTCCTCATTGAGGCTCAGCATTTCTAAATTTGAAAGCCCCCAACATCTGTTAACAGATAGCCTTCTACACCCAGGCAAGGGCTGTCCTGCAACCATGACCCCTATTCCTCAATTCACAAAGGCCCCTTTCCATGCTATGTTAAAGTCACGACCAGGAGGCAGTGCTTCACCCCGTTCATCTTTATGGGGACTTGCCAGCCAGATGTTATTTTATGGGTTCAAACCCTCTGCTAGGAATTGAACTCAGGGGCCTTTGCACTTGACATGACTCCAGATGGTTTGGGTTTGATTGAGGGCGTTGGGTGAACCCTGGAAGTGGGCTTCCCGCAACCAGGCTCAAGGTGTCGTGCGAACGCGGCCCCTGCGCGACATCTGCTTGCCCTCTCAGCGAGGGGGGGCGGGCAATGCCGCGGCCTCCTCCGCCGGGTTGCTGCGAGGACAAAGCAACCCACCTGAGGAGAACCACTGCCCCGCCGAGCCCACCTCGCACGGCTGCTGCGAGGAAGGGCCCCTTTTCTCCGTTTCCACACCTTTCTCCTCAGGGCGGACCGGCACCACTGCGCATGCGCGCGCAAGCAGGCAGACAGAACGGAGTCGTTCGGAGGCAGCGCGCGCAAAAGCCCCGCCCCGCCCCGCCCCGCCCCGCCCCGCCCGTGCAAAGCAATGTGGTCTCGCTCAAACTAAGCCCGCCCGTGTTTTCTTTAGCCATTCGGATACCGCCCTCCGCCCTCAGCTCCGCCTACCCGCTCAGGCACCTCTAGCATCCAATCATATGTGACTTATTCCTTCCCTTCCCGCTCACTCGCAGCTCCTCCCATCTATCCATCGCAACCGTTATTCACTTTCTAACCTCCCAGCTAGGCCGCGCCCATCTCACTTTATAAGCCAATCGTCCATCTTCTCGCACTCATGTTCCCGCCCACCTACTCCGTGGCGGCTCTCTCAGCCAATCCTTTATCTTTCTCTCTCCTCCCCATCCACCCACCCTATTGGCTCCTTGGCCCGCCCTCTCCAACCTTCGCTGAGTTCAGATTGACATGCTTCACCCGGGCTTCGAGATCGTAGATCTTTTTTTCCCCTGCACCTGTGATCATCCACCGTGTTTTTTCCTTTTGGGGTCAGCAGCATTGTCGAGAGCACAAAAAAGGAGTAAGAAATAGTAAAACCAAAGACATTAAAAGGAAGAGATGAGAAAAAGAAAACAAAATGTAGATAATCTAATGCTTGCTTCTCAACCTTGGTAACTTTTAAGATGAGTGGACTTCAACTCCCAGAATTCCCCAGCCAGCATGGCTGGGGAATTCTGGGAGTTGAAGTTCGCACATCTTAATCTTGCCAAGGATAAGAAACACCAGAGATCTCCATTCCTTAACCACCTTTGCTTCCAGAACATCCATTCACTGCATCCTACATTGCCTTTCATATATAAACTTACCTTTTTGTTTGAGGATCTCATCCATAGCTCCATCCAGCTATGACTATCTTGGTCTCCACCTTCCTTTCAACCCATTCACTCTTCTGTCATATGTTTATTTTACAGTTTGGTCCCCATTCATGATTAAAGCACCTCAAGATAATTTCTCTTCCACTGGTTACCCACTTTTGCATTCAACTCACATTCATTCATTACTCTTCTGGGGAGTGTGGATTTGCTTGTGGTTGTTGCCCAATTTTTACCACCTTTTGTTCCTTGTCTTTATTATTGTGTTGTTTTATTGTTCTTTGTGTTTTCATTGGTGAAATGCCCAGAATCGCTGGGAGTCAGGCAGTGTAAAAATCAATCAAATCAATCAATCAATCAATCAATCAATCAATCAATTATATAAAGAGCAATGTCACATGACTGCGCTGCTTAGCAACAGCAGTTCCAGCAGTCCCCAGTTACCGTTGTTAGGCAAATCACCGCAGGTCATCAAGCGAGGACCTCACATGACAGCGACTTCCAACTTCCTGCCAGCTTCCCCATTGACTTTGCTTGTGGGAAGCTAGCAGGGAAGGTCGGAAATTGTGATCACATATATATATATATATATATTGAATAGGATCCTTTCTTGTTTTGCCAACCACGGTTTCTTAAGTATCTCATTTGCACTGCCTTCAGCCTGCTTTATGTTTCTCCTGTATGATCCTCCTATAACCAACACTTGTTCAGTGACCGTTCACACTTGCGACTACGCTGAACAAATACTAATTACGACCGGTCCTCAAAGTTCCAGCGGTTGTAGCACCACCACGGTCATGTGATCACAATTTCCGACCTTCCCTGCTGGCTTCCCACAAGCAAAGTCAATGGGGAAGCTGGCAGGAAGTTGGAAGTCGCTGTCATGTGAGGTCCTCACTTGATGACTGGTGATTTGCCTAACAACGGTAATTGGGGACTGCTGGAACTGCTGTTGCTAAGCAGCGCAGTCACGTGACGTTGCTCTTTATGACCGCATCAGTTAGGGATGGAAATTCTGGTCCCAATTACCATTGTTAAGCAAGGACTACCTGTATAGCTAACTCTCACATCAATATCACAAAATGGCCAGAACCATGGTTTATATGCAACCATTTTTGCTTTTAACAAACCTTCATTTCTCACAATAGACCACATCCTATCAGCATTTACACCTCTTAGAATTTCTCCATTTTCCCCATCTTTAGTAAACATTCTACCAGGGTGCACACATTCACCTGAATAATAATAATAATAATAGTAATAATAATAATTTGTGTTCCTTTGCCAAAGCATGGTGCAAATCAGAAAAAAACACTGTAAATACAAAATTCCACCCAAGACAGTTAGTTCACAACTTAATAACCAAACCAGTAAATAAATACTAATACTAAAACAATTTCAACAACCACACCTATTTTCAAAAAAACTCCTTTTGGTATGAATGTATATATTTCTAAAATTCAAATGAAGCAGGCATTAAGCTAAGAACTGTTAAGATAAATCACAGTAGGATGGGAGAGCAAGACCCCACCATAATCCATTAATCAAATAAAATAAAAATAAGGAAAGCTTAGTTTATTTGGCTCTCTAAAAGGTAAAGAAAACAGTCGAGCTAGATGAGGTTCCTTGTCTTAAAGAAGACTACTTTCTCAAGCTTTTTCATTTTTGGCTTCATATTTTTTTTTCATAGCAACTATAACATTTATATCACCAATGATACCTGCTAATGTATAGAAAAGACAGGGAATAACCTTTTCTTAACAAGCATAACCAAAGTTTTCTTCAAGGTTTTTGGTCATTTGTGATCCTTCACTCCACTTTCCTTGTCAAACGCAATAACTTTGGTGTTTGATACATCAGTGTTCAGATCTGCATTTTTCCTTGCATCATACAATTAACCTAACATTGGCTGCAAATTGTGAGAATCGTACTCACGGAATAAATTTGACAAAGTCTTGAGAAGCAGCAAAAAGATTTTATTAACGTTCTTGCAAGGACAGGTGCCCAGCCAAAATAGGCACACCCCTTCACCCAAAGCATGCAGTTTTATTCTCTACCCCCAGCCGGTGAAATCCCTCCTCCTGTTCCCCATTGGATAGGTACTTGGGAGTTCACAGCCTATCCGAGACGCCTTAGATTTTGCAGGAAGTCCCGCCTCTGTTTATATCTCCCATTCCTCACTTTTTACCTCCCCCAGTCCCCTATTTATTCTTTTCCTTACAAGGCAGCTAGCCCCCTTGGAGTAAGTAGGTCGGGGTCGTGTCTGACCACAAAGTTCGCTAGGACTGGTGTTGAGCATATTTTCAGCATCAGTTAGGCAGCTTCTTTCCTTAACACCTGTCAGCATAGAGATATTATCTTCTGTTCCCCTGACCACATATTCCACATCCTTAATATACGGTCAAGCAATTCTAGCTACTAGAAAGCAAGCTTCAGTTAGCAAGTTACTGAGAAAGCAAGTCCTGTTCTATTGCAGGCCTTGGAAAAACAACATCGCTATCCCCCCTTTCTCACAAAATCATTTGTGTTCTCAACCAGCAACATGGCCATGTTGGCATACAAAAGCTGGCTGGGGAATTCTGGGAGTTGGAGTCCACCCATCTGAAAGCTTCCAAGGTTGAGAAACTCTGGTCTAATGGCTTTATGCGAGCTACACTCTGAAAGGATGGAAAAAGAATAACTGAGCCAGAGAAACCCTCTTTGGCCACCTGCTGCGTCTCTGCTTACAGCTCATCTTTTTATCTCCAGCGACACACCCCGTGGAGTTATGTTTCACTGCTTCAAGGTTCCTGGCAACATGGTTTTCCCACGACATTTGCTCTGGATGGTCCAAATTCATTCTTCTTCTTTTTAATTGGGAGTTTGTTTGTTTGTTTGGTCTGTGCAAAGAAAGGAAACATTTTTTGTTTGCCTGCTTGTTCCTCTATTGCAAAAAATTGTGGGCATTCATTCATAAGTGGCCTTGGTGGGAAGGAGGTGGGCTGTGCAGAAGCGAAGACCAGCTCTCCGTCATCAAAGAAGAAGTTTGCGGGTTCAAGATGGAAGACTCTCGGCCTAAGAAAACCCCAGTGATTGCTGCCCTTGAGACAGGTTGGGGGGAAAGGGGTGGTTATACTTTAGGGTGGTGTGGCCATTGGTGCATGAACCTAGCCTGTGTGGATTGTAAACCATGGTTTGTGGCTTCGTGTGTTTTGTGAACCCAGCCAATTGTGGGTTAAGCAAAGCATGCTTTTGTATACAGGTAGTCCTCGCTTAACTACCACAATTGAGACTGGAATTTCTGTTGCTAAGTAAAGCAGTCATTAAGCGAATCCAACTCGATTTTATGACCTTTTTTGCGATGGTCATTAAGTGAATCACCATGGCCGTTAAGTGAACTACGCAGTTCCCCATTGATTTTGCTTGCCAGAAGCCAGCCGGGAAGGTCGAAAATGGTGATCATGTGACCACGGGATACTGTGACAGTCATAAATGTGAACCAGTTGCCAAGTGCCCAAATCATGATCGTGTGACTGCGGGGATGCTGCGATGGTCGTAAGTGTGAGCACCAGTTATAAATTGGATTTTTCAGCACCATCATAAGTCTGAACCATCACTAAACAGATGGTCATTAAGTGAGGACTACTCGTGTTCCATAAACACGACCAGGGAGTTGTTGTTAGTTAAATGCATTGAACTACAAATGATTCCCCTTATTCAAGAGTAATCTTCTGTAGCCCACTCAGAATGATTATTTCAGAAAATCTCTGATTTTTGAAGTCTCTTGTTAACATCTTTGCTCTGGAAAGCCAGTGTGGTATAGTGACTAAACTGTCGGACTGTGACACTCAGGTGGAAGCTCATCCTCAGCTGCCTGGGCCAGTCAGTCTCTGAACCCAATCTGCTTTACAAGGTTGTTGTTCTGGGGATAAGATGGTGATCCGCTTGCAAGAAGTGTTGAGGAATGGTGGGACATAAGCCTAACAAATAAATACCCGGTCCAGTGATATTTTCCTTTAAGCGGGATATGTTCATGAAGTTAATGAAGAAGAATAAAGAAAAATAAAATTTTGTTCCCATGTCCCCTTAGGACCCGGACCTGGATGTTACAGCTTACCTCCAACAATTGGATTTGTCAACCATGACTACACCCGCTTCACCAGTCCTGCTTATTCCTTTCGTCAGAGGCTCAACAATGAGGGTGAGCAACATCGCTGTTGAGTGTTACGACATGTGAGACAGGGATCGTCCATCTCCAGAGGTTGTTGCACGAAAACTCCCATCATCCATAATGGTGTCTGATAGGAGATGGAGACCTATACAGTACCACCTTCCCTGCCTTTCAAACAAGGAAAACCCAAGACAAGATAAAACATTTGGTTTTAATGTGTTTGATCTTTTTGCTTTTAGGGATGTAAACTGTCAGGAGTCCACCTAGATTAGATGGAATGTAATACAGGTAGTCCTCAGTTTACGACCATTCGTTAAGAAGACTGTTTTTATTGTGCTGTTTTATTGTTTTACTGTTTTTATTTTATTTATTTATTTAATGTTTATCCCGCCTTTATTATTTTTACAAATAACTCAAGGCGTCGAACATGCCTAATACTCCTTCTTCCTCCTCTTTTCCCCACAGCAACAACCCTGTGAGGTGGATTGGGCTGAGAGAGAGGGACTGGCCCAAGGTCACCCAACTGGCTTCCATGCCTGAGGTGGGACTAGAACTCACAGCCTCCTGGTTTCTAGCCCAGCACCTTAACCACTAGACCAAACTGGCTCTTATATTGTATTTTAATTAATGTTTTATTCCTATTTTATGTAAACTGCCAAGAGTCGCTCTCTGAGTGAGATGGGTGGGGAATACATTTGATAAACAAATAAAAAATAATAAATCTTGTGTGCTGAAGGGTGCCCAGCCACCTCTTGGCATCTCCAGATAAAGGATCGAGTTTGATCATCTGATCTGCTTTGAGACAGATGCCTATGGAATTCATATGTGTTGGTCTCTTCTCTTTGGGCACCCGAAACCTCACCCTCTAATCTTGGTGCTTCCATGCAAAGTGCAGTAGAGTTAATGGGCAAACACTCTCTTGAGTGTTCCTGTTGACCTGGTGACTCGGTAGACCAGTATTTCTCAACCTTGGCAACTTTAAGGTGCGTAGACTTCAGGCTCCCAGAATCCTAATGCTAGAATAGAATAACCTGAAGCATGAACCCTAATGAAGGCCCACTTACAAATGGCTCTCTTGTTTTCCTTTTTTCTCAGGCCAAGATGCAAGTCCCGGACCCTGTTACTACGTGCCACCTGAGCTCACGCGCTTTGGCAGAACGAAGGGTCCTTCTTACTCCATGCTGGGACGAGCAAAACCTCCAGGTCAGCTACAGGCAGCAAAGGGAGTAGGGGTGGGGACATAAATCAACAATTGCAGAAGAGACACCAAGATCAGGAAGGCTACATTTATCTTTATTTGCATATAATTTTTCTCGGCCCGTGGTGACATGCATGGAATTGCACTTCATCCAGATTTTGCAGTCTTCAGAAGCTGGTTTTTTTTAAGTCAAGATGGGCGGCGAAGAAATGCGATTGATAAATAAATAAATAAATTTGTTTTAAAAATGCAAACTATAACAAGGATCTGGTGAAATATTAGTTCGTATTAGCTCAGAGGCTCGTAAAGCTAAACTGGGAAGTCCCAAAAAACACCCTGGAAGAAGCCAGGGGCAAATTATTGTTGTCAATAAAACAGCATGGCCGTGCCCACGAAGTTGTCAGCCCTGTGAGGTAGGCCAGGTCAAGAAACAGCCACCACAGGGATTCCAGGAATGCAACTTTATCGTTGTAGGAAAGAATAGCAGAATTTTGAAATCTGTCTCTCTTCCCCATCTTATACCAAACAAGATCAAGACAGGGTCCTTTTGAGTCTCTTTCTCAGCCTGTTTCTTCCCTTCCCGCTATGTTGCTCAACCTTGGCAGCTTGAAGATGTGTGGACTTCAACTCCCAGAATTCCCCAGCCAGTTGTACACATCTTCAAGCTGTCAAGGTTGAGAAACACCGCCTTAAGGGTTCATCGTTCTGCTCCTGCGTCCCAAGGCCAAGTCTACATTCTCACAAAAGTTACTAGAAGGTGAATTCAGTCCTAAGGAGATTTGTCTTTCCCTGTCCCTGAGCAAAACAGCTGGATGAGTGTCAGCCCTTCGAGGTAGACCAGACTAGGACACTAAAGTCATGAATGCTAACACTTCTCTTATTATAAGGTTACAGTAACAGAATCTTCCAAGTCTGAATGCTCTTCCCCCTTCCTTCCGTTTATTTTTGTGAGAACTAGGGAGGGTCGAATCTGAGACGCTTTTTCAAATTACATTTCTGCCCCGGACTCAGATTTCTCTTATCTGATGTTGTCTTGATTGTGGCTCTTCCTGCTGTTCATCAAGGTTATTCCTACTGCCCATTACTATGAGTCTCAAAAGTCCACATTCATTTCTCTGCATCTCCTCCAGGTCTGCCTCAGACTCCTGGGCCGGGCACATACAGTCTGGAGAAGCCCTGGCTCTCCTTTCAGCAGAGGGCACCCTCCTTCTCCATAGGTGCCCGCACCAAATCTCGGCCAGTGGATCCTGTTCCAGCCCCCAACAGCTACGCCCTCCCCTCACTGCTCGGGCCATGGATTCCCAGAAAACCTTCCAACCCCGCACGTGCCATCTCTGGCAGGAATGCCAAAGCCAGCGCTTCGAAGGATCCTTGCCAAACGCCAGGCCCAGGAAGCTACAACACCCCTGCCCCCGGCATCTCTTTGTGCCACCCACCAGCTTTCTCCATGCTGAGGAGGCTCCAGAGGCCCACAAGGGGCTTCCAGAGTCCAGGGCCAGGGTCCCACAGCCCAGAAAAGGTGACCGTTCACAGGGCAGGGGCCCCTTCTTACTCCTTTGGGGTTCGTCACTCAGAATACCTCATGCCATTCATCGCGGATGCTCCAGAGTGGTAGGGCAGCAGAAGTGAGAGGTTTTCTGGAGCATATGTTTTGAACCTCAGGTCAGTGCAACTCAATCAAATGTTGCTCTCCAGTACCAATGGAAGACAATTTCTGTAGCTCAGGGTTGAACTGTGGAGTCCTTGGTGCCCTCTGAGCTTGTTTGTTTCAGTCAAGCAGAAAACAATGCCCCAATCAAGGAACTACCAAGGAGAAAACCACACCCCCACCAACACTGGCAGGGCAAGCTGCTGTATATAAACAGGTAACAAACTCCACACTCCCTTGCACTGATGATGTTACCTAGTTAGGTAATGAGACATCTAAAAGCGAACAACCAAGCTCAGAGCGCACCAAGGACTCCATTGCTCTCCTGTTCTATGTAAAGTTCAAGTCTCCTTCAAGCTGAGCTCAATGTCTAGTGACCACATCAGTGCAATTTTCTTAATAACAATTTGGAAATGGTTGGCTATTGTTTCTTTACAGGTTTTTTTTTCAATTTCCCAGCCTAGCCTAGAGCTCTGGGATCACCTGGTGGTCTCCCATCCAAGCACCAACCACATTGGACCCTGTTTTGTTTTTTGGAGGAAGCCAGGGCCAAGGTAAAGTCATTGAGTGAGGGCTACCCCTGTATCTAGCTTTCACCTCCAGCTGGACAGTAAATGCTTTGGAATGTTTTTAGAAAAAAGCACAGTCCATGTTTAATGTCCACCTGAGAGCAATTTGCTTCATTTTCACCTAACTTGCCTCATTTTATCTTTTATCCACAAGGGGATGATAGAATGCTTGAATGCGCTGAGATTTCTCACCTCTGTGTTTTGCAGATCTGCAACTCTGAGCATTGGTAAAACGCAGCATCCCAGGCATCATGAGACAAAACAAATTATCTTTACTTTGCTGTGTTCTTTCCCTGTCAGTGGGACTGCAGGATTATTCGAGAGGGTAAATGTGAAAGAAAAACAAGAGAAAAAAAATGATCTTGATGCCTTTGTAGTTACAAGTCCACTGTGTTTCATCTGTCTCAGGATGATTGCATGAACGTTGCAAGATCCCTTCTGTACCACATTTCATCCCTGTAGTGCCGTGCTTAAACCAGCCTTTTTCAACCTTTGACCCTGCAGGAACCCCTGAAATATTTTCCAGGCCCTGGGGAACACCTGCACATTCAGGCTCAAATACAGGCCAGAAGTTACCAAATTATTGTATTTGTTTCATGGGTAGGCCTGTATAGATGCATGAACAGTGTTCTTAAACTCAAAATAAAGAATGAAACTTACCTCTTTAATGGGAAATTGCCTGAAGTTGAAATAATTTTTTAAATAAATTGTGATCTCCCAGGGAACCCCAAGTGACCTCTTGTGGAGCCCGGGGGTGCCATGGAACCCTGGTAGAGAAACCCTGGCTTAGACACATCAGCGCAGTGCAGCAGAAGGAAAGAAACTCGATAGCCTAGTACATATACTACGTTAAGATACTTTTAAAAAAATGTTTTAGCACTGCGCTTGGGGACGTTTGGAATGGACAGCAGGGATGTTGAAACTCAATGGAAAGCCACAGCCAAGGACACAAGCTGGGATTACAGAAACAATGATAAAAGGATTTCTAATGAAACAAAGATATTATCTGCTACCCTAGAGAGCAAAGGATTAGACGTAAATGAAACGATAGGAGGTTTTGGTCAAATGTTCGAAGAGACATTTGGAAGTTCAGGGCAGTTTGAGTCAAAGAGGCCCCGGACAGTGATCTCCCCGGGCTGAGTTCTTCAAGCGAAAGCTGGTGAGATATCTCTTGGGGTTGATGGGTAGACCTAGGAAGCATTCCATCTTTTTGTGGCCCATCCGACTCTAGGAATCTTTGTTATCAGAATTAAGCAGTGGGTCAGAACAGCATTCCCCCCCACCCCCCAAAAGGGAAGGGAGGTTTCTTTTATTTTTACCTACAACCAACATCTCCAATTTTATTTTTTCTTTGTTATTGCTGCCGTCAGACAGCGTCAGGGAACTGGAAAGTTCTTTAGATATGGGGAGGGGTGTGTGTGTGGAGAAGAGAGGCATGAATCCTCCCACATCCCTGCTAAGGATTCTCCTAAGCTATGAAGAGTTTTTGGGCTGAATGGCCATGGTCTAGTTTTCATTTCAGCCGCAGCCATGGCTGTTATCTTGAGATGTGGAGTGAGGTAATTTGTGAAACAGCTCACAAGTACAGTAACTGCACAGGGACTGACTGAGCTCTGCACCTGGTAAGCTGATCTCTGACTGGTCCATCTCATGGGAGTCCAAGAAAGTCCTAGTTCCTGATTGGTTCCTCTAGGTAGACTTCCAGTTGGTCTATTTTGGAGAAATTCCATGAGAACCAGGTCCTGATTGACCTGTCCTTGAGCCAGGGGTGTAAGTAGGTTTCTGACTGATCTATTTTGAAGAAATTCCATGAGAACCAGGTCCTGATTGACCTGTCCTTGAGCCAGGTAGGTAAGTAGGTTTCTGACTGGTCTATTTTGAAGAAATTCCATGAGAACTGGTTCCTGATTGGCCTGTCCTTGAGCCAGGGGTGTACGTAAGTTTCTGACTGGTCTATTTTGAAGAAATTCCATGAGAACTGGTTCCTGATTGGCCTGTCCTTGAGCCAGGGGTGTACGTAAGTTTCTGACTGGTCTATTTTGAAGAAATTCCATGAGAACTGGTTCCTGATTGGCCTGTCCTTGAGGCAGGATAGTGTTGATGTTCTTTCTGGTGAGGCTGGTGCAGATTCTTTTATTTATTTATTTGTCAACATTTATCAAATTTTTGATTAGTTAAAATGGCCATTCAGTCTTGGTGTGGTCTAAAGGTGGGACTTAGGCTTTGCTGATTTTCAAAATTCAAAGACTATCCACCTCGCTGGAGACTCACACTGGGATGAGTCCTAAAACTCGCCAGCATCTCATCCGTTGAACATGCCGGTCATTCTGTAGAAGAGGCAGAGTTAAAGAGATGCCCCCGCCAGCCTCTACCGTAACTCAGTTCTGCTCTCAACCGGCTTGCAAAATTCCAGAAAATTTAGCAATAAAATGCTGGCTGGGGAATTCTGGGAGCTGTAATCCACCCATCTTAAAGTTGCTGAGGTTGAGAAACACTGATTTGGTGGAACCCAGGAAGCCCTGCCTTTTCTGGTACTGCCATCTTAGGAAAGATGGGTGGCCATATACATTGAAAGAAGGGGAGGGAGGAAGGATAGAAATGGTGATTCAGGACCACCAAAAAAGACCAATATTTCAAAAGATGAATACCAGTAATACGTATTTCCATTATTATTGATGCTATTATTATTACTGTTGTTATTATCCTCTGATTGGGGACCTGTAGCTTTGATGACAAGCTTCTCTGGCTTTTATACAATACTATATTTCATTTTTCTTGACTGATTGATTGCAATTGCTTCTATGATGCTTCAGTTGTACAACTTACAGCATAGCATAGAAGTCATACAACACATTGTAGTTAGGCTGACCATACGTCCCGTTTTGAATGGGACAGTCCCGGTTTTTTAAAATTTCCAGACCATCCCGTCATTTTCATATAAATGTCCATTTTGTCCCATTTTCTTAAAAAACTTACTTAAAAATTTGAAAGTTCCTGCGAACCTGTCAGAATGCGGTCTGACTTTGAGTGGAAGGAGGGGGAGCTCAGCAGAAATGGTGGGAAAAAAGCCGCAGAGCTCAACCCGGCGGGAAACCTAAAAAGGAAAAAACAGGATCAGCTGATAGGCGGTGATTAAAGGGCGAGCTGATTGGCTCCTGCCGTGAAACGGCGGGAAGAAAAGAACGTAAAAGCACGGCCAGAGGGGGAACGGCTTGTCGGGGACAACCATTCACTAGACTCTCCAGCCCAGCCTTGCCTCTCGCAAACGAAGGAATCCGAAGATTCCCAGCCCGAGAAAACCGGAAAAGTTCCTGCCTGCCGATCCAGCCCGTCGCTCAGCCCTGCCCCATTTTGCCATCCCAGTGTCCCGTTTTTAACCCCGTCCCGTTTTGCCATCCCAAGGTCCCGTTTTTGTTTCAAGGAAATATGGTCAGCCTAATTATAGTAAATCAAAATTTATCAACATTATATATTAGGAGATACTATCAACAAAAATTCATAATACCCACAACGGCAACATCATAAAACCATAACATATATTGTTAGTATGTTTTGTAGGGTCTAATTTATCTATTTTTTTGTTGTATGTGGTTACCTGTTTGGTGTTCCACTATTCCCATAGAATTACAGCTGCCTAGGTTTTTAATGTGTCTTCTTAACACTGTTGTATAATGAAATTTAACTGATATTCCTTTTTTCTGTATTGTGCTTAAGGCTAAGATAAACAATAGTAATATTCTTTTCAATCATGTTGATTTAGATAGGCATGAAATTGTGTTACATGGCTGGTTTGTTTTTGGCTGTGTTATAGGTGCATGCTTGTTTCTTTGATATTTTTGTTCTTTACTGGATTGTATTTGTGTTTCTGTTTGAGTGGAATTGAAAATGCACCTCCCTTTAAGCAATTCTACTGTCTTTCTGTATTCCGATTTGCCTTAGCAGTTTTAAAAATGATTTATGCATTTACTGGCTGGGCACAATATGCTAAGGCTGAGGCACAGATCAAAAAAAGATTGTGTGTTTATTTATTTGAACGATTTGTATAGCTGCCCCTCTCACATAGCGCATGGAAGGCTAAAACCAAACAGGGACAGAATATAATATAAAGATCCAGAACAACCAGTATAATGTACATTCAAGGATTAAAATCATCCCCCTTTGGGTCTGAAGGCTGGACCTGAACAAACTGACTAATCAGCCAACAGAGCACCTGAACCTCCCTGCCCCAAAGCTTAGGGAAACAGCAAGGTCTTTAATGCCTGATGAAAGGCCAACAGGGTCAGGGCAATCTGGATCTCAGGTGGTGGGGGGGCGGGGGGAGGGAGCGGATGTGTGTGTTGGAAGTCCTGGCAAATCCAGCATGCCTCATTTGCATGTGAATTAACATGTAATTTGAGTTGTCCCACAATGCAACTCTGAGGAAGCTGTTTGTTGCCACTCCCACTTCCTCTTTCTCTCTTCCTTCTTCCCCACCAGAAGCAAGCACATGGATGTGTGCTTCTCTCCTCCACTCTGGGTACCATGTGGTGGGCCTGGCATTCCCCTTTCTTCCATGCAGCTCCTGGCAGCTGTAGGGCTGAGAGTTTAGGACAAAACAAAGTATTTAGAAAGAAAAGAAGAACAAAGGAACCTCATCTTTTCCACCAAGATGGATGTAACAAAAGCAACAATAAAGTCAGTAAGATTCTTTTTACTTCTTAACCTAATATGTCTGAGCCTGTGATTCTTTATGCTTGGGAGGGCTGAGTGTGTAAGATCCATAACCGGTGTTTCTCCGGCATGCTCACTGAAGCTATCTAAGATAATTTTCTTTTTCTGTGCAGCTTCTCAGCTGTGTTATAAGCTCTGCTCCATTTTAGTGGTTCTAGCAGGCCACTAAATTGGCTTCAGTGTGGACTTTGGCTCCCAGAATTCCCCAGCCAGCCATGTTCTCGCTGTCTCCTTTACAGCCTGAGAAACTAGGGAGGGTCCCTTCTGAGCCTCTTTCTCATCCCATTATGCAGCTGTGGGCTCTGCTGTCTCTTATCTGACCATTCCCTAGGCAGCATCTCTTCCCCCTGTCTCCCAAGGTCTTTCCCACATCCCATTACAATTCACAACATATCTGTAGGTCTGTAGGAAAGAAGAAAACGCTGCTTCAAATATCCAGATGAAACTGGGAGCTTCATATCTCTCTCCCATTTTAGCTTCAGGCTATAGCACCAACACTTTGCCCTCATTTTAGATCCAGGCTTGGTCTTAAGCAGGCCCAGGAAGAGCCCTGACATCTCTTTCCTGCAATCTGGCAAGTCCTGCCAGCTGGCGTTTGCTCCCCACGCTTGGGTCACCTCAAAAGCAAAAGTGCCCCCTCCCTGCACAGGGAGTCTGCTATCAACTGCCCCCACTTAGATCTGCTTCTCTGGGCTTTCCATTGGTGCCAACTCTCCTCTCAGCCCAGGATGACGCCCTTTCCAGTTGCTTGCCCTTGAAGCAGATGCCATCTCAAAATGTGATGGCATCTTGGCTCAGCCAAGGATGATCAGAGCCTGTTAGGAAGAGGAGGTAGTGAAGCATTTCCAACTTTTTGTTCCCATCTCTTTTAATGAACCCCTTTTCAGTGGAGGGATGTAAGCTGGCTTAGTGGGCAAAGAGTGGCCAAGCCTCTTCAGACTAATTACATCCTCCTTGTGGACCAGGGAAGGTGTGAGAGGCTTCCAAAGCTGAAGGCTTACAATAGCTTCACAGTTACCACTGAAGAGGGGAAACAGGATCTCATTACCCAAGTATCACATCTCGTGTCCCTGAGGAGCAAGATAGGAGCAGACGCTAAGGCTGATTCGGAAAGCCTTTGGAGAGGACGACTGATGCCCCTTTCTTCCTCTCAGTTCCCTTCTGGGTTTATTTTCTTTGCCATCACTGTTCTTCTGTCTTGTGCTGTATTTTGTAGGGTTTTTTTTCGGATTGTTCTTTGTTTTTAAATGTTTTAACAACTGTAGACTGCCCAGAGTTGCTGGGAGTTGGGTGGTATATAAATTTAATAAACTCTTATTCTTCTCCTTATTTATTTTATTTTTATTTTTTATCCAGCCTTTATTATTTTTACAAATAACTCAAGGCGGGGAACATACCTAATACTCCTTCTTCCTCCTATTTTTCCCCACAACAACAGCCCTGTGAGGTGGGTTGGGCTGAGAGACAAGGACTGGCCCAAGGTCACCCAGCCACCTTTCATGCCTAAGGCGGGACTAGAACTCTCCTACCATGCCTGATTGGCTCTTGGGCTGAGAGTGACGAGCTCAAGGTCACCCAGCCGGCTTTTGTGCTTCAGGCGGGACTAGAACTCTCCTACCACGCCTGATTGGCCCTTGGGCTGAGAGAGAGGACTGGCCCAAGGTCACCCAGCCGGCTTTCATGCCTAAGGCGGGACTAGAACTCACTGTCTCCCGGTTTCTAGCCCAATGCCTTTAACCACTAGACCAAACTGGCTCCATTTCTGGCTTACTCTTACTCTTATAGCAGGCCCACTTTACAAAGCTTGTTTTTGCTGCCCTGTGGCAGCTAAAATGAGTTTGGTGGCAATACCAATGAGGCAGCTGCAGCTATGGGGAAACACGGTTAGCCCGTTCCACAAGAACCTTGGGGCCGCAAATGAGGGTCAGACGTATCATGAGTTCCAGGAGCCTTAGAAAACGTTGGTTTCCCAGGGCTTCATGCAACATTCCCAGTGTTGAATGGAGGCCTCAGAAGATGCTCTGCTTCTTAGAGTAAACATATAGATCAGTGTTTCTCAACCTTGACAACTGGAAGATGTGTGGACTGACTCCCAGAATTCCCTAGCCAGCCATGTTGGCTGGGGAATTCTGGGAGTTGAAGTCCACACATCTTCCAGCTGCCAAGGTTGAAAAACACTGATATACTGTATATCTTGGATGGTGGGGAAGGAAAGCGGGTAGCACGGTGGGCTGGCCCTGCTGAAGCTGCTAAGCCTTGTCGTCTTCCCTGCCCTGGAGGCTCATGAGGGGGATGTGAAGTCGCCTTGTTTTGTTGTTTTCTCAGTGATGTTGCCAGGTGTGCAACAGGACTTGACACTTGAAATCATTGAGATGAACATGGGCTAATTTAGGTCTCATCTAAATTTGGCTTTAGCCTTTTATTTCTTATTAGATTTCCTTCTAACATGAGTTTTTGTAAATGTCAGGCTGACTTGTAAGCCTCCTGGGAAGCCATCTGGCTTAAAGGGAGTGTAAAAGCAGCAGAAAAAGAAATTAAATCCAAATACACAATTACTTTGAATTTCCTTCCTTCCTTCCTTCCTTCCTTCCTTCCTTCCTTCCTTCCTTCCTTCCTTCCTTCCTTCCTTCCTTCCTTCCCTCCCCATCCATCTCCTTCCTTCCTTCCTTCCTTCCTTCCTTCCTTCCTTCCTTCCTTCCTTCCTTCCTTCCTTCCTTCCTTCCTTCCTTCCTACCTTCCTTCCTTCCTTCCTTCCTTCCTTCCTCTTCAAGTTTCCTCAAAATCCAGAGGGCATTCTTCCCTCCCCTTGCCTGAACACATCCCCCTTGTTTTATCTCTGCAACGAGACGGATATTCATCCTGGCCCAGGGAAGCACCTCGAGCGTTCCAGCCTGCAGCAGTTGGTCGGTGGAGAAACCACAGTGCCATTACATCATAGTGTGAACCGATCTTCCCAAGGGGGCGGGGGGTGGGGGAGGTTTATTTCTATGCCTGGGAGGGGGGCCCTGATGTGATGTGGCAGTGATGATAGGCGAGCCGAGCACAAGCACAAGAGTCATTTGAGCACTCTAAAACCACTTAGCCAGACCGACCACAGCAGGGCATGCTAACAGAATCCAAGTATGATCGTTTTTGGAACGACTCGCTGACGCCCTCCGAGAAGCCGGCCATGAGCAGCAAGGTCACTGCGGCCACCCCTCTCTCATCCCCACCACCCCCTGCTGCCCCCCTGGCCCCCCCTGGCCCTTCTCCCCTGGGGGAGGAACAGGAGGTGGTTACCACCTTTTGCACTCTCCTTCCAAAGATGCCCCAATGGAAATTCTCCGGCCCGTCCGGCTTCCTCAGCCGCAGCCCTTCGAGCGCCAGCAAAGATCTCTCGGCATCGGTCAAAACGAGTGGCCTGGGAGAGGCGGGGGGTGGCACAGTGCCCTCGTCAGCCTCTGGGTCAGGCCTGGCCGCGGTCCTCAGCGCCTGCGAACCTGTCTGTGCCACACCCTGCAGCAGGCTGAGAGGAGGGACAGGAGGGGGCAGGAAGACGCCCCGGGCCCCGGGGAGCCGGGCATCTGGGGAGGAGTGGAGCCGGAAAGGGAGTTTCATCAGCAAACCGGTCCAAGGTTGGCTGCATCCTGACGAGAGAGTTTTAGGCCCCGGTGTCTCCTACATTGTCCGGGTGAGTAGTCTTTTGTTTTTTTCCATTACCAAATGTAGGAGCTGAGCTGATTTGGCTTTCTGGGGTCTGCTCAATGTTTGTTCGGGGTTCTGCTGGCTTTCGGGTTGGCTCGCCACCGAATGCAAAGGGCCCCACGTTTAGCAAGCGGGTCTGCCAAGCAAATCAGTCCCAAAGCTGGAAGCATCTGGGCTTTGATTTAGTACAATTGTTTTACAGCTGACTCCACGTCTAACTGTTCAGGCGGGCTTTGGGCACTCCTGGTGATTCGATTCCCTGTCCCTCTCGCTGTGGTCTTTGGAAACAGCACTTTGCAGATGCTCAGAGGCAATCTGGGATATAGTTTCCTCTCCATTGATGTGCCACCGATACATGCAGTCTGTTCTCCTGGGATGCAGGCAGTAGGTGATGCAGCGAAGCTTCCGAGAACCCATTGTCCCTCATTGGTTTAATTGTTGTTTTGGCCTGGAATTACATTAGATGCAAAATGTAAACCTTCTTGCAATCGTCTTGAGCAGGTTGGGGTAAGAAGCAAGGGGACTGTGAAAGGAGGCAGGGGCAATCCGTATATTTTGACGGAGCAGAAACAGTTTAGGAAGCATATTTCAATAGTTTAACTTGAGGCATGGATTCCAAGGTTGTTCGTTTTCACCTTCAGGGGTTACCCTGGAAATTGGAGGATTGGAGAATCTGTTGGGTAACCTTAAAGGAGGAAGGACCATTTACAGACCACCCCGTAAACTGTAGATAACCATAATTATAGGCTAGTAAAGGCAAGATCAGGAAGCAGGGCTAAAGTCTGAAAAAAGGGGAATCGTGGCTTTGAATAAAGCAGTCTCTTTTGGAGAGAGCATCTTTAAATCAATTAGAAGATGGAGTTGCACAGCTAACCCCTTGTTCTTAATTAATTTAAGGGTAATTTATGTTGACAGTTAAATTGGGCTCCTAAACCTTTGGAGTTCTCTTCGCTTCCTCATCTGGCCTTGCTCAGGAAGAGATTATAAATCATTCCTTGTTCAATACGATTTCAGGAATTAAAGCCCCAGAGTGTCCCTTGTTCTTTCATGAGCTGGACAGCCGAGCCCTCCATGCACAGCACATGGTGACATCAAACAAGCAAAATGAAACGGTCTGTGGTCCAGAGTTTTGCTTCCATGGTTATTGGAACGTGATCATGAGTTGTGTTCTTGATTGAATATGTTACCCCATCTAGTAGATTTTAAGGGAAGAGTTCACTTCTCCTTTTATTCACTTGGGTGTCATCCCAAGAAAGTAAATATCTAAGTGCAATTTAGTTTAAGGCACAGGAGAAGATATTCCCCAACCTTCTTCCAGAAAATGTACGAAAAAGGACTTCGAAGGGTCCCTTGGTTGTGAATTTTCTTGGTTCTGAACTACAAACCAGCGCTGATAGACAATTTTGCCACAAAAAATACGTATTTCAACCAAACTGCTGTTTTTCAACATTTATAAGCAATAATATAGTGGAGACTTTGGCATTAAGCTCAGAAATTTATAGTTCTTTTTTACAACGTAAGAACAACTTAATATACCCTGCTTGGTATCTTTCATTAATGTTATATTGAGCAATAACTGTACCTTTTAAAAGAGGGAAATGAATCCCTCTCTGTGTATATATATATATATCTGTATATGCTGTATTATTGCTAAATAAGGTTTTAACTTACAAAAAAACCCAAAACTGATGGTACTTAATATCTATAGTATAGAGAATAAAAATTTAAGACACGAAACATTAATTCTTTTCTTATTAACAGTGTTAGACGAGTTATTACTCAGCAGTGAAAATAGACCAGGAGGGTTTCATTGGTGTAACAGCTTTGTTGTAACAGAGTTTGGACTTTGCCTTTAGATAAAAATGATTTACCAATTAAAGCCATTGGAGGAAAAACAATAGTGTATTTAATGCAGATTGGCATGGCTTCATCTCCTTGAAGAGTTCAGATATAAGACAACTGCCACTAAAACCATTTCAAAAACGTGGGGAAAAATATAATGCATTGAAAAAAGTTGTACTGTACTTTCTGAAGCTATTGTATGGGGAAATACCAGTATTTGTGTATATACTAGACAACCCTTGACCCATCATTGGTCATCATTTCAGAGGTATTTCCTTACCAGATTCCTCAGTGCCTTCAGCATTCTAATGTCCTGCCTTCACTGGAAAAGTTCTTAAAAATTCAGGGAGATATTCAGAGATATGCAGTCAGGAAATCGGAAGACACTTAATCCTTGGGAGAAGAGCAATGACCAATCTCGATAAAATAGTCAAGAGCAGAGACCTCACACTGACAACAAAGGTCCGCATAGTTAAAGCAATGGTGTTCCCCGTAGTAACATATGGCTGCGAGAGCTGGACCGTAAGGAAGGCTGAGCGAAGGAAGATCGATGCTTTTGAACTGTGGTGTTGGAGGAAAATTCTGAGAGTGCCTCGGACTGCAAGAAGATCAAACCAGTCCATCCTCCAGGAAATAAAGCCAGACTGCTCACTTGAGGGAACGATATTAAAGGCCAAACTGAAATACTTTGGCCACATGATGAGAAGACAGGACACCCTGGAGAAGATGATGGTGCTAGGGAGAGTGGAGGGCAAAAGGAAGAGGGGCCGACCAAGGGCAAGGTGGATGGATGATATTCTAGAGGGGATGGACTCGTCCCTGGGGGAGCTGGGGGTGTTGAGGACCGACAGGAAGCTCTGGCGTGGGCTGGTCCATGAAGTCACGAAGAGTCGGAAGCGACTGAACGAATAAACAACAACAACAATTCAGAGATAATACAGTATCTGCCCTGAAAGTAGCTCTTGTCATTCATATTGAACTGCATAGCACAGTCAAACATCAGGAGTTGACCACAGGAAATGTTTTATGACATTTTGTATAATGTCATAAAATGTTTTATGATAATTTTTATGTCATAAAATGATTTATAGAATCTGCCAAATTTCAATTCCATAGGAGTCATGGGTCCTGGATTTTGGATGCATTCTATAAGTTAGCCCATTTGAAGTACCTTGGTTCAAAAATTGCTGGCCTATGATGCACTGTTTCACCCAGTTAAAGGTTACAAAGTATCAAACAGACATGAGACTTTTAGTAGTATATAGATAGATGTATAGGAGGGTTGGAAAAGTCTTTGTGTATGGGGCTTGGGAAGGTTTCATTCTGCCCTTCCCCATGCTTTTAAGCATCTATGGGAAGCCATTGGGAGCTGTTGCCCAAGGTGGGATGGGTGGGTGGGTGTCATCTATATGTAGATGACACCCAGATTTGCTTCTTCCTATTTTCATCAGGTGTTTCAAGGTCCTTGGTGAACTCCAAGTTGTGGACTGGATGAGGAGTAATTGGCTAAAGCGGAGTCCAGATTGAAGATGGAGGGTCTGGTGATTGAGAGATGCTCTCCTTTAAGATTAGGGCTTTATAACACAACATAATATTTCACCCAAGGGAGCAGATATGCAGTTTGGGGGGTCTCCCACCCTTTTGAGGACTCAGACCAATGTAGTGGCAAAGGGTTTCCATTTTCAGCTCTAAATGATTTATCAGCTATGTCCCTTCTTGGAAAAGCTGATCTATGCTCTATTATTCACTCACTGGTTATCTCCCAAAGAGATTATTGTAATTCAGTTTACACAGGGATGTTCCTAAAGGAAACACGGAAATTGCACTGAGTCCAGAATCTGGGAGGCGAGTTTCTGGTGCGTATTTCCTAGGGATAGTATGTGTCATTGGTTTGAATAAAGCTACATGAGCTTCCCACAGATTTTCAGGTCAAATTTAAGATGCTTGCTGTATTGACATATAAATAATTAAATGGCACATCTTCCCCTGTATATTCAGATTGGGAGCAATAATCAGCTCCTGAAAGGTTAGGAGGAGTATTGACCTGGAGGGGCCTGGTTTGAAAATGATTTAGGGAAGAGTTTTCTCACCAACAGCATCAGCTCTATGGAATTTTTCTCTAATTTGCTACTTCCTTATATGTTGTTTTATAATAATAATAATAATAATAAAAATTCCCTTCTCACCCCAATGTGTGGTATGTGTCTTCCTCAGCCTCTGGTCCTCCACCAGATGCCTGGGAGTTTGAGGGTCCTGCACAGCGTCTTAGCTGTTCCTAGCATTATACTCTTCTGGACAGAGAGCTCTGATATTGTTCCTCTCCCAGCTTCGGAGTTACAGCCCAGAGTGCTCTGACCACCACTGGGACCACTTTGGCCTTCATATAACTTTATTAAAGATTTTAAGAAGGAAAATAAAAACTGATAGAAGCTAATATAGAGTGAGAAAAAGAAAAGAAGAAAAGAATCAAAGACAGAGCGGAAAGTACAAGAAAGAAAGAAAATAAGAAAATATAGGTAGTCCTCACTTAACAACCATTTCTTTAGCGATGGTTCGGACTTACGACGGAGCTGAAAAAAATGATTTGCAACCAGTCCTCACACTTACAACCATCGCCACATCCCCACGGTCATGTGATCTCAATTTGGGCACTTGGCAACTGGTTCACATTTATGACCGTCACAGTGTCCCATGGTCACGAGATCACTATTTTTGACCTTCCTGGCCAGCTTCTAACAAGCAAAATCAATGAGAAACTGCATGATTCGCTTAACAACCATGTGGTTCGCTTAACCCCCCTGGTGATTTGCTTAACGGCTGCCACAAAAAAGGTCATAAAATCGGGTTGGATTCACTTAATGACTGCTTTGCTTAGCAACCAAAATTCCAGTTCCAGTTCTGGTCTTTAAGTGAGGACTACCTGTGGAAAAGAAAGAACAAAGATACAAGGAAGTACCTTTGGATCTTCTTTACGGCAGTTATAAGTACAATTATAAATTTACCTCCTGCTCTATGGTTACAGTGTAACTCTTTTTTCTATAATCTATTCTGTCTAATTATCAAAACCATAAATTGTAAGTTTCTTTTTTTCTGTTTCAAGCAAAAAGTCCATAAGTGGTTTCCAGTCAGCAATAAATGTAGATATTGTCTTTTCTCTGATCAAAGAAGCCAATCTGGCCATCTCAGCAAGTTCCATCATCTTCACCAGCCGTTCCTCCATTGTGGGTAGTGCCGAATCTTTCCATCTTTGTGCACACAATAGTCTCGCTGCAGTTCTCAGGAATAAAAAACAAAGTTCCACCACTTTTTTCCAACTGTTGGTCCATCAGTCCCGAAAGAAAAGCTTCCGGCTTCAACAGCATATTAATCTTTAAAACCCTCTGAATTAGTGCATGCGTTTGAATCCAAGACTTCCTGGCTTTTTTACCCGTCCACCAAACATGATAAAACGTCCCTTCTTCTTGTTCACGTTTCCAACATAAATCTGAAGTGCCTTTATACATTCCAGACAATTTCTCTGGTGACTTATACCAATGATACATAAGTTTATAAAAATTCACTTTAAGTTTATAACATAATGTAAATTTCAATCCTTTCAGCCACATATTTTCCCATTGTTCCATCTGTATATTATAACCAAAAATTTTAGCCCACGTTATCGTACAATCTTTCACTTGCTCTTCTTCTCTTTCAAATTTCAATAAAAGTCTATACATTTTAGCAATTACAAGTTCATCGTTTGTACACAACCAGATGTTTTTTTAATCTTTTACTTTTTTTTTTTACTCTTTTTAAATCTTTGCTCCCACAATCCTCTCATCTTGTCCTATATTTTTATTCACTATTTCAAGAACCAAAATGAACAAAAGAGGAGACAGGGGGCATCCCTCCCTTGTTCTTTTTTGTATGTCACATGGTTTTGTTAGATCCCTATTAACAATTATTTGTGCTTTCTGTGAAGCGTAAATCGATCTTACCCATTTTATAAAATTCTCTCCAAAATCCGTAACTTCGAAAACCTTGAACAGGAAAGCCCAGTTCAAATTGTCAAAGGCCTTCTCTGCGTCTAAGAAAACCAGCGCGGCTTGTTTTTCATGATCTTGCTCCAAGTATTCCAAAATGTCCCAACACGTTTCTAACTTTAACTGTCTTCTAGGTAAAAACTCACACTGATCCTCATGAATAAATCCTTTCAGTATTATTTTCAGTCTATCAGCTAGAATCATTGTGAACAACTTGTAGTCATTATTCAATAATGATGTTGGTCTATAATTTCTTGATAAAGTCGAATCTTGTCCCTCTTTAGGTATTAGTGCTATACTGGCCTCTTTCCAACTCTCTGGCATCTTTGCTCCCTGTAGGATAGAGTTCATCGTGTTTTGTAGAAGTGTGAAAGTTCATCCTTGAAACATTTATAATAATAATCTGATAATCCATCTGGTTCAGGCACCTTTCCTGGTTTATTCTGTTATACTTTCAGAAATCTCCCTTATTGTTATTGGCCCATTCATAATTTGTCTCTATTCCTCTGTAATCCTTGGTAAACTTAGTTTCTTTAGATATTCATCTATTTTCTCTAAAGAGATGTCATTTCCTTTATAGAAGTTGGAATCATATTGATAAAATGCTTTTTGTATGGCCACATTGTTCATTAATACAGTATCTCCCTCTTGTAATTTCAATATCAGTTTCTTTTCTTTTTCTTTTCGTAATTTATATGCCAGCCACTTCCCTGGTTTATTTGCAAACTCAAAGTTTTTTTGCTTTACATAATTCATTTTTATTTCCATTTCTCTTACTGTTAACATATACAACTGCTGTTGTAATCAGTGCCTTTACCTAAATTATATTAAAAAAATTCTTTTAATTTCTTTTTACAATCCTCCACGGCAAGTAGTCCTCACTTAACAACCACAACGAGGACCAGAATTTTGCTTACTAAGCGAAGTGGTCATTAAGTGAATCTGACCTGATTTTATTACCTTTTTTGCAGCAGTTGTTAAGCGAATCACCATGGGTGTTACGTGAACCACATGGTCGTTAAGTGAATCACACAGTTCCCCATTGATTTTGTTTGCCAGAAGCTGGCTAGGAAGGTAAAAAATGGTGATCATATGACCACAGGACACTGCGACAGTCATAAATGTGAACTGGTTGCCAAGCGCCCAAATTGTGATCATATGACCACAGGGATGCTACAACAGTTGTAAGTGTGAGGACCGGTCATAAGTCAGTTTTCTCAGCACCATCATAAGTCCGAACTGTCACTAGATGAATGGTTGTTAAGTAAGGGCTACCTGTATTGCTTCTTTCTGTAACAACATTTCATTTAGTCTCCATCTAAAAGAATTTTAGATTTTCTTTTATAAACCAAACTCACAGGGTTATAATCTGAAACAGTCTTTGGTAATATCTCTACTTTAGAAACCTTAGTAGCCAAGTTCTTTGAAATCCAAATCATATCTATTCTTGAAAAGGATCTATGTCTTTCTAAAAAAACTGATATACTCTCTTGAATTGCCATTTTTCCATCTCCATGTATCAACCAGCCCTAAATTGTCCATCAAATTAAGAAACAAAAACCTTTCAGTAGTTTACTCTGTCTATAACTCCTGTCTTACTCTCTAAAATTTCCACTTTGTCATTAATTTGTTTTACATCTCCAGACATTTGTTTTACAGAGCTTTCCGTCTTCTTAACTTCTTTCATCTCCTCTTTCATCCTTATCTGTTCTTTTTTCAAAAGCTGTCAATTTAGTAACAAGTGCTTCTAACTTATTTGCTTAAATAATTTCTGCAGCAAATCTGATGCAATTCCTGTCTCTGCAGGTTGCTCTAGTGATCCTCTCCTCCTTGCTGCTTTTTGAGTAATTGCCATTATGATATTATAATCCAAAAATGAAAGTGTCTTAAACAAGGAAAAAAGAAAAGGCAAGCCTCCCCCCTTTTTCCTCCTGTGCCTTTAATACTTTCCTCTCTGATGGCACTCCATAGTTACAGTCAGCATCACAATCCACATCTCCATAGTTACCGTCAGCATCACAGTCTGGCTCATATTACCCTTATCTTTTGTTTTGCAAAAACCACCAATTGTCTGCACACTTTAATAATAAATTTTAAAAAATCATTCCCATGATGGTCCAGTTTGTCTAATTTAATTCCAATTTATTCAAAAGCACTTTCACTAAAGATTAATCTTTCAAAATAATTGTCCCCTTTATCCATTTTAAACTTTCTTACATCAGCTCCTTGTTAAGCTTTTTGCCTGAAGTTCTTAAGTCTTTAAAACCTTTTTTTAATTTGTTCCTTTGTAATCCAGAAAAAAAATGATAGCTCACCAAGTGGAATCTTATCCTGCCACTCAGAAATATCTCTTTTTAGCTGTGAATTAATTAGATCCAAAAGTGATTAAGAAATGAGGCTCAGATAATCTTTGTGTCCATATAGGCTACATTACAGCTGTAAGTTTAGATGGAATCCCTTGACTCTCAGCTGTTCAACTCATGAGCCAACTGCAAAAAGTTCAGTTCCTGCAATTTACTCATGAGGAGCAGCTGTCCAGAGTGCAATCGGGTGATCTTACGATCTCTGCTTTGTCCGGAAATACTTTGCCAGCCAGAACTCACTGTCCGGATACGGTTCTCCACCATAATGTCATCTCCTCTCCTTGGGAGACATCTAGTTTGCCATGATCCTCACTGGAAGCTCCACCTGGGGTGTTCTAAGAAGATGCTAAACCCCTCAAGCCTTCCCCTGTTCCTTCCCCTGGATATTGTAATGATTGCCTATTCTAAAACGCTCTCAGACTCATGAGCAGGAATTCAAAGATATCTGATTTATTGTCCTAACAGTCAGAAATCACGCTGAGACGAGGAGTATGTCTCTAGTGTTTATTACTGCTACATTAAACAGAATCCTAACAAACTGAAGAAGCGTGGGAAAAACCCAGACATATAAACCCCAAAAGCTAAGGCGGGTCTGATCTGTGTCTCTTTGAATGGCTGCTTAATTCCTCAGTACTACGCATGCGTTTTCCACCCTGGATTGAGGCCCCCTCCTGCTCGCCATCATTACTCATGACATTTATTAAAGAATAGTATGCAAAATCACAAAGAAAGCTGAGAATGATAAAAGCGCGCCAAATGCAAACTAAAAACCCTCGGTGCAAATGAGATCCCTCTCCCTGTAGAATCTTCCCAAGTTCACAATCCCAGGTGCTCCTAACGGTTTCTGATGGTCTGCGGGAAAAGTCCTTGAACAGAGCACATAACCCAAACACATTCCATTGTAATGAACATAGATACAGAGCATGGTACAAGGTTTCACAGCAGCTCCCTCCCAAACAGAAATGTGCGTCAGCGCCATGGCATGGGAAACGTTACGATGTACAGTGCACATTGAAACAGTGAACATGACATACTGCCCCCCAAAAGAAAGAAAACACTAAGCAGCAGGCTTCAAAGGGTAAGCCAAGTAGAAACGGCTAATTAAATCAGGAGCATTAACATGGCGAGCAGACACCCATTCAGGATGAGGAAAGTTTTTCCATTGGACCAGATACTGGAGGGTGCCGCGAAGCTTGCGAGAATCAACAACCTCCTTGACCTCAAAGTGCTGTTGGCCATCAATCATGATCGGAGCAGGAGGAGGAGGTTGGGGATGCCAGTGGGAGGAGTGGTGGACAGGCTTGAGCAAGCTGCAATGGAAAACAGGGTGCAAGCATTTCAAATTGTGAGGCAGGTCCAATTTAACAGTAACTGGATTGATAAGACCAACAATAGGGAAAGGACCAATGAACTTGGGAGCAAGCTTTTTAGAGGGTTGTGGTGACTTGATAAATTTGGTAGATAGATACACCTGATCCCCAATCTTGAAGTCATGTTGCAAGGAACTTGTAAGCAGCCTGGGCATCAGCCAAAGCCTGTTGAATCACCAGCCAGGAATCAGCCAGCTTAACAGTCCAGTCAGAGGCAGAACATGTTTGGGAAGGGGGTTGTGGCAGTTCAGGGATGGGAACAAAGTCGTGACCAGAAACCACACGAAAAAGGGTTTGCCCAGTACTCTGATGGACAGCATTGTTGTAAGCCACTTCAGCAAAAGGCAGTAACTCCATCCAATCGTCCTGATGGTAGTTAATGTACGCTCTAAGAAATTGTTAAGGGACGCGGTGGCGCTGCGGGTTAAACCGCTGAGCTGTCGATCGGAAGGTCGGCGGTTCGAAACCGCGCGGCGGGGTGAGCTCCCGTTGCTCGTCCCAGCTTCTGCACACCAAGCAGTTCGAAAACATGCAAATGTGAGTAGATTAATTGGTACCGCTTCGGCGGGAAGGTAACGGCGTTCCGTGAGTCATGCTGGCCACATGACCCGGAAGTGTCCTATGGACAACGCCGGCTCCAAGGCTTTGAAACGGAGATGAGCACCGCCCCCTAGAGTCGGACACGACTGGACTTTACGTCAAGGGAAACCTTTACCTTTACTTTAAGAAATTGTTCAAGGGTGGAGTTTAAAATCTCAGTAGATCCGTCAGTCTCAGGATGGGACGAGGTGGACAGAGCCTGTTTGGTGCCAATCAATTTTAAAAATGATTTCCAAAACTGGGAAGTAAACTGTGTCCCGTGGTCGCTGACCAAATGGGAGGGGCTACCGTGGAGACGGTAGATGTGGATGAGAAATAGGCGCGCCAATTGCGGGGCAGACGGGATGGATGCACATGGAATGAAATGGGCCTGTTTGGAAAAAAATCTTTTACAACCCAAATGACAGTTTTCTTCTGACTGGGAGGAAGATCCACAATAAAATCCATAGAAATCTCATCCCAGGGATGGGATGGGTTGGCCACAGGCTGCAGAAGCCCCTGTGGTTTCCCCCACTTACGTTTTGACATTGCACAAACAGGGCAGGAAGCCACATAGTCTTTTACATCACGTCTCAAGGTAGGCCACCAGAATTGATGACAAACCAAATGCAATGTTTTAACAAAACCGAAATGCCCAGCAAGTTTATCATCATGGGAATGCTGTAAAATGTCAGGTCTTAAAGTTTCGGGTACATAAAGGCGGTGTTGCACCCATGCCAGACCGTTTTCAAAAGAAACAGTGTCTTTATTAGCTAGCAACCAAGTGTCAGATTTCAGCCCCTGGAGAAAGTCTTTCTGTAACTGGCAAGGAACTTGCACTTTCCGCTTCCCAGACTGGGCTGGGGGCGGGGTTGCCTGCGCACGGGTCTGGCTCCGAGTGACAGCAACTAAGCCCAGTTGTGGTTCAGTGAGAACAGTCCCAACCACATCTGCCATGTGGTCAAGGTCCTGAGGTAAACGTGACGAAGCATTGGCCAGAAAGTTTTTCTTTCCCGGAATAAATTTTAACTGGAAGTTAAAGCGACTGAAAAATTGAGCCCAGCGAATTTGTTTAGGACTGAGATGCCGGGGTGTGTGGAGGGCTTCCAAATTCCTGTGATTGGTCCAAACCTCGAAAGGGCATTTAGCGCCTTCCAGGAGGTGATGCCAGACCTCCAAAGTGGCTTTTACAGCAAAAGCCTCCTTTTCCCAAACATGCCACCGGCGTTCAGTTTCAGAAAATTTTCTGGACAGATAAGCGCAGGGTTTTAAGTGATTTTCAGAATCTCTCTGTAACAATATAGCCCCAACTGAGGAGTCAGAAGCATCAACTTGGACCCCAAAGGGGCGTTCAGGATCGGGTTGCTGTAGAATAGGCTCAGCAGTGAAGAGGGTTTTCAACTTCTCAAATGCTGCCTGGCATTCAGGCGTCCAATTCAGCACTGCCCCAGGGTTTTTTACTTTGGGGGAGACACCAAGGCAAAGCCCTTGGTACAGAGTAAATCAGTGAGGGGCAAAGCAGTCTCAGCGAACCGCTGGATAAATTGGCGATAGTAATTACTGAACCCGAGGAAACTTTGCAATTGCCTCTGGGTGCGGGGATGTTCCCAACTTAAAATCGCCTGAATTTTTGCAGGGTCCATTTCAATGCCCTTGTCACACCCTATAGCCCAGATAGTCAAGTTGGGTTTTGTGAAACTCACATTTGGAAAGTTTGGCATAGAGTTTGGCATCTCTAAGCTTGCTTAACACCTGTTTGAGGAGGCGTTCGTGTTCCTCCTCGGTTTCAGTGTAAATGAGAACATCATCTAAATAAACCAGGACCCCTTTAAACAAATGATCATGTAATACTTCATTAATCAATTGCATGAAGACTCCGGGCACCCCTGCCAACCCAAAAGGGAGGACTTTGTACTGAAATGAACCCAGTGGGCAATTAAAAGTGGTTTTCCATTCATTTCCAGCTCGTATGCAGATGAGGAAATAGGCTTCACGAAGATCGAGCTTGGAGAAAATCTTGCCCTTAGACAAGTGAGCTAACATGTCCTTCATGAGCGGAAGAGGGTACTTGTTGAAAATTGAGATGGAATTTAACCCCCGATAGTCCATACAGAGTCGAAGTGTGCCATCTTTCTTTTCCCGGAATAGCACAGGGGCCCCAACTGGGGAATTTGCAGGTTCAATAAACCCCCTTGACAGATTTTTGTCAATAAAGTCCCGTAATGCCTCAAGCTCCTTCTGAGTCATTGGATAAATTTTTGGCTTGGGCAATTGAGCGTTGGGAACCAACTCTATTGCACAGTCAGTTTTCCAATGGGGGGGGGTAGCTGATCTGCTTCCATTTCCCCAAAAACGTCTGCAAAGTCTTGGTATCGATCGGGCAAGCCTTCTAAATGTGCCAAGCTAGGGCGCAGCGTGGCGATTGCAGCCCTTCCAACCCCCGCACGTGAAGCTCTCTCCGCTGTAGGAGCTTGGTAAAACCCATCTTTAAAAGTCACAGTTCTGTGTTCCCAGTTTATATATGGGCTTCGATAGGTCAACCAGGGGATCCCCAGAATTACCAAGGGATTGCCAACAGGTGCTACTATGAATTTTAACGTCTCACGGTGGCTGCCCATTTGCATTGCGACAGTTCCAGTGAAATGGGTTGCCGCCCCCCCCCCCCCGTTGAACCATCCAACTGTGTGAAGATCAAAGGCTGCTGGAGGGGGAAGCTAGGCAGGTCCAAAGCAGCAACCAGATCAGGGTGAATTAGACACCTGGAACACCCAGAGTCAACTAAAGCCCAGACTTCTGTAGTCTTTGTGTGGGAGCCCAATTTCACTTTTACTGCTAAAGTGGGACAGTCAGCACTCACCATAGCATCCTCGCGCCCATCCTCCTCCACCTGCCCACAGGCGCTCTTCATGGCAGGTGGCTGGCATTTCCCGCCGGCTCCTTAGAGTCATCTTCAGCCTCTCCCGGGAAGTAGAATACTTCCTCAGCATCAGCTGCGCCCTTGGCTGCTGTCATCTGCTGCGAGGGGGGGGGGCGATTTGGCTGGCAGCTTGCCTGCTCGATCTCCAGCCTTGGCTTTTGGGCAATCAGCTGCTCGATGCCCTTCCTTTCCCCATCGGAGACACTGACCCCTCGCATAGCGCTGATCTCTCTCCTCTTCCCAGGCTCTATAGCCTGGCCGGGCAGCAGTTGCAGCACTTCGGGGTCCCCTCATGGTGGCTGGTGGTTTTTCAGGTCGTCTGGTTTGCATGAAGGTATGCTGGGTGTGCTCAGCCTTGCCGGCCAGACATATCCATTCGTACAATGACTCTGGGTTGTCTCTACACAACGCCCACCGTAGGACATCCCAGTCGAGTCCCTCTTTAAACCGTTCTATTAAGGTTGACTGAGACCAGTCAGGGATTTTCACAGCTAAAGCCTTAAACTCCAGGGCGTAATCAGCTACAGACAGCTGGCCCTGGGTAAGATCCTTCAGCGCCTTCTTAGCTCTTGCCTTGGCCAGAGGATTCTCAAAATGCAGCTTTAACGCCCACATGAAGTCCTCAAAATACTCAAGTTCAGGGGAGTCAGCCTCACTTAATTGAACATACCAGTCAGCCGCTTGACCCTTCAACTTGGTGGCAATGGCAGTTATCTTAGCGTCTTTGGAAGGGAAGTATGCTCCAAACTGCCTAATGTAACTTTTAGCATTGGTTAGGAAGAAAGATAACTTGGTTGGATCCCCATCAAACTTGACAGAAAAGTCTTTCACCCCCACTCCTGTTGGAGCAGAATCGGCGGCGGCTTGAGTGGTTGGGCCCCAGGTTACAGTAGTTCTCCCTCTTCGGGGTGGGGACACTGGTGGTCAAGCTCTGCGGGGTGGAGATTCATCCCGGAGCCGTCTCTGGCCCCGCTCCGCTGGCGGTCTGGGTGGGAGGATGGGGGATGGTTGCATGAAGCTGGGATCTCCTCCGCGCCTCCCCTGCCCCCCCAATGACAGAGGCAGGTTTCTTATCATGTACTCCATCGATTCTATTTTGGCCTCCACCACTCTTAGCCTTTCAGGGGTTTGAGATTCCTCCCTCCCTCGCGTGTTAGGCTGTCTCTCTGTTGATACCGTGGTAGATTCTACGTCTGGGGTTGGTGGGAACTGATACTTCCAGGACGCCTGGGATGTCCCTGGCTGGGGTTCTCCCATTTCATCCCAGGTGATCAACTCTGCGGGCGATTTGCTGGGTGCCGGTTGCTCTGGTTCTCCCCCATCGTCAGATTCCTCCACTTCAGGGCTGGAGCTCGAATCCTGCCGGAAATCTGAAGGTTCTGGGGTGAGGCTCAGTTCTCCGCTCTTGACCGTCAACTCAGGCATCAAGCTAGCCGTCTCCTCAAGTCCCCCGGTCATGAGCTTGGACTCGGCCATTGTTAACTATTTTCCCTCACAAGAAACTAATCTTGGTAGGAGCTAACAGTACAACTTTGGTGATTTTCAGCTTTATGTAATGATTGCCTATTCTAAAACGCTCTCAGACTCATGAGCAGGAATTCAAAGATATCTGATTTATTAAAGAACAGTATGCAGAATCACAGAGAAAGCTGAGAATGATAAAAGCGCGCCAAATGCAAACTAAAAACCCTCGGTGCAAATGAGATCCCTCCCCCCGTAGAATCTTCCCAAGTTCACAATCCCAGATGCTCCCAACGGCTTCTGATGGTCCGCGGGAAACGTCCTTGAGCAGAGCACATAACCCAAACACACTCCATTGAAATGAATTCAGATACAGAGCATGGTACAAGGTTTCACAGCAGCTCCCTCCCAAACAGAAACGCGCGTCAGCGCCATGGCATGGGAAACGTTACGATGTACAGTGCACATTGAAACAGTGAACATGACAGATATTTTATAATGGTAGTTCTAAACTTTGCGGCCGTTTATTGCTGTTGCTTGTAATTGTTATGATGTTTTCATGCTTTTTAGGAAGTCTTAGGATTTCACTAATGATGTTTACATTGATTTATATTGTTAGCCACCGCAGGCTGGTTTGACTGGGATCAAGCAGGATAGATATATGATGAATAAATTCTGTAAAACAATGGAATACAAAGTAAAGCAAATCACAATATTGGGAAAACAAGCCCTGCTGATTTGTAGGGCCTTGTTTGCCATGAATTTCAAAACAGTTTTAAAACTTCCACGTGACAGCTCCTGAATTGTGGAAGGGGGACATAACATGTAGTCACACTGGAGACCTATGTAGAGCTGAAATTTAATTGAGGAAGCCAGGGATCAAGCCTCAATGCAAAAATGCTGGACCAGCTTGAGGCTTGGGCTACATCTACCCATTATGACTGACAATTGAAAAGAAAGATTTTTATTTTTATTGGTTGGCAAGATCAGTTAAACTCCTTCAGATGTCATGCCTCTCCATTGGTTGGCAAGATCTGCTGACCTTTAGCTGACTGCATTTAAGCCAGGATTCCATCCTAGAGTGCATCCTTGGGCCATGCAATGGAACTGAACTAGATCAGTGTTTCTCAAACTTGACCACTTTAAGACATGTGGACTGCAATGCCGGCTGGGGAATTCTGGGAGTTGGTCCACATGTTTTAAAGTGGCCAGGTTTGAGAAATGTTGAACTAGATGCTTGAAGGCTAAACCTGTTTTTCCCAATCTTGCACTGCACATGTATTGGAACTGTAATTCCCAGAATTCCACCCTAGCAAAAAACAATTGAGCTGGAATTCTGGGAATTCTGATATATCTGGAGGTGCCATTTTGAAAAGTCTGTTTTAGAACATTGAGGGTGTTGGAAGTAATGTATTAAAGGACAGAGGTCCCAGTTTGAGACCAGTCCTTCAAACAGATCTCTACATCTCAGAAGCCAACTCTACAAGTGATAAATTACCAGGATTGTTCATAGCAACCGTCTCCAATTGGGTTGAGATTGCAACTCCTAAAATTCCCTAGCCAGTGTGGCTGAAGCTGGGATTTCTGGGAATTATCACTGCAAAAAAAACCCTGGAGGATACCATGTTGGAGAAGTTTGTTCCTGGAAAACCCACTTTGTTCAGAAAGGGGACATTGTGATCATTCACTTGAGCATTCACTCAATGACAGTTCACAAGTGTTTGCTAGATAAACTGTTTAATGAAGCGAAGTGTCTGATGCAAAGCAAAAGTTGCGAATGAAATTTCCCATGCGTTCTACAGTTTAAAATCACAAGCCTCTAATTCCCCCCCCTAAACTCCCCGCATCGGTATGCCCCCTCCCTACTGCCAGCAGATGGCCTGAATGGTTTCTGCCCGCTGACCTTGGGCGAAGAGCACCTAACCCAAACAACATAATTCACACAGCAATCTTGCTCCCCCTCCCTTCTGGCGACTCGCAGTCTGCTGACACGGGTTTCTGGATTTCTTCAAGATGGACATGATGCCGATCACTTGTTATGTTAACATTTGATCGGGGAACGTGACAGACATTTTAAGCAGGTCATCCTCCAAAGATCACCGGATGTACGTGGGGAAATGTGGGACCACGTTGGCTGTTCCAACAAAATTAATGCCTGTGGGTTTATCTTGTATCTTCTTTGTTTCCCCAGTATATGGGCTGCATTGAGATCCTGCGATCAATGAGATCTTTGGATTTTAACACCCGGACACAAGTCACCAAGTAGGTACCCGCTTGCCTATCTTTTTCTTTCTGCCCTGGGTTCTTGGTGTTCTCTGATCTTGCTCACTTCCTGCAGATGTTTTGCTACCAGGTTAGGTAACTTCATTAGCATATGAGGGAATAGAGTTTGCTGGCTGCTTAGACGTGGTAGCTTGTCCTACCAGCCTTGATTGTTTCTTCCAATAGGAGATAATATATGTAGCTCAGGGTTGAACTGACGGGTTCTTGAGGTTCTCTGAACTTGGCTGTTTTTCTGCAGACGTTCCATTATCAGGCTAGGCAACATAATCCATGCACGGGGAAGTAAAACTGCTGATTGTTTACATATTGCTCTGCCAGTCTTGGTTGGAGTGTGGTTTCTTCTTTGATAGTTCCTTAATTAGGGTATTGTCTCCCCCCTGATGGTTTGTCTGGTGCAGCTTCCTGCCTCTCTTGGTGTTGGCTGCTAGGGAGGATGTGATCTGAGGTGTTTGTTTCCATCTTTGCCAGCCCTTCGAGGTAGTCCAGACAAGAAGCACCAGCCATGAGTACTAACACTACCTTTAATGGAAGGTTACAGTAACAGAATCTTGCAAGCTTGAAAGCACTTCCCCCTCCCTCGCCTTTACTTTCCAGGAAACTAGGGACAGTCCCTCCTGAGACGCTTCCCACGCCCCTTTTCCTTCTGTGGCTGAGATACCTTTTGCACGATGGTGGTCTAGCCTGCGGCTCTTCCTCCTGACTCCCAAGCTCCCACATGCCATTACAATCTTTGACTTTTGTTGCATCTTTTAAGTGGTATGTAGATGGGATTTATATCTATTTTCCTTCTCTCTTCCTGATTTTGTGGAAGAGCTATGTGGAGGAGTAGGAGACTTATTTTAGGGAAGCCACTATGAAATGTATGTTCTAGGGGTAGTCCTCGGCTTATGACCACAACTGGGATGGGAATTTCTGCCGCTAAGCAAGGCGGTCATTAAGTGAGTCACACCCAATTGTACAGCCTTTTTTGCCATGGCTGTTAAGTGAATGACTATGGCTGTTAAGTAAATCATGTGGTCATTAAGTGAATCTGGCTTCCCCCATTGACTTTGCTTGTCGGAAGCTGGCTGGGAAGGTTGCAAATTGTGATCACGTGACCCCGGGATGCTGCAACCATCATAAATACACGCTGGTTGCCACACACCTGCATTCTGATTATGTGACTGCAGGGATGCTGTGATGTCATAAGTGCGAGGACCAGCTGCAAGTCACCTTTTCAGTGCTGTCGTAACTTCGAACAGTCACTAAGTGAACGGTCATAAATCGAGGACTACCTGTACTCTTGTCTCAGGCTTCAACCCACTAAGAGGTTTTAGGGAAGGAAAGCCTTCCCAGTTTCCCTATCAGTGATCAATAATATCAGTGACTTCACCTGATGACAGTGTTTTAAGGTTGCCAGCAAAATAATGCAGGGGAGTGCTTAAAACCAGGGAAGGACAATTTAAGCAGTCAAAGTCTATATATAGAGACTGGCCTGTTTGATTATGGGGGTGGGTAAGTAGAGAGCAAAAGAAAGATGGAAATGTGATGGCATGAACTAAACAAGGAAGGAGAAGGAGAATTGTAAAAGAGAGAATGTGGAGCTCCATTCATTTTGGGCTTCAGCCCCCAACTAACCATCCCCAAAGCATGGGTCTACTGGCTGAAAATAGTATCCAGCCCTTTTCTTAAAATATTCAAATATTTTATTTTGATGTGTAGAATTCCAGTTACTTGAGGCTGCCCTGATCCATCTCAGTACTGTTTAGGCTTTGAAGAAAGCAGATGTGGAGAGGAATGGACAGAAGATCATAGCATAATAACATGATGGAGGTAGAAGGGACTGTGAGGATAATCTAATCTAGCATTTTTCAACCTTGGCAACTTTTAGATGTGTGGACTTCAACTCCCAGAATTCTGGGAGTTGAGGTCCACGCATCTTAAAGTATGCTGGCTGGGGAATTCTGGGAGTTGAGGTCCACGCATCTTAAAGTATGCTGGCTGGGGAATTCTGGGAGTTGAGGTCCACGCATCTTAAAGTATGCTTCCTGGGGAATTCTGGGAGTTGGTGCCATTTCTGAAAATTTCACTCTGCTTCCCAGCAGAGCCCACCCTTCGCAGCATGGTCAGCTGCTTGTTTTCTTGCTCAGTTTGATGACTCTGAGAGCCTCCTGAACAAAAACAAAACAGGTTATTGCTCAGTGGTAGCAGTTAAGTGTGGTGCCTAGAAAATCCCAGAAAAATATATCAGCCTAAAGTCCTAGGTGGGAGGCTGCTACAAATCAGTGGGAACAGTACTAAGCTAGATAGACACATGATCTGATTTGGTATAAGCCTGCTTTCTGTAGTCCTAAATATCCACTTTCCACGCAGGAGGCAGCAGTTTCAACTTCTGGCAGCTGCTGTTAAAAAGCCCTCCAGTAGCAGAAATCCCTTTCTGCCTTACTTTTTGGAGAATCATGACCAAGCAGAGGGGGCAATATCAGGCTATAAGGACTTAGCTCATGCAGTATATTGCAGCTTTGGATAATCCTCTTTCAATCAGTTCTTTATCTGGATCCATGAAGCCTGGAAACTGGAATTAGACTTAAGGGAAGGATTACCAAGTGGTATAAACTGTTTTGCAAAGAGAAGGACCCCCAAGGACTATCCAGTTAGAAGACTAAGAATGTAAAAAGAATAGGTTTACTGGATCAGATTAAGACTCCATTTGATCTAAGACTGTTCTAATAGTAGCTAAGTAGATGCTTTCCTAAAACAGACTTGAAAACAGTGCTGTCCTTTTGCTACTGCATCCCAGTAACTGATACTGAGCAGCATCTTTTGGGAAGTAGTACTTAACTGGGGCTATCACACCTGCACTGGAAAATTCTAGTTGGCCACTAGATTAGAATTTTCTATAGGGGAGATCCAGTTGCTCTAGCTGAATGACCAGCTATTTCTTGCTAGCTTTATTGTCATAAGGGTCAGTTACCAAATTATGGGAGATATTTTATTTGTTAGAGAACCAGGAGAGCTGCTGTCTCATTCTGGAGTCACAGGTGAGCCTCTTCTGTCGAGCAACTGCAGAACATCTGCCTGTCAAGGTGCACAATGTTAGATCAGGAAGGGGAACCTTCCTGTGATTAGGGCACAGCCCATCTTTTTTATTAAGGGTTATAGGGGGTGTGGCAGATGAAATAATGACATCATAGGTGGGAGGGACCAACATGGAGGCCATTGGGAGTGGGTGGGAAAGCTTTAAGAGGTAAACCATCTTATAAGCTTTAGGACAGTATTCATTTCACCTCTTGAACCCCAGGAAGCCCCCCAATTTCCCCCAATTGATTCAAAATTGGATCCATTGACATGGGTTGCTCTGGGAGATTCAAAAAGGGTGCGGGGAAAGAAAAATGGGGTCTCCAGGCTCTGTTTAGATTAGTTTTGGTGGCTTAGTATGATGTGGAACCCTGATCTTTTTGAGTAATTACTCAATTTGAGTAATTTGCAAAATAGGTCATTCCCCAAGCGAGGGAACACAAGCCTGGGCTAGACGACTAAAACTAGCTAAGGCAACTTCTGGCTAAAATTTTTTTCCCCCTGCAATTAATATCAATCCTGAAATTATCTTTGCTGCAGGGAAGCCATCAACCGACTGTATGAGACAGTCCCAGGAGTCAGAGGGAACTGGAAGAAAAAGGTGAGTTTGTCTTGACCTCCCCAATACACATGTGTACATTAACCAAATACTGCACTGGAAAGTTACTGCAAAACAATATTGGAAGAATTTGGGCCAGCTGAAACTTCGTTTCCTAGACTTTCTCTGATGGAAGAAGTTCGTTCCCCATTGTAATCTCTACCTTATAGTTCCTTCCCAACCAATTGTCCTCCAGATGTCTTGGATTAGAACTCCCACTCATTTGAATGGGTGTCTATTTAGAAGTACAGGTAGTCCTCGCTTAACAACCACAATTGAGACCAGAATTTCAGTTCAGTTCTAAGCGAAGTGGTCATTAAACAAATCTGACCCGATTTTATGACCTTTTTTTGCGGTGGTTGTTTAGCGAATCGCTGTGGGTGTTAAGCGAATTGCATGGTCTTCAAGCAAATCATGCAGTTCCCCATTGATTTTGCTTGCCAGAAGCCAGCTGGGAAGGTTGAAAATGGTGATCATGTGACCATAGGACGCTGTGACGGTCATAAATGAGAACTGGTTGCCAAGCACTCAAATCATGATCACATGGTCATGGGGACGTTGCAATGGTCATAAGTGTGAGAACCAGTTGTAAGTCAGTTTTTTCAGCACTGTTGTAAGTCTGAACCATCACTAAACAAATGGTTGTTAAGTGAGGACTAACTGTAAGGTCTCATGGTTAAGTCCATACTTAACCATACTGTACCTCCCTCCTCTTCCCTTCCTCATCCATTTACCCCCTTCCCTTCCCTTCCCTTCCCTTCCCTTCCCTTCCCTTCCCTTCCCTTCCCTTCCCTTCCCTTCCCTTCCCTTCCCTTCCCTTCCCTTCCCTTCTATCATCTGTCTGTTCTCCTGTTCTCTCTGTCTCTCTCTTATCTATTTCTGTCCATTTATCCATCCATCTTCTCCCTCCCTCTCCCTCTCTTTAGCCTGTTTTTTATTAGAAGTACTCTTGAAGTAGAGTACAGTAAAGCCAACTGTTACAACCATTTAAGATGACAAAAGATTTGTTGTGGTGGTGATAAAATTAGAGGAGGGAATAATAAGCCCAGTGCTGTGAGCTCCTGGAGAAAAGGTGAGAAATACATCAAATGAATAAATCAAGATGACAATCCAGCGGCAAGCAAGTTTTATTTCCAGTGAAATCCGGTAAGTATCTCAGGTAAGGAAGACCAACCGGGCAGGGTAGGAATAGCTGTCACAACCCATTTTGTGGCCCTAGAATGCCTAAATGCAGTCTGATAACTAGGTTGAAAATCACAGCTTCAACAGATCGGTCCACGAGAACCAAGTTGATCACTTAAAGGTGAATTACAGGTAGCCCTCGACTTACGACCACAGCTGGACCAGAATTTCCATCGTAAGTAGTTGCGGTTGTAAGTTGAGTCACCATGTGACTGGACCCGATTTTACGACCATTTTTTATGGTGGTCGTTAAGCGAATCACCACAGTTGTTAAGCAAATCCAGCTTCCCCAATGGGTGTTTTTTGCTGGAAAAAGACAATGTGGCAAAATGTGATCATGTGAATGCGGGAATCTTCAACCAGTCATACAGTAAATGTGAGCTGGTTGCCAAGTGCCCAAAATGTAATCATGTGACCACGGGAGAGGGGTGCGACATTTTGTGACTCTTGGAAGTGCTTTATAGGCTCTAAAGCACCCATTCTAAGGCTGTTGTAACTTTGGACCATCGTTAAACGAACGGTCGTAAGTTGAGGACTACCTGTATTTTCAACAGGGAGACCAAGCCTGAAAGCCAACCTCAAGCCTTTTCATTTTCAAAGTGTATGCACTTTTATTTTATTTAAAAGATTTGTATGGATGCCCATCTTGAAACAACTCTGGGCATCTCACAACAGCAATAAAACTACAAAAACCATAAAAACTATGCAACAAATAGAAAAAATCTGGCACCTCAATCAGTGTCCCAGGGTGCCCTGGCAACCCCCTGAAGGCTCTACCACTCTATCCGGTGCCTGGGTAAGGAGCCGGGGGGGGCTGCCAGATCACTGGGGCGGTGGGGTTGTTCCACAAGGTAGGGGCAGCCATGGAAAAGGCCCCTTTCTGAGGTCCCACTAGATGGCAGTGTTTCAGGGGAGGGACCTGGAGCGTGCCCACCCTATCCGACCCAGCAGGGCAGGCAGATACCCTCGGGGAGAGGCAGTTCCGCAAATAGCCTGGTCCCGTGCTGTGTTTTTCTGCATGCCAGAGAAGAAAAGGATACAATTGAATAACATTTTCTCTTCTAATTAGGAGTGGCAGGGTACCTTGGGTACCTAACTCTGTTCCAACACTTTGGTGGTCTAGTATATTTCAAAAGGCGGCACTCCAGGGAAATATAATTTAAAATTGATCTGTTAACTGATTCATCAGTTAAGATGGACAGTTATTGCCCTTAATCCCTTTATTTAAACTATTGTTTAAGGTTAAAAAAAAGGTTTAAGATTAAAAGATTAAGATTAAAAGAAAACAGGGCTGCCCCCCTCCTCCTAGTGCCGAGTGTTGTAGGTGAAAAAGTTATATGAAGGTGAATGTTGCCTTGAAATTGAACTTAGCTCCCGATGCAGGGGGTCAGTAGGATCTCAGATTTTTGTCAAAATGATGAAAGCAACGTTAGGTCATGCTGCAGGCTCCAGCCCTTTCATATGGGCATTACGATTTATGTTCAAAAGGCGTTGAGCTGGTATCACGATGATGCAACATTGCTTTCATCATCTACACTCCCCCTCACCCCCCCACTCCTGGATGCTTCTGTCTGGGTGATTTACAAAGACGTAGCCATTGTAGAGGAGGGCAGAGATAATCTTGATAAAAGAATGCAAAATTTGTTAGGAGGACAGATTAGAGAAAATAAACAAAAGCTCCATTCTGGGAAAGGAAGGAGTGTGAAAAAGAAACTCGAAATAACCCTGCTTTGATTCTGTTTGGTAAAGGAAGGCACGGAGGGAAACTCTGCTAGGCTTTCAAGATTCTCTTATTATTCTGTTATTATCAATATACTACCAAAAGCCTTGTGTCTGTTTGATACTTTGTAACCTCCAGCAGGGTGAAACAGTGCATCGTAGAGCAAAAGGTTTTGAACCAAGGTATCTCAAATGGGCTAACTTACAGAATGCATCCAAAATCTGGGATCCATGACTCCCGTGAGAATAGAAATTTGGTAGATTTTATAAAACGTTTTATGATATAAAAATTACCATAAAGCATCTTATGACATAATATGAAACCATAAAACATTTCCTGTGGTCAACTCCTGATGTTTGACTGGGCTATACAGTTCAACACTGGCTATTTTGAAGGCAGATACATCTCTCCCTGAATTTTTAAGAACTTTTCCAGTACATTAGAAGCTCTGCCATTGTTGACAGCATTGAGGGAACTGGTAAGGAAATATCTCTGAAATGATGACCCGGCGTATTGTCTAGTACTCTACAACAATGAATTCCCATAATGCTTGCAGTGTCTGTTTCCACTCACTGTACGTTGGAGGGCTGATAGCCATGCAGTTTTGGCTATGTATTAAGATTAACAAAAGTCTAATTTTCAACTATTTGGAAATAATAATTCCACTTTATTCAGCTTGCTTTGAGTTCAGGTCATCCTCGTTTAGTGATCATTCATAGTTACGATGGTGATGAAAAGGTAACTTTGCAACCAATCCTCACATTTACAACCTTCTGTAAAGCAAAGGAAAGCTGAAGGAAGAACATAAGCACAGTCACGGTCTCACTTTGCAACCTCTTTGCTTGTTGACTGAGTTGCCGGTCCCAGGTGTGGTTGCTTAACAAGGACTACCTGTATTGCATCCAGATCTGGGCATCATGTTTTGAGAACAATTCAGGTAAACAGGAATAAGAAGAGCAATGAAGATGATAAAGGACTGGAAATGAAGCCCTTGAAGAGAGATTAGATATGTGTACTATTGAAAAAAGGACAATGTGAACCCTTTGAAGTAGGCCAGGTCAAGGAGCCTGACAGGTCTTCACAAGCCTGACAGTGTTTCTTTCTCCCCCCTCTTATACTAAAGAAAATCAAGATGGGGCAATCTTGATTCTCTTTCTCACACTCTCTTAATAATAAAGCACATAAGGTAGACAATAGGGCATTCAGATGACCCATATTTTGACATTAGCTCATTGACTTTTGCTGAATCTTACAAGCTATGAAACAAAATTTTCTGCATACAGAGAAATAGATGTATTTCTGCCACAGAATAAATAATTCTAGTTAAACAATTCTAAGTGCCTGAAAATGTTATTAAAGGGGTCTTGAGATGAGCAAACAGAACAAGGGACTAATGCCACTGAATGGTGGCACTAGAAATCCACAATCTAGTCTCTGTCATCCTAGAGAGCTGAGAACAAAAAAAAGAAAAGAAAAGAAAAGAATTTACATTATAGGAAAGTAGATCTAGTTGAATGTGAGGGAAAAAATAAATAACCCTACCTGATGGTAAGAAGAGTGTGACATTAAAATCAATTAATCATTTCTACCCACTCCCTTAACAGCTCAACAAAGTTCCCGTAAGGATGTATGTATTGAAAAATAGATTTAAAAAATACAAAAATGCAAAATAATAATAATAATAATAATAATGGCATTACAAGGGAATGGAAAAATAAATCTATATGGACCCCCCTCCTAAATATAATAAGAAGGATGCTTGCTTCAGCCTCAAGGTCACAGATTAATATGGGCCTCCCATCATGGAGAAAGTTGGATTTGTCTTAACTGAAGCAACTTCATGGTGTGACTCAGCTAAATCTACAAATGTGAGGTGAAGGAGACAGGAGGAAGCAATCCTGTAAACTGCTATGCCCTAAGTATTGTAAAGATTGACTGATTGATTGATTATGTGCCATCAAGTTGGTGTCACCTCTTAGCAACCACATAGATTTTTTCCATGATGATCTGTCCCTAACCTGGTTTATCAGGTCTTCTGATGGTGCCCTCATCGCCAGTGTAACTGAGTCCATCTACCTTGCTGCTGGTTCTCTTCTTGTCTTTCCTTCCACCTTTCCCAGCATTTCCAAAGAGAAGGTTTCCTAGTTTCCAACTGGTGCCTTAACCATTACACCAAACTGGCTCTTGTCCAGCCTCTTACACACTAGAAAACATCCTGGAAATAATAGGCTCCTCTTTTCTGGAGTTGGATTTGACTGCCAAGTATCCCGTCCAACTAACAGGTTTCATTCAGACAGCACGCTTAACCCAATTACTGAATTAATCCCATTTCCAAGATTCTCTCAACAAGGGAACCATCAACAAAATGGGTTGAGTTTGCTCAACAAGCTAACCTCCCCACCCCAGAAAAACCAAGTTTAGAATGTTGAGCAACTACATCTCTTAGATTTTTACCAGACCCGCATAAGCATGTTGTGGGAATGCAACCTATGAGGAGCTGCTGTAGCTTTGTGTCATGCTTTTGGTAACAGAAAACAACATTCTCACAAAGACTTTATAATAATCAGATTTACTGTGAGAGAAAAGGGATTAGGCTACCAGAAATCTCAGTGACTAGATGCTGTTAGAATCCAACTGATCTCTGAGTTGTTAGGGTAGAGCTTTCTTGCTAACCAGTCTGTGATGGGCAGGAGAGCTAGCTGACCATTTTCCTGATAATGGAGGAATGTGCAGATATCCCAAGCTCACTTTGGTTTTCAAACAGCCTCCTCTTCCCCAGGTTTTGAGAAAACCATAATTCTTTGTTTGCAAGAGATCCCAGGATCAATTTCTGGTATCTTCACTATCTCCAGTTAGTGGGATCAGGTAGTATGGAAAATGATTCACCTCTGGGATTCTGCAGAGCTGCTCCTAGCCGGTATGGACAATCTTGGAACAGCAGGTCAAAGGTCTGATTCAGTAAGAGATACTGAAGTCCACAGAAGCTCACAGAAGGATCATACATTTATGACTGTGTGGGTAGAAATGTTGTAGATCAGTGAAGGGAGCAGACTTTGCCTAGGGAAGGTTCAACCTCTGGCAGGCCTTCCTGTCATGAGTGCCGTTGAGCTGAAGACATCAGCGCAATGGCACACATGACAATAGCAAGGAAACAGGGGAAGGGGCTCAAGATAAGCAGCCATCAACTCACAAAGACGGAAGGACAAGAGACAATGGCTAAACGGATCGCGAGGCACACCCAAGCTGTTAGCGCTAACGCAACGGAGATCGCCCAGCTGACAGCAATCACCGGAGGAATAGGGAAACCGATGATGGGCGATCCCGGAGCGCCAGCGGGGCCTCGCAACCCCTCACCTACCGGCAGGGCAACGTGTTGGACAAAGGGGGGTGACGTAACCGCGAGTGAGGGGGCGCTGACCGGCGCGGGGTATTTAAACCCCGCACCGGCGCGCTCCTGTCACTCTCAGCTTTTTTCTTCCGACGCTGTAACTGCGCTGTGAATAAACCAGAGCCTGTTCCACAGAACCAGTGTCTGAGCATTATTCAGAGGGAGGCAGCGCATGACACTTCCCCAGCCATATACCTCCAGACATTAATTCCCAGACTGCAGCTGTGACCCAACACATCTGGAGAGGCCAGGACAGGGAAAGATCCTGTAGATAAACTTGGGCCATACAAAAATAGTGTTACGTGTTGCCGAAGTCTTTCTTCCCTTTGTTTGGAATTTATATCAGCCTTACTCAATCAGATCTGTTGGGACTGAAATTCATGGCATTATAAACACCTTGAGCTGGAAGAGGCCCTTGAGACCATGGAGTTTAGCCCTCTGCTCAGTGCTGGAATCCCTGCATCCCTAACAGGCAGCTGCCCTATCTCCACTTGAAGATAGGTGGAGATGAAGAGGAATCCACCTCCTCTCTGGGACGTTGGTTCCACTGTCCAATTGCTTGTACCATCAGGAGTTGATTCTGACTTTCTGCTGGGTTCTTCTTAAGTGATGGAGTTTTGAAAACATGTTGGCTGGAGAATTCTGGGGAGGCTGCCTCAAGGTATCTGCAGAAGGGTTACCTACACATAGAACTTCTTCTGTTGTTGCCACCAATCCTTGACTTCTGCTCAGCTGATAAACGTTCAAGAGCTTTCATAGATTGGTTGATCGCTGATTCTTTCTTCCCAGGCTCCAAACAAAACTCTGTTTTCAATTCTCGGCAAGAGCAACCTCCGATTTGCTGGAATTAGCATAGCTGCCAACATTTCCATCGATGGATTGAACCTTATGATCCCTACCACCCGACAGGTAAGGCCTCCATCCTCTATTTGAGCTCTTCCGTCTACCATCTGGTTTCTCCTTCAGGTTTGTGTTGGAAGAAGGCAAACATGAACATCTCCACTTCAAAAGACATTTCACTGAGATTAGGAATCCACAGAAACATAAAACAGGGGCAAATGTTGCCAGGTTAGGGTAAGATTCTTGGATTGACCCTATGTGTGATCCCAGCCAATGATGGATCTCACTGGAAGTTGGTGCTATCACGAAGGGCAAAAAAGGCCAAGTGGGAATGAGGGTAATACTTCCTAAATTAGTTATGGAGATGACCCTGGGCAACCAGGGCTCAATAAAAAAATCAGTCTGGTAGCACCTGTTCCGACGAACAAATTTTAATCAAAACGTATGAACAAATAAATTTCTTAGTTGGGAAAGGGCCACAAGATACCTTCAGATTTTTTTTGCTACCCTGGACTAACGCGGCTCTCCTCCTATGGGGATCATATTAATGGGGATAAACTGTGCTTAATCATGGAAACCCTTCCCTTGTATTGGCTTTTTTGCGGCCACTGCAAAAAAGTTAGGGTTTAGGGTTAGGTTTAAGAGCCAAATCTGGCTTGTGCAGCTGGGAGCCACATCTGGAGGGCTACTGTTCAAAACGTAACTCCACTGATTGCCTGGCATTGTTCCATCTAGGGAGGCAAAATGTCTTGACAGTGCTTGATATCCGGGGCTATCCAGTTTGAGTCACTTTAAAGATTTAAGAGGAAAACAAATGCTAAAAGTAAGAAGGGCACCCATATAGCTCCTTTAATAACTGAATTCCTCACCAGCAAATGAGCTATTTTATATACTTGTTGAAAATGGTAGGGTTTTTGTTTTTTTTTAAATTCACCACCAGGTGGCTATGGTGCAAAACTGCACTGTCTTTTTCCTTTTTGTCTTTGGCAAAGCATATTTTGTTTATCATCCACCATTCCAGCGACTAAAGCTGCCTTCTTTGGTATGTACAGCCTGGACAGGGCTCTGCTTGATCAGAGCCTCTTGGATATGATGGGTTGGCTAATTGGCCAGCATTTTCCAGAATGTTACCCATTACGATGCTTCTCATGTCTTGAAAGCGCAGGCCACAAGTCTTTTCCCCAAAGGCCTGTATGCTCAGATGGATCAGTTCGGCCTTCCTCTCACAAGCAATATTGATCGATCCAGTCGCTGACTGATGGGTAAACCTCTCTGCTGGCCTTTTCCCTTCTTCCTCACAAAGCTGATCCATCCTTTCCTTCCATTTCTATTTGTCTGTTTCCACCATAGATCATCGCGAATCACCACATGCAATCTATCTCCTTCGCTTCGGGGGGCGACACGGTAAGGGGAAAGTTGAAAGTATGTGTTCTATGAATGGGAGTGGGCATAGGTGCTTAAATCAGAGGAAAGAAATGCAGAATTATTATTATTATTGTGTTATTATGGTTGATCGCACAGTCAGCCAGATGTTTAGACTGGATCTGGCATTTTTGTCCACCTATTGAGTCCTTCCCAAGGACCTGGGATAGGCAGATGTTGTTGTTTAATAATACTAAAGGTATCATCGCAGGATGGAAGCTGTTCCAAGCAAAGCTGCCTTTTGCAATTGACTGATGGTGATTTTGTCAACGCTGATGGTGTTCAAGTGGTGCTCCAGATGTTTTGGAATCGCACCCAAGTCGCCTATTATTATTGGGACTACCTTTGCTTTCTTTTGCCACAGTCGTTCTACTTCTATTTGCAGGTCTTTATATTTTGTGATTTTCTCCATTTTCTATTCTGCTGTCTCCAGGGACTGTGATGTCTACTATCCAGACATTTTTGTCTTTCTTACCAATAGTTGTTAAGTCCGGGGTGTTTTGTGGCAGGTGCTTGTCAGCTGGTATTCTAAAGTCCCAGAGCACTTGAGCTTCTTCATTTCCTATTACTTTTTCTATTTTTCTCCCACCAGTTCTTGCTTGCAGGCAAGTGGAATTTCTTGCAGATATTGCAATGCTGCCTCATCATCATGATCTTCCTAATGGACTGCGACATACAGATAGGATTAAAAGGCAACAATCTGAAACCTCTGCTGCTTGCAGAAATTTTGGATTTCCACTTCTAGAATTCCAAACAGTAGTACAGCGCATCTAGAGGGGGCCAGACGTGACATAGAAATAGTTGAACACAAGGGTAGGGGGACCAAAAAGTCAAGATGGCGGCCGCCGCTGAATGATCAAAGCTCTGCTCCTTTTTTACTTGTGTAAAAACCTAAGAATCCCAAAACAAGCATGCTGGATCCGGCCAAGAGCCATATTAATCCAACATTTTGCTCTCACAGCAGCCAAGCAGAAGCTTCTGGGGTACTTTATTTTATTGTATTGTATTTTATTGTATTTTATTTATTTATAATATTTATATGGCTGCCCATCTTAAGCAGCTCTGGGCAGCTTGCAACAACAGTAAAACCAGTAACTATAAAACAACCATCGAACAGTAAACTTGCAAGCAGGAAGTGAAAGCATCCCATTCTTCCACTACTCTTTCCCTGCAACTTAACTTTATTTACATGTGCTGCAACCGTACTAAATCTTGCAGCCTCTGTTATCTATTCATTCATTTGCTAGAATGATCGCCGAGGGTGGAAAAACCTTCCAAGGCTGTGCTCATCCTCTATTAAGCCACAGCTGCCTAGAACTTAATTAACAATTCCAGCATTTATTGCATTGTATTCCTCCGAAGAGCATAAGAATAACTGCTGGATCAGGCCCGGGCCCATCTTAATCTGCCATTTTGTTTTTCACAAGGCAGCCAGATGCCTCTAGGGTCTTCCCCAAGCAGGGGAAGGAGACCGACCCCTTCACAACCACTGATCCCCTGCAAATGGCCTTTGGAGCCGATGCTGCTTCCACCCTGGACTGAAACTTGAGTCTTAAGACCCACAGGCCTTGACAGACCTGCCTTGCCTGAATTTCTCTGATCCCCTTTAAAAGCCATCCCAGTTGGAGGCCACCCCTGGGTCTTAGGGCTATGCCTTCCAGAAGGGCTACCCTCCTTCCCGAGATCATTTGTCTCAGAATCTAACAATGTCGACATTTTCAAGGCAGCAGATAATGTAACCTTGGCAAGCAGGATATTTTTTTCAAAGTCCACTGCTGGAAGAAAAGATTTTTAAAATAATGTCTGGAAGCCAACAGTGAAGGGGAAGGGGGAGGGGAAGGGAAGGGAAGTGGGGAGGAAGAAGAGAGGAAGGAAGGGAGGGAGGGAGAGAAAGAAGGGGAAGGAAAGGAAAGAAGGAAGGGGAAGGGGAAGAGGAAGGGAGGAGGAAGGGAAGAAGAGAAGAAGGAAGGGAGTGAGGGAAAGAAGGAAGGGGAAGGGAGTGAGGGAAAGAAGGAAGGGGAAGGGAGGGAGGGAGAGAAAGAAGGGGAAGGAAAGGAAAGAAGGAAGGGGAAGGGAAGGAGGGAGGAAGGGAAGAAGAGAGGAAGGGAGGGAGGGAGGCAGGGAGGGAGGGAGAGAAAGAAGGAAGGTGAAGGGGAAGAGGAAGGGAGGAGGAAGGGAGGGAGGGAGGGAGGGAGGGAGGGAGGGAGGGGGGGAGAGAAAGAAGGGGAAGGAAAGGGATGAAGGAAGGGGAAGGGGAAGAGGAAGGGAGGAGGAAGGGAAGAAGAGAAGAAGGAAGGGAGGGAGGGAAAGAAGGAAGGGGAAGAGGAAGGGGAAGGGGAAGGGGAAGGGGAGGGGAAGGAAAGGGAAGGGAAGGGAAGGGAAGGGAAGGGAAGGGAAGGGAAGACATCATCACTTGGACCCTAATCCCCACAATAAAGAGGCCCTTCACCTCTTCCCCTTATTTCCTTAGTTAAAGGAAATATTTTTTACAACACCAAAATAATTGCTTTCCAGCTAAATAGAGGCACAATCCATAGAATTTTTGAGAAACATCAGCCTTAGCCTAAAATCAAAGATTGGCACTCTTTTAATTAAAGAAGATGATACTAAAGCTGCTGCTGGAGAAAATAACAATAATGTCTTTATTAACAATGATGATGGTAATAATAATGATGACGTTGATGACGTTGATGATGTGGCATTTCTCGGTATGGTGTTTAACAAATAGGTCCCTGCTAAAATTTTCCCTTGGATGGGAAAAAAACGGAAGAGGAGGCATAAAGGTAGAATGGATATGCATTTGTGTGTGTGTGTGTGTGTGTGCATTCATGTGTGTATGACAGACACACACACACACTTGCACACGCACATGCAGAAAGTAACTGAAGGCCTGCTTCCAGAATAGAGAAAATCTTGCCACTTGCTCAGGTGTCAAAATTTCAACGTGTTTGTCTGGGCTGAGTAAATGTCACAGGAAAGAGAGAGAGAGAGAGATCTGCCTTGGAGAAGAAGAACAAAAGCAATTTAAGAACTAATTAGCTGGATTCTTTCAGGCTCTCTGAATGAATAGAAGGCAGGGAGCAGCTGCTGTACCCTAATAAATGCTGGTCAGATTCACACACCCCGCTTAGCCAGATGAGTAAAAAAAAACCTAGTGGCTGCATTCTCACAACAATTAGTTTTTAATGTTGGTTAGGTTGTTTTTGTGGGTTAGCATATAGGGCAATCTAGCTTGTTGGATCAGTTTATAGTTCTGTGGATTGTGAGAGCCCAGAGAGCCCATGCTGGCTGGGGAATTCTGGGAGCTGAAGTCCACACATCTTAAAGTTGCCAAGGTTGAGAAACACTGATCTAGACACTTCAAGTGAAGCTCAGTTCTTGGTGGCTTTACAGAAGTGGTTTGCCATTGTTTTCTCCAGTCTAAGGTTTCCTGGTGGTCTCCCTTCCAGTACTAAGCAGGACCAACCCTTCGTAGCTTGCAAGATCAGACAAGGCTGTGGAATCTCCTAAGAACTCCCAACCAGGATGACCTACAGATGTGGAGGCTTCCGCTCCAGGAATTTCCTGACCAGCGTGGCTATTACTATGCATTCTGGGAACTGAAGTCCACTCATCTGGAGAGTCCTCAGAGTACTGAAATCTGAGCTCAGGAGTCTTCAGCATACCCAGGGCAAATAATGTGCAAAACTGGGCAGAGATTAAAGCAGGAAGGAAGGATTGAGCATCTAGCAGCATTTGGGACAAACTGGGGCATTACTTACACTTAAAAATGACAGAGAGGAAGATTTCGCTGTATTTTCTTGTGAGCCCATTCATTGCCATCCTTCCAAGCTGCCTAGCTACATTACATTCATTTTATCCATTTCTCTCTTTTCTCTAAGGAAGCCTTTCTCAACCTTTTGACCCTGGAGGAACCCTTAAAATATTTTCCAGGCCTTGGGGAACCCCTGCATATTCAGGCTCAAATATAGGCCAGAAGTTACAAAATTATTATATTTGTTTCATGGGTAGGCCTGTATATAAGGCATTAACAGTGTTCTTAAACTCAAAATAAAGAATGAAACTTGCCTCTTTAATGTGAAGTTGCCCGAATTTGAAATAATTTCTTAAATAAATCGCAATCTCCTAGGGAACCCCTAGTGACCTTTCGTGGAACCCTAGGATGCCATGGAACCCTGGTTGAGAAACCCTGATCTAAGATTTGTTTTTGGCACTCCAGAGCAAATATTGACAGTGGTCATTAACTGTCATTTTATTTTCCCAGAATGCCAAGTTGTGTTCATGTCAGAGCATTCCCAGGTTGGCATACAGGAATGTCCATGTAGGAGGGGGGTCACAAAAGTCAAGATGGCTTCTGCAGACATGATTGCAGTCTTACGCCTTTTTTACATGTGTCATGCATGCATGGTCCATGCAAAATAGAGGCAGGGATTGATTGCATGGGCATAGCCACCATCTTTGACCTCTCCCTGGTTCCTCTGTTTGCATCCTTGTCATCTTCCCATAAAAAAAAAATCCAAATGTGGTATTCTCTCCCTTCACATTATGGCCAGCACCAACATCAATATGGGATCAGTCCTTTTCATTCAAGGCAGTAAAAAAACCCTGTTCAAATCAAGGTTGTCCCCAAAGGAGGTGAGGTCAAAGGAGTCAAGATGGCAGCTGTGCCTGTATGATTGAAGCCCCACCCCCTTTAAAAGGGATGGGGCTTCAATCACAGAAGCATGGTCACCCTCTTGACATTTCTCACCCTGCCATGAAAGCAGTGAGAAAAAAGTACAGATATGGAACTGAAGCTAAGATTTTGCTTCTGGGTCTGTCAGTGGCTTAGAAGTCTGAATAAAGGAGAAAATATATAAAGATTTCAATAAAGGAGGAGAAGAAAGGCTCAGTCTGCCTGTCATGACATTCTAATGTCATTAGAATGCAGAAGTGGGCCAAAAAATCAAGATGGCAGCTCCACCCATGCAATCAAAGCAGCCATCTTGATTTTTTTGCCCCCCACCCGGTGGACATCCCTAGCTTTGGGCTGTCCTAGCTGTGCTTGTTTACCCTATCTGGGTTGCAACCATTCAGGCACCCAGTAGATGGCACTAAAGAATACCCGCTTTCTGTATTGCTTCACTTCATGGAAGTTGATGCACCTTTTTCCAGCCCAGATCTGGAAGGTCTAGGCCCCAGGCTGTGTTGACGCAACTTCGCTTTCAACCAGGTTAGTTAAAGATGTAGCAGATGCATTCACACAGCATGCTAAGCATGGTTAATAACCTTGGCTAATTCATTCTTTTATGGATTCCCAGAACGTAAGGGTTGGAAGGGACCGTAGAGGTCATCTAGTCCAACCCCTTACCCAGTGTAGGAATCCACCATTGCTGCATCTCCCCCAGAGGGCCTTCCAGTCTTTGTTTAAACCCCTCCCGTGGAGGAGTGCCCAGTCTATTCACAGTTGAACATTTCTTGTTGTTGTTTATTCGTTTAGTCGCTTCCGACTCTTCGTGACTTCATGGACCAGCCCACGCCAGAGCTTCCTGTCGGTCGTCAACACCCCCGGCTCCCCCAGGGACGAGTCCGTCACCTCTAGAATATCATCCATCCATCTTGCCCTTGGTCGGCCCCTCTTCCTTTTGCCCTCCACTCTCCCTGGCATCAGCATCTTCTCCAGGGTGTCCTGTCTTTTCATTATGTGGCCAAAGTATTTCAGTTTGGCCTTTAATATTGGTCCCTCAAGTGAGCAGTCTGGCTTAATTTCCTGGAGGATGGACTGGTTGGATCTTCTTGCAGTCCAAGGCACTCTCAGAATTTTCCTCCAACACCACAGTTCAAAGAACATTTCTTACCATTGGGAATTTTTTTTCCTGATCACGGAATGTAAGAGTTGGAAGAAAGTGGTGTTTAAAAACAAACCTAGAAAGATGGTCAGGAGGAATTCTGGTAAATGCAACTTCTCACCACAGAAGTCACCCCCCCCCAAATAAAAGCTTCTTCTTATTCAGCAGAATTGGTGCAATGCTGATAGCTTTCCCACCCTTGGCCCAACTCTGCATTCTAATGACATTAAAGTATAAAAAAATCACACTGAACCCCTTGGCAGGGGATTGTGGGAGCTGTAGTCTGGCACATGTGGAGGTTGGGGAGTGCTGCTGAACCTGGCCACAAATGATTCAGGCTAGAATTTCTCCCTCTTGTTCTTCCTCATCCCCTTCACTCCTCCTGACTGTAACTTCTGCTTCTTAGCCTCAGCCCTAACTCTCTCTTTCCCGAATTATATTTCTGGCCAGGATACAACCGACTATGTCGCTTATGTTGCAAAGGATCCCATCAACCAGCGAGGTGAGTGTGAACCCACTGTGGGAACTTAGTGGCACAGGGATAAAAGAACTGAAACACAGCTTTTGAAAAGGTTTAGCCAATGGCGTGGTACAGAAGCCTACAAAGGATATCGAGGTACTCCTCGACTTATGACCATTTGTTTAACAACCTTTCAAAGTTACGATGGCGCTGGAAAAAGTGACTTACGACTGGTCTCACACTTACGACCATCACAACATCCCTGCAGTAACATGATCACTATTTGGGTGCTTGGCAACTGGCATGTATTGACGACAGTTGCAGCGTCCCAGGGTCATGTGATCACTATTTGCAACCTTCCCAGCTGGCTCCCAACAAATAAAATCAATGGGGAACCATATGATTCATTTAACAACCATGGCAAAAAAGGTCATAAAATCAGGCGTGACTCACTTAATGACCACATTGCTTAGCAACAGAAGTTCCAGTCCCAATTGCGGTTGTAAGTTGCGGACTACCTATACTGTGTTTTATTTGCATTTACAGACTAGCGTGTACACCAGGTGTCAGCAATTCTTGTCTTGCATAGGTGATTATTCACATTCATACCCATATCCATATATTTTGTTATATACAGGATAATATACAGAATATATTGGTCCCTTTTCCTATATATACTTGTTATCAGTCTGAATCTATCCACTTCAGGATGGAGGTCTCTGCACTGAAGGTTATGGAATGTTGGCCCAGCGTGGATAGGCAAACAGATTTTTTTTACTTCCCAGTCTAGGTGTAACAGAGGGACCGGTAGGCCATAATCACCCAACTGGCTTCTGTGCTTAATGGAAACCTGATTGGCTCTGGGGCTGAGAGGGAGGGGCTGTCCCAAAGTCATCCAATGAGCTTCTGTGGCTGAGGTTCGAGTAGAACCCAGGTATTCCACCCCCCCCCCGATTGGAAAAGTTCTTAAAAATTCAGGGAGAGATCTATCTGCCTTGAAAGTAGCCAGCGTGGAACTGTATAGCCCAGTCAAACAGCCGGAGTTGACCACGGGAAATGTTTTTTATATTTTGTATTACGTCATAAAATGTTTTAGGATAATTTTTATATCATAAAATGTTCTATGAAATTTGCCAAATTTCTTTTCCATGGGTCCTGGACTTCGGATGCATTCTGTAAGTTAGCCCATTTGAGGTACCTTGGTTCAAAAATTGTTGCCCTACGACACACTGTTTCACCCTGTTGGAGGTTACAAAGTATCAAACAGACACAAGAATTTTAGTAGCATATAGATGACGTGAGGGACGCGGTGGCGCTGCGGGTTAAACCGCTGAGCTGCTGAGCTTGCCGATTGGAAGGTTGGTGGTTCGAATCCGCATGACGGGGGGAGCTCCCGTTGCTCGTCCCAGCTCCTGCCAACCTAGCAGTTCGAAAACATGCCAATGTGAGTAGATTAATAGGTACCGCTTCGGCGGGAAGGTAACGGCGTTCCGTGTAGTCATGCCAGCCACATGACCACGGAAGTGTCTACGGACAAACGCCGGCTCTTCGGCTTTGAAACGGAGATGAGCACCGCCCCCTAGAGTCGGACACGACTGGACTTAATGTCAAGGGAAACCTTTACCTTTACCTTTATAGATGATGTGAGTGGTGGTAATGAAAGAACCAGGGATCCTTGGGGAAAAGGATGCAACATTTGGAATGAATGTCATCCGGGGGAAAACATGCCTCTATTCTTTCTCTTTTTTCCTCACTTTCACTTTCCCAACCTGACCCCCATCATCTTGAGCGTCTCCAGACATGTCCTGCTTTCAGAGTTCTGTAAATGTTGCACCCATGATTTTCCAGATGTGGCCAAGCAGCCCAGGGTAGAGCAGATAGTTACTTCTCACGATCTGGGCTCTATGGTTCTGTTAATGCCGCCTAAGATTGCACTGGCTGTTTCTGCAGCTGCATCACGCTGCTGGCTCCTATTTGTGTCATGTTGTGCATCTGCTTGGAAAAAAAAAAGTTTAACTGTTGGTTGTTGACCGTCTCTTTCTCTTTTGCAGCCTGCCACATCTTGGAATGCTGTGATGGATTGGCACAGAGCATCATCAATACTGTTGGGCAAGCGTTTGAGCTCCGCTTTAAACAGTATCTCCATAGCCCCCCCAAAACTGTAGCACCACCGGAGAGGTATGGGATTCTAGCCTCTGTTTCCCAATGCCATTGCTTTGAGGGTTGGGCACCCAGAAGGTATTTGTGCATTTGGCCCAGGTTCTAGACCCCCTCAGCCGCAGAAGCTCATTGGCTGACTCTGGGCCAGTCCCTCTCTCTTATCCCAAGAGCCAATCAGGTGTACTCTAGTAGGGAAGGGGCAGGACTAAGGACAGGGAGATCTATTTTCTAATCCATCCTCAGCCCCAGAAGCTCATTGGTTGACTTTGGGCCAGTCCCTCCCTCTCAGCCCAAGAGCCAATCAGGTGTGGTGGGGTAGGGGCTGGACTAGGAGGGGGGAGACCCAGGTTCTAGTCCCCCCTCAGCCACATAAGCTCATTGGCTGACTTTGGGCTAGACCCTCCCTCTCAGCCCAAGAGCCAATTAGGTGTAGCGGGCAAGGAGCTGGACTAGGAGGGGGCTCTAGTCAAGTTCTAGTAAAAAAAAAAAAAAGACAGCTGAGATTGAAGCCCCCACCCCATTTTTACATGCATTGTTAAAATGTGGTGGAGCATTCATCGCACCATCGCAGTGTCCACCCTGATAGTTTTACAACCTCCCCCCTCACTACAGATGCCCCTGTTTCTTAAGTATGTGACATTATTCCCTTGGCTTCTGGTGTTTTATTTACTTATTTATTTATTTTTTCAATTTATATAGTGTTGGCATTCTCCCCACTTGTCTTTCTGATCAGGACAATGGGAGTGGACGATGCCTGGGGCGAGGAGGAGGACACCTCAGGACACAATTACTACAACAGCATTCCAGGGAAGCAGCCCCCCCTTGGCGGTTTGGTGGACTCCCGTCTCCATTATGGATCGGCTTCGAGCCACACGCTTTCGCAGGGTTCCTACGCGAGCCACTTCAGCCAGGTGACAGCAAACGCCTTGGCAGGATCAGCTGGTATATCCAAGCCTGTTTAGCTCAATCAAGGGGCACCGTTGTTTGCTACTTCACCAGGCTCCCTGCCTCTGCCCCTCGCCAAGCACTTCCTTTTGTGAAAGAAGAATTGATGGCAGAGCATGGCAATTTATCCATTTAATTTAGGAAATTGGTTGTTTTAAAACCTTTTTTTCCTGCAATCAAAAGGGGCCACCCCCTGATTAACCAGACATTGGGTGTTTTTTTTTTTAAAAAGCTTTTTCTTCTGCAGAAAAAAATTCCTATGACAAAGGACTAGTTTTTTCTTCTAATGGCACAATAGAAATATCAGAATAGGAGACTGCCATTCCGTGAATCAGAATGCAGTTCCTGATTAGAAAGCCCAGCCTTTCCTGAGGCAATGCAGTTCCTGCAGGGGGGAGCTACAACTTTCAGCATCCCCAGGTGGCAGGGAAGGGATGGAAGTTGTAGTCCAGCACTACAGGGGAACCCCAAAATTGGCAGCGGCTGTGCCAGTCCTGGCCATGAGCAGTTTTCTTCTGGATTATGAACTGATTTCTCCCCCAGACTCACCTAAGGGTTTGTTTATTCGTTTAGTCGCTTCCGACTCTTCGTGACTTCATGGACCAGCCCACGCCAGAGCTTCCTGTCGGTCGTCAACACCCCCAGCTCCCCCAGGGACGAGTCCGTCACCTCTAGAATATCATCCATCCACCTTGCCCTTGGTCGGCCCCTCTTCCTTTTGCCTTCCACTCTCCCCGGCATCAGCATCTTCTCCAGGGTGTCCTGTCTTCTCATTATGTGGCCAAAGTACCTCAGTTTTGCCTTTAATATCATTCCCTCCAGTGAGCAGTCTGGCTTTATTTCCTGGAGGATGGACCGGTTTGATCTTCTGGCAGTCCGAGGCACTCTCAGAATTTTCCCCCAGCACCACAGTTCAAAAGCATCGATCTTCCTTCGCTCAGCCTTCCTTATGGTCCAGCTCTTGCAGCCATATGTTACTACAGGGAACACCATTGCTTTAACTATGCGGGCCTTTGTTGTCAGTGTGATGTCTCTGCTCTTAACTATTTTATTGAGATTGGTCATTGCTCTTCTCCCAAGGATTAAGCGTCTTCTGATTTCCTGACTGCAGTCAGCATCTGCAGTAATCTTTGCACCTAGGAATACAAAGTTTTTCACTGCTTCTACATTTTCTCCCTCTATTTGCCAGTTATCAATCAAGCTGGTTGCCATAATCTTGGTTTTTTTGAGGTTTAGCTGCAAGCCAGCTTTTGCACTTTCTTCTTTCACCTTCATCATAAGGCTACTCAGTTCCTCTTCGCTTTCAGCCATCAAAGTGGTATCATCTGCATATCTGAGATTGTTAATGTTTCTTCCAGAGATTTTAACTCCAGCCTTGGATTCCTCAAGCCCAGCTTGTCGCATGATGTGTTCTGCATACAAGTTGAATAGGTAGGGTGAGAGTATACAGCCCTGCTGTACTCCTTTCCCAATCTTAAACCAGTCCGTTGTTCCGTGGTCTGTTCTTACTGTCGCTACCTGGTCGTTATACAGATTCTTCAGGAGGCAGACAAGATGACTTGGTATCCCCATACCACTAAGAACTTGCCACAATTTGTTATGGTCCACACAGTCAAAGGCTTTAGAATAGTCAAGAAAACAGAAATAGATGTTTTTCTGAAACTCCCTGGCTTTTTCCATGATCCAGCGGATATTGGCAATTTGGTCCCTAGTTCCTCTGCCTTTTCTAAACCCACCTTGTACATCTGGCAATTCTCGCTCCATGAATTGCTGAAGTCTACCTTGCAGGATCTTGAGCATTACCTTACTGGCATGTGAAATGAGTGCCACTGTTCGATAGTTTGAACATTCTTTAGTGTTTCCCTTTTTTGGTATGGGGATATAAGTTGATTTTTTCCAATCCAATGGCCATTCTTGTGTTTTCCAAATTTGCTGGCATATAGCATGCATTACCTTGACAGCATCATCTTGCAAGCTTTTGAACAGTTCAGCTGGGATGCCGTCATCTCCTGCTGCCTTGTTATTAGCAATGCTTCTTAAGGCCCATTCAACCTCACTCTTCAGGATGTCTGGCTCTAGCTCACTGACCACACCGTCAAAGCTATCCCCGATATTGTTATCCTTCCTATACAGGTCTTCCATATATTCTTGCCACCTTTTCTTGATCTCTTCTTCTTCTGTTAGGTCCTTGCCGTCTTTGTTTTTGATCATACCCATTTTTGCCTGGAATTTACCTCCAATGTTTCTAATTTTCTGGAAGAGGTCTCTTGTCCTTCCTATTCTATTGTCTTCTTCCACTTCCGCGCATTGCTTGTTTAAAAATAATTCCTTATCTCTTCTGGCTAACCTCTGGAATTTTGCATTTAATTGGGCATATCTCCCCCTATCACTGTTGCCTTTTGCTTTCCTTCTTTCTTGGGCTACTTCTAGTGTCTCAGCAGACAGCCATTTTGCCTTCTTGGTTTTCTCTTTCTTTGGGATGTATTTTGTTGCCGCCTCCTGAACAATGCTGCAAACTTCTGCCAGAGTTCTTCCGGGACCCTATCTACTAAGTCCACACCTAAGGGTAGTGGGGATGAAACTGCAGGCAAATTTTTTCTCACCTATTGTACAGTCCTTCTGGTGGAGATCTGAACTCAGCAGAAGCCTTTGCTAGTGGCTGGGCACCTGAGAATGTGCAGAGCATTAAAAAAACTTGAGTAATTTGGTAGCAGTGGGTCCCATCCAAAAGATAAATGCTGAATGCCAAGTATGGGCTTAGCCCAGCTGTGTCAGTGAATGCAAACAGACGTTAATTATATCTGGAGTAAAAGACAGACTTACTGAGAAATACGGAGTGCAGGAAAGCTTCGTGTCCCTCTAAATGACATCTTGAAGACAGAGAAAGACGAGAGAGGAGGATGCTGTCTAGGTTCTTAATCACAGAGACTCATTTTACTAACGGTGGGCTGGGGGAGAGAAAGGCACAGGAACAGGCTGTGAAAAACCTTCACCTTGTTCCAATTGGTCAAAATATCTCATGGTTACAAAGGGAAGATGTAATCCCCCATAACTTTCCATGGCCAACTCAGCTTGTATCTAATAATATTCTTCATGTCATACGTTTTTTGAAATAAGACCAGATTAGTATGGTGAGCCGTGACTAGGATTTTTCCTGATCTAGTGAAGGATGTTGCATGGGAAAAACCTTGCAACTTTTTCTCATTTCTACAGTTTTAGTGGCAATTCTTCTCCTTCCTTCCTTCCTTCTTCCCTCCCACCCCCCCCTGGATTGCTAAAAGGTGACAGGAGGCATTTGCTTAACAATACAGGTAGTCCTTGTTTAGCGACTGCCTTGTTTAGTGACCATTTGCAGTTACGACGGTGATGAAAAATTGGACCAATCTTCACATTTATGACCTTCGCAGGTCTATAAAGTAAAGGAAAGCTGAGGTCAGATGGTTAGCACAGTTGTTTCACTTAGTGACTGCTTTGCTTAATGACTGAGTTGCTGGTCCCGATTGTGGTCGCTAAATGAGGACTACCTGTAGAGAGAAAAATATGATGCTCTGTGTGGAAGGGCCAATTCATAAGCCATGTTTAGATAATCTTCTGTGCAATGAATTGCTGATTCCCTATAGCCACATATTCTGCAACTGTCTTGCTTAACTGTGTTGAGTAAGCACATCATGTCTAAGCTGTTGGCCATCTCTGCATCCTGTGGCTGTGAGTTCCATAAGTTTCCCCATAAATATGTCTTTCTCTTACCGTCATGCTAATCATGAAGATTATCTCATGAAAAAGCAATCTCTAACTCTTGCTTCCCGTGAGCCAGTATAACTCCTTTTTTCCCAACCTTCTGTCCCACAGGTTGGATCTTCTGCCAGAAGGGACCCCAGCAGCCACTCAAACTTGAACTGGGATGCTGATCTTTCTGGTAATCACTACATTTATGATGCTAGGAGATATCTGGCACAATGTGAATTAGGTGGAGTATGAAGATCTTTTAAAAAAAAACACCAGGTATTTTTCTAATGTGCTTAGCTAGGGGACAGCATCTTGGTGATCTTGGCTGATCTCCAAAAGTTAAATAGGGCTGGAGCTGGCCAGTGCTTGGATGGGAGACCACTAGAAAATCCCAGGCTGGATTGGGGAATTTAAAAAAAATCTCCCAGAAGAAGCCAGCCCTTTCCTAGGAAACCAAATGCATGTCTCTATGAAATCAGCCAAAATCAAGCTGCACTTGAAGGTGATTTTACCTTTTCATTTCTCAGTGAACCTTCATTTCCCATCTAGTCCCCACAATTGCTGGCTGTGCAAATCTCTGGGTTGCGACCCAAAGACATCCAGAAGACACTGATTTCCTGGGAAAAGCTGCAATAAAAAGTTGCAAATGTTCCTTTTTGGTCTTCCATCAGCCTGGCCCTTTTCTCCTTTCCCGCCTGTTGTCGGTAGGGATGGACCCACAAGTCTAATTCCCTCCACTTTGGGCTGTTTTTTTCCTCCAACTGTTGAGCTTTTCTTTATTTCTTGCCTCCCTCCTATTTGCTTGCCTGTTAGCGGTGCAGTTTTGGCTTTAAAAAAACAGGTTGGCAACCATAGGCTAAGCATCAGGAACAGGCAGAATCTAGAGAGATACATTTTTTTGGTTTTGTATTTCTGCCAACCACAGACTACTTCAAGCTGGCTTCCTCTCAGGTAGTGTTATTGGGGTATACCAAGCAGCCCTTACAGCCCAAATTTCAGAAATTGATGGGAATAAGGAAGGGGGCCAATTTTGTTCATAAAAACTTAATAAATTCAGAAAAAATTCTCAGATCGAGATGAGAACTGGAACTTTCACTCTTTGGCACTTTTTGGGATTTCGTGATGCTCCTTCCTGCTGTTCAGAAATACATTCTTGAAAAAAAAATGCTAGGAAACAGCATTAGTTGGGGAGGGGGGGAAACTTGCAAAAATATGTATATCATAAAGCCAAAAATGTATGACAAATGAAAACACAGGCCTGTTTTTTTTTCTTTTTTGAATGTTGGATGATGCAGACCAATCTGGGGAATGGGACAGAATGAACTTAAGAGTGTATGTAAATTAGGGAAACAGTGTGAGATTAAAGTGGTAGGAATATAAATGCCATTCTGTCTTCCAGGTCAGTGTTGCGATGGCTATGTTCAGGCAGACAGCAGACCGTTTGGCTCTCAAGATTATGAACAGCACATGTATGTCAACACTGAAAACTTAAACAGCTGGGAGACCAGTACTGGGAAGCTTGATGAGAGCCCCCCCAAAGACCTTTTTGATATGAGTAAGAGAGTGGGCTTACGGGGAAAGTTGGGGGGGGGACTTTTGGCTGGAACCGGTTCTAGTTTCAACATTACATTTGCAAATGCTGCCTGTGCCAACAACAGGAGAATGCAGCTCCCGCTCTGAAAAACTGAATAATCATTTTATTAATACCACCTTCCCACTTCAAAATGATGCTCAGGTGGCATTAAGAGGAGCATCAGGAAAATAATAAGCATGAAATTTACACGTACCAGGGTTGGGGAAGAGCTGATGAGGGCAGGAAGGGAGTTTATTTTGCTGGGCAAAATCCCTAATCCAATTTAAGGGGAGACGGGAACCCAGATTGGGTGGGGAAATTATAAACAGTTTGATCTTATACCCAAACCCTATATCCAAGCTCTTCCCAAGTTTACAGTTGGAAGAAACTTATCAGTAGCTGTGAATATTTAAAGGCATTTCCCTATTGTGTGTAATTTCTCCATGTCTGTTTGTTGAGGAGAAGGACAGAGAGTCTGAAGTGGCTTTGCAAATGGGTTCAGGTAACGGAGGGTGGGAATGCACAGTTGCAATCAGGAATCCAAGACCGCCGATGTAGATTCAGGACCATGGACAGAGCTAATAGATTAGGCCAGAGGGAAAAGCGTTCATGCACAATTTCTTTTGGCACCCTGAAAAACCAAATAACTCACACTTAATTTTAAATAGTGATTATTCAGTTAGCTGGATCCATGGTCTAAGCTGTGTTCCTAGGAGTCTTCCTTGGGCTAAGTTGCTGGAATGGCTGTCCTCCTTGAGATGAAGTTGCAGTTAATGGCAGAAAAAATGCTCAAACACATCCGAATGAAGACAAGTTTCAGTCTGGTCTATAGAAATATGGCAAATGATTGCTGTGCAGCCTAGAAATGAAGGCCACCAAGGGCTCACTCAAAGCTCAGCTGTTGGGCACCTCTAAAGGGGTCTACTCATGGGGCAGCCCTCATTCAGAAGCAGCTCTGTATCTCAAGTGGGGACTCCATTGATTGTCTGCAGCCTCTGTGGCTCTTGTCCTTTAGAGCTGAGGGGGCACTGAAGGAGCAGTGTCCAAGGGATCCTCCATCAAGAAGATAAGGCCTTTCAAAAGTACTTTGCAGCTGGTAGTTTCCTAAGCAGTACTAGATTTTCCTCTAAAGAGGAGTCCACTTGGGGAAGAAGGACATCAGCGGGAAACCATCCAGCCAAGGACCTCAAACAAGTGCACAAAATGAGAAGCTGGTCAGATGAAGACATTGCATCTTGTAGTGGATGTAGGAAGTAGGAATAATCTTGGGAGACAGGGTCAAGAGACGCAGCCAAGGGAATGGTCAGATAAAAGGCAGCTGAGCCTGCAGCAGGAATGTGGGTGGGGCAAGCGGCTCAGAAGGGACCCTCCCTAGTTTTGAGGCTGTAAACAGGATGTGGGGAGATTTGCACTTTCAGACTTGCAAGATTCTGTCAATGTAGCTTTACAATAAAGTAGAATTAGCTCGTCTGGTCGTGTTTCCTGTCTGGCCTACCTTGTAAGGCTGACACATCTGCAACAGCCAGCATGAAGAGAGAGATTCTCTTGGTAGCTCTGGTGCCACAAATCGTTTGTGCATTAATGAATCCCTGATCCAGATTGTACTTGGGTTTGTGATCATATCTTGAGTATAGCTTATTGTGTTACCTCTGCATTGGGTCTTCTGGTCTGGAGTTCAAGTCCAGCTGAACACTAACTTTCTTAAGATCCCTGGTATGAAAACAGAAGTTTTGATGCTATTGTGTGGGTGTGTGGGTTTGCGTATGAGTAATGGCTATTCTGGCTAGTGCTGGTTTGCCAGCAAAGAAGGGGCTTCCCCATTGCCTGCTACCTGATCCTTCTCCACTGGAAATGCTAAGGACTGAACTGGACATTTCTGGCATCAAAATGTTTTATTTCTTTATTATTTCAATTTATATGGCCACCCATCTCAAATTCATGACTCTGGGTTCCTCACAGCAGTTAAAAACAATTGCTCCATTTTATTTCATTGCATATGAGATGGGTGGTAAAGAAATATGATAGATAGATAGATAGATAGATAGATAGATAGATAGATAGATAGATAGATAGATAAATTTCCTTTTGTCTTGCTACAACTTTCTGCTATGTTCTCAGTTTGATCTTTGGGTTTTTCCTTTCCCTCCCTCCCTTTTGGCTGCTATTTTTATTGGCTTATTTCTTGGTTGACTTATATAATGGGCCCATTTATCAGCCTCCCAATAACTAAAGTGCTCTGGGTGACATCGAGATGAAAATGCGTTCGACACACGCTTTCCATCCTCATCATTCCAATGCTCAGCTGAAGCTCTTGAAACTTAAACAGGCATATGGAGTGACTGGAAACCCCTTATGGAATTCTTGCGGGAAAAAAAGAAAAAAAGTGAACGTGTAATTTATGGGTTTGATGATTAGAAAGGGTAGATTAAAAAGAAGGAAATTATGAGTAACCTTAGAGAGAGGGAGTAAAATATACAGTAAATGTATTTGTAACTGTGGTTAAGAAGAACGGAAGCCACTTTATAACTTTTTCTTTCCCTCTCCCTCTCCCTCTCCCTTTCTCTTTCTCTTTTTCTCTTTCTTTCTTTGCGTCTTTTGCTTCCACTTACTTATTACTTTTCTTTACTTCCTTTTTCAGATTAGATTTTCTAAAGATTTTTTAAAATCCTGCCTTTATTATTTTTATAAATAACTCAAGGTGGGGAACATGCCTAATACTCCTTCCCCCTCCTCTTTTCCCCACAACAACAACCCTGTGAGGTGAGTTGGGCTGAGAGAGAGGGCCTGGCCCAAGGTCACCCAGCCAGCTTTCATGCCTAAGGCGGGACTAGAACTCACAGCTTCCTGGTTTCTAGCCTGGTGCCTTAACCTCTAGACCAAACTTTACTTTCTTTTCAAAAAATTTATTGTTTTTTTCTGTTAAAAATTTCTGTAATAAAGATAGATAGATAGATAGATAGATAGATAGATGATAGATGATAGATGATAGATAGATGATAGATGATAGATGATAGATGATAGATAGATGATAGATGATAGATGATAGATGATAGATGATAGATAGACAGATGATATAGATATAGATGATAGATATAGATGATAGATAGATAGATAGATAGATAGATAGATAGATGATAGATAGATACAGTAGATAGATAGATGATAGATAGATGATAGATAGATAGATGATATAGATAGATATAGATGATAGATATAGATGATAGATAGACAGATGATATAGATAGATATAGATGATAGATAGATAGATAGATAGATAGATAGATAGATGATAGATAGATAGATGATAGATAGATAGATGATATAGATAGATATAGGATAGATATAGATGATAGATAGATAGATAGATGATAGATAGATAAGGTAGATAGATGATAGATAGATGATAGATACAGTAGATAGATAGATGATAGATAGATGATAGATAGAGAGGTAGATAGATAGATGATAGATAGATGATAGATAGATAGATAGATGATAGATAGATAGATAGATAGATGATATAGATAGATATAGATGATAGATATAGATGATAGATGATAGATAGATAGGTAGATAGATACAGTAGATAGATAGATGATAGCTAGATGATAGATAGAGAGGTAGATAGATAGATGATAGATAGATGATAGATAGATAGATAGATGATAGATAGATAGATAGATAGATAGATGATAGATACAGTAGATAGATAGATGACAGATAGATAGATATAGATGATAGATAGATAGATAGATAGATAGATAGATAGATAGATAGATGATAGATAGATAGATAGATGATAGATAGACGATACAGTAGGTAGATAGATGATAGATAGACGATAGATACAGTAGATAGATAGATGATAGATGATAGATAGATAGATAGATAGATAGATAGATGATAGATGATAGATGATAGATGATAGATAGATAGGTAGATAGATAGATGATAGATAGATGATAGATGATAGATAGAGGGAATAGCGATGCAGGTGGATCTAGGCCATCCTGATATTTCCTCTCCTCTTCCCACCCAGGGCCTTTTGAAGATGCTCTAAAGCATCATGAATCCATGTCTGCTTGTGGGGTGCAGGGTGGACTCCAAGTTGAGGATCAGTGGCCAAGCCCGCCTAGCCGCAAGGCTCCCATTGCCCCCACAGAAGACCAGTTGAAGCAGGAACTGTGGTACCATGGCAAAATGAGCCGGCGAGACGCAGAGAAACTGTTGCACACAGACGGGGACTTCTTAGTCCGGGACAGCATCACCAACCCCGGGCAGTATGTTCTGACTGGGATGCACAGCGGGCAGCCGAAACATTTGCTCCTGGTAGATCCTGAAGGAGTGGTAAGTGCGTGGAAGTCAAAGCAGGATTTTGAGATACTGATGTTGCGATACTCAGCCTGATATTTGATTTCATTTGCTGTAGGAAAAGAAAGAATGCGGTGAGGTTGGGCAGCCTTCTGTTCTGGGTTTTCAAGGAAGCTACCTGGCTTGCTTGAATGCGGGGGGACATTGGAAATCAGGGTGAATGAGGCCATCACTCAAATGATGCATCATTTGCATCATCGTCACCGTCATCATCAGTCGGCCAGTTAATTCCCATGATAATCTATTGCAGTGTTTCTCAGCCTCAGCAGGAGCTGAAGTCCACCCATCTTAAAGTTACTGAGGTTGAGAAACACTGATCTGTTGCCTCATATTTCCCCCCTGATTTCAGCAATACATCAGTCACCATTTCATGGCCACTGAGCACACTCAATTCTTTCTCATCTGGCTGTTTTGGGTGTCCCCTTCCTTTTGTTCAGTTTTCTTAAAAGATTTTTTTTTCTTTTTGATACCTTGGCTTTCTTCCCATCCACGGATCCTACCTTCTTAGGCATGGCCAGTGTTATTTAAAGAACAATGATACTCCCTCTCCAGATGTTGGAGATAGTATTTAAAAAAAAGTTGGATACTGTTTATTTTGCTTTCTATTGTCATATCCTGTGCAAAAAGGAAGAAATATGTGAAAGGAATTGAAAAATGTGGTGAAAGCTGAAAGGACCCTACTAACAGACAAAGAGGTAGTCTGGTGTTCCTCTGTATGTTTCATCACTCAGTGCTTATAATCAGGCTCTCTAAGGTTGGGTAACTTTTACTTACAGGTAGTCCTCACTTAATTACCACAATTGAGACCGGAATTTCAGTTGCTAAGCGAAGCGGTCATTAAGCGAATCCAACCCAACTTTACGACCTTTTTGGCAGTCATTAAGCGAATCACTGTGGTCGTTAAGTGAACTGTGTGGTCATTAAGCAAACCATGTGGTTCCCCATTAATTTTGCTTGCCAAAAGCCGGCTGGGAAGGTTGAAAATGATGATCATGTGACCACAGGATGCTGTGACTGTCATAAATGCGAACCAGTTGCCAAGTGCCCCAGTCATGATCACATGACCGCAGGGACGCTGTGACAGTCGTGAGTGTGAGCACTGGTTGTAAGTGGTTGTTTTGAGCACCATCATCAGTCTGAACCATCACTAAATGAATGGTCATTAAGGGAGGACTACCTGTATTTCTGCACTGGATAGAAGTACATACGTACAGTATTAAAAATAAGGTGGTGCTGGTAGACTGATTTTCCCAGAACCTGCAAGATACATTATTGTCTGTTTATTCTGTTTATTCCATTGGCTTAGTTAAGTCTGGGTTCTGATAAGGAAGTTAAATGCAGGAGCTTTCTATTCCTGTTTTTTACCCTTGTTTCCCCAGGTGAGAACAAAAGATGCCTTGTTTGAAAGCATCAGCCACCTCATAAATTATCACCTGCAAAACGAACAGCCAATTGTGGCTGCCGAGAGTGAACTCCACCTGCGGCAGGTAGTGAGATGGAAGCCATGATGCTGTGGTAAGCACCTGCAGTTCTTATCATGCACCAGGGACATTGGGAGAAGCAAAGGTATTGTGAGAATGACCTTGGGAGGCAGGAGGAGGAAGAGCTACAGCCTAGGCAATGGTCGGATAAGGGGTGGCTGAGCCCACAGAAGGAAAAGGGGCGTGGGAAGCATCTCAGAAGGGACCCTCCTAGTTCTCTGGAAAGTAAAGGTGAGGGAGGGGAGAAGGGCTTTCAGAGATTCTGTTCCTGTAGCCTTGCAATAAAGGTAGTGTCAGTACTCCTGGTTCGTGCTTCTTGTCTGGACTACATCAAAGGGCTGACATCAATCTTGCAAATCTCAGGCTAGGTCTAGCTCCCTTGTATATGGAGGGAGGGAGGGAGGAGGGAGGGAGGGAGGGAGGGAGAGATTTGGGGCAGGGGGTACACTTCCAAACCAAATACTGGATCTCAGCCAGCCAGGGGCATCTGCAGGGAGTGTTAAAAAAAATCAAGGTGGTGGCTGCTGAGGTGGTGAGAAACCTGGGAAGCAGTTTCACACTGTCATGAGTACTGATGGCGAGCAGGAGGGGGCCTCTATCCAGGGTGGAAAATGCATGCGTAGTACTGAGGAGTTAAGCAGCCATTCAAAGAGACCCAGATCAGACCTGCCTTGACTTTTGGGGTTTATCTGCCTGGGTTTTTCCCACGCTTCTTCAGTTTGTTAGGATTTCTGTCTAATGTAGCAGTAATAAAACACTAGAGACCTACTCCTCGTCTCAGCGTGATTCCTGGCTGTTAGGACACAGACCTGCCTCAACAAACTCAGTATAAATGAAGGCAGGAAAGTTCTCTGATTGTTTCTAAGATTCTATATTTACCCCAAGACTAGCATCAAAGATTCCTTCACAAAGTCTGTGTCCCTTTCTTCCTTTCTTCTTTCCTTTCTTCCTTCCTTCCTCCTCCTCCTCCTCCTCCTCCTTCCTTCCTTCCTTCCTTCCTTCCTTCCTTCCTTCCTTTCTCCTTTTTTTCTTTCCTCCTCCTCCTCCCTTCCTCCCTTCCAACTTAGGTGCCATCTGAATCCAATCGGCTCTTGCTTCCTTCGTTTTGCCCAGCTGCAAACTCTAAATTTGAAATTGCCACGTCTATCTGGTTTTATTTCCCAATGGTTTTTTTGGGGGGGGGGAGTGATCCAAATCTACCCCCTAAAATGGAATGCAGAAAGATTGTGTAATTCAAAAAGAAATGAATACTATAGACAACCTAAAGCTAAATGAAGGACAAGTGAAAAATGACATACTCAGCTCTCTCTTTTTTCCTTCTTAGGAAGTTGTCCCTCTGCCCTGACATAAACACTGGACCTTTTTGACAGTTTTTTGAGCTGGAGGCCAGCAAGCCTATCGACAGATTTGCAGGACCCTTAGCCTTTCCAGCAAGAGACCTGCCTCTCTGAGAAAAGCCACAGCCAGTTCCACTAACTTGTTCCTGTCCTCGCTTGATCTTCTCTGAGCTGTTTCCCAATGCTACCGCTTCCTTACCTGTCCCAGTTTTTGCAATGGTCATGGAAAACCGAGGAGAGGTGGAGTGGCCTACCTGGCAAGATGGATGTGCAAGTGACTCTTGGCAAGTGATGTATCTGGCTTTTGAGAAAATGCTGCAAGGCTTGCTGGTGGCTCTTAGGAATACAACCTCCCCCCCTCTCAAACCCACAAGGTGAGTGGGTGAGTGAGTGGGAAGAAGAAGAAATTGCAGAAGAAAAACAGGGGTCCTTCTTCCAACTATAATCCGATTTTTATATGAGAACTAAAAAGGGATTGTTGAGGGCATTATGGGTGCCTGCTTCCGTTCAACGGTGGGAACTTTGACAGGGCTTTTTCTGATGATTCTGTTTCCCCAAACAAAACCAGGAGCTTATTATTGCATCAAGCTTCTCCTCCCTGCCCCCACTTTCCCCCCCTTTATTTGGTTTTGCTCATGCAGCAAGCCCAGTTGCAAAGAAGATGCTCCATGAACGGCCCTGGGGTTCTGCCCCCTTCCACCCTGCCCTGGAGCTTTTCATCTCTTAATTCTGCACATTGCAATGCTAGGACTTTGGCTTGGCAAGAGGATGCGCCACTGCTGCTGCTTCTCCAGCCTGTGTTTCGGAGAGGCCCTGAAATTCATTTAAACCAGGGATCCCCCGTCAGACTTGCGAGGTAGTCCAGACAGGAAGCACACCCAGATGAGCTAATTCTACTTTATTGTAAGGTTACCTTAACAGAATCTTGCAAGGCTGAAAGTACATTTCTCTCCCTTTGCCTTTACAGCCCAAGAAACCAGGGAGGGTCCCTTCTGAGACGTTCGCCACGCCCCATTCCTGCTGTGGGCTCAGCCGCCTCTTATCTGACCATTGTTTAGTCTGCAGCTCTTCCCCCGTCTCCCAAGGTCATTCCCACAGACCATTACATCCCCAACTCTTCAGCTTATCGACCCCATCATGATGTTTCCAATCGTTCATCGGCCCCCAAACATTTATTATATGAAAATAATTTAATAAATACTACTTTAACTAATAGTACTACGAAGACCCCCCAACCATTTATCGACCCCTTGGATAGTCCCATTGACTCTTGGGGGTCGATACTGACCGCTTGCGGGAACCCTGATTTAAATGGATGGATATTGATTCCAGCTTCATTGCCTGTGAGAGATTGTTCAAAACCCTCTGGTTAAGAGCTCTCAATTGGCAGGGTGAGTTGGGAGAAATTCCCAGACAGGCCAGTAGGGGGCGCTGTGATGCCAGAACAGTCTTTCGCAACAATTTTAAGTGCTCTGCATTAAGTAAAATTACCTTTTTAAGGAATATAGCCTTTGCTTTTTTAAGGTTTTATTTTCCCTCTTTTGGAGATTCCCCTCCCTCTTCTAGCTGAATATCTAGAGAATTTTTAGCACGTATATACGACCTATGCTGTAATCATGCAATTATCCAGGAAAGCATGGTAGGACCGACAAGCACTATTTTAATTATGTTTTAATTAAGTGTACACATGTTTAATGTGGTCCCAAATCTTTTAAGAAACTTTTCAGTACTTAATATTTTGTATATAGGTATATAGAGTATCCTACCTTCTCCAAAAAAACTTAATCCCCCAAATAATTTCTTTTTCTTTTTCTTTTAAAAAAAGAACAAACAACACAAAATGTAGATTTAAAATACTCTGGCTGCAATTCTATAGACACTAACTGAGAGATAAATGCACGTAGAATATTTTTTTTTAGAGAAAAATTATTGTTAGGCTTGGATTAAGGCTGCGTTGGTTAGGACTGTAGACTCAAAATTTCAAAACTGCTTTCCTGGGATTGCAAGAGGCTACTTCTCTTCATTAATTTAATAGACAAATAAACAAGAATGACTTGCAGAAAGAAACAATGCTTCATTTCCTGAAACCTTTTGTGGTCAGGGGAATCAAACTTGTTATTTATTATGATTACTTTTTGGCATCTGTGGGCTGCAAAAGGCAAGGCAATGATACATTGTCTGAATTCGTGGTCTGTCTTTAAGGTGTGGGTGTGGGTTTTAAAGCAAAATGAATACAATAATCCCAGCGAAAGCCTCTGTTTCTTATTTCAGCGTTTAAAAAACGGAGATTATACGGCCAAACTTTTGGCATTTTGCTGCCCAATTTCCACTTCATATAATCGTAGGCTGGGAGGGACCTTAGAGGTCTTCTAGCCAAACCCCTGCCTCAGATAGGAATCTTCAGACCATCTTGAAGGAATGGCTTTCTTTTCAGCCATTTTCTTGACTCTTTTCTTGAAAACCTGAAATGATGGAGCCCCCACGACTCCAGGAGGCAGGCTGTTCCTCTTCTTCACAGCTCCCAGGGCCAGGAAATTCCTCCCTGTTTCAAGTTTGGGTCTCCCTCTGTAAAGCTTCTACACGCTGGTTCTTGTCTTACTCTGAGGTGGTACGACCTCTGCTCTCTGTCCACAGGGCAACTTCTGTCCTGTAGCACCCTTTCATGTATTCGAAGACTGCTGAATGAATGGATGTCACAGGGCAGAGAGGGTGGGTTTATTCTTGTGGAGTCCTTGGTGCCCTCTGAGCTTGGTTGTTTCCTTGCAGACGTTTCATTACCTGACTAGGGAACATCATCAGGGTGAGTGAGTGTGGGGTTTGCTCCCTGTTTATATACTGTACTGTGGCTTGCCCTGCCAGTGTTGGTGAGGGTGTGGTTTTCTCCCTAGTAGTTCCTTGATTAGGGTGTTACCAGACAAACAATCAAGCAGAATACTCCGATCGGCGGACTACAAAGGAGGCAATCAAGCAGACAAACAATCAAGCAGACAGCGATACTCCGGTCAAGGAACTACAAAGGAGACAATCAAGCAGAAAACAATGCCCCAATCAAGGAACTAGCAAGGAGAGAAACAATCAAGCAGAAAACAATGCCCCAATCAAGGAACTAGCAAGGAGGGAAACAATCAAGCAGAAAACAATGCCCCAATCAAGGAACTAGCAAGGAGGGAAACAATCAAGCAGAAAACAATGCCCCAATCAAGGAACTAGCAAGGAGGGAAACAATCAAGCAGAAAACAATGCCCCAATCAAGGAACTAGCAAGGAGGGAAACAATCAAGCAGAAAACAATGCCCCAATCAAGGAACTAGCAAGGAGGGAAACAATCAAGCAGAAAACAATGCCCCAATTAAGGAACTAGCAAGGAGAGAAACCACCCCCTCACCAACACTGGCAGGGCAAGCTGCTGTATATAAACACGAAGCAAACCCACCCTCCCTCTCCCTGATGATGTAACCCAGCCAGGTAGTGAAACGTCTGCAGTCAAACAACTGACCTCAGAGAGCACCAAGAACTCCATAATTCACCCCTGAGCTACACATATTCCCTTCTATTGGATTTATTCTTGTTTATTTATTTCTTTATTATTTTGATTTTGTTGCTGCCCGGCTCTAGTGGATTCTGGGTAGCTTACTGTATAAAAACAGAACAAGTCTACATTTAGACAACACATATAGTGTACAATCCACCTAGCTATAAACGGGTGGCAGATCCAGCCGATACCACTTACCATTTATTTTTTACTTTGAGCATATCCTGCTTGTGTCAGTTCTGGGCACCACCTTTTAACAAGGATTGAAAGAGCCTGGCACGGGTTTGATCGTGAGACTGGAAACTAAGTCTTCTGCAGGTTGTTTAAAAGAACTGAGCACGTTTCGCTTTGAGAAGACCCCAGGGAGATGCGATGGTTCTCTTCAGCTATTTGAGAGAGCAGCGCAGAAGTCAGTCAAGACCTGTTCTCCATCATTTTGGAGCGAAGAACTTGCAATGATTATCTTAAATTACAGGGACGCCGATTCCAAGTGTACATTAGGAAAAAAAAATTGTGAAGAAGAGAAGAAGTTTGCTTCCAGGTCCAATTCAAGGTGTTGGTTATGACCCTGAAAGCCCTGCATGGCATGGGGCCAGGTTACCTGAGGGACCATCTCATACCTGTTACATCGACCCGCCCCACCCGGGCAGGCAGGGAGGGCAAGCTACGGACCCTGTCTGCAAGAGAATTCCATCCGGCGGGGTCCAGGAAACGAGCCTTCTCTGCGGTAGCGCCTGCCCTTTGGAACATTCTGCCCCAGAGTTGAGACAGGCCCCTTCGCTCCTGGACTTCCGCAAGCAATTGAAAACCTGGTTTTGCCATCTTGCCTGGGGCAGGAAGGAGAGCACTCACTCCTGGGGTTGGCTAGCTCCCTAGAAGGACCCTGTTTTACCTGCAGATTTATAGAGAACCTTTAAGGTAAAGGTAAAGGTTTCCCTTGACATTAAGTCCAGTTGCGCCCGACTCTAGGGGGGCAGTGCTCATCTCCGTTTCAAAGCCGAAGAGCCGGCGTTTGTCCGAAGACACTTCCTCTGCGGTCATGTGGCCGGCACGACTACACGGAACGCCGTTACCTGCCCGCCGAAGCAGTTCCTATTGATCTACTCACATTTGCATGTTTTTGAACTGCTAGGTTGGCAGGAGCTGGGACTAGCAACGGGCGCTCACCCCATCACGCGGGTTCGAATCGCCGACCTTCCGATCAGCAAGCTCAGCAGCTCAGCGGTTTAACCCGCAGCGCCACCGCGTCCCTTATAGAGAACCTTTAGCCATCTGGTTTTTGTCTTATTTATATTTTATTGCCTATCTATATTTATTGTACCGTTTTATATCATACTAATTCCGTTCTGTTGTAAACCGCCCAGAATCCCTCCTCGGGGGGTGGGGGGAGATGGGTGGTCATGAATTTGAGAAATAAAATAAAGAAATGAATAAGAGGCCAAACCCAAGGGAGACAAAGATCTCAGGAAGCAACTCAACGAAGAGTTTCAGGGAGCTGGTAGAAGAGAAAAGAAGCAGTTTTACAACAACATCTGTGAGACATCACAGATGGAAACGATCACACACAAAAAAAACGATGGAAGTTTTCCAAAAGATCTCCAAACTCGGAAGGAGATTCCAGCCTTAATTTGGTACGCTAAAGGATGCTGATGGACAACAGATTAACTGACTCCAAGAAAATCAAAGATGGAGGGAGTATACTGAAATTCTATACCATGTTTCTCAACCTTGGCAACTTTAAGATGTGTGGACTTCAACTCCCAGAATTACCCAGCCAGCTTGCAAGCTGGCTGGGGAATTCTGGGAGTTGAAGTCCACACATCTTAAAGTTGCCAAGGTTGAGAAACACAGTTCTATACTGTAAAGATGTCAACATCTAAGATTCCTTAGAAGACATCCTCTATTTAAAAGAACCTCTAGTTCTAGCAGGTGAATAAGATCAGCACTCCAGTCCTTACCCAGTCACTCCAGTCCTGTAACAGTGCTACAGGAATTTATGGAAGATCTATAGCAAAATGGCAAGCAAGAGGAGAAGAATCAGTCAAGGTTCTAACCAAGCTACGCCAAGCAAATCTGGAGAACAACGCAGTGGCCAACAGGTTGAAAGAGGTCAATCTATATTCAAAAAAGGAGACTGAATGGTTTGCAAACTATAGTACAATATTGTTAACCTCATAAGCTACCAAAATAACGCTTAGGATCACACAGATTAGCATCCTATACCAGGACAGGAAGCCACCGTACGGACAGAACGTGGTGAAACAGAGTGGCTCCAGGTTGGCAAAGGAGTGCGACAAGGCTCCAAACTCTCCCCTTATTTATTCAACCTATATGCTGAATGAGAGCCAGTTTGGTCTAGTGGTTAAGGCTCCAGGCTAGAAACCGTGAGTTCTAGTCCCACCTTAGGCACAAAGCCAGCTGGGTGACCTTGGGCCAGTCGCTTTCTCTCAGCCCTAGGAAGGAGGCAATGGCAAGAAGGAGGCAATGAGAGAGTTCTAGTCCCACTTTAGGCATGAAAGCTGGCTGGGTGATCTTGGCCCAGTTCCTCTTTCTCAGCCCAAGAGCCAGTCAGGTGTGTTATGAGAGTTCTAGTCCCGCCTTGGGCATGGAAGCCGGCTGGGTGACCTTGGGCCAGTCCCTCCCTCTCAGCCCAAGAGCCAATCAGGCATGGTAAGAGAGTTCTAGTCCCGCCTTAGGCATGAAAGCCGGCTGGGTGATCTTGGCCCAGTTCCTCTTTCTCAGCCCAAGAGCCAATCAGGTGTGTTATGAGAGTTCTAGTCCCGCCTTGGGCATGGAAGCTGGCTGGGTGATCTTGGGCCAGTCCCTCCCTCTCAGCCCAAGAGCCAATCAGGCATGGTAAGAGAGTTCTAGTCCCGCCTTAGGCATGAAAGCTGGCTGGGTGATCTTGGCCCAGTTCCTCTTTCTCAGCCCAAGAGCCAATCAGGCGTGGCAGGAGAGTTCTAGTCCCGCCTTAGGCGTGCAAGCCGGCTGGGTCACCTTGGGCCAGTCCCTCTCTCTCAGCCCAACCCACCTCACAGGGTTGTTGTTGTGGGGAAAATAGGAGTAGGAAGGAGTAATAGGTATGTTCCCCGCCGTGAGTTATTTATAAAAACAATTAAGGCGGGATAGAAAATAAATAAAATAAAAACGAATCAATTAATTAATTAATTTTTAAAAAGATTGTTGCAGTAAAAGGAAGCTGCCCTTTCCCCATGATGGATTTTGATCTTAGCACAGAATTTCTCCGTACATCATTGTCTTCCCAGACGTCATGCAAATTTCCTATTAAGAGGGAAATCCTCACTCTTTTTATTTCATCTAATTAATTTGCCCACTGCAGCCTTGGACACAGAAAAATTGGGTTTGGTCCCCTAGCTGTCAAAAAGCTGCCCAGTTCTGTCTTAAGACACTACAGAACTAGAAGCTTATGGAGCATTTTATTTATTTGTTAGTTGAGTTTACATCCTACCATTCAGACAGGAGATGTCAGCCTTGTGAGGCAGTCCAGACCAAAAAAGCACACCCAGAAGTACTAATTCTAAGTACTGTTATTGTAAGGTTACATTAACAGAATCTTCCAAGTCTGAAATCTTTCCCCTGTCGCCTTTACAGCCCAAGAAACTAGGGAGGGTCCCTTCTGAGATGCTTCCCACGCTCCTTTTTCTTCTGTGGGCTCAGCCGCCTCTTATCTGACTGTTGCCTAGTCTGCGACTCTTCCTCCTGTCTCCCAAGGTCATTCCCACACACCATTACAGGAGCCCAGGTCTATTTTGTGAACCAGGCCATCAGGTTAAACAGTAATCTGTGCATTTTTTTTTGCGTAATGTATATTATGCAAACTATGTGTTTTCTACACCTGGATTTAGCAGGGTTGTGGGAATGTAGCTGCATCTCTGAGTGACCTTCTCAGTCAGAATGTACAGTAGCTGCCTCTCTACCCAGATCATTGAGAATCTGGAAAAATATGCTATTGGGCAGTGTTCTTAAGCTCAAAATAAAGAACGAAACTTACCTCTTTAATGTGAAGTGGCCCGAATTGGAAATAATTTTTAAATAAATCGTGATCTTCCAGGGAACACCTAGTGACCTCTCATGGAACCCGAGGGTCCCACAGAACCCTGGTTGAGAAACCCTGGTTTAGAGGAAAACTAATCAGAGGTAGAATATATTGTTTGCATATCAAAGGTTAAAACAGGGCAGACACCTTTGTTTCTGCATCCTCTTGACGGTAATCATTTGGGGCCTCCCCAATGGCAAGGCTGAAGCGGATTTGAGACCTGGCCCTGAGTTCCCTTCAGCCACAAGCTCTCCAACTCCATTTGAACCTAGCTTAGTGTGTTGTGTGAACCCAGGCACATCAGATCAAGGGAAAGCCACCTTCCGATGTTCTGCCCTGATGGGCTGTGTGGTTTCTCATTCATTTAGGTCAGTGTTTCTGAACCTTGGCATCTTGAAGATGTATGGACTCCAACTCCCAGAATTCCCCAGCCAGCTGTGCTGGCTGGGGAATTCTGGGAGTTGAAGTCCACCCATCTTCAAGTTGCCAAGGTTGAGAAACACTGGCTTAGATGATAATCTCCTCCTGGTTCCCAGGCACCTCTTTGCCCGCTTTTATCTTCACCCGCTTTGCAGTATGCCGGCCAAGATAATTGCATTGTTCTCCATCATGGCGGCTTATAAAAAGCCGCTGGAAACATCCTCTCCGCCTTCCAGAGCCTGGGAAATGTCTCCACCTGATTGCAAGGGCACCATTATGAGACAGGGAATCTTTGGGCTCCCAGAGGTACTTTTTCTGCTATTGCTTTGAAACAGTCGCTCCTTTGTGAAGAGGCTCTATTGACACGCCACAAAATACAATCAAGTTGGGGAAGAGAGGACAAAGACTGAAGCGGAGGGAGGGGGGACAAGTTAAGTTTATGCACGCTGTTTGTAAAATCCCATTCCCCCCTTCTGTTCCCGCTTTCTCCCTTCCCTGCATCTCACTTAGATGTATGTCACCACAAGCTTCAGAACTACCAAGAGATTTTTTTGCCAGCAGGTAAGGAACTTGATTTTGCAGTTTCTCAGTTATCCTTTACGCACACACACACACACATACACAAACACATTTTTTTCTTCCTCCATGTTCCTCCTGTTCCCTGTTGTTATTATTGCCCTCTGGGGTTCTGTTTCTAGAATAGGCTTGACTTGGTTACCAAATTAACCTGTTTTTCTGGCTCTGCACAATACTCTGGACTATCAGCTGATCGAATGGACTGGGCCTGCAGAGTATGTGAAAATAATAATAATAACAATAACAACAACAACAACAACAATAATAATAATAATTTATTAAATTTATATGCTGCCCCATTCCCAGCAACTCTGGGCAGTTTACAATTGTGAAAAATATTTAAAAACAAGAAAGGATACAAACCCCCCCCCCCACAAAACAGCACAAGATGAAAGAACAATGACAGGGAAGAAAACAACCCAGAGAGGAACAGAAGGGAAGAAAGGGGCGTCCGTGAGGCCAGAGAAACGAACTCAGAGAAAGAAAAAGGCGTTGCGTCTCATCAGGAGAAGCTGCCATGAAGTCTTCCTGGGGAAGCAAGTATGCAGTTGTCGGTTTGCTCACACAGAGTGACAGTGGCCGAAATAGGGGGTGTGGCTGGGTGCATGGAAAACTTTTGCCCCGAGTAACTTGCACACACTCGGTATCTGCCTGTATCTTTTCATCTCAGCAGCTTCTATTCTGCCTTTCTATCATTTTTCTGCAGCTAAATCACCTACACCCTAGGGGGAACTCCAAGCCACTGAGCTTTCAGGCCAGAGTGCTCCTGTGGCCTTGATGAACGGTCACATCCACTCTGGCCAGAAGAGACTATGGTACTGAGTGTATTTCATGGAACTCCAGCCAGCAGGATCCATACTCCTCTGATTTTATATTTATTTCAATGAAAGCTAACGTATAGATGTGACAGTTCATGGCATAGCAAAGCACTGGTCCGCAACACTTTTTAATATTCCCCTTATACGCTTCTGGGTCCTCCATAGATTCTGCAGGCATTCTGAAAAAAATAAGAAACGGGTGGTGGGCACAGCTTTGTTGGCAAGGGAGCCCACCGGTCCAGAAACCAACCAACCAACCAATAAATGAAAGTGCAGAAAGAGAGGAAATAAATAAATAAATGCACAGAAATAGAAGGCTCCTTCTCTAATCTCTCATTTGTTCCTTAGAATTATATCTCGTTTTTCCTACAGGGATGCAAGGCATCTTATGTAGCTGTACTTCCTTGAATCTTTCCCTTACAACAACAGCCCTGCGAGGTTGGTGGGACTGACCTAAAGTGCCCCAGGGAGATTCTGTGGCTGTGGGGAGGGGGACTTGGAACCTGGACTTCCCAGTTCAGATCCAACCACAACCTTGTGAGGTAGGCTGGCCAGAGGCCCAAAGTCCCCCAGGGAAGTTCTGTGGCTGAGCATGGATTTGAACTCGGCTCTCCACCGAACCACCCTATCTTGCTTAGTTTTCCAAAACTCTACACCCCCTTTTTTTCCATTGTTGAGTTGTTTTCTCTTCCCCCGTTTGCCATTTCTCTTCCCACCCCCATTTCCATTTTTATTCCCCCTCCCTTTTCTCCTCTACCCTCCCAGTACAGGTGAATGAGAGCAAGCCCCATCATTGATTTCAGTTTCCCGTTCCTATTTATCTCACAACTTCATTCTTTTTCTCTCTCGTTTTCCCTGCACTTTGCCATTATGCAGGGAACAAAAGCAGATAAAAAAAGGCTCCTGCATTTCACTGCCGAGCTGGAAATAGATTCCTGGCGATGTGAACGAAGGTGTCGGTACGGTGACAGCAAGAGGAAGGAAAAAGAGGGGACCCGTGCAAGTTTCCTTTGTGGCTGTTTTTCACATTCCAGGTGTGGGGGATGATTTCCCCCATGGCGAGATTGCTGTCAGCGCAGTTTCTTGCAAAGTATTCCCCTAATTTCTGCCTCGAAAGAGCCCAGCCTGTGTAACCTGGCCTAAGCTCTTCCTGTAGCAGCAGGTCCTCTGAGGTAGACTGCCTCTGAGCACAGAGGATCCATTTAGGTCCCACAGTTCGGAGGCTGCCTGTTAAGACTGGCACCCCCACAAGCTTCATTCAGTCTCCCTTGGAAGCAAAGGATCCAGAGATACCTTCCTGACTAACCCGCAGGTTGAAACATGTTCGTCCTGCAAATTCTCCTTCCTTCCTTCCTTCCTTCCTTCCTTCCTTCCTTCCTTCCTTCCTTCCTTCCTTCCTTCCTTCCTTCCTTCCTTCCTTCCTTCCTTCTTCTCTCCATCCCTCTTTCTGCCTGCCTGCCTGCCTGCCTGCCTGCCTGCCATATTTTCTGACTCTTCAGTAGTACCAAAAAGTATATCAAAATGCACAGGCTGTGATCAAACGCAGAGAGAAAATGCCTATTGCGCTGTAGGATGCTGTGTGCGTTCAGCGTCTGCAAGGGCTTCCTCTGTTATTTATTGATTTAGTTACCAGAGCAATTTATACAGCCACCTATCTCAGAACTGACTCTGGGCAGAGCACTCAGGATTAAAACCCAGCCCAACCCAACTGGAAGTCGAGAGTCGCAAAAGGGGTTGGGAGTCGGGCAGCCTATAAATGGAAGAAATAAATAAACAAGCAGGAGACAAGAAGAAAGAAAAAAGTGGTGGCTGAGGACAAAACCAACTCCAGTCATAAGCAGGACAAACTCAGAGCGACAGTCTCACCTAACCCCTTGACCCCAAGCCCAATTGTTTGCCAAATTCAAGGTAGATTAAAGTCCAAAGTGCAGGTACAGCCACAAGTAAAGATGTAAAAAGATTGCAGGGACCAAGACTGGACTGAGCTGTACGGCCGTTCCCCTGTGTGCGTTTCGAAGAATTTCAGAAATTGTCTTGTTTACACTATGCAGAAATAATAGAAAAATTTCCATTATGTTTAATCAAAGTAGGCACCGAAGCTTAACATTCGCTTGAGGCATCTTAAAATTTCTCAACTCTTAAAAAGAAAAGGGAATTGCAGGCTGATGCAGTTGTACCCCTGGCTCCCCCCAAAATAGGGGGAATGATGTCCCCAGGTGCCTACAGAGGGTGTCTTCTGAATTAGCCAAAGATTTCTGTCTCCGATGGAGGGCGGTGTCACTGTTCTCTATTTGGCGCACTTCTGGCAAAGTTCAGAGGCAACCCTGCGAGGTATTTATGAATATCTGAAGATTCCAGAAAAATGAAGAAATTGGATGGACCTTAGTTATGTACCAGGTTACATTTAACAAGAAAGAGATTAAAGAATTAATAGGATACCAACCAAACATGGAAAATTAAAAGAAAGAACATGGTAAAACAACAACAACAAACCAGAACAAAGAACAAAAAACAAAACAGAAAAAACACAATGTGGAAGCATTTTTAAAAGAAGCACAAAAGAGAGAGACAAAAGTTTTAAATATTCCCAGTCCAGAAAGACACTGGAATACAGGTAGTCCTTGCTTAATGACCACAATTGAGACCGGAATTTTGTTTGCTAACAAAGTGGTCATTAAGCAAATCCAACCCAATTTTATGACCTTTTTTGCAGGGTCATTAAGTGAATCATGGCATCTGTTAAGTGAACCATGCAATTAAGTGAATCACGTGGTTCCCCATTAATTTTGCTTGCCAGGAGCCAACTGGGAAGGTTGAAAATGGCGCCCACATGACCACAGGATTCTGTGAGGGTCATAAATGCGAACTGGTTGCCAATCGCCCAAATTGTGATCATGTGACTGCGGGGATACCACAGTGGTTCTAAGTGTGAGCACTGGTTGTAAATCAGTTTTTTCAGCATTGTCGTAAGTCTGAACCATCACTAAACGAAAGGTCATTAAGTGAGGACTACCTGTGGATGAAAGTCACTTTTAAGAACTACCTCATTGATATAGTTAAACCATGGAGATCTGGCACTTTTTCAACATTCTAATAAAGTTCTCGACTCAGGTGTTTAAAATATTCAGATCAAAATGTTTACAAGGCCACCCTCTGAATGCAAACAGATTTAGAAATGTCAATAGGTTTTTCTTGAAAAAAATCACATACACTGTGTGTTGTTTTAAAGTTTGCAGACGAATGCGCAAATGCCCCAGGCCCTGTTGTATATTAGCGTACAGATATGGAAGTGACATGAGTTGGAAATAAGCCAGATGGTCCATCTCAATTTCGTACTTCAGTGCCAACCAAGGGGCGGAGCTCCCAGCTAAAGGGGAGGAGCATAACAGGAACTCCCTCCCACACTTTCCAAGAAGTCTTTGTTTCTCGTTCTGTCTTTGCCAGCCCTGTGCAAGACTGAGGGCTTGCCAGTTGTGGGGCCAAGATAGTACTGGAAAACTTCCAACAACATTTGTTTGTCCTAAAGGAACTTGTCCGGTTCTGCATTTGTTTTTTCCCCGCTTGGAAGAAAATGCAAACTTTTGCCTTGGGTTCCTGAGCTCTGCCTTCTACCCCTGCCAGACCAACTATTACCGTACAGTTTGCAGAAGAGTCCCAGCTGCCTGATTTGGCAAAATTGGGCTGCCCGATAAGGTGAGATGGGGATAAGAATCACGTCCACCTTGCCAATGCGGAAGATGTGAAAAAGTGCATCGTTTGGAAGGATACACATATTCTTCAAATGTTCCTGTCATGTCAGCCTGATCTGGGAAGAAAGACGCTACCCTATTCTAATAGGCAGAGATGGAATCCAACAGCAGATCACAGGTTTGCAGGCCAAGACTGAGTCCCCGCCATCTCCAGTCCCGAAAAAAATGAGGTAACTATTGAGAAGGATTTCCTTGGATGGAGAACTGCTGCTAATTAGAGGCAACTATCCTGAATTAGGTGGACCAACAAACCGAACTTTATCTGAGTCTGCTTCCTATTTCAATCTTGTCTTTACTGACAGTCATGAGGACTAGAACCTTTGAGATCAGACCACTGAACAAGCTGAAAGTTCGGTCTCCCAGAGCCCAGCTAAAAAGGTACAGGAACCTGGGGATGGTTAGACCCTTCTCTGCCTAGGACTTTCGAAGTTTGAAATGTCTACCCCAGAGGTGGCACCCTGTGATGGGGTTTGTGCCCCTGTTGGACTGGTTTGGCGGAAGCATGTTGTAGGCATCCATCGAGGTACATTATTCTTTATGGTGTTGTGGTATATGCAAATCACGGCTTCCTCACAAACCCATGCAATATATAACCTCAGTATATTGTTTTAGGAAGTACAGGTAGTCCTCGTTTAGCAATTGCCTCAGACAGCGACTGTTCACAGTTACGATGGTGATGAAAAAGTAACTTTACAACCAATCCTTGCATTTACGACCTTTGCAGGTCTGTAAAGCAAAGGAAAGCTGAAGTCAGATCATAAGCACAGTTGCGGTTTCTTAGCGACCACTTCACTTAACGACTGAGTTGCTGGTCCCAATTGTGGTCACTCAACAGGGACTACCTGTATTAGCAAATTGTCTTTCTGATGCCCAGTCTTTGAAGTATGGCTCCAATTCACAGCTCTAAGAACATTCACAATCCAGTGTATCTATGCTTAACAACCATAATTGGGACTGGAATTTCAGTTGCTAAACAAAGAGGTCATTAAGTGAATCTGATCCGATTTTATGACCTTTGTTGCGGTGGCTGTTGTGAATCACCGCAGTCATTAAGCGAACCACACAGTTCCCCATTGGTTTTGCTTGCTGGAAGATGGCTGGGAAGGTAAAAAATGGCGATCACGTGACTGCAGGATGCTGCGATGGTTGTAAATGTGAACTGGTTGCCAAGTGCCCGAATTGTGATCATGTGACTGTGGGGACACTGCAACAGTCATAAGTGTGAGGACTGGTGGTAAGTCCGTTTTTTCAGCACCATCGTAAGTCCGAATCGTCACTAAATGAATGGTTGTTAAGCAAGGACTACCTGTATGAGCATCTTGAGTTGCCTTTGGCTCAGCGCTAAGTAATAACCATAAGCCAATTAAATTCTTTGCCACAATGCACTTAATGTTTCCCAAACTGGGCAAATCCCAGATGCGTGAGCTTCAATTTCCAGAATTCTCAGCAATGGCTATGCAGAACTGCAGAATTCTGGGAGCTGAAGTGTTTATCTGGAAACTGTCCGGATTGAGAAACTGATTTAAACAGTTAAAAAACATAGTGACTCTCTTTGTATGATATGCTAAACCTGGCCAGTTTTGAACTGGGGCTTTTTTAGCACGGACTATTGTGCAATTGTAGAGCAATTGGTTAGTTTAGTGTGGAATCTAGAACGTAGGCTAATTCAGTCATCAAGCTAAATGTGTGGTGTGAACGCTGCCTCTCGTTCTTTTTCTGTGCCTAACCCTACATCACAGGGTTTTGCTGTGGGGACAAAACAGCAGAGGAGCCTCCGTGTTCTCCTCCCAAGTCCAGTGACAGAAGGGAAAAACAAAAACCAAAACCATGAAGACAGCTCTTTTCTGCACATGGAAATCTCTCCACGCTTTGCAGTGGAACAGATGGATGGTGCAGGTGTGGGACAGAATGAGTGGAGAAGGTGTCAAAGCTCACAGGTGTTGAGAAAAGTTAAGATAACGCTCTGATTACGCAACGGGCGTTCTCCCCCCACCCCGGGGCTTTCTAAATGTCCTTCCCACGAGCTGGCAGGGGATGCTGAAATCAGAAACTACTTTAAGCATCAACAAACAGATCTTCACTGTCTATCTGGACAGGATCTCTGCAGTGAGAAAACCAGGAGCCAGCAAAGTAACCCAGAGCTCAAGGAAGCTAATGTCCTGCGGGATTGACTGAACTATCTTTCCTGAACCAGGAAAACTTCCAGTTCTTTCTTCCCTATTCCAGCCTCATGGGGAATATCATACACAGACCTGGGCATTCCGAAGCATTTGCTTACAGGTAGTTCTCGGCTTACAACCATTTGTTTAACGATGGGTCAAAGTCACAATGGCCTCGGAAAAGGTGCTTTACTACCTGTACTTGCAATTAGAACCGCTGTACCACCCCCGTGGTCATGTGATTGCAAATCGGGCGCTTGGCAACCAGCTCATGTTTATGACTGGTTGCAGCATCCTGTGGTCATGTGATTGTGATTTGTGACCTTTTTTGCTGGTTTCCAGCAAAGTACATCCATTGGGGAAGCTGGATTCGCTTAATGACTTGTGAGTCGCTTAATGATGTGGTGATTCACTTAACAACCATCGTAAAAATGGTCGTAAAATCGGGTCCGGTCACGTGGTGAATTGACTTAAGACCGCAATGACTTACAATGGAAATTCCGGTCCCAATTGTGGTCATAAGTGGAGGACTACCTGTATTCCAATTGTAGCATCCTTATCAGCTACAAATGGTGCTTAGGCTGAGGTTGAGAAACACTGGTTTAGCCTCAAGAAGGGAAGGAGAGCTGAGCTCTCTCCCTAGCTTTACTCCCACGGCCAACCTGTCTAGTTGTCTGACTCAGGTACCTCCAGGCTTCCAAAAGCTCGGATCTATCCTTACGTGGATTTTGATGAAGTAATGAGGAATTTTCAGACCGTGAGAGCTATTAAATGGAGGAACTGCCTGTCTTCGGGAGTTGTAGGGGCTCCATCGCTGAGGATTTCCAGCAAAGATTGGACCACTTCCAAGTGCCCTCCCATCCTGAAGTTTCTATGGCTCTATACTTGCATCAAGTTTGGATCTCCCTCTGTAAAGCTTCCATGAACTGGTTCTTGTCCTAGGTTTGGGCCCTATGGAGAATGAACCCACCCCTTCTTTCCTGGGACAGCCCTTCAAGGATTGGAAGGCTGCCATCACGTTTCCCTTCTGGAGGCTAAACCAGTGTTTCTCAGCCTCCGCAACTTTACTTTACTTTATTTATTTATTTCTCAGATTTCGTCGCCGCCCATCTCCCCCAAAAGAGGGACTCCGGGAGGCTTACAATTCTGGGAGTTGAAGTCCACAGGTCTTAAAGATGCTGAGGTTGAGAAACACTGGGCTAAACAGACCCAGTTCCTTTAACCGCTCCTGGTAGGGTGTAGCCCCCAAGCCCTTCACCATCTTTGTTCTTCTTCTTTCCTTCTTGTATTGTGGTGGGTTTAGGAGCTTCCTGGAGGCATCTGGTTGGACTCTGTGTGGCAAAGAATAATGGATAAGAAACATAGCATCGTAAGGTGGGAAGGGACCTTGGAGGTCTTCTAGTCCAACCCCCTGCCCAAGGCAAGAATCCTCAGATGATCCCAGGCAAATAATCATCCAACCTTGGCTTGAAAGCCTCCAGTGATGCAGCACCCAAGACTCCAGGAAGTAGGTTGTTCCTCTGCTTCATAACTTTCACTATAATCCCTCCTTATTTCAAGTTTGGATCTCTCTCCATAAAGCTTCCATGCATTGGTTCTCATCCTACCCTTGGCACTGTGGAGAATAAATCCACCCCTTCTTCTCTGGGTCAGCCCTTCCAGGATTCCTTTAACATGTACCCCCACAGCTCTTTTTTCCAAATGTATCTTTGGAATTGGGGATTTGGCACACTGGGGCTGATACTTCCTGCAACCCCATTATCACTGCATATCTGAGGGGCAGCTGCTTCCAGGTGCCAATATAATTTATGAGGTGTCCTCACCTGCTGGGCCTGGATGGTGGTGAAATGCAGCTTTGATGAGTGGTGAACCTTTCATGAGACAAATGCCAGTGGCATGAATCTTCTTAATTTCCCTGTGATGTAATGTGATGTGAAATGTAGCCTTTTGCAGGCTTCTAAGGCTTCTTGGCTTCTTCTCCTGAGAGCCAGGAGAAAGAGAGGGAGCTGCTAATTGGTAGTAGAGGGGAAAGCGGGGTTTGCTGAGTAGTGGATATGAGATTTATTAGGGAGGCATTGCTGGGATACTTGGCTGAACTTGGATGGGAGACCACCAGAATATCCCTGGGAAATAGGCTTGAGCGGGAAGTTGAAAGGGGACAAAAAGCTGTTGCTGTCAGCCATACCAGGTAGACCAGACAGAAAACACAACCAGATGAGCTAATTCTACTTTATTGTAAAGCTACAGTAACAGAATATTGCAAGTCTGAAAGTACAAAAATCACACTGTCTCCTTTACAGCCCGAGAAACTAGGGAGGGTCCCTCGTGAGCCTCTTGCTCTGCCCATTATGCAGCTGAGGGCTAGGCCCTCTCTTATCTGACTGTTCCCTAGGCAGCTGTCCTGACTCATGACAGCAGCATCTCTTTGCCCCATCTCCCAAGGTCTTTCCCACGTACCCTTACAGTTGCCGAGGGAAGAATATCATTAGTAAGAGCTGAGCTCAACTCAAAGAAAGGAGTAAAGGGAAGAATTGGCTCGCTGTGGGTGGAATCTGGCCTGTTGTGGGTGAAGTCAGAGCATGCCAGCCTGGGAGCGGGGAGCAACCACGGGATTGGAATTAGAACAACATTACTTCTGGGGCCAAACTAGGGAGGACCTGGTGGTCCTTTTAAGGGCCAGAGCAAAGAAGAAACGGTGGGGTGAGAGTGGCATAAAACAACAGCCTGTCCTTCCATAGACACACAAAGTCCAGAGGTCTCAAACTATGTGGGAGGTACGAGGATTGCAGTGCTTCCTCTCTAGGAGTGTGGTGTCTCCCCTCTGTGGTCGGCACTTCTAGGCCCTTCCTGCCATTGGCCAGATGGTGGCCCTGAAGCAGTCAGGTGCCCAAAGCAGCCAATGAGGCTGCTGGGGAATTCTGGGTGGCTGGGGAATTCTGGGAGTTGAAGTCCACACATCTTAAAGTTGCCAAGGTTGGAAAACCCTGGACATAGGGTTTTCTCTTGCCAATTTTCACTGAGCTGTGTCCAGCCTATGCCCAGGGCAAACCACTCCTATAGAGCTCTGAATCCAGGTTCTGCTTTGATTCCTTGCATCTGTTTGTGGCGTCCTTTCCCATTGCCTCTGGTTGTTACGATGTGATGTTATGTGCCGCTCTCTTCCCAGCCCTCCTCCCTATAACCCCTTTCCCGTGTTCTCCTACACAATATTAAAGCACTTAATACATTCTGCAGAGCCCTTCAGCTGTTCCCTTGTCAGGAACGCAGATTGATCTTGATGCTCCGTTTGCAATCTACGGCCCTCAAGATCTCTGGAGCACCCTTCAGAACAATGCCACATAACCCACAAGTATGTATCAGCTTGAACCAAGGTATCTGTGGGCATTTGAACACATATCATGGGTAACCTCCTAATCTGTTTTTTGCCCATTAACAAGTTGGGGTCCAGAAGTTTGGCCCTTTGACTTTGATCGTTACTCAGACAAAGGCAGAAGGGAGGAAGCATTTTGAGCCGATGCAAAAGCAAAGGAGCATATTTCCTCCTTTGGCTAATTGCTTACAGCCTACCTTCTGAAGTTCTTCTCCTCATTGCAAGGTGGGATGGAAATGCAGGCTATATAATGCAATAAAACAATAAACGGGCAAAGCCTCTCCTGGCTTCAGAGACGTGCAAAGGAGAATTTAATTTAGAGAGCCTCAAAGGTTGGCAGCATCAAAGCAGGGCTTAAAAGCAGAAGCCAGTTTTGTTTTGCAGAGCAAATGAGCACACGGTCCTCATGATGCTAACACAATAGGGGCTGAAGGGGGCTAACAATAAAATATCTCATTGCTCAAAAATTGCTCAGGGACTTCTTTCAGATTTTGGAATTATACATGACGCAGCCTTGCTTCCGAATCAGAATTGATACATCAGGAATCCTCAGTTGGTTATGTGTTTATTGCTAGGTATTTCCTGCAGGGTTTGCATACAAAGCTTTCGTGCAACCTTCAGATCCTTTGTTTCTCTTCTTTTCTTTCCCTCTCTATTAAAGCTGCAAATCGATAACACTCTTTAAAAAAAACGAAAAACAACCCCAAACGAACCCCACAGCGCTTTGATGGTGCAATATCTTCCCTGTTTTCAGGCAAACATACGCATCCTGTAAAACGCAGGACAAAACGGATCTTGTTTAATCAGGCACACAACTGAATCATGCTGTTATGGGGGCTAAAGTGTTATTGCCTCTAGTAACGATCTGATAGCAGCCTCAAACCGGGAACCAGAAAATATGGCATAACGCAGAAGTCAGGGCAGAACGATAAATTGGCTGGTTAGTGAAACCCTAAACTCAGATTAACAAAAGACAGTTATGGCCACATCAGATGCAGTGCATATTATAAACTCATATTCCAGGTTAATGTGATGGCCCAGAGACAGGCAGGGGCTGATGTTCGCAAGAACCTGGGTCAAAAACAATCCAAACTCTCTATTAGTTATTGTATTGGTGCCTTTACTGTTTTATTTGATTTTATTATGTTCTTTGATTTTCTATTTTTTCCTACTATTGTATTTCCCCAGGAAACATAGATTATAGCAATCTAGTGCGCTATGTCCAGGAAAAAGGCAGAAATCAGAACCAAGCATGCCTTAGGGTCTCCTGGGAGAATAGCTGCGTTAGACATTCGGGAAGCACAGAAGCTATAGTTGATATGATCATGTTCTTAATACCTGATTTGGAGGCTGAGAAGAAAATAACGCCCGGCACGTCATACTTGCTGAAGGTTTAAGCCCTTCAGAGAATTAACTTAGCTGGAAAACAGAGCTCAAGAATAAAGGGCAATTTGGATGCTACTTGTGGGGAGTAATTTAGGGATGGGCAAATTATAGCTTATGCCCCTTGAAGCATGGTTGCCCTTTGTTGTGGGGGGCAGGTCCCTTGAAGAACACCTGGAAGCTGCAGTTGGTCCAGAATGCCGTGGTGTGAGCAATTATGGGTGTATCTTGATACACCCATGTTACCCCTTTGCTTCGTGATCTGCACTGGCTCCCCATAGGCTTTGGAGTGCAATTCAGGGTGCTGGTTGTCACCTATAAAGATGTCATCCCTATAGGGTAAATTAGACTAAGAAACCAATGCCATACTTTTAGACCTATATGGCATTGGTTTCTCAGTCTTACTGGAACAGTTCTAGTAACAGAATCTTGCAGGTCTGAATGTGCTTCCTTCCTTCCTTCCTCACGGTATCTTCATGTGAGCTAGGAAGGGGCATGTCTGAGATGCTTTCCCACATTACTGTCTTGGCCCAGGCTCAAGCCCCTCTTATCTGACTGTTGCCTTGGAGTGGCTCTTCCTCCTGTCCTTCAAGGCCATTCCCTCTGCCCTCTACAAAAGTATGGGGCCAGGATATCTGAGGGACCCCTTTTTCCAATTGTCCCTACCCACCTCACCAGGTCCAGCAGGAGGGGCATGCTCTGGGTCCCACCTATTACAGAGTGTCATCTAGTGGGACCCAGGAAGTGGGTCTTTTCTGTTGCTGTGTGTGTCCTCTGGAATATCATCCCACCCAAGATTAGACTGACCCCGATCCCACTAGTCTTTCAGAAGGCCCTTAACGCCTGAATGTTCTCCCAGGAAAGGGAGGTTTGCCAAGCCTGTGAAGAAGCATTAATGTATTGTTGATGGTTGCCTTTTTTTTTTGCTTTTGATACGTTTATATCTCTCTGTCTTTTATAGTGATATTGAGATGCTCACCTGTCTTCGCCACCCAGATTTGTCTTGGCAAGAGGAGTGGCCATATAAATCAAATTAAAGGAACGAATAAACAAAAAACACCACCAACTGCTCTCTGATCTTTGGCTGCACGATCATTGTAGATTGGCAGTGTATAGGAAATGGATGACAGTAGCAGTATAAACCCTGCAAGACACTGAAAAAGGCAAAAATCTTCCATGGGAATTCAGCTGCTGGGGACTTAATGGATATTTTATTTATTATTATTTATTTACAGGACTTATATGGCCACCTATCTCCTATAATGATTCTAGGTGGCTCACAACAATCCATAAAAACAAAAGTACCCTTCTCCCCAGGTGCCAGACCAAACAGCCTCCAGATCATTCCCCATCCTAGCCCAATGCTTGGGGAAGGATCAGGTCTTCACAGCGCTCCAGAAGGCTAAAAGGGCAGGGATCCCTCAGATCTCAGCTGGGAGGCTATTCTACATGGCTGGGGCGGCCACCAAGAAGCTGTGCCTCTGAAGTCCCATCAGGTGGCAACATTTAAGGGTGGGGACTTGGAGCACGCCCACCCTATCTAACCTAGTAGGATGGGCAGACACCCTCAGGGAGAGGTGGTCCTGCAAGTAACCTTGCCCTGTGCCAGGTAGGGCTTTAAAAGTGATAACCAGCACCTTGAATTGCACCCAGAGGGAAACTGGGAGCCAGTGCAGCTCACACAGCAATGGTGTTACTCAGCTGAACCATGGGGCACCCAAAACTGTTCCGCTGCAGTCTGAACCAGTTGCACCTTCCGGATGGTCTTCAAGGGCAGCCCCATGTACAGTGCATTGCAGTAATCCAAACGGGAGGTGACTAAGGCATGAGTGACTGTGAGTAAGGCCTCCCAGTCCAGGAATGGGCACAATTGGTGCACAAGATGAATTTGTGCAAAGGCCCACCTGGCCACAGCTGCCACCTGCTCTTCCAGCAGAGCCATGTGTCCAAGATGACCCCCAAATTGTGCCCCAGATCTGTCCAGAGGAGTGTTATCCCATCCAGAGTCAGAGAGGTCAACTCTCCTGATCCCAGGGGGCCAAAGACTCACAATGTCCAGGTGGTTTTCATGGCAGCATTATGGAAGTGCTTTGTCATTGTGTAATGGTCTGTGGGAATGACCTGGGGAGACAGGAGGAAGAGCCACAGACTAGACAATGATCAGACAAGTGGCAGCTGAGCCCACAGAAGGCACAGGGGCATGGCAAACTGTAAAGGTGAGAGGAGAGAGATGTACTTTCAGACTTGCAAGATTGGTGTCAGCACTGTGAGATAGTCCAGACAGGAAGCACGCCCAGATGAACTAAATTCTACTTTATTGTAAGGTTACTTTAACAGAATTTTGCAAGTCTGAAAGTACATCTCTTCCCTCTCGCCTTCACACTCCAAGAAACTAGGGAAGGTCCCTTCTGAGATGCTTCCCATGCCCCTTTTCCTTCTGCGGGCTCAGTTGCCTCTTATCTGACTGTTGGCTAGTCTGTGGCTCTTCCTCCTGTCTCCCAAGGTCATTCCCACAGACCATTACACATTGTCTTCTACGGAGATTTTGTTGCCTTTCCAATCTAGCCTACAGCTGGATGGTCTCTGGGGGTCTCCATCCAAATACTAAGCAGATCCAACCTTCTTTAGCCTTTGGAACTCAGCCAAGGGCAGGTTGGTACTGAGGTTTAAAAGTTAAAAAAGAGAAGAAAAGAAAAAGCTGGAGGACAAAAAACATGCAGAAAATGTGACCTCCCATCTGTAATGGAGTTCTCTGGGCCTGGAAGCAAGAATGAATGTTTACAGAATGTCTCAAAACAAGAACAGATAGAGATCGTACCTCCCGAATGGCTAGCCAGATCCCCATTGAATCAAGAGAGAGTTAGAAAGAAGATCAAGGCATCATGGAGGACCTGCCTTAACTCATTTGCAGATAAACAGGGGCTGGAGTTTGAGGGGGGTGCTATGTATGTGCCTGTCCAATTTCCAAAGTTCTGTAATTTAACCCCTTTTTCCTTGCAATATACAGTACATGGCCTATAACTATTTGTGAGAATCCAGTTTTTTGGGTTAACTGTTATTTATTTTATTTATTCTTCAAATTTCTATCACCGCCCCTCTCTCCCAAAAAGGGGGACTCTGTTAGAAGGCTGACATCATTTATGTTCCCACCACCCAAGCTACACCATCATCTTGTGCCCCTCACCTTTTCAGAAACACTAATTTCAGCTTTGAGTGCCAGTTTGGTGCAGGCTGGAAACCAGGAGACTGTGAGTCCTAGTCCCACTTTAGGCACAAAGCCAGCTGGGTGATCTTGGGCCAGTCACTTTCCCTCAGCCCTAGGAAGGAGGCAATGGCAAATCACCTCTGAAAAACCTTGCCAAGAAAACTGCAGGGACTTGTCCAGGCAGTCTCTGAGAATCAGACACGATTGAATGGATAAAAAATAAAATTGCAGCTTTGCAGGTATTTTTTAAGTGAGCCATACTGTGCCCCATCTATCTGCCTGTCTAAAGGATTAATAAGGCTGCCAAATTCATAATTTATGATTCTGGGCAGCATACATGTGTGTGTGTACACAGCCACACCCATACACCCACAACCACACCACAATCATACATACAGCCAAGGCTGTAAGTAAACAACCATTCCCTTTCCTAACAGAGTGGGGTGGGTCAAGTCTTATCCTGACCCAATGTATGGACAAGAATGAGGTCTTCCTGGCTCTATGAAAGACCAATAGAATTTATTTAAGTAATTTAAAAACCGTTTGGATTCTTACGGTTCATTTCATTCTTGTTCTGGAACCTAAAAGGCCTCATGAGGGCAGATCACCCTTGAGAAAGTATTTATGTGGTTGCTAAGAGTTGCTGATTTGATGGCACCTAATCAATCAATCAAACAAACAAACAAACAAACTCTGTCTATTTTTAACTGGATTTACAGATATCTAGTACATACCCTACTCAGAGTCATCAATGACTGGAGCAGTGTGTAGACCCAGTAAATAATTAAGGATGTAAGATAGACCTCGTGGGGGTCAGGCCAGGGCCCATCTCCATCCAGTGTTGTGTTTCTCACCACAACCAACCAGAAGCCTCTGAGGTTCTGAGAAGCAGGAGACTTACCCTTCTTCCACTGTTGTGTTCCCCTGAACCTCAGGCATGCGTGAATGTGTGTTACTGGATTTCATATGACTCCAGCTGCCAAGTCTCCATCAAGCCCTAAGACCACTTTCAAATAAAAAATGTTCGAAAATAAAAATAATCCACAAGATCAAGATTCTGAATGGTGGCCAACAAGGAAAAGCAACAACACAACTCTAAAATACTAATCTGTGTGAGCACAGTCAAAGCCTAACCCAGTGTTTGCTCACGGTCTTAGAGCCTTAGAGCGAAGAGCCAAAGGATTGTTGAAAGAAAGCTTTTTGGAACTCGAAGTGAGTTATGGGGTGAGTGTATTCCACAGCTGTGGTATCACTGAGAAGGTCTGATGTTTAGCCCACACCCCCTGGATCTCGTTCTGGGTACAGAGAATCCATCATGGACTCTAAACTTTGAAAAGAGAAGGAATAATGTGCATTTCCTTTCAGCTAGAAGACATTTGGGGGGGATCCTTTGATTGCAACCAGCAAATGTTTCCTCTTAGCATCCCAGGAAGTTGCTGGTTAGGGCTGTGTTCCCTTCGCACAGTCAGTCTTTGCAATACTCTCCCGCCCGTCTCCAAATGGCTGTGCTGTGCCTGGTCCCAGGACACATTTTCTTGCTCAGCTCTCCGGGTATTGATGTGGGAGGCAGCTGTGGGGCTGCCACTGTTCTGGGGGGATTCCCTGCTCCCGAGAAGATCCTTCTTTGTACTAAGCAATTGACTCTAGGAACGCTTTAAGAAGTACAAAGCCCCCCCCCCCCCCATGTGTTGGTAAAACACCTCACAAAAGGAGTCATGTTTTGATGCCTCCTGTGGGCCTTCTGTACTAGACAGTTAATTCTGAAAAAAACTTTCTAAAAAGGGGGATGCCCCACAATTCATCAAGCACCACAGTAAAAGAGTCTCAATGCATCCCTATGTACAATCACTCCAAGCTCCCTCCCTTCGTATCTCCTCCCCTTCCTTCCTTCCTTCCTTCCTTCCTTCCTTCCTTCCTTCCTTCCTTCCTTCCTTCCTTCCTTCCTTCCTTCCTTCCTTCCTTCCTTCTTTCCTCTCTCCTCCTTCTCCCCTCCCTCCCTTCTTTTTTTCCCTCCCTCCCTCCCTCCCTCCTCCCTCCCTCCCTCCCTTCTTGTCTCTCTGTCTCTCTGTCTTTTTTTCACCAGAAACACATACACATTGCCTGGATTTTCTGATAAGACCCACATACTAAACATGATTTATTATGGAGTCCTTGGTGCTCTCTGAGCTTGGCTGTTTGCTTGCAGACGTTTCATTACCCAACTAGGGAACATCATCAGTTCTGATGATGATGCCCAGTTACTGATGATGTTACTTAGTCGGGTAATGCTCTGATGCACAGCTGATGACGTTACCTAGTCTGGCAATGAAATGTCTGCAAGCAAACAGCCAAGCTCAGGGAACACCAAGAACTCCACACTTCAAACGTGAGCTACAGACATTCTCTTCTATTGGAACATGGTTGTCCTAACAAGCAGGAACCACACCGAGATGAGGAATAGGTCTCTAGTGTTTTATTACTGCTACATTAGACAGAAAATCCTACCAAACTGAAGAAGCGTGGGAAAACCCAGACAGATAAACCCCACAAGTCAAGGTGGGTCTGTTCTGTGTCTCTTTGAATGACAGCTCAAATTCTCTCTACTACGCATGCATTTCCCCCCCCTGGATAGGGGCCCCCTCCTGCTCACCGTCAGTGCTCATGACATGATTGTTAGTTAGTTAACTGATTGTTGGATTGTTTCTTAATGGCTTCCCATGTTGTGCAAACCCACTCCTTTTAGTTACTGGGTGGCTCTATGTGTTGTGTGAACTCAGAAAATGGGTTAATTCAAGAGCCACTGTTGTATGAGGACTCCTGCCTTGAGCAGGGGGTCGGACTGCAAGATCTCAAGGTCCCTTCCAACCTCACGATTCTATGATTTGCAGACACAGCTGTTGCCAAATCTGGATTAAAGCCACCCTGGGCCCTTGGCTTGTAGGATGCAGTGGCCTCCTGCTCGTCTCTTTCAACTGACACTCGCACTATTTTCATGTGTGCAGGCATGCCTCATACATGCTATAAAAGAAAAGGTAGTCTGTGTCCAAGAAAGTGTGGGAAGTGGTGGGAAATGGCCATCCGTGGGACATTCCATGGTGTGCCTTCCTAAAAGCAAATGAATTTTAGCACTCCCTGGGCCTGCCAGAGCCGGTTCTGATTTGAAAGGCCCACAAGACCTGCAGAACAAATGACAAGTCATTCACATGGAAGGATCCCTTGAGCAGAGAACCAGTGGAGCCCAGCTCTTTGATCTCCTGCAATCTCCTTGAACCTGCCTGTAAATAGTGAGGCTGAACATCTGCACAAAGTCAGCCTAGACATCTGCCAAAAGAAAAAAGAAAAAGAAAAAAATCCCCCCATCAACATTTTACAAAGCAGAGGCAAGAATCTTTATTTTAAAGAGGGTTGCTGGTTTCAGTGGTTCTTGAGTGCTCCCTTCTCTCCCTTAGCAATACACTTAGAAAGAAATGTGCAAGCTCTCTCTGTCATAAGCTATTCTGTGCCTAAACGAAGACAAGGGAGTAGGATGTGAAAATAGGGATCCCCATCAGGGATTTCACTGGGACTGGATTTAGGCATTCTGCTCCCACCGGACTTCTCTGCAGCACAAACTTTAGCAACAGACGAAGACCGGCTTTGCTTCATCGTTCCCTGACCAAAGATCTTCCAACTAACTTGCGTGAAAAGACATTTGGCGGCTGGAAGTTGCATGCAAACAGTGGTAGTTACGCTGGGGAAATGTGGGTTTTAACATTTCACGGCAGGGACATCGGTTTGTCCAAGGACAAAAGTACCACGATCTGCATTCAAAGACAGGGCACAAAGATCCATAGCCGTCACATTCTTCCCTTTCAGGATGAGCAGTCCCAGGGGAAGCTCAGAAAAAGGTGTAAGAAATAGAAAGTGGAAGGAAATCAGGCATTAACTGAGAAAAAGGAACGGGGAGAGAGCTAAATTTAGTTTCCAACAGCACCTTGGACTGTGTCTCTCTCTTTCTTGCATTCTGCCACTCAGAATTCTGCCAGAAACTTCCCAAGGCACCCAGAACAAATGAAACCCCTGTGATTTTTGCATTCGCCTTTCTTCCCTTTCCCTTTGTGAGGGGGAACAATGAAAGATTTCTTCCAATTGCCAGTCACAGACGCCCCCTTCGCACACACACACTAAACAAGGAGCCCAGCTACTCAGTAAGCCTGTGTTTCTTAGCCTTGGCAGCTTGAAGATATGTGGACTTCAACTCCCAGAATCCCCCCAGCCAGCCATGTGTGGACTTCAACTCCCAGAATTCCCTGGCTGGGGAATTCTGGGAGTTGAAGTTCACACATCTTCAAGCTGCCAAGGTTGAGAAACACTGTGGTAAGCAAACCGTAGCCATATTTTAAGATTTTTTTACAATCGTACCATCTACGCTTCTGGACTTGCCATCTTTCAACATTCTCACAGCATTTATAATGCTTTTCTTTGACATTCACAGCATTTGCTTCCTTTCCACTTTTCTGTATATCATTATAACTTCCATCCAGGCCTTTCAAACGCTCCTTCCAGCACTCCTTCACTTTAGTTTCATCTCAAATAATTCCATTTCTTCTATTTTTAATTCTGTTCGTTCTGCTGGAGGATCCTTGTTTAGCCCTCTTTCCAATTCCCAGAACAAGTTTTGATTTCTTTTAGCCTGCTCTGCGTTTTCTCTGCCTCTTTAAGTCTTAACCATTCTTCACTCTCTTTGACTGCATTCTTTGCAACAAACTTCTCCTCCATTTACACATTATACAGAAGCTTTCTCATTCTCCTTTGCGCACTTCTCATCCACAGCCTCTTTCACTTCATCATTCCATCAAACATCTTTTTTAATACTTCCATTTAGCCTAATTTGCATTTAGACAAATGATGATAATTTGCATTTAGATAAATGATGGTCACATGCATATAAAACCTATGTATATTAGGAAATACAGATTGTGTATCGATGTGTGTGTGTGTGCACTTAAAAATGTGAAGCTTGTATATCAAAATTGATTGATTGATTGATTGATTATATGCCATCAAGTTGTTGTTGACCCTTAGCAACCATATAGATTTTCTCCAGGATCTGTCCCCAACCTGGTCCTTCAGGTCTTCCAAGGGTGCCCCCATCGCCCTGTAACTGAGTCCCTCCCCCTGGCTGCTGGTCCTCCTCTTCTTCTCTTCCCTTCCACCTTTCCCAGCATCAGAGCCTCCTCCAGAGAGCCGGGTCTTTGTATCATGTGCCAAAGTAGAATAATTTGAGCCTGGTCATTGGCCCCTCAAATGAGAACTCTGGGTTGATTTTTCAATAATCCATCAGTTTGTTTTCTTGGCTGTCCACAGTATTCTCAGGAGTCTTCTCCAACACCAAATTCAAAAGTGTCACTACTCTTCCCATCTTGCTTCTTCGAAGTCCAGAAATATATCAAAATACTATTTCAGTAAATGAGTGTGGTAAAATGCCCAGGGTTTTTATTGATTTGCTCTACAGGTGTGTGTTCACTAGGGATTCAAGGACTTCAATGCTGCAAAGTGTTCGTTTGTTTATGGCCCTCTATGGCCAAACACTTTGCCCTATTCTGGTGATAAAGGCAATTTTTAGGCAGAAAGATTCTGTCAATGTAGCTTTACAATAAAGTAGAATTAGCTCCTCTGGCCATGTTTCCTGTCTGGTCCACCTGGGAAGGCTGGCAAAAGGCTGCCCCATTAACTGCTTTCAGATTGGTAGTGGGATATTCACAGGAGGCGGGATCAAAAAAAATCAAGATGGCAGCCATGACTGTGTGATCAAAGCCCTGCCCCTTTTTTATGTTGTGGCCACTAAATGCAGCACATGCTTGGGGGATTTCTTCAAGCAAACAGCCGCCTAGCAGGCCTCAAGTTGAGTAGTGATGCCACAGCCATCTGGAAAAATGGGGAGGGAGGGAAGCAGCTGGGGAAACCTTGAACCCTCTTGGGTAAATGGAGACAGAAGTGGGAGAGGGCAAGGGGCTGAGCGATGGCATAACACAGTGTTTCTCAACCTTGGCAACTTTAAGACGGGGGGAATTCTGGGAGTTGAAGTCCACCCATCTCAAAGTTGCCAAGGTTGAGAAACACTGGCATAACGGGTGAAAAAAAGAGAATTCTGAGTGACAGAATATAAGAAGGGGAGAGACCTTTTGGGAGCGTTGTACCTTTGAGTCAGCGCCGACTCCCGGCAAGTGCCTGGACGAGGCCCTGCAGTTTTCTTGGCCAGATTTTTGGAAGTGGTTTGCCCTTGCTTTCCTCTTCCCAAGGCTGAGAGAGAGGGACTGGCCCAAAGTCCCCCAGCTGGCTTCGTGCCTAAGATGGGATTAGATCTCCCAGCCTCCCCAATCTCTAGCCTGGTGCCTTAACCACGACACCAAACCCATTTTATTCAAAGGCAGAAGCTTGGTCAGAGGCATGGGGCGGCTAAACTAATGTTGGATTTAGGTTGGATTTAAACCCAAGCCACTCCCTCCGTGCCTGGACCAGACATGAATGAAATGCCCTGAGAGTATTGCTGTTAAATAAGGGGTGGGGTCAGGAGGCTTTGCGTCTGATCAGAGGCTCTACTTCATGATACCAATAAATGCCAGCAACCTGAAATGTGAACACAGTCATCAAATCTGAGCCACCACCCCCGCCCCGAAATTCTGATTGAAAAGCCACAAGGCCAGGCTGGATGAATGCAAGGGATACCTCTGCGTGTTTTTCACACGGAGGGAGGGTGCGTGACACGGGGGTTACCCCCCAATACGAGGCCTTCTTTCGACCCAGCCTGATCATCATCCGAGCAACCTGTATGCTGGACTGGCCTAAAAGGCAAGAACGAATCCTCAGACCTACTCGGAGGACAACAAAGTAAATCGAAAACGAATTACACCAGCCAAACCGGGAGAAGCCGACAAGTGTTATGCAAGGATCTGGGGGGAAAAAAAACATTTTGGAAACTGACACTCTTCATGGAAAGATCAGGAAAAAGGAAGAAGAGGAGGAGGAAGAAGACGAGGACATAAGGAGGGAGGAAGAGGGAGGGGGTTCAACAGAGATAACTAAACAGATCTCTGTTTGTGTGCTCTTTTCTTAAGGATTAGGGTGTGGAGAGAGATCAGGCAGAGAAAGAGAGAGGTGAAGGAAAGACAGTGGCCCGGGGACGTGAGGATGCATCCGCGTGCGTGAGAAAGCCAATCGGGACGCTAACACGCCAGCCCCAGCGCAGCTCTCCCAGGCGCGCCGTTGCAGACGGACAGTGTTTGGCCGCTCTCTGCAGGGCAGCAAAGCACGACCTGGGTGTGTGTGGGGGGTGCGGGGGTGCGCGCGCGCGCGCGTGTGCGCGAGCCAGCCAGTGCGCGGCGAGGTTGCCAGAAAAAGGGACTGGCCCTGTCTTAGGAGGAATACGGCACCATTGCGGAGGGCTTGATAACTGGGGGCTGTTTTCTGGTGCCTGCGATGAATGAACGGGGCTAACCTCGCTGGTATAAAAAGGCAACGTCGCAGGTTCGTCGCTAGCCGAGGAGAAGACGGCGACGGGGTTTTTTCCCCTCCCCTTACTCAGTAGTCAGGACGGCTCTGCTTCCCAGCCAGGAGCGTCTAGCAGAGTTTGTAGCTCGCAGTAAGTACAGTTTTTCTACTTTAAAAGGCGGCGGCGACGGGGCGGGGGGGCTGAGAAGGCTGGGGTTTTTATTCGCTTCCTTTGGACCGACCCTAGCTTCCCCCCGCCCCGTGTTTTCCAAGGTTAGAGAATCTCTGTTTATTCATCTATCTACCCCTATCTTACTTGATTGCATCCGGAAGACCCTGTCGAGATTGCTAGAAATCCCATCCCGGGAGCAAATTGTTGCTGAAGTTCGCCAGGGTTTTATTGTGAAGGCAAGAGGCGGTGTGACGCCTCGGGCCAGTTTCAGCATCAATCGACGGGGCTCGGAGCATACGCAGAGAGCTCAGAAAGATCCTCTCCAGCCAGCCACCCTTCCTTGCCCAGCCTGATTTTCTTTTTTAAGTAGAGAGTTGTGGCGACCCTCACTTGCATCCAGGAGAATACCCTATTGTACTTTCCCTTTGGGAAGAGGGTCAGGCCGAAGGCAAACTTTGGGGCCAATACTTAAAAAAAAACAAAAAACCGCAACCGTCACATCCACAAGGGAAGGAGACATCACAAGGAGTGGGGTTTATGTTCGAGAGGGATCTGGGCCGGATCCTTGATGACCAACTGGGGGTGGGGGGAGGAATGGGCCTCATTTGAGATGGGATCAAGAGGGAAAGGGGTTAGGAAAGAACCTGGCTTATTAGGAACTGAGATTTGGGGGCTGGAGAGCCTTTCTGACTTTTGGGCTGCAGTTTTGATTTCGTCGGTGCAAAATTCACCCCGGAGGAAAGGCTTCCGCTGACGTTGTCTGGGGCTTTGCAAAACCGGTTTGGCCGTTGCAGAAAGTCAAATAGGCATCAAGCACTTGGAAGGGGGCCAGGTAGAAGATTCCCCCCCCCCCATGGTCCTCCTCAACAGGTAGATCCGATCCGTATGCCATGGGCAGTTTGGGACAAATGCTTGCTGCTGTTGGTATCCTTTTTTCCTTTTTAAAAATCCCTTCTGGGAACCATTTGGAGGTGCTCAGTGGGTCTCCCCAAAGATGCGGGGAAGCCTGTGGTTTTATAGGAGGTCCAGGTGGGTTTTACCTGGACGCAGAAGGACTTCTTTCATCCTTGCAAATCTCAGCCAGGAGGAACTCTCTCTAACCCTGTGTTTCTCAACCTTGGCAACTTTAAGATGTGTGAACTTCAACTCCCAGAATTCCCTAGCCAGCCATGCTGGCTGGGGAATTCTGGGAGTTGAGGTCCACACATCTTAAAGTTGAAGAGGTTGAGAACCACTGTTCCAACTAGCTGGAGGGCAAGGACCATTATTCCTATCAACAGCTACATTCCTTGCCAGCCTAGCATTATCAGTGCCAAGTGTAAATTGTTCTCAGGGTGGTTTTTCCAAGCCTCCCTTATTGAAGCTGGGGCTGAACCTGGATCCTTCGGCATACAACCCATCTCAGTCCTAGGATTATACGCTTGGGTATATTCAAGAGAAGATTGGCCTCCATGTCATTCCCCCTCATCTAAAATGTTCCTCACTCGTCATTCCTTGGAATATTTTGCCAACCCCCTCCCACCAGGAAGATTGGCACAGAGTCAGATCTAGCCCAGCACAGACCGGCATTAGAAACGTAAGTGAGAATCCAGAAATGTAAGTGAGGATCTTTTCCAGATTTGCTACCACTGAGAGCCTCATCCAGACTAAGTTATTCTTATCCTTAACCTGACTGGAGATGGTGACATCCACAGCCTTAGCAAGACAATTCTACATCCCGTGGAGATGGTTTGCTACTTCCTTCTGGCCCCTTCCCATAATACAGGAAGATCGATGAAGCCATCCCATGCCAACCCAACGCATTATCTGCAGAGCTCAAGAACAATCTCAGAACGTCCCCAGGTTTACTAGCAGACACCCTTTTGTTTTGCTTATATTTTAGATAAATAAATTTTATGGGCATTTCAAGAAGCAAATAAATTAATTGTGCTGAAAGCCGGCTCTCTGAGTCATATTCTCATATTCTCTCCTGACCTCAGGACTCAAAGCCTCTTTCTTAATTCCTGAAGCTTCTCTTCCTGGCTCTGCCTTCTGTTATTGCTGGCTTTCCTTTACTGTCATTCAAGCTGTACCTGAAAGCAAAGATCTGCTTATTGTTTGCACTGTGAGAGAAGTACAGATTTGGGTATGGTAAGGCATGATTCAAGCCAGAGCAGAGCAAGGGTCCCTGTCCTTAGGTTCAGCCGGGGGAAAAGTACTCCTTTTTCATGCTTTGGTTGAAGTTGGAGACTGTGGAAGTTCGCCCCTCTTGCTTTATTATTTTATGCAAGAAGGGACCCAATAAATTGTCTTTGAGCTATTTTATTTTTATTTTCTGTTTTCTATTTCCTTCCCGTCTAGGTTTGAGTGCACCATCTTTCCCCACCCTGCTACAAAAAAATAGAGCTGAAAGGTTGCATTAGGCAGAGCGGAAAAGATCTAGAATGTCCCCCATCTTTTACTTTTGTAGGAGCCTTGGAGTACTTAACAATGCATACAATACTTGTTGCTGTCGATACACTGCTTCTGATCCTTGGCGAGCCGCCAACATAATTTTGCGAGGATTCTAATCATACAGCATGGAATTAACCTGAGATGGTTTAATTAGATGGCCTTAGAGGTTCAGACAGGTGGGGTCCCATCACACTGGACTGTGTGCTGAAAAAAAACAGGGGGAGCCCTTCTACCTTCTGCAAAGAATTTGGCTCCAGAACTTTCAGGAACACATTTGTCTAGATTCTGAAACAGAGCTGGTAACATCCATCCTTGAAAAAAAGCCACTTGAAAGAAAACAAGGGATTTTTTTTTTGGTGGAGAGGAAACAGAAATGTACAAAACAGTAGTGATTAATTGCACATGAGGCAAACTACAGAGGGCTCATTTTGAGATTGTGAGTCCAGTACAAAACGTGAAGGGATGACCCTCATGTTTAAAAACCAATCCTTTGCAGATCCTTACTTCTTTTCCTGATCCAGCTGACCCCATTGCACGGAAATATAAACTGGTGTGCACAACGTTAGTGCCCCAGTGCAGGAGGGTGAGGAACCCAGCAAGGGATATTTACATGTGCCTGTATGTGCACCCACACCGTTTGCTCACTTTCTCTCTGCTGGGTTGTGCTTAAAAGAAACTGTTTTGCGAGAACTCTGGCAATTCACTTGAACACACCGTGTGGATCCAGCAAGTTTCAGCAGGTGCCCTGGGCCAAAGCCCAGTTGTATGTGCGAGCTGTGTGCAAACAATTCAGCTGAGTTAGCCTCTCCTGGAGCATTTAACACCCCACCTATCCGCAACACACAGTCGATTAACCAGTCAGTCACGTAGCGGCTATTTCTGAGTTTGTCCAGCTGCTCCCAAGGATAGGAAATTCATTTACTGGTTTATTTTCCAATGAACAAACAAAAAGAGAAAGTTAAATAATCTGGGGGTGGCCTGAGCCATCCCCATCCCTTCCTGGTTCTTTTCCACCTGCCTGGAGGACCACTGAGGGGTGATAAAAGAGACAAGATTTCCTAGAGAAGCCCTATTTTCATAAGGTCTCTCCAGGATGGTGTTTCTCAACCATGGCAACTTTAAGAGGTGTGGACTTCAACTTCCAGAATTCCCCAGCTAGCATGGCTGGCTGGGGAATTCTGGGAGTTGAAGTCCACACATTTGGTCTCTGCCTTGGGAGTGAGATGGGACTGTTAACTCCCCAACCACATGATGCCGATGACCAGATGGAATTAATTTAATTCAAGCAGCCCGGGGTTGTTTGCATCTTAAATAATTCCTCCACAGCTGGGAAAAAAACCCTAGCCCTCCTCCCTTGATGTAGGTGTGTGATGTGAGGAGGGCTGTTCTTGCAGAGCCTGCCTATTTCAGTTGAGTTGGTGAATAGCGTATCCTGGCATCTTGTCTCATCCCCTCTCTGTGCGTAGCTGGATTTGTTGCTGTCGGGGTTTTTTTTTTGGCTTCTTCCTGCTGTGCCTAGGTGCCTTTGTGCAGCGGTCAGACGCTGCAGCCCCCTGCCAAAATCCTGATGTGGCCATCTGAGTGATCATTCCATTAAGATTTCTTTGGGGTAGACTTCGACTAATGTGTCCCTGCGCTGCTCTGCATTAATAAAACCCTATGCCAAAGGAATATCGATAGAGTCTTCGCTTGCTGGTTCTGTTTTCCTGGGGTTGTATCATTGCATGTCAACAGGGCTGTGTGCAAAATTCAAGTCTGGGTTGCTTTTAAAAGAAGAACAGGACTCTTAGATTATGTTTGCATAGAATGAAATAAAGATAGTCCTCACTTAACAACCATTCATTTAGTGATGGTTCGGACTTTCAACAACAGTGTTGAAAAAAAATGACTTATGACAGGTCCCCACACTTAGAATCATCACAGCATCCCTGCGGTCATATGATCACGATTTGGGCACTTGGCAACCGGTTCACATTTATGACGGTTGCAGCTTCCGGTGGTCTTATGATCACCATTTTTGACCTTTGGCAAGCAAAATCAATGGGGAACTGTGTGATTTGCTTGACAACCACATGGTTTGCTTAACGCCTGCGGTGATTTGCTTAACGGCCGCTGCAAAAAAGGTCGTGAAATCGGGTCAGATTCGCTTAATGACCGCTTCACTTAGCAACCAAAATTCTTGTCCCAATTGTGGTCATTAAGTGAGGACTTAATTAGTTAAAAAGTTAGTTAAAGACCTCTGGCTGCATGTATACGAGTTTGGTTAAGTCTTAATGCTGATGATTGTTTCTTTTTCTGGCTTATTGAGTGGTCCATTACCTTAGATTATGAACTGTCAGGGCGCTGAGGATAGAAACCACGCTGAGACAGTATTCCAACTTTAGTTCTTTATCGCTCCTATCCTACAGACAGAATCTTGCCGGACTGAAGCTACTACACTAAGCTAAAGGAAATAGCTCTAAGGCAGGGCTGTCTTGAACTTCTTAAGCTTCCCAGCCAGGGCCGCAACTAGTGGGGGCAAGCGGGGCATGTGCCCCGGGCGCTGTGTGGGGGGGGCGCCAAAATGGGCGCGGAATCCATGTTTGCCCCGGGTGACACAGACCCTAGTTGCAGCCCTGTTCCCAGCAGCAGAGTCTGGGCTGTGAAGTCTTCCATCAGTCTGGAATGCTCTCTCCCCCTGGGAACCAGCACCATCGCTGGAATCTACCACACCAACCTTGGGAGCATCCATAGGGGGCCAAAAAGGGCAAGACGGTGGCTGTGTGCAGGGTGGAAACCCTGCCCTTTGGTATATGCATATGTAAGGCATGTACAAAAGGGGCGGGGTTTCAGTCATGCTGCTGCAGCCACCATCTTGCCTTTTTTGACCCCCCCTCCTTTTAGACCCTGCTATTTGTGGCTCAGTGTGTTGCGTGGCCCCAGAAAATGGGTTCAGTCGGTAAACACGCTTGAGCAGGCTGTGTGGATGCAGCCCATGTGTTTCAGTTCTTCACAGAAAAGAGGATGAGTTAATTTGGAGTTCTTTCAGGGACAGTCTGGGGAACCCTGAAGAAATCATTAGGAAAAGGGAGGTCAGCTCTGAAGTTCATAACTGGGGTGCCATATTCGTCAACTTCAGAAGCATGGAGAAGAGTTAAGTTTTTCTATCTAAGGCCAAAAGGAGATTCTGCTAGAGAAGAAAATTCCATGGTGGAAGACCAGCATTTGCATACCTTCCGACTCCAGCTGTGAACTGAAAGGTAAAGCAGATTTTTGAGAGCAGGTGGGAATAGCCAGCACTCCGGCTAGCATTTGCATTGAAATGTCATCGAACGCCCTATTCTTCGAACATCTTCAGAATTTAAGCAGGGCGTTGCGTGCCCTTCCAAGTTTGGATGGCATCGGGAGCAGTTTCTCAAATCTTTTCTCTCCTTTGCAGAAGAAGAAAATTCAAGCATGCGTTGGGCTCAGTCCCAGAGAAAAATCAAGATTGTGTCAGCCCTCCCAACATGCTTTCACCGCATATCTCCTTTTGAATGCAACCCCATGTTCCCCCCTCCCACCCGGGGGACTCCATCCCCCTCCCAACCTAAAAATACCCATTATTTTCTCTTCTGACCTTATTTTGCTGGATTGGCACAGCTGCTTTAGGCCAGTTTGGCTGTATATTTGACAAATAGCTTCTGTGGGTAGCATCGATTTTCCGCCCCCACTGAAGGCTGTGAGAGATAAGGAAAGTGGGGAGGAGGGAAATGAAAGTGTGGAAGGAATCTGTTCCCTTCCCCAGGAGAAGCCAGAGCTTGTTAGAAATGGCTTAGTCATAGGTAACGAAGAAGTTTTGGCAAAGGCACCTGGTTTTCTCTGGGTCCAACTGAGAAAGGTGCATCTGAGCTTGTGGGCCGTGATTTAACACCATGGACGAGAGATGGAGGAAGCAGCTCGAACTTGGCTGAGAATTTAGCTCTTTATCTGTGTCTTCCAGGGATGAGCCTGCCGGAATGGTCTGACGGATGGGAGAAATAGGGCTTTGGGCTCTGAGGATGGAGAGCCAGTTTCGTCTAGTGGTTAAGGCAATGGACTGGAAACCAGGAGGCTGTGAGTTCTAGTCCTGCCATAGTCATGAAAGCTGGCTGGGTGACCTTGGGCCAGTCCCTCTCTCTCAGCCCAAGAGCCAATCAGGCGTGGTAGGAGAGTTCCAGTCCCGCCTTAGGCACGAAAGCCGGCTGGGTGCCCTTGGGCCAGTCCCTCTCTCTCAGCCCAAGAGCCAATCAGGCGTGGTAGGAGAGTTCTAGTCCCGCCTGAGGCACGAGAGCCGGCTGGGTGACCTTGGGCCAGTCCCTCTCTCTCAGCCCAACCCACCTCACAGGGTTGTTGTTGTGTGGAAAACAGGAGGAGGAAAGAGTATTAGGCATGTTCGCCGCCTTGAGTCATTTCTAAAAATAATAAAGGCGGGATAGTAAATAAATAAATAAATTGTTCCTCTTTTAGGACACTAGCAAAAAATGGTGTATGTCTACTTAAGGACTGGGGAGGGTGGACTGGGAATAACACATTTCTCACCTCCCAACCCCAATGGATGGCCAGGTGATCACACAGGCTGGGTTCCCGCAACATGCTAACTCTGAAAGCCCAGTTAGCACAACACAACATGCTCAGACTCCCCCAAGAATGCTTCAGAAGAGATGGACATTAATTTCGGAGGATAAGAAATCTGAAGACGCCTTGACTCATACGATCTGGTCTTGCCCAGTTTTAGCCCTGTTTTGGTCTCAAATCACTACCTGTGTCAATAAAAATTTGGGAAGATGTAGTTGAGGGCCATGCTGCGATACTGAGCTATGTTCCTAAAACAGGGAATTGCCATCTCACGAAGAGCTTCGGCCCTATTGAGCCTGGTGCCTGACAAAGAGGAAACTTTTGCAGAACTGGAATAAAACTTACCCGCCTGAATTTAAGGGATGGATCCAAAATATGAGTCTATTAACTGTTTCTGAAGAGTCTCCGTGTTCCAAAAATGAAAAGACGAAGCAGTGTGTTTTTATATAGTCTAGAGTTTTACCTAATTTTTATTGCTATATATAGCTATTATATAGATCTTTTTTCCCTCTGTTAATTTCCTTTTTTCTTCTTGTCATATCACCCTAATATATCTAGGCTTTCCTTCTTAACTGTATAATCACCCTCTTAACTTTTTTTCTTCCTGCTGGTACTCTAGTTTTTTGTATTTTGCCATTTAATAACAACAAGGCAGTGTTATACCAAAGACAAATCACTAGACCATATGATGGCTTCATGTGATGATTCATACAACAGGCTAAGGCAGGGTTCCTCAACCTTGACAACTTTAAGATGTGTGGACTTCAACTCCCAGAATTCCCCAGCCACTATTGGCTAGGGAATTTTGGGAGCTGAAGCCCTATGCATCTGAAAGTTGTTAACGTTGAGGAACATTGGGCTAAGGGAAGAAGGAAGAATTTAACAATCCAGAAAGAGTTCCCCTTAAACAATTCTCCTGCAGATCCCTTTCCTTCCTTCCTTCCTTCCTTCCTTCCTTCCTTCCTTCCTTCCTTCCTTCCTTCCTTCCTTCCTTCCTTCCTTCCTTCCTTCCTTCCTTCCTTCCTTCCTTCCTTCCAACTCCATTTAATTTTCTGTCTTAATTTGCCTTCTTGGTGAACTCTTATTTAATTGCTGGTTGCTTTCTGGACTCTTTTAATTACAATCTTCTCAGTCTTTGGCCCTCCTTGGATCCTCCTTCGTGTTCAGGTTACCCACCCACCTGTGTCTCTGATTCCCTTTTTTATCCAAAGTCCTTGAGAGCATTGCCCTGCCCCAGCTGATTTTTCATTTGTCGTCTAATGGCCTTCACAAGCTATTTTGATCAGGATTTGGGACAAGCCATTCCACAGAGATGACGCTTTCATGAATCCGGAAAGAGATTTTTTGCCCAGGTTCAAACACCATCACTGCTGGTTCTTTTCACAACAGCATTTGGCATACCTGACCATCTGATTTTGTGGTCTAAGTCTGTGTTTCTCAACCTCAGCAACTTTAAGGTGTGTGGACTTCAACTCCCAGAATTCCACACCTAGCATGTTTCAACTCCCAGAATTCCCCACCCAGCATGCTGGAAGGAATTCTGGGAGTTGAAGTCCACGTATCTTAAAGCTGGTGAGGTTGAAACACTGGTCTAATTATGGTCCCTGTTGATGGTGGATCTCATTCCCAGGAGTTTCCCCTTCTAGTGAGTCCCTCAGAGATCGCTCTAGGGTCCTGTTCCCCCTCCCCACTTCCTTAAGTGCCCTGATTCACAATCAGGTCTGACAATGTCATTGTTAGGCTGGCGATACTCACATCTACCAGTCTCTTGTGGCACTTGGTCAACCATGGCAGAATGTCTTATTAACATTTCTTCCTAGAAGTTCTTATACTGAATAGAGATGAGATGGAGATGCCCATGTTTAGGCCTGATCGCCTTTCCGACCCTCTCTTGTGCCTCCCCCATTTGTCTCCAGGACCCCCAGATGGCCTCAGTTTCCTCTGCTCCAGCCCTGGGAACTTGATTGACGATCAGATGACTGCCCATGTTTATTGATCGTACAGAGAGGGGAGGGATGCTAATTTCCAGTCGATGAATATTCGTAGGATCCAAGGGGTTCTGACAGAGTAGGCTACTAGAGTTTTATTAGTGAATGCTTTGGTTTTATGCCTGGATTACTGCAATAGTTTTATTCCTGATTTCCCTTTCTCCTTCTCCGTGATGGAACACCTGGGCCCTTTCTAAATTTCTTTCTTTGCCGTTACTCTGTTGTGGGCTTCCTTCTCTTTTATCTGATAATTCCCTGGGCAGCATCTCTTCCCCCCGTCTTCCAAGCCACCCTCACATTCCATCACATTATCTCAGTCCAGAATCTTCTGGGAAATTTGCTGTGATTCTTGTGTCTTGTTATGGTGGGGGGCTCTTCACTGGCTCCTTCTTCAGGTCAGAACCCAGTTTAAATCTGTCAGTCCTTCAAGGTAGTCCAGACAAGAAGCACCAACCATGGGTACTAACACTACCTTACTTTATGGTTACGTTAACAGAATATTGCAAGTCTGAAAGTATTTCTCCCCTCCTTTTCTTTTATTCTCCAGAAAATTAAGGAGGGTCCCTTCTGAGATGCTTCCCACACCCCTTTTCCTTCTGTGGGCTAAGATACCTTTTGCATACCAGTTGTTTGGTCTGCGGCTCTTCCTCCTGTCTCCCAAGGTCATTCCCACAGACCATCACTAAATTAAAGGCACTTCTGTTTAGAGCTCTCTGGTCACAAACCCTGTTAGTATCTGTCTACTTGTATTTCTCCCGAGGATCCTGTTATCCCCTTACATTCCTCTGAGTAGATCGTCCTTTCTTGTCTTTGTTCCGGATTGTAGACTCCAGGCACCAGATCCTTCCTTCCCTTCATTGCTATGAAAGTTGGATTGCCTTTAGAAGGGGATTGGAAATCTGCTTATTTGACAAGTGGGTTAGTGTAGGACCTGATTATCCTTCCCTGTTCTCATTCATTTTGGCAGTTCTGAGACTAATGCCAGTTTTATTTTAATTAGGCACATATTCAGGCTTAGTTGTGCTGCAGAGCGCTGTAGGTGTGTACTTATGATTGAGTATTAACGTTTGCTGGTTTGGCGGTTAAGCTGTGACCTGTTTCTGTTGAATGGGATTCTCTCCTTATGGTGTTTACCGTGGCAAAGGTGTGCCATAAATCTGTTGTTGTTACTTATTTATTTGTTTGTTTTTATTTGTTAAAATTTGCCACTGCCCATCTCCCCGCAAAGGAGGGACTCTGGGCGGCTTACAATAGCGATAAAAGCATTAAAATATCATAAACGTAAATAAATACCAAATACAATGTAATATAAGACATAAATATAGTATAAAATCCAGATGATGATAAGTACAATTGTTGTTTATTTGTCCAGTCGCTTCCGACTCTTCGTGACTCCATGGACCAGCCCATGCCAGAGCTTCCTGTCAGTCGTCACCACCCCCAGCTCCCCCAGGGACGAGTCCGTCCCCTCTAGAATGTCATCCGTCCACCTTGCCCTTGGTCGGCCCCTCTTCCTTTTGCCCTCCACTCACCCCAGCATCAGCATCTTCTCCAGGGTGTCCTGTCTTCTCATTAGGTGGCCAAAGTATTTCAGTTTTGCCTTTAGTATAATTCCCTCAAGGGAGCAGTCTGGCTTTATTTCCTGGAGGATGGACTGGTTTGATCTTCTTGCAGTCCAAGGCACTCTCAGAATTTTCCTCCAACACCACAGTTCAAAAGCATCGATCTTCCTTCGCTCAGCCTTCCTTATGGTCCAGCTCTCGCAGCCATATGTTACTACGGGGAACACCATTGCTTTAACTATGTGGACCTTTGTTGTCAGTGATAAGTACAATACCTCTTTTATATATCTTAGGGCACCAGCCATCTCCAGGAGTGTTGGCTGGATTTCCTGCAATGCACTGAACCATCAACTGCCCAATCCTATCTTAGCTAAGTCTAGAGTGCAAAGGGAAGTTTTTCTTCCTTTCATTAAAAGGACCAAAACACCATTGCACAGATGTGCTACAAATCCTGTTCCTTTTGAACGTGTGTGCCGTGTCACAGCCTACATCCCAAAGGGGCAGAGCTGGTGTTGCTTTCATCACACTGCCTGAAGTTGTGTGAACCCAGCCAATGGGCATGCTGGAGAGTTGACTTTGCTCCCAGAGCAGTCACAGCACAAACCAACATCCCTGGTTCCAATCTTTTTCAGCCCATGGGGAGGTTGCCTTTTAGAGGCACTTCCTCTATGTTACTCTCCCCGTTGATTCTCCCTTCTGTGTGTCCACAGAACCATGAGGACTAGCATCTTAATTTTAGAGGCAATAACTCAATTAAAGATTTAATCTCCACTTAGAGCACTGAAAGGGCTTAGAGACAATGATAAAGAATTCAGCCCTGTGTAAAGGAATTTCACCGATGTGGAAAATGAACAACAACAGGCCAGTTCATCATATGATCTATATGAGTTATATATAGCTGGTTTATATTAAAAACGTGGGATAAAATATAACAACAACATTTATGTAATGGTCCACAACTACAGAAGGTTTGAGAAACATTGTTTTCAGACCTGGTAGCTACCAGCCATCAATATCAGTAGCCTTTTCTCTCTCCTAATACCGTGCCTAATTCCTGGTCATGGAAAGCCTCGCCTGATGGCCTCCTTTTCACTCTTCATCTTCCTTCCACAGCTGCTCAGTCTGGGGGCATGTGCGTCTCCAGCGGGTGGGGACAAAAAAGTCAAGACGATGGCTCAATTTAATGAATCAAGAGAAGGAGTCTTAAATAATGCCCGTTCAATGGGGAATAGGATTTTTAAAGCTCCAAAATGCATTAAAAACAATGAGAAAATCTATTTCAGTGATAACAAATGAATACCCTTTTTGAGAGGAAGCAATGAATATTTTCCAGGTGGCTTCCCCAAACAATGGACTTTATCTCACATCCTTGTCTGTGGTTGGGGCTGAAGTCTGTTTCTGCCTGAAATGTGGACAAAACTTAGCAGGTGTTCATTAAATCCAGATTCCCTTCAACTGAGGTTCACGATATGATCTCTATCTTGTTATATTTCATCCCACCTTTTTATACATAAACAAGAACATTTATGTAATGGTCCACAACTACAGGAAGTTTGAGAAGCATTGATTTCAGTCCTGCTAGCTTGGATGCCGGAGGTAGCTGGTAGACACCAGCCATCGATAGTAGTAGCCACTGGCAGCTGTTCCTTCACAAAGAGGTCCAGCTCCTTTTTCCAGTCCTCCAAACTGTCTTCCATTCTTCCAGTTGTCGGTTGTGAGTTCCACCACTGACTTCTGTGGGGTGAAAAAGTGTTCCTTCTGCGGGTCTTGCACCTCCTTGCGTTGAATTTCAGAGGGTGGCCTCACGTTCTGACTTCTCACCTTCTCCATGTTATCTTCACCATGTGTGGTTTTGTGTATTTCTCTTTCACGTCCCCATTTACCCTCTTTCGTCCCAAGCCCTCGGTCAGCGTTTCTCAACCTCAGCAACTTTAAGATGGGTGGACTTCAACTCCCAGAATTCCCCACCCAGCATGCTTCAACTCCCAGAATTCCCCACCCAGCATGCTTCAACTCCCAGAATTCCCCACCCAGCATACTGGAAGGAATTCTGGGAGTTGGAGTCCACCCATCTTAAAGTTGCTGAGATTGAGAAACGCTGCTCTAGGTGATGCAGTCAGTCAGGGCCGCAACTAGGGTCTGGGTCACCTGGGGCAAACATGGATTCCGTGCCCATTTTGGCACCTCCCCCAGCACGGTGCCCGGGGCGCATGCCCCGCTTGCCCCCCCCAGTTGCCCCAAGTGATGTGTGGGTCCTATCACTTTCACACCCCAAGTGTTTCGTGCAAATCCAGAATCTCCTCCTCCGTGTGAAAGGGAATGGATTGCCCTGATGTAATGGGCTGTGAGAATGACCTTGAGGAACAGGAGGAAGAGGCCAAGAGAATGGTCAGAGAAGAGAAATCTGAGTCTGGCCCAGAACTGTAACCTGAGAAAACGTCTCAGACTTGACCTGCCCTTGATCTTCTCTGGAGGTTGAAGGCGGGGGGTGGGGGAGGCACATTCAGAGTTGCAAGTTTCTCTTAGTGTAACCCTCTAGTGGGAGTACTTTTAGTATTCATAACTTTGCTGTCCACGTCTGGTCTGCCTCGAAGGGCTGACATCCAGCACTTGTATCATCTCGATTCTGAGTCTCAGGGAAGCAAAGGGAGGCAAACGGTACCTCCTTGATGAACCGTAAGTCGCCCAGGGCCTTCTCCAGGGCAGTCCAGGGGATTCTCCTATTCCTGCCCAGTTTGCAGGGGGGGAAGGCGGGTCTCTTAACAACGAAAGGGCTCAGTGTGTTTCCAGTTGGTTGCAGTATCATTTTCCTATGCCTGGTTGGATAAAATAGCTGTCATTCATCAGTGGAAAAAAACCTGTCCCTTGTTTTCAGTGATGGCAGTATCTCTGACTAGAGCAGGGATATTTGTGGGGTGTGTGTGTCAAAAAGGTCAAGATGGCCACTGCAATCATGCATCTGAACCCCTGGCTGTTTGATGCACGGGCTTTGATTGAACAGTTGTGGCTTCCATTTTGACTTTGACCACTCCCTGCAAAGGCCCTTGATGGAGGGCAAGATCTCCACGCCAGGATTCAAAATTCTTGCCTGATTAGAATTCATTCTATTTGCATGGCCCTAGGCTCCTTCTGCATCACTTCCCACGTGCTTCTGCTTGTCATCCCAGGTTGTGGATCGTGGGCTGTGATCTCCCTGGCCTTGTGAATAAAGAATTAAAATCAGGGAGAGCATTGCTCTTAGCACAGATTCCAAATAATCCCACTTTCCTAAGGCCTTGCAGATGATGTTCCTCAATCAAATCAAATGCTACCGTCCCGGAATTTCTCCGGTTGGAAAGATTTGGGGTCAGCCTAGCTACGGTTTGGCAAATACCCTTAGAAACAACACTTACCAATTGTACAACGTCCCTTGAAGCGCTGTAGATGTTTTCTAGCAGGGGGAAAACTCTCCATCTTGACTGGAGGGTATTGGAAGAGCATCAACACTTTTGAACGTTGCCGTTGGAGAAGACTCCTGAGAACCCGGTGGACAGCCAAGAAAACCAACCGATGGATCATCGAACTCTGAAATTAACTCAGAGCTGTCACTCGAGGCCCAAATGACCAGGCTCACATGATCTCCTTCGGACACATACAAAGATCTAGCTCTCTGAAGAAGGCTGTAATGGAGGGAAAGGTAGAAGGAAAGAGAAGAGGATGACCAGGAGCAAGGTGGAGGGACTCACTTATTGTCAGCCCTTCGAGGTAGTCCAGACAAGAAGCACCAACCATGAGTACCACACTACCTTTATTGTAAGGTTATAGTAACAGAATCTTGCAAGTCTGAAGGTACTTCTCCCTGCCCCTATTTTTACTCTCCCGAAAACTAGGGAGGGTCCCTTCTGAGATGCTTTCTCCACCCCCACCCTTCCTTTGGACTCAGATTTTGTTTGTCAGCCATTGTCTAGGCTGTGGCTCTTCCTCCTGTCTCGCAAGGTCATTCCCACATACCACTACAGTTACAGTAGTGACGGGTGCACTGTTGAAAGACCTGAAGGACCAGGCTGGGGACAGATCCCCCTGGAGAAAATCTCTCTGTGTGGTTGCTAGGAGTCAAAAAATGACTTGATGGGGCATAATCAATCAAATCTTAAGGTGGTTACTGAATTAATCTATTTTCTGGGTTGGCGCAACCCACTGAACCATGAACTAATCAAGCTGGGTTTGACAGAGATGTAAACACACTCTAAAAAAACAAGCTCACTTCTAACCAAGCTGACCACGTGGTGCAAAAACAGCCCCTGCGGTTGTCCCTGATCTGATTAAGCGTGTTAGGTGGACCCGGTCAGGGAAACCCTCAATTACTTCCGAATGTTGCTGAAGCAACATTTGACTTTCCTCTGTTTTGTGCGTCTGTGTTGTGCGTGGAGCCGTCCAAAGGCCTGCTGTTTTTTTAACTTCTGCTTGTGTTTTTCTCCAGTTGAGATGCCTGCTTGGATTTGCGTGCCAGTTTGGCTGCGTTCATCGCTTAGAATCAGATACTCTGTTATGTAATTTTTGAGACCTGCATCATGCACAGGCTGAGGCTCCTGTATTGTTAAAGGAGGGGAGGTTTAATATGAGGGTTAGTGCCAACTGGCCTTTTTGGAATTCTCCACCAAATTTGCAGGCGAAACCGTTGGGCGGCCCTTGTTCCTCAGAAGTTTTCCCAGGGAATGACTCTCCCTTAGGAGTGCTGTGCAAAAAAAAAAAAAAATCCATTGGGAAGAATTCCATCACAGTGTTTCCCATGGGCATTGAATGGGAACATGGGAAGTCTGGGAGCTTGCAGGCCCCTAGAGAGGTGATGCTACAAAACATACAGGCCTTGGCAGCAACGGCATCGAGAAATAAGTTTCAGGAAGCTGTAGTCCACCCCTGAGATTTTCTTTTCCCCTTCGAAAGAAATTTCAAAAACAAATGCTCTTTCATCCAACTGAATCTGTACTGAAAAAAAAGAGAGAGATTATTTCTCTGCCGAGCTGTAGTTAATTTGCAAATTAAAAGGGCATTCTGTACCATCCATGACAGGAGTGGAAGACTCGCTCTCCTTCTCTGAATATTATTTTTTTCTTTTGTCTTCCAGGCGTTTTGGAGTTGCCAGTCCCCTCCTAAACCCGGAGAAGAAAAGGATAAAAATGTGGCTGCTCGAGAAAATCCGGGGCTCGGTGGAAAACGGCAGCTCTCGGGGCACTGACTCAGGGGATAAGCAGTCCAAAGGTCCCTTGTACAGCAACGTCCTGACTCCCGATAAGATCCCGGATTTTTTTATCCCCCCCAAGCTCCCAACGGTGCCTCCCGAGGGAGAGGGAGTGGAAGGGAGCGCCAAGCCCAACCTGGGCACTTCGGCCTCCGAGCAGAACCTGTCGGCCCGCAAAGCTCAGCGCAGTCCCCGTTTGCCTGTGAAGGCGGTCTCCGAGAGCAAGAACCTTTTGAAAGCCGCCAGCCGTCACATCATCCAGATTGAGAGTGCGGATGAGTGGATGTCCGAGGAGGACTTCAGCACCAACGCGGACCCCCAGTCGCAGACGGCCATGTCCCTGCCGTACGTGCCCAAAGCCCAGACGTCGTACGGCTTTGCGACATTGATGGAGAGTCCCCACACACGCCGCAAGGAATCTCTTTTCCACAGCGAGCACACCAGCCTGTGCCCATCCCAGTCCTCCTCGCCCAGTTCTCAACAGAGGTCCACCTCGGGAGGGAGCAAGACCAACGGAGAGAGCGCCCACCTCAACCCCTCGGACATCAGCATGTCGCTCATGAATCCCTACCGCTACTTCAGTGGAGGGGAGAGCGACACCTGCTCCTCGGCGGAGTCTTCCCCGTTTGGCTCCCCGTTGCTGTCGAGATCGGTGTCCCTCCTCAAGATCTTCAGCCAGGAAAGCCAATCCAAGGTCATCAAACTGAAACACTCCGTGGCTCGCAACAGCTCCCTGTCCACCGACGATAGTTCAGCTGACACCAGTCCCAGCTCGCAGCGTCGCATGCGCTGTGCCACCCCTCCGGCCGGGGGGGCTGCTGGGGGGGTGCAACAGCAGCCCCTCGCCCCCGTGGACCCCCAAGACCGATTTCACAAGGAACACGTGCTCAGTTTTAGTAAAGGAGGCAGCCTCCGCCTGGTGGCTCAGTACAACCCTTCGAATGCCCGGCTGCGGGTGCGTGTCGTGGCCGCCGAAGACCTCTACGACAAGCACTGTGACGTCAGGAGCATCAACTGTTGCGTGGCTCTCTATTTAAACCCTGGCAAGCTGCAAAAACAGCGGAGCACCATCATCAAGAATAGCCGCCACCCCATCTTTAACGAAGATTTCTTCTTTGACGGGCTGGGCATCGGCAACGTGAAGAAGATGTCTCTGAAAGTCAAGGTGGTAAACAAAGGGAGCAGTCTCAAACGGGACACTCTGATGGGGGAGAAGGAACTTCCCCTCACTTCTTTGCTCCCTGTCTTATAACCTGGTTTCCCACCTCTCATGTTTGGGCCTGCCGCTTCCCCCAGTTGACTGCTTTTCCTGCTCTGCGCACTGGGAGGGGTCGGAGGTCTGCTGAAGTGGATTCCTCCGAGGTCAATCAGTGTTTCCCTAAAATGGGTGTTGCATGTTTGAGGTCCAAGGGTTGGGCATCCCAGCATTCTAGCATGAAACCTCAGTAGCTAGCAGCGTGACCCTATTTTCTTGGAAAGCTGGGTGGGGGTTTGTCTCTTGGCTCAGTCAAGATATGTCCCTTGGTCACGGCGAGCCAATCTTCTTTCACTGTTGCCGTGTTGGAGGAACAGTGGAAGCTGACCTGGGGGTTTGAAGGGAACCAGGAAGGCTCCTTCAAATAGGTTTTCCTAGGAGAAGGAGGTGGGTGCATGAATAAATCAGGTTTCCACCCTGTTTTCGAGCCTCTTCCTCACAAAATGCATGCTGAGAATCAGATAATCTGACTTTAAGATGCATGCTGGTTGCATTTGAGTATTGTGTCATCGAGCAAGAACCAATCCACTGGAAGATGGAGTAGACAGCCCGCTTGGCTTCCACAAAAGGGAGAAAGGGATGTGATCACCTGCTCCACCCAGCCAGGAATGTTCTTCATTTCCCAATTGGTGCAAATTCCAGTTTTTGATTTGGGAGCTAGTGTTGGCGTGTGCTTTCTGAAGGAAGAGGTACGAGCCCTGGACAAGAGAATGAGTTGGACGCAGAAGAGCTTCTGAAGCCTGGCAGATCCAGCAATTGTCCCAAAGAGGCTGTTCTGCAGGATTTTGGGGACTGGACAGGGATCCTGCCTCCCTGCTCTGCTTGTCTTTAGGGGAAAATGCAGAAATCAAAGTGATGCCCAATATGAACCTTCAACCTGGGGGAAAAATGGACCAATAGAAGTTGCACTGGCTGGACAGTGGATCAGTTGAAGGAAGGCAAGAAGAGAGATAGAAAGAGGAAAGGGGAAAAGAGATAGTGTGCACTGCAATATTGAGGGGCCATAATTATTTTTAATATTTTGGAATCCTGGCCTGAGAGACAATACTCAATAATAATAATAATTTTAAGAGTGGGTTGGGAGATACTCACGGAATTGCCTTATCCTGCACTGTTCTGCTTTTTCTGAGTCTTTAGAGGCTCAGACCTTTCCCAGCCTTAAAAGTAGGGATCTTTTAACCTGAAGTTGACATGGTTTGAATTAATCTGAAGATAAAAACTCATGTTCCATTGAACGGTGATGTCCTCCTTAGGGAAACAGAGGGTCCTTATTGGGACATCCAACCTTCATCCAAACAAGAGGTGGCAAGAATCAGCCTCCTTAGCAGTGTTTTTCAAACTTGGCAACTTTAAGATGCGTGGACTTCAACTCCCAGAATTCCCCTGCCAGCCATGCTGGCAGGGGAATTCTGGGAGTTGAAGTCCACGCATCTTAAAGTTGCCAAGTTTGAAAAACACTGCTTTACAGGATGTTCTTCAGGGACATTCAGGCTGAAAAAGGGGTCTTTCCCAGCTGAACCTGGAAATGCTGAAGATTGAACTCAAGGCCTCCTGTAAGCCAAGGGCACATTCTTTCCCCAAGTTGTGGTTTCTTTCCACTCTGGCGAAAAGGAACATATTCATTAACACTCTTTTCCCCAATTTTCCCAAAGCTCGAAAAACAAAACAATCTCTTGTGCCAAGAATCCGTCCCGCTCATTACCACCACCCACCTCTCCTATCAGAACTTCAGGACCACGATCAAGGAACCACTGAGCAGAAAGAGCTGGGCCACCCCTATTTTGCAATCCATCAATTAGTACCCGGATAGGATCTGAAGAGAAGATCCATCAAGACCATAGTATGAAATACAGGTAGTCCTTGGTTAATGACTACTCATTCAGTGACTGTTTGAAGTTATGACGGCACCGAACGAGTGGTACTTACGACCGGTCCTTGAAGTTTGGACTGTCCTAGCACCCCTGCAGTCACGTGATCGGGATCCGGGCACATGGCAGCCAGCTTGCACTTAGATGGTTGCAGTGTCCCGGGGTCACGTGATCGCCGTTTGCGACCTTCCGTGCCAGCTTCCCACAAGCAAAGTCAATGGGGAAGCCCAGGGCCACAACTAGGATCTGTGTCACCCGGGGCAAACATGGATTCTGTGCCCATTTTGGCGCCCCCCCCAGCACTCATTTTGGCTCTCCACCAGTGCGGTGCTTGGGGCACATGCCCCAGTTGCCCCCCACAGTTGTGGCCCTGGGGAAGCCGGCAGGGAAGGTCGCAAGTTGCTCAGGTAAATTGCCTGGACCCTGGCGGCTTTTACGCCTGAGGAACCCAGCTATGGCACCTACAGCACCCCCTGCCTGCAGCGGCCACCCACATGCCCAGCAGCAGCCACCCCTGTGCCAGCCACCCATGCACTCTTGCGCACCTGGCAGCAGCTGTCCCCAGCCCCACTGTGCCTGCACCACACCGGCTACCTACACACCCTTGTGCACCTGGCAGCAGCCACCACCAGTCTCACTGTGCTTGCCCCGTGCCTCAACAGCCACCCGCATACCTGTGCACATCCTTGCACACCTGGCGGCAGCCACCCTCAGCCCTGCCGTGCTGGCACTGCTCCTCGAAGGCCCCCTGCATGCCCAACAGCAGCCACCCCCACCTGGCAGCAGCCACTTAGCCGCCTGCCGGCCTGCTTGTAAGCCACCTGGGACTTGTGACTTCCTGCCAGCTTCCCCATTGACTTTGCTTGTGGGAAGCCGGCAGGAAGTGGCAAGGAGGTCCTCGCTTAACAACCTGTGATCCTCGTTTAATGACGGCAACAGGGAATGCCAGGATTGCTGTTGGTAAGCGATGCGGTCACCTGACATTGCGCTTTACAACCGCATCACTTAGCGATGGAAATTCCGGTCCCAATTGCCGTCGTAACCCGAGGACTGCCTGTAATGGACCTACATTGTGGTCTGTGTCCGTTTTTAAGGCAAGGCATGTGTGCTGTGGAGAAATTCCTGCACCAGCTTATTTATGACTGAGGTCTTCCACGTCTCTCTTTAATCCAACTCTCAGATCTGCTCCTTGCATAAATCACCTCCCCTTTTGCTCCTCCATTGGTGACGTGATGAGGAAACCATGTGGGGGGAAGCATAACGCTGCGTGCTTTGCTAAGAGGTGGCAAGAGGCAACATTTCTGGATGTGCAGAAACTGTGTAGGCTTGCTCGGTGGCAGGAAATATGCTCTGCCCAAGCTCAGAGGGTCGTACATTTTGGTTTCCCGGAGCATCAGCCCTAAAGACAATTCTTGTGCATCAGAGGCCTAGCCTGCATCCATGCTGTCCCATGAGTCAAGGCTGATGTTTCCATGGCAGCGCCAAATTCATGGAGGCCTCCGGTGGGAACCCTTGGGCCTTAACGGTGCTCCCTCTCCCCACCCACAGAGGAGCCCCAGTTCTTTTCTTCCAGCTGAAGCCCCCACGCGTAAAAAGGACTGCGTTTTGATTGCATGGCTGTGGCCACCATTTTGACTTTTTTGACCCCCTCCTGCTTCCCCATTGAAGATGCTGCCCCAAACTCATCTCTGGAGCATTGCCCAAGTTGCGAATCAGGGGAGAACCCAGAAACTTGGGGCAAAGAGGCACAAGATGAGAAAGTAGCCAGGCGCCCGTAGGGATGGGCAACATCTTTCTGCAAATCGAACCTGGTGTGTCTTTGGGAATGGAGGAACACGGTGGTTATTAAGCCACGTTCAACTGTTCATTCAGTTGCAGCTATGCTGGTGGCTTGTCTGGCAAGCTGATAAACCGAGGTGTTTAATGCTCCTGAGTGTATCCTATAAAGCAATGTATTTCAACCTTGGCAACTTTAAGATGTGTGGACTTCCGCTCCCAGAATTCCCCAGCCAGCATGCTTTAAGACATGTGGACTTCCGCTCCCAGAATTCCCCAGCCAGCATGCTTTAAGACGTGTGGACTTCCACTCCCAGAATCCCCCAGCTAGCAATTTTGGGAATTGATGTCCACACATCTTAAAGTTGCCAAGGTTGATAATCACTGCCATAAAGCGACAAATTTCTCCACTCAGGGTAGAGATCTCATTTTACCCCGGGGGCTTTGAAAATTGGCAATGAGACCCCTGTGCATTTAAAATGTTTTTTTCCCCCTCCAACATTTTTCTTTCCCAGATTTCTGTTCCATCCAGCTGCCAGTTACAGTGGAATAAACAGATCAATCCATGTTCTAAATCCACTGCAGACAGGAAAACCTCCCCCCCATAACATTGATTAATTGATTATGTGCCATCAAGTCTTTTTCAGCTTCTAGCGACCACATAGATAGATGTCCTCCATGATGGTCTATCCCTAACCTGGTCTTTCAGGGTTCTCAACGATGCATCCATCAGCCCTATAGCAGTCCATCCACCTTGCTGCTGGTCGTCCTCTTCTCCCGCAATGTAAGCCCAGCATAAACCCTGTTTCTACAAGCTTTGGTATCTTTGGGGCTGGCGAGGCCAGAAAGGGGAGACTGAAATCTCTGCATTTTTTCCCTCAGCCTGGAATTGGAGTAGAACTTCAGAGGAAGCCAACATCTGAATTAATCCTCTTTCCTTCTTTTTTCCTTTTAATCTTGTCAACAGAGATCCAACTATAGTTTTGCTTTGCTTTTAAAGTGTTGTTTTGTGTTTGATCAGGCTCCAGGATTATGGATTTGTGTGGTCACCCCAACAAAAGACGGGATATATTTTTGAGGAAGGGGACAACAGGAGAACACTGTTTATTTGCTTGTTTTATTTAGGATATCTACCCGAATAAGTATCGGTCAATCATCTATCTATCGAATTCTATTTTCTGCATGATTTTAGTTGAAGACGTTACAAGCAAATGCACTTTCGTACCAGTTGCTCTTTAGCAAGCAGTCTTCTCATTGATCAAGATGTCTCTATACCTTAATATATCTATATAGATATGACCTACTGCTGTATTTTGATCCTGTGTAATCTGGATGCCAACTAACAGTTTTGGAATCAAGTTTCTTGCTATATGAAGCTGTTTCTTCATTTCCTTCTTTCTCTGTTTCCCTTGTTGGTGTGTGTGTGTGTGTGTGTTGCACACTCAGTGCTCTGAGTACCTTATTTTTTTTTAAACGGGAATGAATACACCCACATGCACATACAGAAAGACTCCCTTCTTTAAAAAAAAGTCACCCAGAGCATGGTATTGTTTTTTTCAGTTTATCTGCACAGCATAGCAATGAAAAACAAATTGTACTTGGTGCCTGTCGATTGATTTATTGGTTTATGTATTATTTGGGCTTAAGTGAGGGAGTGGCTGGTGAGAATATGGCTCCCAATTAAAGATATCTGCCTCCTTCCCTTCCCCTCCCACCCCCCAATGTGCGCGCACACACACACCTTGTCTGCATAGCTATGATTGTACAGGATAAAGACTGACACATCTGGGGTTGTGAAAGCCACGAAACCAGAAGCAGGGAGATCCACTTCAAGGAATGCAAAACTTGGAGAATTTTGCCATGGATATTTTAAAGGGATTAAGAGACATGCCGTGTCTTCATGAAATATTTCTAAATACTCCAGCTGCTTTGTCAGCCGCAGAATGAGAAGGAAGGGAATAGTCCAAGGAAGATGCAGAGCCCCCTTGCCCTGGGGAGAGCAGGTGGGGACACAATTTTTTGAATGGGCCAAGAAAAAAAAATCACGGAGAAATATGGTCATAGCATAGTGAATTGGGGAAAGGCATTTTCAGTCCCAAAGGGCAGTGTTAATTGGATGAACTTCAGGGCTCAGGAGAAGGTTCTGCAGGGTCAAAAAAAAAAAAAAAATCCAGGTGGCCCCAATGATGCCATGGAAACTCTAGTTTTTTACATGAATCAGGTGTGCATTGCGGCTGTCATCTTGACCTTTTTTTACCACACCCTGTGGACACCCCTGATCCTCAGGATGGATTATGGGGCTTTTAAAAAAAACATTAAAGCTGTGTGTGTGTGTGTGTGTGTGTGTTTAATAATAGGATAGGCAACCCTTGATTGAAGATGCTACCTTGCAGGTGGGTTATTTAAACATTCCCTTAGGGTGCAATACTGCTCAAAAACATGTACAGATGACAGGCACTTCCAGCAGGAAGATGTGCTTGGAAAAAGACCCAACTGACTGATTCTGATTCACTTCGCAGCCACGGCTGCTTTGCAGACTACAGGAACACTGCATGAGGATCATAGCTGATGAGTCATGTCCCCTGTAGTTCCAAAGTTCTTTTGGAGGGCACCACTTGAAAATAAAACAAACAAAGCCTGTGGATTGTTAGAATTCAGGCATAAGGTGATCTGGGTGCCCAGCAGGCATGATGAAGTGGGGAGAGATCTCCTTTCTTCTGTGAAGACTTGGTGAACAGGAGAGCTGGGCACAAGGCAATAGTGGTGAATCTGCACGGTCCCCTTTTTGCAATGCCCAGAATATCTGTATCGTGCTCTTGAAACCTGACCGCAAATGGGCAGTTTGGCAGTTTGATGTTTTTGCATTTTTTCCAGAGGGAACAATGGATTCTAGCATTGATTAAAGATGCTACCTTGGAGGTGGGTTATTTAAACATTCCCTTTGGACTCTGAAATCTTGCACTTCTTTCCTCCAACGAAAAGGGCCCCTGTGGGTCCTTTTAAAGGTTAAAAAGTGTCATAGCCGGGGAGGGGAGATCAGCTCAGAGTATAATCCAGGGGATCTATGTTCAAATCCTTGCTCCACCCTGAAACTCCTTGTGTGAGCTGAAACTCATTTCAAATTCTTTCCAATCAAGCTATCTCAAAGGGTTGTTGTGAAGATAAAGGGGGCGGGGGATGAGTTGGCAGAAGAGTGTTGGTTAAGTCAACTGGCTTTCTTTAGGTAGAAGGGACATGCTTTTTGTCAACTCATCAGGTCAGGCAGATCTTTTTAAAATGAGTTCTCGCCTTGTAGAGTTGCCTAGCATCAATGGGCGTCCTCCGAGCACAATGAAAGCCATATTTGGGGAATACATTGCACCCAGTTGAAAGGTAAACTCTCTTCAAGTTGACTTGGGCTCCTGGTGACTTGAACACACCCATCTTGCCTTTGTGGCAGCTACTAGAAGCGGTTCAGCATCGCCTTCTGCCAGGGGTGTCCACCATGCATGGTCATAAAAGTTGCAGTGGTGGCTGTCATGGTGTGATCAAAGCTCTGTCTGGTTTTTAGGTGTGGTGCCATCTTGACTTTTTTGACCACACTCTGAGGACATCCCTGCATCTTCTGAGATGTGTTTTGGACTCCCCGGTAGAGTTACAGTTGTGGTATTCCAGGTTGTCCCCGTCCACATACCAATCAGATCTATCCCTGCCTTGTCCCTGTAGCCACCTACCTAGGCAAAGTCAGACTCTCAAGTCGTGCTCAGTTTCTGGTGACTGGGGATAGTCAGTGTAGTTTTCAATGTAGCTTTCATGGCAGTGGTATGGAAGTGGTTGCCTTCATCTGGATTCAACTTCCCAATCTAATTTGAAAAACACACACACCCCACAAGAGCTGCGTTCACATAAGAGGCTGTGCTCGGAGCAAGGAACTACATTATGACTTAATTCTGATGGCTGGATTCAGAAAACAGTTGCACATTTTGGTGCCACTGAGTTGGCTGGACTTCTGGTGGCTGCAGGAATGTCTGTTCTTCATCCATCCGCAAAAAATAATATCTTCCAAAGCTATTCTCAAGGATCCTGTCTGTCCATTCTATTTTCTTCCTTCTCCTTCCCTCAGCATTGCCAAACAATGTTGCTGTTTTTTTAGTCCATCATCCACTCACCCTCCCAGGACCAAAGTATGTGAGTTTTTGCTTGCTGATTCTCACTCCCAGGTAGAACCCTGCCTTGATTTGGTCCAGGTCTCATAGATCTTCCCCAGCATGATGCTGAAACACAAATGGTCCCACTCCATTTCAGCCCAGGTTGCCATGTTATGTGAACCCAAGCAATGGGTCTCACGACTGAGGAGGATCTTCTGACATGCTAATCACTGCACCATACTGCCACCCCTCACTACTTCCTGAGGAGACACAAAACTTAGCAGATTTCTCCTTGATCACATAATTGCATAGCCCAGAAGCCTGATCAAGGAGTTAATGAAGAGGGAAGGGAGGGGAAGAAAGGAAGGAGATGGGAGAAGGGAGGGAGGAAAAGAGGGAGGGAGGAGGAAGAAAAGGAAGGAGGGAGGGAGGGAGGGAGGGGGAAGGAAAAGAAAAAGGAGGAAGGGAAGGGGTTGATGCTGTAAGGGATAGAAGGAAAGATTAATATAGATTCTGGGAAATGGAGGAAGAAGAAAAAAAGAAAAGGCAGTAATATGGTTCTTGGGAGGGAAATAAGGAAAGTTAATGTAGATAGGAAGGATAAGGAAATACATTAATCATTGGAGTGGGGGGAGACAGAAAGAAGGAAAGATTAATATAGATCCTCAGAAAGGGAAGGAAATATTTTAATATTGATGGTGTTAGGGAGAGAAGGAAAGTAACGGAGGGAAGGGAAGAAAGGAAATTCCTATCAACTGCTCAAGAGGGAGGGGCTGAAGGGGGTCAACCCCCCAGCGTGCTTCCTTTTCCACCAGATGAATGATTTGCGTGCCAAGTTGGGAAGCAACACCCCCACCCTCCCAAAATCAGCTCAGCCTAGCGCTGAAATCCTCTGCAGTGTCTTTCCTGCATATTTTGGCGTTATCAGCTGTGGCTCGGAAGTGGCATTCATTCATGGCCATCGTTTATGGATTATCTCACCGAAGCAGCTTCAGCACTGCTTTCCTGTGGTACAATATCCAGGCCCAGAGTCTTTTTAAATGACCCAGTCCGTGTTGGAGTAAGTTATAACATTGCCTATATTGGGCTTCCATTCTGGGGATTCTAGAAGTTGCTGGCAGGGTATTCTGGGATCTTCCTGGAGAGCCCACTGTCGGGGAAATCTGTCTTTAACCATTTGCTCTGGCAAGGATGAAACCTCTCCATTTCAACTCTGAGATTTAAATTTTCCTGTGGGGATTTCAAGCTTGCAAAGCCCTCTCGTTATGAATTAAATGCCACTGAAGATGGAAACCTAAATGTGTTTCTTTATTCATTCACTTTATTATCCCACCTTTTCTTTCAACTGAGTGCCCAAGTCAGCTAATGACATTTCTAGACTGCACTTGCCTAGATCAAAATACAAAGCAGGTTAAAAACCAGAGACTTAAACTCATCAGTGTGAAAACAGACTCCATTCTCCGTTTCAAAAGAATATCAACTGTATGCAGTGAAAATTACACTGTGCACTCAAAATGGAAAATATATTCAGAGGAATCCTAGGATTTGCAAAGTATAAGAGGTATATTCACAAATAAATAAATAGATAACTAAAGAGTCCGCAGGGGCACTTCCCTAGTGTAGACTGAGCATGTTTAATGGATATAGAAAGGTTAATGGGGGAGAAATTGGCTCCATTTGCATTTTAATCCCCGCTTTCCAACTTTTAATGCATTTTTAATAGGCAGATCCAACTCTGCAAACCAAATCTATATGTCTCCTAATGCTGCAATACATGGTTTCAATTAAAAAAAGCGAAAATTGTGCAAAAGAAATGGATTATCTCAGCAGAAATGAAAGGGGACTGAATTAAATAGGGGAAATATTCTTGCAAAATGCATAGAGGAGGCATAATTGGGTAGGAAATGCATTCTTCTCCAAATTTGAGGAGAATCTCAAATAGTTACCGAAATGGAACCAACCAGGACTCAGGAAAATCAGAAATGGAAAGAAGTTAAACTTTATATACATGAATTTTTCAATGTAGTAAACATATGCAAAATGAACAAACAAAAAAAGATGGCAAGAAAAAGGGAAAAGAAGGAAATGAAAAAATTAGAAAGCATATAATTATGTTTTTTTCTATTGAGTAATTATCTTAATTTTTTCCCCAAACTCTTCATCCCTATTTAATCCTCAAATCCCGAAATCATCAATCCAATCTTTTCTTCTTTCTACCAAAAGTCCATATAAGGTTTCCAGTCTTTCAGAAACGTCTTTATCGTTTTTCCCCTTGATCAAACTGGTCAGCTTCACAGTGTCTGCCAGTTGTTTTTATAATCCAGTCTTTCCCTATAGATATTGCATTGCTTTTCCATTTTTTTGCATACAATAATCTTGCTGCAGTTACCATATGCAGACTGGAGGAGAAATTTCTATTGCTACCGACTGTCGAGCAGAAAAATGGAAGAAATGGGCAAGAGGTAAGAACGGGTGAAACCCCTAGAGAAGGGAGATAAATCAGAATGTGCCAAACTGCAGCACTTTGCTGAGGGGTTGGAGGTTGGAAAAAGAATGCACTAAGCCAGCCAGCCAGCTAATAAACAAACATTTTCCTGGTTTACTTAGCTGTGCCTGCTGAGTAAATTCTGCATCTACACCACCTTGCCTTAGTTTGCTGTTGCAACATATCTCTCTCATTTATGTCTGTTTGAGATACTTAACTTGGGCAGCAAAGTTCACATCCATAGTATTTCATAGAACGAGCTTCCCCAACTTGGTGCCCACCTAGACGTAACATACAAGCTGATGGGGGACCTCTGGGGGCAATTGCAATCTCATCACCCCCTAGAGCAGTGTTTCTCAACCTTGGCCACTTTAAGATGTGTAGACTTCATTCCCAGAATTCCCCAGCCAGCAAGGCAGCTGGGGAATTCTGGGAGTTGAAGTCCACACATCTTAAAGTGGCCAAGGTTGAGAAACACTGCCCTAGAAAACTATATTATATTATATTAATTTATTTATTAATCAAATTTATCACCACCCATCTCCCCCCAAGGAGGGACTCTGGGTGGTTTACAATAAAACACAATTTAAAATGCCATATAAAACTATAGAACAAGTATAATACATAATAAAAAATATATATATGGTGGGAACGTGATGGCTAAAAGTTCTCTATAAACCCGTAAGTAGAACAGGGCCACTCTAGGGAGCTAGCCATCCCCAGAAGTGACCATCCTCCCTCCCGCCCCAGGCATGGTGACAAAACCATTATATCATGAAGAACTTTGCTATAGGGCAGTGATTCTCAGAGTTTGGTCTGGAGATCCCTGCAAGTCCCCAAGACCTTTTCAGGAAGTCTGCAAAATCAAATATTCTAAAAGTTCTTAGTTTTGATTTCTAATACAGGAAATATCAATACATAGAACCCACAGAACCAAACCTGTTTGGGGTCCTCAATCATTTTTAGGTATGTAAAGGGGTCCTGGGGCCAACGTGTTTGAGAAGCCCTGCTATAGGAAATCCAGACATTATACCCCCTCCTCCCTCACAAGTGTGGCCACCATTTGGGAACAAGATTCAGTTGAGAATTTGGAAAACTGGGGAGAGATTTGGAGAAGTAAAATTCCAGAAGCATGCCATGTCCATGGAGGTTCCCCCTCCTCTGTCTTCTCTGCTGGAGCATCTCTTGTTAAAGAGAGGAATACACTTCCACAACGCGCATGAAAATGACCATTCCTTTGGTGGAATTTCCGTAATATATAACACTCTAGACCTGAAGTGACCGCCCATGCTTACCATGCTCACATCCTATGCAATGTCCAACAAACTAATTAACTACAATGGTGTAAAATGGATTGATTGATGGATTGATTGATTTAGAAATATGGCACCCATTGGGTGGCTTCATGCCTGCCAGGGGTATCCAGAGTGATGGTGGCCAAGAAATGTATTAAATTCACCACAACCTTCTGTTACCCACCTCTCAGGGTTATCTACAGGAAGGGGGAGGGGTCAGAAAAATCACAATGGCGGCCATGACCACATGATTAAGCCTTGCCCTTTTTAGATGCATGTGATACATATAAAAAAGGCTGGAATTTCAAGTGGACACCATCGTGACTTTGTGGATAACGGATGCCCCCAATATACTTAGGTTTCTACAATTGTTGAACCATCCCTACCCAGTGCAGTTATAGTTTCAACTCTGTATTGGGCCTGTGTTGCTCCTATACAGGTAATCCTTGCTTACTAATACTTAGTACCATTAGCAGTCATAACTTTGGTTTCCTGGTCTGGTCTACCTTGAAGGGCTGACAGGCTGACCGCAGCCTAGTGGTCAATGAAAGGTGATGTGTGATGGAATGGGTGACGAAATACTACTGCCAAAAGATGAAAAGGAAGGCTGGAGAGGGGATGGGTTGGAAGACAACCCCAATTCATACAATTTCTCTACCCCCTGTGCATCAACTGCCCAGCTTTGTAGTGGAGCAAGTGAGCATGACTTTGCATGGGTGTCATGCTTAAGGAATGGTCATGAATAAAGCCTTAGTAGCTTGGCGCTGCGGGTTAAACCGCTGAGCTGTCGATCGGAAGGTCGGCGGTTCGAAACCGCGCAGCGGGGTGAGCTCCCGTTGTTAATCCCAGCTCCTGCTCACCTAGCAGTTCGAAAACATGCAAATGTGAGTAGATCAATAGGTACCGCTTCGGCGGGAAGGTAACGGCGTTCCGAGTCGTCATGCTGGCCACATGACCCGGAAGTGTCTATGACAACGCCGGCTCCAAGGCTTAGAAACGGAGATGAGCACCGCCCCCTAGAGTCGGATTCGACTGGACTTTACGTCAAGGGAAACCTTTACCTTTTTTAGCTTAACAGAGCCATTCTGTGTGCTGGATGTTCCCTCGAGCATATCATTGCCGCATAAGAGCCCAGAGTTCAAATCTGCAACACCTTCACCTGAGCATGGAATCAATCCGCTTTCTGGGATTGTATTGCAAAAAGGAAGGTCTTCAAGCTGAATTTAGCTCCTGGTGACTTCATGGAACGACCATGTAGTTTTCTTGGCAAGGATGAGAAATTGTTTGTCATTAGACGTTCTTTTTGACTTCCTGGTCTAGTTTATGACCCTGTGGTTCTTGGTTAGTCTCCTAACCAAGCACTAACCCTGGTTAGCTTCGGAGCACAGACCAAAAACTCACACCGTACATACAGCCACAAACTGAACAAAAGGGTCGCCCAACACTCTAAGCATCACAAAGAGCAACCCCAGTTAAAAGCAGAGCTGCTACGTTTTCCACTGACCCAGCTAAGCAGGTTGTGCAAAGCATCCTCACCTTGAGATCTAGCATCATGATCTTCCCTAAAAACAAAGGCTGATCCTCACCCCATCCATGCTTTCGGCTTCAGCATGACATGATAAGAAAAGCACAAAGCTGCTTTTCTGGCTGAGAAAATGCTTCCAACACAGAGTGTAAAATAAGAAAGAAACTCAATTCCACCTCCTGTCTCTCTAGCAATGCCTCGAGGACTGCTGATTTTTCAGCATTTCCCGCCCAACCTGTTCAAAGAGGTTCCTAAAACTCCAAGCAGAGAGGAGATTTATGAAACCTGCAGGCGAAGAAAGACAAAACACTTTGCTGATTGCCTCTGCTTAGGGATGCAGGGAAAAGCCGATAATAGAGGGGGAAAAAATGGGCTGGCATTTTATAGCTTAAGGCCTGGTGTGGGGGGAAAAGAATGAGATTTTCTGTTTTGTTTGGGCATTTCTTTCTTTTTTTTTTAATTCCATCCCAGAGGAAAAACTCAAAAGCTGCCTGTTAGCAGAGGGGTGTCAAAAATGTCAGATGCATCGGCCCTTCACTGCAGTCCTAACGGCATTAAGAGAGAAAAGGTCGGGAAGATACAACCTTGCTCTACGTCAGTGTTTTTCAAACTTGGCAATTTGAAGATGTGTGGACTTCAACTCCCAGAATTCCCCAGCCAGCATGGCTGGCTGGGGAATTCTGGGAGTTGAAGTCCACACATCTTCAAGTTGCCAAGTTTGAAAAACACTGGTCTGCATAGTCTAAATACAATACTGTACAAGGAGGGGCTGTAAGTAAGATAAAGCCCAAAGAAGGGATGTGATTTTCATCTGACTATCTCCAGGGGCATTATCTGGAAATGATATGGGCCTGGAGGTTTAAGTAATACTGCAGAAGGCAGAATGGAAATACAGAATTGATTGTTTGATTGATTGCTTACTTACTTAGAAGGCCAAAAAATTAGAAGATGTCTGGTAGCACCTTTTTGGATTAGCAAATTTTATTAAACACATGAAAACCACTACTTTTTAATAAAATTTGCCAGTTGGAAAAAGGTTCTACTAAGACTCCTTCTGAGTTTTTTCCACTATAGACTAACGCAGGTCTCTTCTTAGTTAGCACACATATCCCATCCGAAGAGAGACATGAATGTGATTTCCTGGCGGCCGATGTGTGTTTTGGATTTCAACTGAAATTCTCTCTTTTGTTTTGGTTTCAACTTAATATATGCTAGCTAGAGTCACAATAGTTGAGTTGGGTGGCTGTATAAATTCTTCGCGTAAATAAAAATAAATAAATTATAGGCTGCTCCAATCAGCCAACACTGAAGGGCATATAGCAAGACGTAATTTGGGGTTGCAAGCGAGCCAGTCAATAGTCCAATCGAAAAACAAAGCCATATATTGCAATTACATCTAAAAACTGGGCATTAGAACCAGTAATATAAAACAAAGTCATATTCTGGACAGCTAATCCTAACAACCCAGCCCCCATGGCTGGGTGAAATAACCAGGGTTTCACAGTTCCAGTGATGATGGGTGCACCATTGGGAGACCTGAAAGACCAGGTTAGGGACAGATCATCATGGAGAAAATCTATTTATGTGGTTACTAGGATGCGGTGGCGCTGTGGGTTAAACCGCTGAGCTGCTGAGCTTGCCGATCGGAAGGTCGGCGGTTCGAACCCGCGTGATGGGGTGAGCTCCCGTTGCTAGTCCCAGCTCCTGCCAACCTAGCAGTTCGAAAACATGCAAATGTGAGTAGATTAATAGGTACCGCTTCGGCGGGCAGGTAACGGCATTCCGTTTAGTCATGCCGGCCACACGACCACAGAGGAAGTGTCTACGGACAAACGCCGGCTCTTCGGCTTTGAAACGGAGATGAGCACCGCCCCCTAGAGTCGGGCGCAACTGGACTTAATGTCAAGGGAAACCTTTACCTTTACCTTAGGAGTCAAAAACAAGTTGATGGCACATAATCAATCAATCGATCATTGATTTTCTAAAGACCAGGAGGAAGGCGGTTGTTCAAAGGTCTGAAGGGATGCTCTTAAAGTCTTTCATACAGGGTATCTTTCACTTGATCACACCATGTATAGAAAGAATCCATGCAGTTTAGCCCATCGTGTGCTGGAGCTGGAAATATCAAGCTGCTGATAGAAAGGCTAACACAGTTAGATGGCATCAACAGAAAGGCAGTGACTGTCCAGATCAGGAATCATGATGCTTCTGCTTTATTCTTCATTGATCAGGTTACACCTAGAGTGGCATTTGAGGAGCCAAGTAAATACATTTTGCACTTGCTTTACAGGGCGAATTTCCAACTTACCAGCTTTATGTCAGAAATCGAATAAAATTGATTATATGCCATCAAGTTGGTGTGGACTCTTAGCAACCACACAGACTTATTTCAAGGAGGATCTGTCCTTAACCTGCTCTTCAGGTTGTACAATGATGCAACCATTGGCCGTATAACTAAGTCCATCCCCCTTGCTGCTGGTTGTCCTCTTCTCTTCCCTTCCACCTTTCTCCGTATTATGGACTTCTCAAGGGAGTTGGGTTTTTGCATTGAGTGATTGATAACATATCAACAAGTTGGCTTCAACATCTAGGAAACTCAGATTTTCTCCAGGAGGATCTGTCCCTAAATTGGTCTTTCAGGTATTCCATTGGTGGGTCCGTTGCCCCTGTAACTGGGTCCCTCCACATTGCTCTAGGCAAAGGTAAAGGTTTCCCTTGACGTAAAGTCCAGTCGTGTCCGACTCTAGGGGCGGTGCTCATCTCCGTTTCTAAGCCTTGGAGCCGGCGTTGTCCATAAGGACCCATCCGTGGTCATGTGGCCAGCATGACGACATGGAACGCCGTTACCTTCCCGCCGAAGTGGTACCTATTGATCTACTCACATTTGCATGTTTTCGAACTGCTAGGTGAGCAGGAGCTGGGACTAGCAATGGGAGCTCACCCCGCTGCGCGGTTTCGAACCGCCGACCTTCTGATCGACAGCTCAGCGGTTTAACCCGCAGCGCCACCGCGTCCCTCCACATTGCTCTAGTCCTCTAATTCTTTTGTGCAGATTTGCACGGGAGTGATAGTAATAGAAGACTGCAGTATTTCTCAACCTTGGCGACTTGAAGACGTGTGGACTTCAACTTCCAGGATTCCCCAGCCAGCATGCTGGCTGAGGCATTCTGGGAGTTGAAGTCCACACGTCTTCAAGTCGCCAAGGTTGAGAAACACTGAAGTAGACAAGCAAACTGGGATAAAGACTCTCGCTGTAAAAAGAGCTGAGAAGAGAGAAGGAGTTGTGCGTCTCATGAGTTTACTCTCCAACAACTTCAAGAAGAGAGAAATCATTCAATAGCAGAGGAAGACAGCCAGGCCAATCACTGGAAGCATTAGTAGCAAAGCTGAAGTTGAGAAAACAGGAGAAGACCAGGATGCTTGAAAGAACTGAAGGCAAAACAGAGGCCCAGAGAAGACATGATGGCTAGATACTGTCACTGATGACACAAGCAGTAGTTTTCCAGAACTCAAAGAAGCTGTTGCAGACCAGCAGTCTTGATGAAGAAGACTTTTGCTGAGACTTCTCCCCTTTGCAGTGTTGGAGGTATCAGCAAATCAGCATGCCTCATTAGCATGTGGATGAGTTTGTTTTAGGATGCAAATTCTCCATGTGCTTCTGGAGGAAGCTGTTCGTTGCCCCTCCCACATTCCTCACTTCCTCTTCCTCCTCCTTCACCCTTCTGGGAAGAAGCATGTGGCTGCGGCTGCAGCTCTTCCATACTTGGGCCTTGAATCAGGAGGTTCCCCCTTTCTCCATGCAGCCTTCAGCAGCAATGAGGGCTGAGGGTCAATTCAGTTTAGGGAAAAGAAAGAAGAACGAGAATCATCATTTTTCTTCTGAATGGATGTAACTGGACCAAATAAATCAGTAAGACTTTTTAAACTTACTTTTGAACCTACTTTGTCTAAGGGTGTGATCCTTTATGCTTGGGTGGGCTAAGGGTGTAAGATCAGTAACGTATATTTCTCTAACGTGCTCATTAATGCTATTTAAGATAATATTCTGTTTCTGTGTGCAGCTTCTCTGCTGTGTTAAGCTCTGCCCCATTCAGTGGTCCTCGCTGTCCACTAATGGCTAACTGCAGGACTTTTCCCCTTTGCTGGAAGAGGTGGAAAGAAAGAGAAGAAGAGGATGACCAGCAGCAAGGCGGATGGACAGTGGCAATCAGCGCACCATTGGGAGTCCTGAACGAACAGGTTAGGGATAGGCTCTCACGGAGAAAATCTATCTCTGTGGTCACTAGGAGTCAAAGATGAGTTGATGGCACATCATCAACATCATCATCATCATCATCATCATCAGTCAGTCAGTCTTGGTGAAATGGCGTGCACCCAGACACACGTGCACAAAGTCAGAAACGATACAGAATTACCAGGAAGTAAGAAGCATTAAACTCATTGAGACTTCCTACAGAGCAAGCCTGCATAGGTGTATGCTTGCTGACTGTGGATTTCTATATATATTCTCTGTAAACACTTACATAGTGTAGAGTAGGGGTGTGAATGGTTTGTGTGTGTGTACACAGGCAGAGGATCAGCTGATTTTGCAAATGGTTCCTTATTTTACAGGCGGTGATTCTAATCAATAGCCGTTAATTCAGTGCAAGGATCACATGCAGCTACTGGTTGGGGGGAAATGTCTCCAGGGTGGGGTCCATGGGTGTTGACAAGTGCCCCTGACAAGCTGGAGATACTCCACAATAGGCAAGATTTGTCTGTGTGTGTCTTCCTTTCGGGGCCATCTTGAATTCAGCGATGTTGTTCTTTCAAGTAAATACGGTATCTAAAACTCCTTGGTGAATTTTGACAGAACTGCAACAGAAGATTCATTTTATACAAGGGAGCAATGCTCAAAGCTCTTGAAGAGGAGAGGAGATTGAGGTGATGGAAAAACTATATAATCTATATCTTTGTAATTATTTGGCTGTCAGAACACTAATCACTTGTAAGGAGGATAAAATAGCCAGCAAAGTTGGCAATCTCGTTTTTTTTTGTCAGTCAGCCAAGAATTCGTTGATCATTTAAACTGCCCTTTCCCTGTTAAATTTCCTCTTGGTTCAAGAGAACAGGAAGCCAAGAACAAGGTGAGTGTCTATGTGTGAGTCCATACATATTGCACACAAATTGCACATACTTATATGTAAACCAAGCCACCCTCCCACATCCAAACTATTTCAGGGGCTTCGTTATAGGTAGATGCATGAGGAATAATTAGGCTTTCTCTTTTGATTTCTGCTAATGGGTAGGGAGCATTTTGACTTTAACAGCAGGACTTGGCATTTTCAAGAAAGGAACAACAGCATCTACTGCCCTGTTTCTTCTCCCTAACAAGCTTTTTGGTCCTTGTTTCTATCTTTTAACCAATCTATTTCAAAGCAGGCCCCACCTTTCTACCTACGGGGCCCTTGAAGTTGCTAATGGATTACAGTATAACATAAATGAGTTTTTAAAAACTCTAGTTTTTAAGGAAAGTTGTGATTAGTGCAATTCCAAAACCCTGGAAGAAAAGGAGGACTTCATTCCATTTGTAGGGAGAACTAAACCCAACTTCCAAGAAGTTGGCTTTGAAGTCTAAGAGTCTTTCCTTCACTCCATCTAAGCTGGCTAGGGAATTCTGGGAGCTGAAGTCCACACATCTAAAAGTTGCCAAGGTTGAGAAACACTGATCTAAAAATATAAACTGGTGCAGTCATGGCTTGTTCCTGCCCTCTCTTTCCCTCCTTATTTTTCTTTCCTGGGTTTTCAGACCTCTCTTGCTTGCTTGACAGTCCTAGGAATCACAAAGAATCTCACTGCACATCTGCAAGGGATGTGGTGCTAAACCAGGCAAAATGGCAGATGTGGTGGTGCAATGCAAGCCCTGCCCCTTTTGTATATGCAAAAAGGGGTGGGGCTTGCATAATCCTGCTGCATCCGCCATATTTCCTGTTTTGCCTGACACAATGGACACCACTGGAATCGCAGAGTCGGAAAAGGAATCCATAGAATCCACTGGAGCCTTCAAGGCCATCCTCATGCTCAGTGCCAGAACCCCGATTAAAGCATCCTTAACAGATGCCTGTCTAGTTACTGCCTGAACATATCCAATGAACAGGAATCCAAAAGCTTTCTGGATCAGGGGCTTCCTTGTCAATCTGCTCTTCCAATTTAGGAAGATCTTCTTAATGTTTCACCCGAATCTGCCTTTCACTTCCTGAAATCCATTCTTCTCAGTGACATCCTTTCAGGTAGTTATGGAGGGCCACCATGTCCTCCTTCAGTCACTTCTAAAAGCTAAAAAACCCCAGCACCTTCCTTTCATTCCTTGGTTTCTAGTCTCCTGATATTCATCACTGCCTTCCTGTGGACCTGATCTACTTTCTCTGAAGCCTTTTTAAAAATGTGTTAGCTGGAGCTGGACCTGAACTTGGGTCCAGCTACAACCCTCAGCATTCCTGAGCTTGCTGGCTGGGGCTACTAGCTGTTCAAGAAGATCTGGAGATTCACAGGTTTCTGAACACTGGCCGAGCTTTCTGCAATTACTGCACTAAGCAGGAGTATAATTCCCATGGGTCTAGCTTAGTGGGCTTTATGGACTGATTTATGAAATGTTAAACATCAGCTGGATACTACAGCTTATTCAGCAAGCAACTGTCAAAGAAACTGGCTCAGGAGCATGTGTGAACTTACAATTCATCTCAATGTGGATCTGGATTTTTTTCCTTGCTTGTGGTAAAATTTCCTTCCTTCCTTCCTTCCTTCCTTCCTTCCTTCCTTCCTTCCTTCCTTCCTTCCTTCCTTCCTTCCTTCCTTCCTCCCTTCTCATAACTTACCATGCAGAGCAGGATTCCCCCCACCGTCCTTAAGACGTGGCGGACCACAGTCCCCATAATTTCCATCCATCACGGCCATTGGATGTGCTGGCCGAGGGTGATGGAAGTGGTGGTCCCCCACACTTGGAGTATGATGGATCGGAGGAAGGCCGATATGCGGCTGGTAAAGGTCACTGGAGATACGGACATTGATCTCTCTAATTTGTCTGCCCACTTTCCAGGCGTCTTTCTGTCCTGTCTCTACCACTTCGTTAAACAGTCAACGGAGCATCCCTGCTTTCGATTCATTCAGCATGGGATGTTCATATAGCTCACCTCTTTGAGAAATGCTCTTCAGCAAGCTGAAGCTCAGGATGACAAGACGTGGCTTCTGCTTACCAATCGATAGGCTCACATCTTCCCCCCTCCCCCTTGCTTTAAATTCCTCCATCTTCTTCCCTGAAATGCCCTGTGCTGAACTGCAGCCTGGATGAAAATGGAACATCATTTTTTAACTCTGTCCTAGCTCTGGGTTGACAAGCTACTCATTTTCGCTTCCCTTCCAATCTCACATTCTGTTTCTCCTTTTTTAATGGATATTCTTTCCACATGTTTCTATAACTCAACCCAGACATTGCTGCCATCCATCCCACCCCAGTCTTGTTCACAGGAGGGGTCAAAAAGTCAAGGTGGGAGCCGCGATGGTATGATTGAGCCCCACATGCCATTTTTTAACCCCCCCCCCCTGCCTACCATAATTCATCCCCTTTCTGTATTTTTCCCACTCGCCAAATTGGCTTCTCCCTCCCATTGCACAAGATCATCCACATTCAGGATCAGCCCTTCTTTTTCAGAAATTGCTATTTCCTGGCATCCAAGAACTCAGTCAGAGCTTTGGATTCAATTCTGAAATGGGAAATTAATTTACGCCTACAGTACATCTAAACAGGCCTTTTATAATTGTGCAGACTTCCTTTCTAATTTTTTTTTTGAACCTTGCAAATTGGCACTGCAATTTTGGGGGACAGGGGCAAGCAGTGAACCATCTTCAAAAGAAGCGGTGATAGCTTCACTGATTCCCACCCTCCACCCCCCGCCAGCATCCCCTGCTACTATTATTGTCATGCCTACTGTTTGTGCTTGATGTGTCCCAACAAGATGCTATTTTTAATTACCTCTTTCACTTTGTGTTGTGACACTTTTATTGTGAACTGAGGTGCTGTTGTAATGGAGAGGAGATGCCATGTCTTGTGGAGTGGAGTCTGCAATGAGTGGCTAATTTCCAGGGCTAGAAGTGTCAAGATTCAGACCTTGTCTATCATATAATAGTCAGATGTCAAGAGAGATGCCATCAATTTTCTCCTCCAGTGAAATTTTGGAGTCCAGGTTTGGAGACTGGTGCTCAGCAAACATGAAGAAAAGGAAGAAGAGGAGGAAAAGAGGAGGAGGAGGAGGAAGAGGAGGAGGGGGAGGAGGGGAAAGGGAAAAGGGGAAGGGGAAGGAGGAGAAGGAAGAGATGGAGATGGAGATATGGTGATGGAGATATGGTGATGGAGATATGGAGAGACGGAGATATGGAGATATGGAGATATGGTGATGGAGATATGGAGAGATGGAGATATGGAGATATGGAGATATGGAGATATAGAGATGGAGATATGGAGATGGAGATATGGAGATGGAGATACGGAGAGATGGAGAGATGGAGAGATGGAGAGATGGAGATGCGGAGATACGGAGATGGAGAGATGGAGAGATGGAGATATGGAGAGATGGAGAGATGGAGATGGAGATACAGAGAGATGGAGATGGAGATGGAGATGGAGATATGGAGATGGAGATATGGCGATATGGCGATGGAGAGATGGCGATATGGAGATATCTGGTCTCTCCATCAGCAGGATAATTCTCCAGAAATTGAACAGAAAGGGACCAAAATTTAGTGGTGGTGATGGTGGTGGGGAAGCCAGCAAAAGAAAGATGGAGTTCTAGGGAAAAGACAGAGAAGGCATATTGAGGGCAGAATTGACCTGCCAGTCAAAGGGGGCACAGAATCCCCCAAACTAGAAATGCCTTTTCTTCTAAAAAAAAATCTAGGTAAAGTGACTTTGTGAAAATTGTCTTGGAAAATATCACTTTCAGTCTTAGGCAGCTGTGAACAAACTTGACACATCTGGAGATTTATTTATTTGAGGGACTTAGAGTAGCCTTCTCCAACCTGAGGCCCTTCAAACATTCTGAACTCAGTGCTCAGCCACCAAGCTCAGAGAGCACCAAGGACTCCACAGTTCAACCCTGGGCTACAGATAATTCTCTTTTCTTGGAATGTAGGATATTCCCAAAGGTTTGAGATAAAAGTGCTGGTTCAGGCAGACCAATTAATGGCAGCTCTGCATCCACGTCCACGTGCTCAAACCCGAATTGAATCTGAACCGAAGATTCAGTTCAGATTTGAGCACATGGAGGTGGATGCAGAGCTGCCATTAATTGGTCTGCCTGAACCAGCTCTTGTATCTGATCTCATCTGATTTGTTCATTCAAAGAGGTGTGAAATTTTTTTAAAAATCAAGTTGAGTTGATTTGGGGGGAAAAATGGGCTTTGCTCATGCGCCGACGACTTCCAAATGGTTGAAATGATGTGGAAGCATTCAGTTTATTTTGATGGCTTGCTTCCGTACCATTGATTCAATCTGAAGACTCGATCACATTGCCTCCTAACCAAACCTCAACACTGAAATTTCACACTCCTGTCTAGCTGGCTTGCTGTCTGACTCATATGATTGGGCCATGTCCAATCTTGGTTCCTTTTCTGTTGCAAGTTATTACATATGCTAGTATAACTTGGTACAGAATGCGGCTGCGTGGGTAGTAAATGGTGTTGGATCAAAGCACGTAACACCACTGCTATGTGAGCTGCATTGGTTGCTGGTGTGCTTCCGGGTGCAATTCAAGGTGCTGGTTGTCACTTTTAAAGCCCTTCATGGCTTGGGACCGGGTTACCTAAGGGACCGTCTTCTCCCAGTTGTTTCTGCCTGTCCAATTCAGTCTAGTAGGATGGGCATGCTCCGGGTCCCGTCAGCCAGGGAGTGTCGGCCGGCAGGGACTAGAAGGCGGGCCTTCTCTGCTGTGGCGCCTGCCCTCTGGAACGTCCTCCCCTCAGAGGTCAGGATGACCCTGATCCTGTTGGCCTTCCGTAAGGCCATGAAGACCCGGTTATGCTCCTGGGCCTGGAGCCCCAAGTGTGTTAAGGGCCCTGTTTCTTGGTTATACTAACATCTATGGCATTGGTTTACTTGACAACCATATATATTTATTTTGTACTTTTAATTGTTTTTAATTATTTCACCTTTTTAATGGTTTTTATGATTGTAAGCTGCCCAGAGTCACTTGTTGAGATGGGCAGCTATAGAAATTAAATAAACAAATAAATAAAAAAACTTGGGGAAAATTTAGTGGTTAAAGATATAAAGGTGATGCTGAGTTATATTCCCAAAGTGAAACATTTGACCCTTTATGAAGAACTTGGGGTTCAGCAAAGAGAATTATTTCATGTAGATATTAAGAGATTTACATGTCTGATATTAAAGAATGGATTCAACATACAGTACATGTTCTTTATGAAGTAATGTTTATAAAAAATTAGATGACGGAGCAATATATTTCTATATGTCCTTGATTTAGTAAGGTCATGTAGAAATATAGCTTTGAATAGGTTTAAGGTTTGAATTAATTTTATATTAATATTATATGGATCCTTTCCCCCCTTCTCTTTATTTCATTTTCCTCCTTGAAATTTTAATTGATTTCAATCACTGTCTGATGTGTACTCTTTTACTGTAGTATTCCTGATGCATCATGCTTCTTATGTTCTTTATAATTCACAAATAATAATTAATAAAATATAAAAATCCCCTAATATTTAGTTGGAGTAATTTACAAATCTTGTACATCTAAATTTGCCACCTGTTCAGTCTTATCAAGGTTTAATATATAGTTTTCGTTTCAGAATGCTGTTCCTCCCCCCACCCCTTTTTTTGCCTTTGGGGTATGCAAACCAACCAACCAACCACAATTTAATTTAATTTGCCATCTGTTTACATTGTCTGAGATTTTGTTATTATCCAGCTGATTTTTTTTCTTTTAGTATTGCATTCACAATGGTTTTCTTACACAATAGCATTTAAATGAAGTTATTCTTTAGAAACATAATTAAAATCAATGAGATAATTTATCATTGTGATAATTAAGTCCCATTAATTGCAGTGGGATTTATGCATGGCTAATTTAATTTGAATGCTATCTGTGAATTCAAGACACAAATTTCTAAAAAGGCATCATATAAATATATTGAATCAATTGATTACTGTAATATAGTGTAAAAATGTGAGTGTATAAATATGAATTTGTTGATTTAGAGAAAGCATATGTGATAAAGTGAATAAGCCTGAATTATTACATGGTTTGAGTGAAAATGGAGTTGAAAGGTGGGTGCATGGATAAGAATGGTATATGATGACAGTAAAGCATGCATGGGAATAAACAGTGAGATGTGTGATTTCCCCTTGTTTGTTTAATTAGAGATATGTTGGTTGGGGACATGAACATAGGTCTGTAGATGTTATTGGCTGAGAACCTGAATGATTTGCAGGAAATATTAGGTAGATTGTATGATGCAACAAGGAGCACAGATCTGAAAATTAATGGATCCAGAACCAAGGTGGTTGGGTTTGACAGAGTAAATTACATGAATGTGTGTACTTTGAATTGTGTATGCAATGAATTTGTGTACTTTGGTAGAATGCCTACTAAAGATGCGGACGTGGATGGAGGAATTACAAGATGGGCAAACACTTGTAGAAAAATAGTTGGTAGTGTGTGGTTCATTGTTCCTTCATTGTTGAAAGAAATGAAAGGTTATGGATGTAAGTGTGCTTCTACCCACTTTTCTATATGGAAGTGAGAGTTGGGTGTCTCAAGAGAAACACAAAAGGAGGTAGAATGCAGGGGAAATGGGTAACTTAAGAAATCTTAAATCCAGAAGAGGTCAGGTCAGGACTGAATGGGTGCTGAATGACTGTGAGTTGAATACAACAGGGAGTGTCAGTGAAAAAGAAATATGCTGAGGTGGTTTGATCATACAGAGGGAATGGATGAATGAGAACTGAATCACAAAGCAAATACATGGAGGAGGAGCAAAGGGGTTGAGAGGAAAGGGGAAGACCAAGAAAATCATAGTTGGATGGAGCTGAGATCTTGACAAAGGGAGGGGTGAGAAGTTTAATGGAACTGGTAGGAAGTAAAGGATGAATGAGACAGAAGCAACGATGGTTTCCCGGGATAGAAAGACATGGAGGAGTATAGCGAATACCCAATTGTTTGCTGTCTTTTATCTAATCTCCGGGCTACCTGATAAAGCACAGCAATCCCCATTCTGATGAACTTGGTGAGAAGTCTTCAAAGGCAGCCCTGGCTAGAAGACCCTGCAGCAATTCAATCTGGGGTTAATGAGGACACAAGCAACTGTTGCCAGGATCTTGTAAGAAGAGTTACAACTGGCATACCAACCAAAAGTTCCTCTGGCCACAACCTCCACATTCTGATCAAGCAAAGTCACGAATCCAGGAGCACACCCAAATCATCAGCCGGACCTACTTCTTCAAAGGGAGCGTAACCCAGTCTACCACCAACTCTGGATGAACAGCTCCATTTTGCTGGGTGACGTCAGGCTTGGGCAGCAAGCCAGTTGGTTAATTCCTGTCGCAACCAGACATAAAACAACATAAAACAACATAAATATTCCACACATAAAATAACAAAAGAAAAATAATGACATCTTGTGGCTCTTAGCATCATGATTTACACTTAAATATGGTCTCTTACTGTGCTCAATCAGATTTGTTCTTTGTGTTCCTCCAGTGATGTTCTAGGCATCTCCTCTGCTGCCTTACATCCAAGGAGATCCCTAAATAAGAGAAGAGGGAAAGGCCATTCAGGAACCACCCTGTTCAGGACTGTAATCACCTGCATAGTCCAGCAAGTGACCAGAGTCTTAGCAGAAGTACCCATCAAGAACTCCCCAAGTCTCCTTTGGACACGTTAGGATCCTGAGACAGACCAATCAAATAGTTCCATCATCCCTGCAGAGGGTGGTGGCACCAGTCAACTCCAACATAATATGTTAATAAACTGGGTAAGTTTCAGTCTAAAATATCACTATCGATGGGGTAAAAATGAACATCCGATTTCAGGGTTAATCCAGGAGAAGTGCATCCAGCCATTGATGTAGGCCCCTATTTATTAAATTCCAGCCATTAATTTATTAATTATATATACACACACACTCTGTATATATATTGCTGCTTTGCTTATCAACCTTTGCAATCTTAAGCATTCTGTGACATCGCCAGCAGCACAGCCAATGATGTCAAGGCAATGACTGCTATGTCTTTCAGTTCCTACTTCGATAACATGGATGGTTGTCTGTGTAACCTGTTCTTTTGCCTATTTCTTTCCCCCACACCCCCAGCAAGAAAGAAGGTACAAATTCATGCTGCTGAGATGCATCTTCCGATCCACTCCATTTTCTTTTCAGAAAAGGAAACTTGAGCTAATGAGCAAGACTAATTAGATTACAAACAGCTGCCAAATCCGCTTATTCCCCACTCTTTCGCTGCACCTGGTTGTATTCATACCTCTACTGCATATTGGCTTACAACCGGTTGCTGGCTCATCCCCCAGAAAAAAGGCAGAATTAGGACAGACGTGGCTTTCTTCAAAGCCAGAGGAGAAACTCATATTTATATATCATTGACTCACCACTCCACATACAGGTGGGGCTGCAGGTGGTATTAACCAACAAAAGAATTGTGGTTCAACTCAGCTTTCACAGATTCAGCTTGGATTTGATTTTAGACCAGTCTAGAAGATAGGAAGCTGCCTTATTCTGGTTATGTTTGCCCTGAAGCCTCAACGGGCCAACCACATTTTAATACACTGAATCCAGCCTATGGATTCAATGCCAGATGTGAACTCAGCCCTACAAAAATTGGGTTAATTTGTACAAGCTGGATACTCCCTTCCAAGTGGATCAATGAGCTATTTTGGGGAGGAGGAGGGGGGTCCTTTAGCCAATCTTGAGTCCTTGTAACAGTTATATCATCTAGCCTGTATTTTACAACTCTGCCGAGGAGAATATCATAAGATACTCTGCCAAAGCCTCCTGAGATCCAGATATATTATGTCTACAGCATTCCCCTGATCTACTAAGCCAATAACTCTATCAAAGAAAGAGAGGATATTAGTCTGGCACAGTTTGTTTGTGACAGATCCATGCTGGCTTCTGTTCACTGTAGCATGCCTATCCAAGTGCTCACAAGCACACTAACTCACAATCCATCTGAGGACTGGTCCAGACTAAACCTCCAGCTCACAGGTCTGTAGTTTCCTGGCTTCTCCTCCTTCCCTACAGTATCTTGAAGATGGGACAGTAGTCACCTCCCTCCAATCTTCTGGGCCAGTTCTCCAGGGTTTTCAAATATTACTGGTGACAGTTCTGTTATCACCTATGCTAGTTCCTTCAGACCCTAAGATATCATCCATTTAGTCCTGGAGAATTTGTTTAAATTAGCTAAATTTTCTATTACCCTCTTGTCTACAGGTAGTCCTTGATGTATGATCCTTCGTATAGTGACCGTTCGAAGTTATGACGGTGCTGAAAAAAGTGACTTGTGACTGGTCCTCACACTTATGACTGTTGCAATGTCCCCGCAGTCATATGATCAAAATTCAGGCACTTGGCAACCAGCTTGCACTTATGATGGTTGCAACTCTCCCAGACTTTAGAAAGGGAGTTAAGACCTGGCTTTGCCACCTCGCTTGGGGTGAGACAGAGGGCAGTAGATTGTGGAGGCGGCTGGTGCCGTGATGTGGCCCCTGTAAATTCCATAATGACCATCTTGGATTTTATAGGTTATAGGTTATAGGTTATAGGTTATATTTATTATATTGTATAATGAATTTTTATTCTTTTATTTATTGTAAGCCTCCCAGTGTTGTCATTGAACGAGATTGGGTGGTGGATAAATTAATTAAATAAATAAATAAACTAAACATTCCAGGGTCACGTGATCACCATTTACAACCTTCCCAGCTGGCTTCCGACAAGCAAAGTCAGTGGGGAAAGCCGGATTCGCTTAATGACCGTGGCAAAAAAGGTCATAAAATCAGGCACGAGTCACTTAACAACCGCCTCGCTTAGTAACAGAAGTTCCAGTCCCAGCTGTGATATAAGTGAACACTACCTGTGTTGTAAGCTGCAGTTCCCATCTTCCCCAATAGCATGATAATGACCAGCTAGACTTCCATTCCCCTTTTGAGAGAAGACCTACCAAATAGGAATTAAGAAGTTCTGCCTTCTCACCATCACACATTAGCAATTCACCACTTTCTCCTTGGAATGGATTTACACCCTCTTTGGCTTCCTTTTGCTTCTAATTACCCAAGAACCCTTTTTTTTTGTTCTGTTTGGTATTTCCTGCAAGTCTCAGCTCATTCTGACCTTTAGCCTTTCTGACACTGTTACTATAGTTTCTGGAGATTATCCTGCATTCTTTGGTGATGTTCCTTTCCTTCCAGGGCAATGGTCAGATAAGAGGCAGCTTAGCCCTCAGCAGGAATGTGGGTGTGGCAAATGTCTCAGAAGGGACCCTCCCTAGTTTCTTGGGCTGTAAAGGCAATGACGGGGGGGAGAGATGTACTTTCAGACTGCAAGAAACCTTACAGTAAAGTAGAGCTAGTTCTTCTGGGTGTGCTTCTTCTCTGGACTACCTTGCAAGGCTGACATCGCCAGAGATTCTTTCACGGCCTCTTCTGGCTGTGTCATTCATCCCACATGAATCAAGAAGAAAGAACAGTCATCAGTGGATCTGACTAATCTCACTAACCTCTCCATGGTATCATAGATACAGGAATCTGGAGGACAACACACCTCCCATGATGTCTTATTGGTCTGCATCCAGCCATGTTGGTTCTTCTCAGCAAGGAATCACATCACCACCAACATGGCATGCCTCTTCTTTCTCAAGGTGGCACTTGGGTTTCTTCAGTCCATGGGGGTCCAAGTGTCTTTCACAGTTTTCTGTGGTAAGGTTTCCTCTGATGGAGGTGAATTGTCCTTTGAGGAGAACCTGGTACCAGTTCCTGAGCTCCCCTGGTAACGAGTGCCTCTTGATCCTCTTGCTTCTTTGGTGTTCTTCTTTCCTGTTCTTTGGTGTTATTTTCTTTGATCCTCCTGGACAGCTTCAGCTGCCTTGTCCAGGAACGTCCTGTCTTCTCTAATGTGTTGCAAAGCAGGAACTTCCTTCTCAACCCCTTTACTTTCTCTTCCAATAAGGACACATGCTTGCACTTCCATTGCGCACCATTTGGGTCCTCTTCAGGCAGGAAGACAAATGTTGCAAACACCATGCAGATCACAAGAATGCTTCCCTCGCTTGGAGACTGCCCCACCAACTTCCTTAGTCAACTGTCACCCAAATCTTCCTGTTTGCTTGCTGTGGTTGTAAGCTTCCAGAGGCTACCTCTCTGGGTTAGGATTAGCCAGGGGTGGAAGAAAGAAAAAGAACATAAAATATTTAAAAAAAAGTTCCTTTCCCTTGACACCCCACCCTCCAGATCTCTGTTGCCAAACTCCTGTTTGCTCTCCCTGTTTGTTTGTTCCACGAGCTTGGTCTCTGGAAACTGGTTTCCTTATATGCCCTCTTGAGCAGCCTCAGTTTGATCAGCAAGAGCAGTGTTACAATTAGTGCAATCAACAGCACTCAGGAAGCCGTCAGCAGCCGATCATCAGCCATCAGGGGACTGTCAGCAGCAGTGAGCAGTCAATCAGTTGGAGCAGCCTGTTTCTACCCTCCTGGGTTCTTCATCCCTCTTCTGCCGCTTCCAACTCCCTTGCCAACTTCCCATTTGCTCTCTTAGCTGCCACATGTTCCCTCTGGAGATCCTGGAATCCCTTCTATCCTGCTAGAGACTTGGCTGTCTCTTCTGCTCCAGGCAGCAGCTGGTGTGTTTGTTTCCCTTGCCAACTCAAAGTCCTGGCAAGTCTGTCTTTCTCACTGTGCTTGGGGGAAGCCCTGCCAAGGGGGGCTGAAAGGAAAGAGCCAGGGAACATGTGGTTGGGCAGATGGGTGAGATGCTAGGCCATATGGAGGAATACAGCAGGCAGGAGTGAGAGCTATTCTGGTGCTGAACTAGCCCAGCAGCTGCTCTCCTCTCCTGCTGCAAGAGGCGGGCCCTGATCCAGAAAATGGAGAGTTGGGGTGGGTGGGCCCCATCTTATGTGGGGCGCCATTTAAAATCCACACGAAGAGAAGAGACTAAATATAACACACTTAAGGAGCCCGGCGTTATTTAAAGCCGGAATGGAAAACAGGATGATTAATGGCTCCCACACCATTGATATTCATCTGTTGTTGTCTTTACTGCAATACTTCTGTGGGATTAAGAATAGAACGTGAAAATGGAGATCTGGGAAAGGAAGAGAGATGGAGAGAAAGAAGGAGAACCATACAGGACCAGTTCTGTTGAAATCTCCTGCTACGGGCTGGAATCTGGAGGGCGCCCAGAGCTGTTCATTTTCATAATGGCAGAAGGGGCCCTAGGCCATCTAGTCCCATCAGTGGTTCAGTGGGGGAAACTTGCTGCCATGGTTTTCTTGGAAGAGAGCAGTCTACCTTTGCTGGAATGCCACCTCCACCCAAAGGAGATCCAGCTCTTACGTTGTTTTTTTTCTCCTAAAAAGCTTCCCTGCCTTTTCTACCCCTTGACTCTAAGTTTGGAATTATAAAGTTGGGCGTAGCCTTAGAGGTCATCTAGTCCAACCCCCAGCTGAAGGCAGGATCTCCAGGTTCACCGGACAGGTCTCTGGGTATTTACTGTGGCACAAAGGAGTGCAGATGTGCTTCTCCAGCCCATTATAGTATCTTGCTGTCTTGAGATCCGCATCCTACCGACATGAGCTGGCAGATGCCTCCAGAAAGATTGCATGCAAATGGAGAAAGAATAACCTGCCCCTGTTTTCTCTCAGCATCTGATATTCAGAGGTAGACTGCCTCTGTACATGGAGATTCCACTGATCTATTATGGCCAACAGTCACTGATCACCTCCTCTTTTTTCCATGAATTTGTTATCTCTTCAGAAACCCTCTGAGGCGACCACCTTTGCTACATCCTGGGATAGTGGGTCCTGGCACATTGGGTGTCTCAGAATCCTTAACACTGTGCTTCTCAACCTCAGCAACTTTAAGATGTCTGGACTCCAACTCCCAGAATTCCCCAGCCAGCATGGCTGGCTGGGGAATTCTAGGAGTTGAAGTCCACACATCTTAAAGTTGCTGAGGTTGAGAAGCACTACCTTAACATGTGAAGAGAGATCTGTAGCTTAGTGATAAAATCTGCTGTGGACCTGTATGCAAAAGGATCGAGGTTCAAATCTTGACCTCTCCAGATAAAACAGAGAAAATCCTGCAGTCACTGACTTGGCATGCCCAGAACAGATGCAGAGGCCACTTTGTAAATTGCCCCCCGCCCCCCCAGCATTTGGAAAATATCAACAGGCATCAGCCAAGGCAAAATCCCCCCCCCCCAACTGGTTTTCACAGTTTGAGGTCCCTCTCTTTTGGCTACTTCCGGGCCTCCGTTCCCTTCATTCTCATTTTTGAGAATCAGCTTTTCTATTTCCACACTTGTTTCTAAATCAGACAGTATTTCCTCCTGCTGGTTTCCTGTTTCAGAACAAGAAAAAGCCAAAGAGGCAGAAAAGTTTTTTTAAAAAAATAATTATTTCCCCTTGATTTGCTTTTGCGTTCTGTTTGGAATGGTATTCTTTTATTTTATTTTATTTTCAATTTTCACCAACCCAGCAATTTAGCTGTTGAAGGAGATGCAGAGATCAAAGGGAACAAAAGCCACTTCTCTGTTCCCTGGGGACAAAGAAAATAAAGCAGAATTTCTCACTGTGTCTGTGTCTGTGTGTGTGCCCCTTTGTACGCACGTGGGCACCATGGATGCCCTCTGAAATGCTGCTTAACTTTCAAAGTATTTTGTTTTTTCATTTTATTTTCAAAACAAGGCTGCATAATCAAGGGTTGATTATGGTTAAGCACAGCTTTGAATCAAAGGAGGTGGCCAAAAGATTGTAGAAAAAGAGGCAACTGGAAATCCCAGGTGAATAAGCTGTGCACTGGAATTATTCAATTTAATGGGAGAGAATATGCATCTGAGACATCTTTCAAAGGTGAAGAGAATTTTGCAGAGTATGTTTTGATGCTCATTTAGGGACAGGATAACCAAGGGATTTGCAGAAATATCCTACCCATTTTAAGCTTTTATATAACTTCCTAGGCATCTCACACTTACATTCAGTCACAAAGAAACATGCAGTATAGGGGAGGCTTGTTCAGAAGTGATTGTATAGACACTACACACCGTATAACCAGAGTGGGTTTAGTATAATTCAGATGTGTCAAAGAAAACAACACCAGAATTCCCCTCCCTCCCCAAATTTCCAGCTCGAAAATGAACGGAATACAGGTAGTCCTTGATTTACAACCACAATTGGGACTGAAACTTCAGTTGCTAAGTGAGGCATCATGTGGCTGTGCCTGATTTTACAGCCTTTTTTGCCATGGTGGTTAAGCGAATCCAGCTTCCCCCATTGATTTTCCTTGTTGGAAGCCAGCTGGGAAGGTTGCAAATGGCGATCATGTGACTGTGGGATGCTGCAAGCCATACTTGCAAGCTGGTTGCTAAGCACCTGAATTTTGACCATGGGACCGCAGGAATGCTGCGATGGTCATAAGCGCGAGGACCGGTTGTAAGTCACTTTTCAGTGCTGCCGTAACTTTGAATAATTGCTAAATGAATGGTTGTGAGTTGAGGACTACCTGTAGCACCAAAAAAGAAATTTGAAAGAAATTCTCAAGCACCCTATGAACCAAGTATTTGAAGACCAGAAGCCCTATTTCACAAAGGAAGGCAATCTTTGTGAAACAGTGAAGCAGATTCCATATGGCATGATGTAGGAGTGTTCAAGCCTTCAAGTGTGTGATGAGATGCTGCAATGCAAAGACTGTTTCTTATGTACTCATGTGCAACACTGCAATGCAAGCATGGCAGAGCACCTTGCACTGTGATGCCACAAGGCATATTTTACAATTTTGGCCTCTGGTGCGATGGAAAAATTGCAGGCCTTACAAAAGATCTAGAGAACTGTAGGGTAAGCAACATTTCCAGAGCATATTTGGATTTCTTGCTCTGGGGTAAATTTTTTGGGGTGGGGGCTACCCTTTATAGAAACTATTCTTTCAATGGCCATGGGATGCAGGAGGTGTGCCAGTGGTTTCAACTCTTTCCATCTTATTTTCCACACAATGGGAAGGTAATCTGAAGCCCAAATCCATTCAAAGTCATGTTAATCCTAGACAACTATTTTAGGCTTACTTAATTTCCACTTGAAAACAGGTGGAAACACCCCCTGTGGGGGGTGGGGGAGTCCCTGGGGAGATCCTTGAGGGCTTTTGAGTTTCAAGCGAGGAAAGTCTTTTGAATCATCCCAGAGCAGCTGAAACAAGACTTCAAAGTACAATTTTCTAGTGAAGGGTGCCTAGTTCTTAGCAGAAAATAGCAAAGAATTGCAGCTGGCATGGATAAGGAGGAAGAACTTAATTCTTCCCCAAGCTGCAGTGCTGATTAACCCCCCCCCCCATCTGTTTGCACTGGAGGGAAAGGCACTATTCACACAGCACCCTTAACCGAGCTGAAAACCTAACCACTGCATTTACACAATCTTGGTTACTGTTAACATTGATTAGTGGGCAGGGTGGTGGTGGTGCTTGGGATGTTGTGTGAACCCAGCCCGTTTGGTTACATATGGCTTGATGTCGTCTTCATTTTCAGAAAAGAGGGTTAATTCCCCAACCTCAAGAAATGGGTTGAGTGAATGCAGACAGCCTGTATAATACAGTTGAAAAGGTTATGCAGTTTCCCAGCTTCTTGGGAATGCATTGGGTGGAAGGCTGCCTGGGCTCTTTGGCTGCTGTATCTCCAAAGTAAAGGGACTAGAGACTTAAGGTTGATTTTATATTCTCGAAAGACAAAGTTTCGTGGGAACCCCAGTGATTCAGACAGCCTTGGGGTCTCACAGAACTGAAAGAGGCCAATTCCAGGCTCTGTGATACCCAAGGGGACAGGGGTGGTCTCAGGACTTCAAGCATCCTTCCTCCCCCACCAAAAATATCTGGTTCTCTTCCATCTCCCCCCACCCCCCATCCTCACACACAAAAAATTCCCACCAACCAACCATCAGAGGTCTGCAGAGGCTTTGGGCCCTGGGATGGGTTGCTAAGCAACAGGATGAAACTTTGCTGGGCTTTTTTTTTTTCATTTTTGCCTGCCTGACCGAAATAATAACCAAAATACCATGTCCCCCCGCACCCCTGAAGTATTAGGGATGGGGGTGGTCTTCCGTGCTTCCAAGGAGGTGAAATTTGCAAGGAAGGGGGAAAAGCATGAAATGGAGTATTGGGTTATACAGTAAGGTATGCTGAGAAGCAAAGGTGGCTAAAACCAGAAGGATGAAGTAGGTTTCTTTCTTTTTCAAAAATATTGGGGAGAGAGAGAGAGAGAGGAAAAAGGAGAGCTGAGATGACTGGAATTGAACATGGAGGCTTGGTCTGTCAATTGCCGAGAACTGAATAAGCTGTGATTTCTTCCTATGCTCCATCAGCAGTCTGGATACTTTGGGGAAAGCCGACAAGGAAAAATGAGGAGGCCACAGCCTTCCCATGCTGTTGAGTCCCAGTGTCGGAGAGTCAGAGGTAGACTGCCTCTAAAGATGGCAGTTCCATATTTAGTCAAAGGGAATAAGAACAGAGGAGCAGAGGAGCTCTGCAGTGGTTTGGGTCAACCACTGAAATCCACCTTCTTCCAGAGTGAGTCAGCAAGGGTAAGAAGAACCAGATGCCCTCTGCCATTTCCATACTATTTTCCAGTAGACTGCATCCCAGACTGGAGGTTCCAAATAGCCCCTGCAACCAAGAGCTGGTGGCTGACTTGTCTTAAATGAATTTGCCTAATCCGTTTAAAGGCCATCTCGTTTCAACACGATGGGGGGAGATGAGGCAAATACCTTGGTAAATCTTCTAATGATGCTATTATGTGGGACCACATTTGCATCACAGATTTATTTTGCGGCTCTCAAGATGAATGCTGGTGCACAGAAACACAACCAAAACTTAACATGGTTAAGTGAGCCACAAAAATCCCCTTAAAACTCATTCCAACATTCCAGCATAAAACTGAAAATCCTGTTCCTGTTCATGTGCAAGATGCAGCCCTGCCCACTGTGTATCATGGCCCCGCCTCCTGCACCCCACCCTCTCCAGAGATGTTCAGGGTGGCTGCCTGGGGCATTCGCAGGGGGTCAAAAAAAAAAAAGGGCAGTCTCTGCAAGACGCTGTACCTGGGGGGTCCTTGGCCAGATGAATTCACAGTGGGGACGTGAATTGTCCCTTTGCTGACTTGTCCCCAAAAACTGTTCCCCCCTTTCTAGAATGGGCTGATGGTAAAGTGCTGGGTCCAGCTTGGGTAGCAAGGGCTAATTAGCTGCATCTATTGATCAAGTATTTTTGAAAAAATTGGGAATATCTGCCTTTAGTAATTCATAACTAATCCTGCTGACGGTTTATTGTCCTAATATGCTAAGGCAGTGTTTTCCAGTCTTGGCAACTTGAAGACGTGTGGACTTCAACTCCCAGAATCCCCCCAGTCAGCCATGTGTGGACTTCAACTCCCAGAATCCCCCCAGCCAGCCATGTGTGGACTTCAACTCCCAGAATCCCCCCAGCCAGCCATGTGTGGACTTCAACTCCCAGAATCCCCCCAGCCAGCCATGTGTGGACTTCAACTCCCAGAATCCCCCCAGCCAGCCATGTGTGGACTTCAACTCCCAGAATCCCCCCAGCCAGCCATGCTGGCTGGGGAATTCTGGGAGTTGAAGTCCACACATCTTCAAGTTGCCAAGATTGAAAAAACACTGTCCGAAGGCACACAGTAGAGGCATTGATTTTTGATAGCAACTAACTTTATAATTGCAAAGCGCTGGGAAAGTTTAGAGGCCTTTCTTTGGACGCATGGTATTTAAAGGTACAGGAAATGGTATTGGCTGAAAGATAAGATGTAAGCTTTGAAAACCTCATGTGTATTCATATCTGGACACCATCTCTTAACTGTCTTAAATGCTGTGCTGGCTAGAACTAGTGAGTTTGAAGAGTGGAAATGCTTGTATTTCTCCTTAAGATCAGCTAGGTGTGGGCACGTGTGGGCACTATTTTAGGCTTACTTAATTTCCGCTTGAAAACAGGTGGAAAATTGCACTGCTGAACTGAAATTGCACTCAATTGAAATTTAGCAGTTGGATTTTGGCTCTGGGGTTAGGACGCTGAGCACGGCCTGTGGATCAAGAGTTGATCACTGAAGGATGCTCACTTGGAGAGGTATACAATCAATTGTTAGGCAAGGCTGTGACAGCAGCGGAAGAGGGAATTAATTTAATTTTAGAACGTCGCAGTCTCCTGAAACATGAAGCACGGGCTCTGCAGACTCAACTTCGCCCATCTCCAGCTGAAAGGCTTTCAGGGAACAGATGGTCTGGTTGAGACACCCTGCAGAGTTGGAGGGGGAAATGATAATTAAATGACCAGAACTAGAATTCTGGAATTCTGGAAGAATTAAATGACCAGAACTCCTAGGCTTCTTCGATGGCCCAGGAATATCTCAGCAGCAACAAAATTTCCATGCCAAGGATCATGAGGCCAGTTGAGGGTAGCTATGTACCCAAATAGAGAGGATTAAAGAAGATGATGATGATGATGATGAAGATCATGATAGGCATGGACAACCCGCAGACATTTCCTGCACCTGCACTGTGGCTACAAAACCTTTCCCAAAAGCATTATTGGGAAAATAATTCATATCTTAATAAAGATATGCACAGCAAACATACGGGTCCCTTCCTAAAACGGTGGCCCTCTCCCCCCACTAAATGATCCACCTCCCTGATGTCGGTGGCCCTGAATCTTCTGCCTTGAAATTTTGGAATGTGATTCTGATCAGCAGTTGGATTAGGACAGTGTTTCTCAACCTCAGCAACTTTAAGGTGTGTGGGCTTCAACTCCCAGAATTCCCCAGCCACCCATGCTGGTGGAGGCAGCTCGTTCCCCAGATGCCACATTGCAGGATTGTACCATCTGTCAGGGAAATGTGCTGCTCTTGAACCACAGCCTGAGTGCCAGGCAAAGCCATCCAAAGGTTTCAACACCCCTTCTTTCTATCCTGCCCACATCACTTCGTTCTTAAAAATGGGTGCTGCATTTCACGATTTTCACACTGAATTTATCATCCTAATGATGTGTGCTCTGCACAGCACTTAAACCTGGTTATTGACTCAATCCATGTTCTGGGTTGGCATGGTAGCCTAACATTCTGAGCACCCAAGCCACCTTTATCAGCATCATCGTGGTTGACACTGACCACGTCCAACATATTGTTCAAAGCAGCCACGAGACCTTTCACTGAGTTGGTAAAGGGCAAAGTAGCCCATCATGTTTTAGCCAGCATGGTGAGAGATCCCAGCCAGTGAGGAGAAAAGGAAAAATGTGTAAAGGCAAAGCATCAACGGAAATTGTGTTAACTGATCATCATCTGGGCAGAAAGATGGGCTGTACATTGAAAATAGCGGTTATAATATCAACATCACCAGCCACAGTCATAGCAAGGTAAGGGAGCAAGCAATGTTGCATGCATTGTTATGCGAAGTATGCAATTTGCATATGCTATCATGGCTTGTGTGATGTCCTTGCGGTGTCCACTGGAGGTCTAGGAATGATGGTAATAATAATTAGGGATGTCGGAGGGACGTCAAAGTAGTCAGAATGGCATCTGCAAGTGCATGATCAAGGCTCAATTTAATATGCGACACACATTAAAAGGGGCGGGGCTTTGGTTGCACCGCTTGGCCACCATCTTCACCTTTTTGCCCCCCCCGTTGCCACTGATCATAGCAATAGCAGGCAAATAGATCCTATATTTATCTTTTCCCCATCTTCACCCTCCCGACCTCCACCCCAGTGCCTTTCAAAGCCCATTCCACATTTCTTTTGAATCTTGCTTTTCTATCAAAGTCCAGCAAGGCAAAAGCAGAGTTTAAAAAGGATAAACAAAAAATGCAGGAGGTTGGAGCCCTTGTGGGGGGTGGGGGAGTCCCTGGGGAGATCCTTGGGGGCTTTTGAGTTTCAAGCAAGGAAAATCTTTTGAATCATCCCAGAGCAGCTGAAACAAGACTTCAAAGTACAATTTTCTAGTGAAGGGTGCCTAGTTCTTAGCAGAAAATAGCAAAGAATTGCAGCTGGCATGGATAAGGAGGAAGAACTTAATTCTTCCCCAAGCTGCAGTGCTGATTAACCCCCCCCCCCCATCTGTTTGCACTGGAGGGAAAGGCACTATTCACACAGCACCCTTAACAGAGCTGAAAACCTAACCACTGCATTTACACAATCTTGGTTACTGTTAACATTGATTAGTGGGCAGGGTGGTGGTGGTGCTTGGGGTGTTGTGTGAACCCAGCCCGTTTGGTTACATACGGCTTGATGTCTTCTTCATTTTCAGAAAAGAGGGCTAATTCCCCAACCTCAAGAAATGGGTTGAGTGAATGCAGACAGCCTGTATAATACAGTTGAAACGGTTATGCAGTTTCCCAGCTTCCTGGGAATGCATTGGGTGGAAGGCTGCCTGGGCTCTTTGGCTGCTGTATCTCCAAAGTAAAGGGACTAGAGACTTAAGGTTGATTTTATATTCTCGAAAGACAAAGTTTCGTGGGAACCCCAGTGATTCAGACAGCCTTGGGGTCTCACAGAACTGAAAGAGGCCAATTCCAGGCTCTGTGATACCCAAGGGGACAGGGGTGGTCTCAGGACTTCAAGCATCCTTCCTCCCCCACCAAAAATATCTGGGTCTCTTCCATCTCCCCCCACCCCCCATCCTCACACACAAAAAATTCCCACCAACCAACCATCAGAGGTCTGCAGAGGCTTTGGGCCCTGGGATGGGTTGCTAAGCAACAGGATGAAACTTTGCTGGGCTTTTTTTTTTCATTTTTGCCTGCCTGACCGAAATAATAACCAAAATACCATGTCCCCCCGCACCCCTGAAGTATTAGGTATGGGGGTGGTCTTCCGTGCTTCCAAGGAGGTGAAATTTGCAAGGAAGGGGGAAAAGCATGAAATGGAGTATCGGGGTATACAGTAAGGTATGCTGAGAAGCAAAGGTGGCTAAAACCAGAAGGATGAAGTAGGTTTCTTTCTTTTTCAAAAATATTGGGGAGAGAGAGAGAGAGAGGAAAAAGGAGAGCTGAGATGACTGGAATTGAACATGGAGGCTTGGTCTGTCAATTGCCGAGAACTGAATAAGCTGTGATTTCTTCCTATGCTCCATCAGCAGTCTGGATACTTTGGGGAAAGCCGACAAGGAAAAATGAGGAGGCCACAGCCTTCCCATGCTGTTGAGTCCCAGTGTCGGAGAGTCAGAGGTAGACTGCCTCTAAAGATGGCAGTTCCATATTTAGTCAAAGGGAATAAGAACAGAGGAGCAGAGGAGCTCTGCAGTGGTTTGGGTCAACCACTGAAATCCACCTTCTTCCAGAGTGAGTCAGCAAGGGTAAGAAGAACCAGATGCCCTCTGCCATTTCCATACTATTTTCCAGTAGACTGCATCCCAGACTGGAGGTTCCAAATAGCCCCTGCAACCAAGAGCTGGTGGCTGACTTGTCTTAAATGAATTTGCCTAATCCGTTTAAAGGCCATCTCGTTTCAACACGATGGGGGGAGATGAGGCAAATACCTTGGTAAATCTTCTAATGATGCTATTATGTGGGACCACATTTGCATCACAGATTTATTTTGCGGCTCTCAAGATGAATGCTGGTGCACAGAAACACAACCAAAACTTAACATGGTTAAGTGAGCCACAAAAATCCCCTTAAAACTCATTCCAACATTCCAGCATAAAACTGAAAATCCTGTTCCTGTTCATGTGCAAGATGCAGCCCTGCCCACTGGGTATCATGGCCCCGCCTCCTGCACCCCACCCTCTCCAGAGATGTTCAGGGTGGCTGCCTGGGGCATTCGCAGGGGGTCAAAAAAGAAATGGGCAGTCTCTGCAAGACGCTGTACCTGGGGGGTCCTTGGCCAAATGAATTCACAGTGGGGACGTGAATTGTCCCTTTGCTGACTTGTCCCCAAAAACTGTTCCCCCCTTTCTAGAATGGGCTGATGGTAAAGTGCTGGGTCCAGCCTGGGTAGCAAGGGCTAATTAGCTGCATCTATTGATCAAGCATTTTTGAAAAAATTGGGAATATCTGCCTTTAGTAATTCATAACTAATCCTGCTGACGGTTTATCGTCCTAATACGCTAAGGCGGTGTTTTCCAGTCTTGGCAACTTGAAGACGTGTGGACTTCAACTCCCAGAATCCCCCCAGCCAGCCATGTGTGGACTTCAACTCCCAGAATCCCCCAGCCAGCCATGTGTGGACTTCAACTCCCAGAATCCCGAATTCTGGGAGTTGAAGTCCACACATCTTCAAGTTGCCAAGATTGAAAAAACACTGTCCGAAGGCACACAGTAGAGGCATTGATTTTTGATAGCAACTAACTTTATAATTGCAAAGCACTGGGAAAGTTTAGAGGCCTTTCTTTGGACGCATGGTATTTAAAGGTATAGGAAATGGTATTGGCTGAAAGATAAGATGTAAGCTTTGAAAACCTCATGTGTATTCATATCTGGACACCATCTCTTAACTGTCTTAAATGCTGTGCTGGCTAGAACTAGTGAGTTTGAAGAGTGGAAATGCTTGTATTTCTCCTTAAGATCAGCTAGGTGTGGGCACGTGTGCGCATTTTTGTTCTTCGTTTACGCTCTTGCTTTTTTCCCTTGCATTTTTTAGTATTACCTGATGCTTCGTTTATTCAACCAAGAAGAAAAAAACAGTGCTTTGTGAATTTGGTATGTTGCTTTTTCGTGTGCGCCATTATTGTGCTAACTTTGTTATGGTTTGTTTACTCTGTGCGTGCGTTTCTGTGTGTGTGCATTTTTTCCTGCCCTTCTAAGAATATTCAAGCAGTTTTGCCACTGAAAGCTGATACCAATCAGTTGAGGAAGGGAAAAATATAAAATGAACAGTTTGGTGCCTGTGGACCTCAAGAGAATGAGTGGAAAAAAAAAACCCAGAACAAGAACTGAAAAGCTGACAAGCTGAGCTTAGCACATAGGCATGCCTGCGTGCACATCCCCACGGCCCTGGAGGGAAGATAGCATGGATATTTTGAATGCATTTGTCCAGGACTACTCTGAATCCAAATTGTAGAGTTGGAAGGGATCCTAAGGATCATCTAGTCCATTCCTCTGCACCGTGCAGGAAAACCAGTTCTCCCATCTTTGAGAGGTGACCGTCCCGCCTCTTCTTAAAAACCTCCGGAGATGGAGAACCACAGCTCCCACAGGGAGACTATTCCACTGTGGCATGGCTCAGGAAACCTTTCTAATATGTTTAAATGGAGTCTAAGAAGTTGCAGCCAGATAGGGCTGGACAAAGAGTACCCTCCCTGTAAGATTTCACAGCTCTTCCATGGACAGCCTGTGTTCTATCTGGTTCTACACATCTGCCTTATCCTTGAATGTCACCCTATTTACATCCATATTTAAAACTTGAGATGTACCTTTTTTTTTTAAAGTATCTGGATTGATAGATAGCAAGTCAGCCACGCTTTGACCTAACAGCCAGGCACTTTGTGCTCAGCAGCTGATACTATTGGTAGCATTGAGTCCCTCTTTATCCCTCCACCAGCCTCCGACAAAGGTCCAGGGGCTGGAAGAGACCGCTCCTGCCTGCGTGTGTTGTACAGAAGCAAAGCAATTAAAAATAAAGACATATTTCCCAGTGGAAACCTCTGGCACAACATTATCCAGCCAATCACTGCATTCCAATTTGCACATTCTTTGGCAGATCGGCTGTAAATCTGCATCGCGGTTCTTAAAGGGAGACACCCCCAAAGGCCTGTCGTCATAAAGCAAAACGGAAATTTGCTACCAGGGCTGTTGGGCACATGGCATGACTCTGGGGCGTGAAGAGGGGAAAAATAACTTTCTTGACTTCTCAGAGCAAGGGTCTCCCCAGGGAGGGGGTTAAGAAAGCAAAGAGGGCCCCCAGAACCATGGAATCAAAACTCCGCCCCTTTCTATGTGCAGGGCGGTGCTTCCATTGCATGGTTCTGGTGGCCATCTTGACTCCCTGCGGTTACCCATGTGCCGGGGCTGCAAAACAACAAACAGAGCTGTCTGCCTTTGTAGTCTCTGCTAGCCAGATAATGCCCAATAAAAGTTTGGTTCCTCTACCAATTAAACCGCTTGGCTATCTTATACCCACATCTCTCTGACTTGCTGTTTCAGACTGGAAAAGTTCATCGTTATATCAGCCTCTCAGCATTTGGTCTTTCTAATTCCATACGGAAGCCTTTAAATACTTCGGGAAGTCCTGGAGCCAAAGATATATTGGAGTCAAAGTGTCAGCATCCATGCTGTTGTTATTTTGAAAGCCTAGCCTGAAAAAACAGACCAGCAATGAAAGAAAAAGAAATACTTCACATCAGAAATATTGGAGTTGCATACGGTAAACGCACATGCAAAGAAAGGTTTAAAAAACATCTGTTTGACTACATCTGACCAGTGAAACTCCCTTCCATTGGAAATCCTTTGGTTGTCTAGTGTAGTGTTTCTCAACCTTGGAAACTTTAATAATGCTGGCTGGGGAATTCTGCGAGTTGAAGTCCACACATCTTAAAGTGCAGGTAGTCCTCACTTAATGACCACAATTGGGACTGGGATTTTGGTTCCTAAGTGAAGCGGTCATTAAGCAAATCTGACCCGATTTTACGACCTTTTTGCAGTGGTCATTAAGAGAATCACTGCAGGCATTATGTGAACCATGTATTTTTTAAGCAAATCACGCAGTTACCCACTGATTTTGTTTGCCAGAAGCTGGCTGGAAAGGTCGAAAACGTCAATCACGTGACCCTGGGATGCTGCACTGGTCACAAATGTGAACCAGTCGCCAAGCGCCCAAATCATGATCATGTAACCGTGGGGGACACTGCAATGGTTGTAGGTTTGAGGACAGGTCATAAGTTGGTTTTTTCAGCAGTTGTTAAGTCCGAACCATCACTAAAGGAATGGTTGTTAAGCAAGGACTATCTGTATGCTGGCTGGGTAATTCTGGGAGTTGAAGTGCATACATTTTAAAGTTGCCATGGTTGAGAAACCCTGGCTGCTTGTTTCTCTGCTGCCTAATAAGCAGTTTTTAGGTAGACGTTTTTCTTTTTAAATTGTTTGGTTAGGTTTTAATGATGGATGTGTTAGATTTAATGGTGGCTCATGTCGTTCATCCCAGATTATTTCTTTTTCATTTTTCAAATGACGAAAATCCACTCTGAGTCCATTTCTTACCCTAACCTTTCCCCCAGTAGTAAGATAAGCGGTGGTGCCTTCACTAAACTTTTATTAAACTAAATAACTATCTCAGATGGCAAGATGCTTGATCTTAAAATAGAAGGAACAGGCCGTTATAGACAATAATCCATGCACAGACAGAAAGGTGACCAAACCCAGTGGGTGTTAACTTCTGAGTAGGCACACATATAATTGCATCAGGAACTGGAGAAGGAAAATTAAAAAAAACAACTGAGCAGGTGTAACCTATTTTGTGGATATGATCCATTCTAGTAAGCCATAATGAGTATGTTTTTTTCACAGTCACATAAGCTGTCAATTAAAAAGCATACAAATTGCAGTTTTCTTCGACTTAAAGTCCTCCAGATCTTTTGGCTTTTCCATAGTGCAGCAAATTGGGAGCTGAAATCCAGTTCTGGAGGGGAAAGGCTGGCTGATGTATCTAGTTTGCTGTATGATTTTCCAGAGCTCGCAATAGCTGCTCTCCCACCTTTTCATCTTTCTTTCTCTGTCTCTTAAACCATCCTTTCTTTTCTACACAGCATCGCTGTTGTTTGCCTTCCCCCAGCTCAGCATCTGTTCTCAGGGAACCAACGTGAGATTCCCACTGTGTTACTGCAGAAAACATGAGCTAATTGAATCCTTCAATTCCTCACAAACTTACCGCAAAGCCAGTTTGCCTTTATTGGGGCCCACAGGCTCTGAGCTTGGAGAAAAATCTACAGCAGTGTTCCTCAACCTTGGCCATTCTAAGATGGGTGGACTTCAACTCCCAGAATTCCCCAGCCAGCATGCAGGTAGTCCTCGCTTTACAACCATTCGTTTAGTGACGGTTCGGACTTACAACGGTGCTGGCAGGACAAAGTATTATATATCAACCGGCAAGAAACCCCACATTCCCTCACACAGATGATGCTACCTAGTTGAGTGATGAAACGTCTGCAAGCAAACAACCAGCCTCAGAGAGCCCCAAGAACCCAGTAGGTCAGGTTCCTTGGACACATGTGGGATTCAAATATAATTAATGTAATGTATAATGTAATACCATGGTATACATCTGTAATGATCCACATGCTCGAGCATTCGCTCAAAGACAGTTCTGAGACTTGGGCTCTTTTAACTGTTTAATGAAGCGAAGCGTCTGGTATAAAGCAAAGTTGCAAATGGCTTCTATCCCACACGTTCTACAATTTAAAATTCACATTCTCTACTTACCCCCCCCCTTCTACCCATCAAAGCATGTACTCCCCCCTTTGCCAACAGATGGCTTGGATGACACTTGGCTGGATGGCCTTGGGCAATAAATGCCTAGCCTAAACAAATCAATTCTCACTCCAGGTCAACACCCCTCCCTTCTGGCAACTCTTAGTCTGTTGACACAAGTTCAGTGAATGGATGCCAGTCTGATCAGGATGTTCTGAGGACATTGTGATCAGGGAGTATGACAACATCTTTGTTTGGGCCCCAGGCAGCATGAATTTTTTTTTTTTGCCTGTTGGCCAGACAAGTTCACACCATGCCCCATCTAAGCTATTGGAGCTGCATGACGGACATTTGCGCTGGTTCGGGGAGCCTAGTGTAGTGGGATGTGAGAAGCGACCATCCCAGGGATTGTTAGGTGTTTGACATCAAGTTTCCTGTAAGGTGGTGGCTCTCTGGAGCTCATTTCAATTTTGGTGGCTGCGAGGCTCGCTCACTCGAGCACAAACCCATCTTCCTGAAATTGCCAGCAAAAGCTTCGCTTAGCTGCCTTGCTTATTTTGAGCACCCTTAAGTTAATGGCATGGCTACTACTGGGGAAGGATTTGAAATGATTCTCCACTTGGTCTAAATGGCTGCTGAGAAGCCAAGTTATAAGATGGGAGGCTTGAATGTGGTAAGAAATTCTGTATCCAGAATAATGGAATAATTGACAGTCCGTGGCCAGAGAGCAGCCTCTGAACACCACTGCTATAACCCCATCAAAGCATTCCCAAATTAGTTGGCTAACATTCAGCAGCAAAATGCCAAGTTTTGTACAATGCTCCTCATTTTCCACCTAAACGCAATAGGTGTGTCCTCTTAGCACATCTTTTTTAACCCTTAAAACTCTCAACCTTCCTGAAAGGGGCTGACAATTTGGGGCTGGTGGTCTTTGATACCATTATCACATCACCGGAAGTGTTGGTTGGAGATTTGGGGAACTGAAATCCAACCCATCCAGTGGATGTCAGGATGGGGAAAGCTAAAATAGACAATGCCTTGTTTTTCATTCAGTTGAAATAAATAATATTGTTTTAATGCAGTGTTTCTCAACCCCGGCAACTTTAAGATGTGTGGACTTCAACTCCCAGAATTCCCCAGCCAGCCAGCCATTCCCCTGGCTGGGGAATTCTGGGAGCTGAAGTCCACACATCTTAAAGTTGCCAGGGTTGAGAAACACTGTTTTAATGTAACGTAATTTTATATATGCGTATTATAATAAGTAAGTGTAACACAATACAATAATTTTTATAATGTTTGGAGGATATAAGTAATCTAAATGATACTATGATTTGGGGCTCAGACAGTTGCTTCATTTAATTTTTAACACTTTGGTGTTTTTGAGTAGATGGGTTGATGCGGGGTAAGAGAAACAGTGGAGTTGAGAACATGAATCATTTGTAATCTTTGCTGCTTCCTGCCTGGCCAGGGAGAGAATTCCTTTCAGACAATTCAAGGCATCTCACCTGTGCTCAATCAATGGAACCTCCGAGGACAGGAGCAGTATATGAGATGCTAGAGAATAGGTAACAGGCCTGCCTCTTTCTCCTAGATGCACAAGCAAGCTTTTGGATTAGGCCTGATGCTTTTTCTGTTGACATGAAAATTTAATTTTCATGCCTCCCTCTTTGCTATCTTCTCTTGGTTTCTAATCACTTATTCCCTCCCACAGCCTCAAAACATGCAGCCAGCCACAAGCGGGCATACACACACCTGCCCGTCACATGCACAGACATGCACGCACCCTTTTGTCCATCGCCCCCTTCCAAAGGAAGTCGGGTCAAAAGTTGCCATGGGAATCTATTAACTTGCTTCTCTGGAGTATCTGAATTAGCCCTTCTTCATCCTTTGATGTCCTTTTTCCCCCCCCTGCTTGCACAACTCTCCAAGATAAATACTTGCTTGAGTGGAACAGGCAGTTGCCAAATTTATTTATTTTATTTATTTTTATTTATCTAATTTATCCCCGCCCATCTCCTCCCCTCGGAGGCCTCTGGGCGGTTTACAACAAGTGATTAAAACCATCAGAATAATACAAAAAATAAAATACTATAAAAATACTATAAATAGAAATAAAAATAAAGAATAAAAATCCAAGCGATGAAAGATCTAAAACAGTCCAGGTGTGGGAGGAGTGGTCTATAGCAGCCATCCCCATGTAACTCGATTCCCCTCTCCACCCCAAGCGAGGCGGCAGAGCCAGGTCTTCAGACTCCGCCGAAAGGCCGGGAGCGATGGGGCCAGCCTCACCTCCGGGGGCAGCGTGTTCCACAGGGTGGGAGCCACTGCGGAGAAGGCCCGCTTCCTGGACCCCGCCAGATGAAATTCTCTTGCAGACGGGGTCCGCAGCATGCCCTCTCTGCACGATCGAGTGGGACGGGTTGATGTGATGGGGAAGAGGTAACCTGGCCCCATGCCATTTAATTTAATGCAAATTAAAAACAAAAAAGTTTCACGAGGAAGGAAGTTGATGATTATCTTTCCCCCCCTGCAGATCTTAGATGGTTTGGATGGAAACCAATGTCTGCTCAGGGCATTCATTCAGTTTTGGAGAATGTTTGCAGGAAATGGCATTCTTCCTCACGGGTCAAGTATTTTTAATGCGAAATACCAACTGAAGCGAAGATGTGTAGCTCAGGGTTGAACTGTGGAGGCCTTGTTGCTCTCTGAGCCTTGTTGTTTTCTTACAGACATTTCATTGCCAGACTAGGCAACCTCTTCAGTGCCAACATCTTAGACACTGAAGATGTTGCCTAGTCTGGCAATAAAACATCTGCAAGAAAACAACAAGGCTCAGAGAGCACCAAGGACTCCATAATGCAAAATATTTTGAATAACCCTTTGGTGATGCAAGAAGGTAGGGCTTCCCCTTGAGAGCAATCAGGACCAGGACTAGGGCATCAATGTGCGGGGATCCCCAAGGTCCAAAAAATCCAATTCTATTGGGGGTAGCATCCTCATGTTCAAATGGCAGGCGGCCTCAGCCGATCAGCAAAATGGATCTGTGACTTGGTATCTTCCCCTTAAGACTGCCCTCCATCTCTAGCTGCAGTTGGAAAGGGGTGGGGGGAAAGCAGCCCCAGGAAAGATTCAATGGTTTTACATTAATTTATGGGGAGGATGTTTGTCCTGTGCTTTAGCTAAAAACACTTAGTGGGTGACTGGCAAACACTTGATAAAGTGAAATGCAGTCCCTGGGCACGGGTGGAGAGTTTCAAAGCCACGACATAAAAGGAAAACGAGGTGGGGAGGGCAGAAAAAGCAAGCCTAGGAGTCCATTTTTTATCCTGGAGTGGAAACTGTTCAAGGGAGATGGAGGAGAAGGTCCATGGAGCTGATCTTTCCACTGAATTGGTGAAGCGGCCCTGCTTTCTATCTGGTCCTCCCCCAAAACAAGCAGCAAAAACTTGAAAACTGGGGGTGTAAGTTTCTGTTGTTTAAAGTGTTGTTTTAAATAAATGATATTGTGGTATAGCAATGAAGATGCTAGACTAGGAGTGGGGAGGCCCAAGTTCTAGTCTCCCCACCCCCCAGCCATGGAGGCTCCCTGAAGGACTTGAAAGTGCTGGACTAGGAGCAGGGAGGCCCAGGTGAATCTCCCCACAGTCATGGAAGCTCCTTGGGGACTCTGGGCCAGTCTCTCCTACTCAGCCCAAGAGCTGGGATATACATCTAATAAATAAAAGGGATACTGCCTTGCCCTTTCTCAGACATTTCCTTCCCTGCAAAAGAGGCTTCTGGTTTTTTATCTCATTCTCACGGTGCTTAAGAGCTTTAGAATCAATGGTGGTTTTGAGCTGACTTTTCTGCTCCATGGTTTCCCATCCCTGTGAAGCCCCCCCTGGCTCCCCTTTCCAGAAAAGCTCCATATGAAGAGTTCATCCCAAGCCTTCCCTTGGGATTTAATGACTGGAGAGATTATTATACAATGAAATGTATAATTGATTTGATTCCTTGAATTGAATCAATTCCAGCACTGATTCCTAATGGAGTGAACTGGATTATCGTGTCATTGACTGAGCTGAGCATTCCTGCATGATCTTATTGTTTCCTCTTAATTCTTTGTTGTACACTTTGAAAAAATATAAGGAAGTTGTAGCACAAGGAAGAACATCAGGTACTAACACTGAAATACAGATGGACGGACAACAGATTTGAATCTAATATATTCCAATACATTCTTAGAAGCATATAGTATTATGAGATATTCCACTTTTATGTCTTAGCCTGTCCATGTTTCTCTGCTGAGCTTTGAACTAAAAAAAGAAAACTTGGTTAACATTGTTCAAATCATTAAAAGAAAACTCTAGGCGGTAACTAATGCATTCCATCAGCGCTTTAAATTATGTAACAAATTAAAATATGAGCTGTAAAGGCCAGATCTGAGGTGGGGCACAATTCCACATAGTTCAAGAATGGGTTCTGTTAAAGTTGTATTCCACATCCAATTTGCTTTCTCGTTATTCTAGGCCTGGAGACATACTCCCACAATTTAATTAGCCATTCTTCCAAAGAGGGGATTGAACAGCTTTTGAAATACTGTACCAAGGCATGTGAAATCTGTGCAGCCACTAACAAACAGTTCCAGTTCGGTATATTTTGAAGAGATGTATGGATTGGTAAAAGGTTCTTATGCTGTTACATATAGTAATCATCTTGAGCTGTCTGCAGGATACAGTCAAAAAAGTCAGGACATTGGCTGCAGTGGTGGGCTTGAAGCTCCACCATCTTGACTTTTTTGACCACATCCTGCGGACACCTCTGAAAGCCGGTCTATGTTGTAACTCTAACCCTTGCCGTTCATCGTTGGAGAAGTTTTAATAGAAGAAATAGCAGCGATTCGTGATGATGATGATTCCCACCTTTTTTATATATATTTGGGTCAAATCTGCTAGCTTGCCTTTTTAGCCCCAAACCCCAGGGAAACTGCTGCCCCCACTCACAAGATTTCCAAAATTCTCTTTCTCTTCTGAAAGAAATGCCAAAAGCGTAAGACCGGGAAGGACGAAACGTGGAAGAATTTTTCTGCATGGCACGAAGTTTAACTTAAAATGTTCAGTTGCTTTGACTACCTACTCCAAAAGCAAGAGGGAGGGAGGGAGGGAGGGAGGGAGGGAAAAGTATGGCCAGTTTAGGTGACAGCCCTGCCTGCTGGCATTCTCCCCCTGCCTTGTGCAGAAAGTTTCCTGCCCCATTCTTCTAACACAGTGTTTCTCAAACTTGGCCATTTTAAGATGTGTGGACTTCAACTCCCAGAATTCTGGCTGGCTGGGGAATTCTGGGAGTTGAAGTCCACACATCTCAAAGTGGCCAAGTTTGAGAAACTCTGGTCTAAAAGAAGCCGAGACGATGAAGCCTCAAGGTTGGTTGCATTTAAACTGGGTACTTGACCATCCGGCTTCTCCAAGGGGCCACAAAATCTGATGAGAAAGGGAGCAGATGCTCCAAATGAACATGGTCTGTTCTTTGCTGTTTTCATTGCAGCATCCCCATTTAGCATCTTCGGTGGCTGTCAGTCACCTCATCTTGGATTCAAGAGTGATTATCAAAAAGAAAAGTTTTTAAATTCGCCATATGGCATTTCCAAGACACACAGACGGTTGCCATTCAGAGTACATTTGCCCACTGATTGTGCCTTTAAGGAGTGAGCACATGCACCGAGGCTGGAACAAAGACGCCTTCCCCAAGCTTGACATGATTTAAAGTATCTTTTTTTAAAACTAATGACTATGTGGAATATATGTGTTACAATGGACTCTGTTAACTCCCCTCTGAATCGGGGTCTCTCATACCCTCTGAGTATTGCGGATCTGCTTGGCGGTGCATTAACCTTCAGGCGCTGGGTTCCCTACTTCCCTGCCTGGGGATGATGGGAGTTGGAGTACAGCAGAATGACTTGCAATGACTCTCGGTGATTTTATAAAAGGCTGCCTGCAAATGTGGATGCAAAGAGGATGTTGTGGAAGGATCCATAGCAAATACTGGCTCAGGTTTGATCTGCAGCAAGAGAATCCTTGGTATATTGTCGAGAACAGCACACACACCCTGCCCCCAGTTGTTCCAGTTGCGGTTTGCATCCATTCCCTATCAAATCTTTTTTACAAGGTACGCTGTTACACCTCCCTCCCCTCTCTGCATTCAAAGAGGACACAAGTTTGATAAGTCAATTTATTGCAGGGAATTAGGAAGCCACGCATAGGAAGTGAGAACCTGAGCGTCCTGCCTCAGCAGCTACTACCCTTAACCTTCCCCTCAAAAGTTCCAGTGTTATTTGCTGTTAATCCCTAGAATCACTGGATTTAAGGGTTACCATGGAGATCATCTAGTCCAACCCCCCTATTCTAGGTAGGAATCCAATCCATTGGGCAGTGTTGAGCTTCAGGGTTTAGTGACCATGACCTACAGGTAGTCCTCGACTTACGATTAGAGACTGTTCACAGTTACGCCGGCGCTGAAAAAAGTGACTTACGACCAGTCCTCACACTTACAGCCAACACAGCCTCCCTGCAGTCGCATGATCAAAATTCAGGCGTTTAGCAACCGGCATGTATTTTTGACAGTTGCAGCATCCCAGGGTCATGGGATTACCACTTGCAACCTTCCCAGCCAGCTTCCTACAAGCAAAGTCAATAGGGGAAGTCGGATTCACTTAATGACCATGTGATTCACTTAACAACCATGGCAAAAAAGTTTGTTGGGCGTGACTCACTTAACAACTGCCTCACTTAGCGCTGGAAGTTCCGGTCCTGATTGTTGTCGTAAGTTGAGGAGTACCTATATAAGAAATCTGCTGTCTAGATCAGTCAGTAAACCCTGAAGCTCAACATGGCCCAACAGATACCCATCATGACAGCATGCATGAGTATATAACCCAATCCATGCTGATTAACAGGTGAGAAGAACATATCGTTCAAGTGTTCTGCAGCGTTAGACTTGTGCTGTCTGTAGTTCAGGGGGTGGTTGATTTTGACAGGAACCCCTTGCCTCCCCCTCATGAATTCAGCACATGCTTTGAGGTTCCCTCCACCCAAATTCTCATTAGACATTTACAGAAGCTCGGTAGCCATCCAGCTGTTCCTCAACCATTTGGCAATATACTATAGATCAGGGTTCCTCAACCTCGGCCACTCTAAGCTGTGCGGACTTCAACTCCCAGAATTCCCCAGCCAGCTTTCAAGTCTGGGAGTTGAAGTCCGCACAGCTTAGAGTGGCCGAGGTTGAGGAACCCTGCTGTAGAGGGTTGTGTGGTCAGGCACTTTTTGATAAAGTTGCGTGGGTATCCATTTTGCTGGAAGATGCTGTATAAGCTGGCTGGGGAATTCTGGGAGTTGAAGTCCACACAGCTTAGAGTGGCCGAGGTTGAGGAACCCTGCTGTAGATGAAGGGCCAACATGTGAACTTGAAGTTCATGTCTGGGGCTGAAGTGTGTGTGTGTGTGTGTGTGTGTGTGTGTTGTTCTGGTGCAGCACTTCTACACCTGCCCACGTGTCACTCCTCTGGCTGAAGAATTGTGTTCAGCTGGAGGCATACGATAAGTGTCTAACACAAGTCATGACGTGCAAACAATGGAGATGATGGAATTTGCATCAATCGTGCCACCCGATTCCATCGTGTGCACCATGTTGTGGTTCACATGGCGAAGGTTTAATCCATGCTATTCCTCATTTATGCCCATTATTGTTTTAGATATGGCCCATTCATGATTTAAAGCAGAACTGTCATAAAAACACCAAAAATGAATTAGCAAGCGCTGTGACCCTGGAGCGGAGATAAATAATGGAAACCAAATAATTGTTCTTTCTTAGAGTGTGAACGGGATGGTGTGAAAGTATGCAGTATTTCCTTGTTGACAGAACTTGTTGATGGCCTCTTAACAAGACAGAATCCTTATAGTGTGAAGGCGCCATAATAATAAGGTCACCTCCCAATCTCTTATTAAAGGCATTCTGGTGTATGGGTCACAGTGTGATTTACAATATTTTCTTTATCTTTCTGAAGTAAAGTAACAACCCACACAGTATGTAATCTGTAACCTGGCTTTCTTTGGGGCTGTTCTGCAGTTCTTTGATGAGAACCCAGTGATCACTGTAGTCTCTGCATGCCGATCAAATATACTGGGTTGCATCTATCTCCAACTGCCTTGATCCCTCCTTTAAAGGCAGCCTTCTTCCCACCACAGTATGATGCCTTTGCCTCCACCCGGTTGGAAGTTTTGGCAAATCCAGCATGCCTCGTTAGCATGTAAATTGAGTTGCCCAGGATGCTGCTCTGGGGGGGGGGGGCTGTTTGTTGCCACTCCCACTTCCTCTTTCACTCTTTCCCCCTTCTCCACCCAGGGGGAGGCAGCATGGATGCTGCTCTCTTCATCAGGGCCATGTGCTTGGGCCCTGATGAGGGATTCTGCCCCTTTCTTCCACACAGCTCCTGGCAGCTGTGGGGCTGAGAGTTTGTTTATTTATTTATTTATCACATTTTTATCACCGCCCATCTCCCTCATACGGGGGACTCTGGGCGGTTCACAATAAAACTGATTACTTAGTTTTGCCCTTAGTTTTAGGGCAAAACTAAGTAATTAGAAAGGAAAGAAGAACAAAGGAACTTCATCTTTCCCACCAAGATGGATGTAACAGAAGCAACAAAGAATAAAGCCAGTAAGATTCTTTTACTTATCTTAACCTTATGTGTCTAAGCGTGTGATTCTTTATGCTTGGGAGGGCTGAGTGTGTAAGAGCAATAACCTGTGTCTCTCTGACATGCTCACTGAAGCTATCTAAGATAATTTGCTTTTCCTGTGCCAGCTTCTCAGCTGTGTTATAAGCTCTGCTCCATTTCAGTGGTTCTAGCCGGCCGCTGAATTGGCTTCACACCCATCGCCTCCAACAAGAAGAGGATCAAGACAAGACCCTCAAGATCCTGAGGGCAGGGCAAGAAGCCATGGGTGGAAGTTTGTCAGAGGGAGATCCAGTGTGGAAACAAGGAGGAATTTCCTGACAGTGAGAACTCTGAAGCAGTGCAACAGCTTGCCTCCTGGAGCTGTGGGTGCTCCATCGCTGGAGGTTTTCAAGAACAGACTGGGCAACTCTTTGTCTGAGATGGTGTGAGGATTCCTGCCTTGGGCAGGGGGTTGGACCAGAAGACCTCCGAGGTCCCTCCCAACCCTAGGATTCTATGAAGACGCAGAGAATCCCTCCCAGCAACAATGCTGAGGGAGCATCCTAACCCACTACTTCCAATCCAATATTTTATGAGCCAGACCTTAATCCTGAGTCTCTTCCACCCACCCCATCAGAACACCATGATCGTGGGGTGAAGAGTCAGAGAACAAACTGGACTGGAGGAATTAATAGGCACAGAAGAATCTAGGAGAGCGCCAGTTTGGTCTAGTGGTGAAGGCGCTGGGCTAGAAACCAGGAGTCTGTGAGTTCTAGTCCTGCCTTAGGCCCAGCCACTCCCTCTCAGCCCAAGAGCCAATCAGGCATGGTAGGAGAGTTCTAGTCCCACCTCAGGCATGAAAGCTGGCTGGGTGACCTTGGGCCAGTCCCTCTCTCTCAGCCCAAGAGCCAATCAGGCATGGCAGGAGAGTTCTAGTTCCACCTCAGGCATGAAAGCTGGCTGGGTGACCTTGGGCCAGTCCCTCTCTCTCAGCCCAAGAGCCAATCAGGCGTGGTAGGAGAGTTCTAGTCCCATCTTAGACATGAAAGGTGGCTGGGTGACCTTGGGCCAGTCCCTCTCGCTCAGCCCAAGAGCCAATCAGGCGTGGTAGGAGAGTTCTAGTCCTGCCTGAGGCATGAAAGCCGGCTGGGTCACCTTGGGCCAGTCCCTCTCTCTCAGCCCAAGAGCCAATCAGGCGTGGTAGGAGAGTTCCAGTCCCGCCTTAGGCATGAAAGCCGGCTGGGTGACCTTGGGCCAGTCCCTCTCTCTCAGCCCAACTGGTGCAATGTAGACTAGCCTCCTCGTGGTGCACCCTGGGCAACGTGACTTGTCATGGCTAAATAGTCTACACATCTGGCTGCTGGACCTCACAAGGATTTCCCAGCAAGAAAAAAAAAAGCAGCATGAACACCAAACTGCTATGCCATACGATTAAAAAAAAAAAATCTAGGAACTTCTGTAAGACACTTGACTGCAGAAAAGCAAAGAAGCCCTTCAGAAAGAATTCCAGCAACTGCAGGTGTCCAGTGCGAATTTAATTTATAGTGAGGTTTAGGTACACATTTTTTCTGTGTCTTCTTTCTCCTACCTCTGCTATGTAGTGGGCTAGGTGGGCCTGGAGGCGTCGGTGGGGGAAGGGGGGAAGGGCCCAAAAAGTCAAGTTAGCGAGGGAAGCTCTGCCCCTTTTTACGTGCATTGCTGAAGATTGTGAGAAATGCTGGAGCAGGAGAAATAGAAACTGGAATTAAATTGCTGGAAGAAATATCAACCGTTCTCAGATATGCTGATGATGCCCCTTTGATGGCTGGAAGTGAGAAAGACTCAGGGATCTCTTGCTGATGATGAAGGCAGGCAGTGCGAATGCCGCTCTGCCACTTGCTATCAAAGAAGCAGAGAGGCTGTCAACCGGCATTGCAAACCTGAAACGAACAGGCAGAGAAGTTGTTGAAGTAATAACAGGACTTTCAAAGTGATAATGGGTGGTCCGAAGCCATGAAAAAGAGAGAAGTCTGCCATTTGGGAGAGAGGCCGTGACAGACGTAACCTCAATATTAAGCTGCAGAGACATCACATGGACCATAAAGCTTAGTGGAAGAAGCTGTCTTCCAGGAGTAGATGAAACCTTGGTGAAATGATAGCCGTTGGGTTGGAAAGAGTCAGAAATAACAGTATGACAAAAGGAAAAGGGATGCGCATGAGGGCCACCCTCCAACGCCAGGCTTCACATGCACTTTGATGTGGTCTAAGCTGGGCATAGCTAACCAGGAAAAGGTTCTTGGGATTGTAGGGAATAGCTCAATGGAGATGTCAAGTCCTTCCACAGGAGCTGTTTAAAAAGGCAGATGCCCTGCTAAGGTTTTATTAGCGCCAGGATGAAAAAGAAAGGGCTGCCAGGATTGTAAGGCTATTATATGGTATGCCTGCGTCTGGAATGCTGTGTACATTTCTGGTTGCCCTATTAAAAAAGCATATAATGCAGCTGGAAAAAGGTCTATTTGTGTAATGCTATGTGGGAAAGACCTTGGGAGGCAGGGCGAAGAGATGCTGTCAAGGGAACAGTCAGATAAGAGAGGGAGGAGCCCACAGCTGCATAATGGGAAGGGCAAGAAGGTCAGAAAGGACCCTCCCTAGCTTCCCTGTAAAGGAGATGGGAGGAGAATTGCACTTTCAGACTTGCAAGATTTTGTCAACGTAGTCTTGCAATAAAATAGAATTAGCTCCTCTGGTCGTGTTTTCTGTCTGGTCTACCTGTCAAGGCTGGCAGAAATGCACACCCCCTACTTTTGAGGTCATCATCATTCCCAAATTACTACTATTCTGTGCAAGTTAGGATCTCTAGAGGCCGCCTTGCAAGCAGTATCATCCCACCAACTCAGGGGGACATGGTGAATCAACACCCTTGGGATGCTGGGAAACCTTCATTTATAATCCCATGAGCTCCTTTAAGCCTCTTGTGTGCTGGTGGGTCCTCATCAACGTGGGACAGAAACTAAGAGGAGTTCTTTATACTTTTCAAGAATTCTTCCTGAACTGAAAACGTGGCAAGGTGCACGCAGGCTGCAGTCCTTCCTGAGGGCTGGAAGACTGCCAGAACTGCATTGGCTGTGAAATACGGCTTCCAGGTGAAATGAAAGGTATTCAGGTTTCGAATTGCTATCAAGGACACGATATACTAGCAAGCAAGAATAGACCACACCTCACTTTGCCTCAAACCTCTTTCTCCAAAGAATCCTGTAATGGTGTGTGGGAATGACCTTGAGATACAGACGAAGAGATGCGGCCAAGGGAACGGTCAGATAAGAGACAGCTTAGCCCGCAGCTGCATAATGGGTGGAGAAAGAGGCTCAGAAGGGACCCTCCCTAGTTTCTCGGGCTATAAAAGAGTGGGTGGGAGAACTGTACTTTCAGACTTGCAAGATTGATGTCAGCTTTCCCAGGTGGACCAGACTGGAAACATGGCCAGTTAAGCTAATTCTACTTTATTGTAAAGCTACATTGACAGAATCTTGCAAGTCTGAAAGTACAGTCCTCCCCTCCCCCATCTCTTTTACAGAAGTTTTAGGGGCAAATGTATATTCCTCTTGGAAAAATTCACAGAGGGCACTGTAATGGTATGTGGGAAAGACCTTGGGAGATGGGGCGAAGAGATGCTGCCTAAGGAACAGTCAGATAAGAGAGGGCCTAGCCCGCAGCTGCATAATGGGTGGAGAAAGAGGCTCATGAGGGACCCTCCCTAGTTTCTCGGGCTGTAAAGGAGATGGGGGGGGGGGATTTGTCCTTTCAGACTTGCAAGATTCTTCCAATATAGCCTTACAATAAAGTAGAATTAGCTCCTCTGGTCATGTTTCCTGTCTGGTCCACCTGGGAAGGCTGACAATTTGAACCCCTTCATTATAAGAGGGGGACATGATCCCCATGTATAAAATAATACAGGGCATGGTAAAATGGACAGGGGTCATCTGCTCCAAAGACCTGGACAAGGGGCCATCCCATGAAGCTGCCTGAAAGGAGGCGCCAGACAGAGACAGAAGCCCCCTTTCACTTAGCACCTGGTGAACTTGTGGCATTCGTTGCCACGGGATGTAGCGTTGGATGCTAACCTGGGTGACGGACATAGATGGGGATCGGGTGGATTTATGGAAAGCAGATCTATCGAGGGCTATTCAGGACAGGTCTCTGCTTTCTGCTGGGGAGCACTTAAGAGGTACCCGGAGGGCCACCGTGAGAAACAACCCTGCATTCAGAACGGCTTTGACCTGCTCCAGCTTGCCTTGTTAAAGATTCTTGTGTGGCTGATTCAATCTTGCCACAATTATTATTCATTTGCAAATCAAATCCAGCCTGGCAGAATTTTCTCCCCCTCTCTCTCTCTTCCTGGCATCCTCCTCATCATAATACCTCATGCCCGCCTGCTTCTCTTCCCTCCCCACCTTCTGTTTTCTTCCTCGGCAGCGAGGTATAATCCAATTCTATTTGCATCTCATTCTCAGTTTCCACTTGCGCCATTTCTTAACGCTGCCCGATTCTGTAGATCCCTAATCTGATCCCGCCTAGGGAAGGGGCTGCAGCTAGCAGAACTCTGCAGGATAGAAAACAGAGACGAGGTAGCAAACCCAAGGTGGGAAGCAATTGCAGGAGGAGACCGGGGTGGAGACCCGGCAAAAAATCAAAACAAATCTGGCAGCGCCTTTTCCGACTAATCGGTTTTATTGAAAGGCAGGAACTTTCGTGAGCTGATGCATCTGTTAGTTGGAAAAAGTGCTATCAGGCTCCTCCTGATTTGAAAAGGACTTGTGTTGCATCAGTTGGTCTCTTAAAGTTTGCACAAAGAAGGGGTGTCGGCAGAGAGGGGGCTCAAAACAGTGTAGGTGGGGGCCGCAACTGCATGATCAAAGCCTCACCTCTTATTTACATCAATCAATCAATCAATCAATCATAGGGATCATATTGAGATCAGCAAGAGCAGTGTAGTTTAGTGGTTAGTGAAGTGTTTCTCAACCTTGGAAGTTTGAAGAGGTGTGGACTTCAGCTCCCAGAATTCCCCAGCCAGCTAATGCTGGCTGGGGAATTCTGGGAGTTGAAGTCCACACCTCTTCAAGTTGCCAAGGTTGAGAAACAATGGGTTAGCACGTTGGGTAAGGGATGGGAAAATGCAGCTTCACCTTCCCATTTTCCCACCAAAAGCAAGCCGGTTCTTCCTTTTCAAAGGAGCCTCACTGTGTTTTTGAAAGGATCAAACTGGGATGGTTAAATGGGCCATTTTGAGACGTTGGAGGAAAGGAAGGATATCAAAACAGCTAAGGAACAGGATAAAATAAAATATTGGCACTACCCACTTTGCCCTCCCCCTCCTCCTCCTCCTCTCTTCCTCTTCCTCTTCTTCATCATGACATCGCTCTCATTAACACTCTTTAATTTATTTTTACTGAATTTGTTTATTATTAAATTTGTAAGGCTGCCGAGCTTCACAGCGGCTTGGTTCACCTCTTGCACCCCACGTCCTGTGGAGCTCCAGAAATATTTACTCTCCCCCTTCCTCCTGCAGCTCATCTCTTGCAAAACTCACCCCAAATATCGGCAGGAGAGTTTCCCCTTCCCTCTTTGCAGCTCACATCTTGCAAAGCACATCCTTCCTGACAATAAGGCTAGACAGATAAACACACACACACACACACACACATAACTGTGAAAAAGCACTGATTTTAGGTCCCCCAGGATGGAACAGCGATGGCAGGCAAGGGCCAAATGATGGAGCGGGAGGTGCACCTTTGCAGATGGCTATTATTACGGAAAGCAAGCAAGCTGGCAGCCAAGCCAGAACCAAGACCAGATCTCCAAGCCACTGTTTCTAGCGCTGCAGCATTATTTATCTATATTAACATTGCTTGAAGGCAAATTAAGCAGCCAGGAGAAAAGAAAGCCCTTCGCGAAAACAATGATTAAGCCAAAACAGCGTCTGGTGTTCAGAGGGAGCCAGGAGGAATTGGGTCTGGCGTGTCGCTTCTAAGTGGAACCATTTGCGCCTCGAGCTGTCAAAACAATGGGAATGCAAGATGAAGCAGTCGGCTGGATTTCTAGCACCCGCTGTAGGGGACACACACCCGACCGTAATTCCTCCTCCTCCTCTCCCTCCCCCTCTTTCTCCCTCTGCTTTTCTTTCACACCACACGTTGCACCTGGTTTCTGAATTAACCCATTTCCTGGATTCGCACCACTGAGGCTGATCTGGGGTGGAGGATGATGAAGACCACTCACTTGGCTTCATCTCCTGAGAAGTTTTCCCAGTGATTTTGGAGGCAGTGGCGCTGCCTACACACATGAGAAATACGACGCCTCTAATATCTACCTGCCCTTGGCGAAATGTGGCTTTCATTCAAATACTTCCACTTTTTCTCCAAAATCCTCTTGAACCCTTTATCTGAGAAGAGTTCCTTCATTTTTTCAAACGTTTCATCCAGAGGTTGGGGTTCTCCCCCACCTAGGGTGACAGCCATCCATGAACTGCTGAGATTTCAAAAGTTAGAGCGTGCGCATTTCAGAAGAGGATCCTCCCTGAGGGCTAGTAACTTGCACAGCCTTTTAGGAGACGGAAAATGAGCCCTGAAAGCTGAACTGCCAACGCAGCCGCACATCAGACTAGAGACGCAATGAAGCAAAGCCTGGCTCTCCCATCCACCCAGCATTTATTTATTTCTTTAATACATTTATATGGCCACCCACCTCACATACAGGACTCTTCGTGGCTAAGGATTAAAAATAGAATGCAAAAACAATTAAAAACAGAACAAAAAGCAGTAAGCAGCAACAGGGAAGGCAAGCGGAGAACCTGGATGCTTCTGTGGGATGCTAACTGGAAACGCAGGTCTATCGGAAAACAACCCAGCCCAGCCAACATTCCCAAAGTCACAACCCAGCCTCCCACAAGAGGACATTATTCAGATGAGCACAAACGCACTGTGGCAGCCCAGAACTCCAGAAAGAGGAAAACAGACCACCTATACAGCATCTTCCAGCAAAATGGATACCCACGAAACTTTATCAAAAAGTGCCTGATCACACAACCCTCTACAGCAGAGTTCCTCAACCTCGTCCACTCTAAGCTGTGCGGACTTCAACTCCCAGAATTCCCCAGCCAGCTTTGCTGGCTGGGGAATTCTGGGAGTTGAAGTCCGCACAGCTTAGAGTGGACGAGGTTGAGGAACCCTGCTCTACAGCACAACCATAAAAAGGGTAACACTGCCATATATCAGAAACATCTCGGAAAAAACCCACAGACTGTTACAACCACATGGCATCACCGCAACACACAAACCAGCTAAGGCCCTCCAGAACATCTTAAACAAACCAAAATACCCTGTAGCCCAAGAAGAAGTCCAGGAGTCACCTACAACATGCACTGTAAGGAATGTGACAGCCACTATGGAGGACAGACAGGCAGAAGACTAGCCGGGCGCATCCACGAACACCAACCGTCAGTCAGAAGACACGATGGGAACTCCTTAATCTCACCACACAGGGACAGACTCAACCATAGTTTCAACTGGGAAACGCTGAGCATCCTAGACAGAGCCAAAGCCAAAAAGGCTGGGGAATTCCTGGGCGCTTGGCCTTCAGACGAATCAGCCATCAATAGACAGGTAGAGATAAACCACATTTACAGACCATTCAAAAGAGGCAATAGAAAAGCTAAGAGGGAAACAGAAAGAGCAGAACGTCCTCTCCAGCAGCCAGCACCCAGATAAGCAGGGATTAGCACCAGACAAACAAGCCGGAAACAATACCCAACCAAGGAACTACCCGGGAGGAAACCACCCCCCCACCAACACTGGCAGGGCAAGCTACTGTATATAAACAGGAAGCCAACCCCACCCTCCCTCGCACTGACGATGTTACCTAGCCAGGTAATGAAACGTCTGCAAGCAAACAGCCAAGCTCAGAGGGCACCAAGGGCTCCATAACTGTTTTTTCCCTTCCTGGGAGGCTTACAAGATACTTCAGTTGCAAAACAATGGATGAAAAAGGAGGTTTTTGCTGGGAGAAACAGATATTAGCTGACACCCAAGAAAAAGTGTTTTTTCCAGTTGGGCAAGAAAGCTAGATATTGTCTTTTCTCTGATCAAAGAAGCCAATCTGGCCATCTCAGCAAGTTCCATCATCTTCACCAGCCGTTCCTCCATTGTGGGTAGTGCCGAATCTTTCCATCTTTGTGCACACAATAGTCTCGCTGCAGTTCTCAGGAATAAAAAACAAAGTTCCACCACTTTTTTCCAACTGTTGGTCCATCAGTCCCGAAAGAAAAGCTTCCGGCTTCAACTGCATATTAATCTTTAAAACCCTCTGAATTAGTGCATGCGTTTGAATCCAAGACTTCCTGGCTTTTTTACCCGTCCACCAAACATGATAAAACGTCCCTTCTTCTTGTTCACGTTTCCAACATAAATCTGAAGTGCCTTTATACATTCCAGAGAATTTCTCTGGTGACAAATACCACGGATTCCTTCCTTGACTTTTGATTGTACTTTTCAAACGATGTGGAGATGGGGTTTATCTCTGTGTGTCTGTGGATGGCTGATTTGTCAAAATCGCCAGCTTCGAGTGTCCTTCAGAGCTTTGAGCATCTTCACTGAGAACAAGGCTGGTTCTTTAAAAAGGGCCAAAACGTATCTGTCTTGGGGGATGCTCCATCACAGAGGGAGGAACATGCCAAGGAACCTGCATTATCTGTTTCCAGCAAGCAAAGATATGGAAGAAGAGCTTTGTTCACCCAACACTCTTATCCAGATCAGTCAGGGACCTAGCAGCTGTCATTCCACCCAACTTGCTAACCTGGGTTAGCATTAACTTGGCTTACAGGTAGTCCTCACTTAATAACCATTCATGTTTCAGACTTACGACAGTCCTGAAAAAAATGACTTACAACTGGTGCTCACACTTATGACTGTCCCAGAGTCCCCAAGGTCATGCGATCACAATTTGGGCGCTTGGCAACCGGTTCACATTAATTACCATCACAGCATCCCGTGGTCATGTGATTGCCATTTTCGACCTTCCCAGCTGGCTTCTGGCAAGCAAAATCAATGGGGAACTGTGTGATTCGCTTAACGATCTGCAGAGAGTAATGACTGCGGCAAAAAAGGTCGTAAAATTGGTTCAGATTCACTTAATGACCACTTTGCTTAGCAACTGAAATTCTGGTCTCAGTTGTGGTCATTAAGCAAGGACTACCTGTATTGATTTTGCGGGGGGAGGGGTGTTGTGCAAAAGGCAAGTGTGCTGCATGAACCTTGCCCAGCAGGTTTGATTATGGCTTAATGATTTATTTAGAGACTTTATAACCCGATTCCCATCAACCCTTTTGAAGTTTAAAAAGAAGGTTAATATAAATAACAAGGTTAATATAAAATATAGACATTAAAATCATCAAATGGGTGGGAGAGGAGAACTAAGCTGAACGAAGAAACTAAAATAAAAATGAGTCTCAAGGAAGGGCTGGATGAAAAGATGGTTCTTTGGTCTTATAGGATAGAATAGCAAGTACCCCTCCGGTAGGGAGCACAAGTATGGTCAAAAAAGTCAAGATGGTGGCCAGGATGGTGCAACTGAAGCTCCACCTCCTTTTATGTCTTGACTTTTTTCATCCTACCCTGTGGATGTCCTCACTCAGGGTCTTCAATCGCATGGTTGTGTCTGCCATCTTGACTGTTATGACCGCCCCCCCCCCTGCAGACCCGCCTGTTCCACACTGGGGAATTTTGCCATAGAGATTCACTTAGTCCCTGCCAAGAACGACAACTTTTTAAAGTAATGTGAGTTATATCAAGATACTGGGAGAAAGTGCCACTACGCTATTGAAAAAGCCCTTAATACTTAGAATAGGTCAAACTCTTTTTAAAATTCATTTAAATCTCCTGCTTTTTCCATTCTGTATCTTGAGGTGCGCAGCCTGTGGCTTCATTGTGCTTGAAGCCCCCACTGATGGGACTGCTGAATGCTGGGCAAGTTTGCCTCAGTTGTGAGATCAGGGACAGCTGAAGATAGGAGGGTAAGCCCCAAATAGGCACATCTTAGTTAACAAACCAAGAACCTCTGAGCTTCCCCCCAAAAATCTAGCCTCTTCCACGTGTGGTGTGATGCTTCTCCCCACAAAATACACGCGTGGTCCTTAGCCTCCAAAACCTGCGTACCCTCCTTTTTATGAATAAATGTGCAGATTTGAGAAAGTCTAAGTCGGAAAACAGTCTGCTTTGGATTCTGACTAGATAATTCACAGTTGTAGTGTAATGCGGAAGGGGCTGGGCTAGGAACAGGGGGATCTGGGTTCTAATTCCTCCTCAGCTGCAGAAGCTCATTGGCTGACTTTGGGCCAGTCCCTCCCCTTCAGCCCAAGAGCCAATCAGGTGCGGTGGGGAAGGGAGACCCATGTTCTAGTCCCACCTCAGCCATGGAAGCTCATTGGATGGCTTTGGGCCAGCCCCTCCCTCTCAGCCCAACAGCCAATCAGGTGTAGAGGGGAAACTGCTGGTCTAGAGGTAGGGAGACCTGGGTTCTAGCCCCCCTTCAACCATCGAAGCTCATTGGCTGACTTTGGGCCAGTCCCAAGAACTCTCTCAGCCCAAGAACAGGGTGTTGCAGTGGGAAAGAGGCTACCTCACAGGATTGTTGTTGTGAGAAAAAAATGGGCAGAAAGAGTGCTATATTTGCATTTTGAGCTGAACCACGGTGGGATTTAAATCAAATAGATAACCCACAAGCCTTCTTTTCCCCAAATAGCCTCTGCACTCCTCCGCCTCCTCCCTCCTCCAGGCCATCTGCTGTTTCCACTCCAAAAAGCAGTTCTTGCATATTCATCTTAATTTAATATATAATTCCTTTAACATCCATCCTCCTCCCTCTGATTGTTTTTTCATTCCCTCAACGTGCTGCCGAAAAATCGATCCTGCTCTTGGCCCAATGAAAGGAAAGGCCCATCTGATACAGATAATAACCCTTTACAGAGAGAGACACTAGTCTGCTGCAGCTTGGAGGCAAAGGGAGGGAAGAGATATTCCAATGGAGGCTGGACAGCCATCTGCCGGAACCCCTTAACTGGCATCCCTGCACCAAGCAGGGGGTTGGACTAGATGCCCTCAAGGGAATTTTCTACTTCTGGGGCCCTTGACTGAGTTACTACATTAACTTCTTCATAGTTTAAACTTGCAGAAGAGGGGGAAATGTATGGGCTGCAGCTGCACAAACAGCTAAACTTAGTTATTGGTTGGTCCTGGCTAAACAAACAGCAACAACAAAAATGCTAATGTGCCACCCCACTGGTGCACAGTCCTGCTACAATGAAAATAAATCCATTTTTGCCATGTCTGAACTCTGGAAAACTAAGAATTTGCTTAATTTGTTGAAGAAGCCCCAGTAGATGCTAAATCATAATTTATAGACCCTCGTGCCTGCACGTTCCCAGTCATCCTCACTGGCCCTTCCCTGAGTCAAGTTCCCATTTTTGCCTGAATTCTGAAAAAAGGGGTTATCGAGGGGGGATCCGTAGAATGGAGGAGCCCGGGTTTTTCTGGAGTTTAATGCAGCCTCAATTCGCATTTGTTCAGTTTTGTAGCCGTACTCCTGACTCAGATACCTGTGGCTTTCTCCAGATACGCATCAGCATCTGGAAAAGCAGATAGTTATCCAAGGGAGTTAGCAAAGGGAAGGACTTGGGGAAACAGCTGCCCTTCTTCCCAACCTGGGCTTAGTCCTTCGATGTTCTGTTTGCATTGGAGCTGGGATGAGGGAACAGAGAGTGAACCAGGGGATAGTTGAATCTGGTCCAGTCCTGGGGATGGGAGAAGTCTTCTAGGTCAAAGCTTGGTGGCAGTACATGGTTGCTATGCCAGCCAGCAGCCCCAGATGGTCTAGAGCCCCAGTGAGCATGGCTTCTGGTTGCTATAGCAACAGGCCTGGACCAACAGGTCTACTTGCTCATTACAAGGTCTGGTGGCTGGTCCCCCACCCATCCAAGGAAGGTGATCACGGGATCCTCATGTCCTTCGGGAACATTAGATAGAGCAGAAGCTGGTCCCTCTTTAGCAAAACAAGGTGGGCATCTCAAGCTGAGGATGCTGCTGGTGGTGAATGCTGGCGGGGTGTCGGGAGACCAGTTTTGGTGTCCTTTAAGCTAGCCTGCTTCTTCCAGAACGGCCTTTTGCAACCTTTTGACCCTGGAGGAACCCTTGAAGTATTTTCCAGGCCTCGGGGAACCCCTGCACATTCCGGCTCAAATATGGGCCAGAAGTTACCAAATTATGATATTTGTTTCATGGATAGGCCTGTATCTGTGCATTAACAGTGTTGTTCTGAAACTAAAAATAAAGAAGGAAATGTAACTCTTTAATGTGAAGTGGCCCGAATTGGAAATCATTCTTAAAATAAATCGTGGTCTCCCAGGGAACCCCTAGGGACCTCTCGCGGAACCCGAGGGTGCCACCAAACCCCGGTTGAGAAGCCCTGCTCCAGAAACACCCGAGGACCTCTTGAGCCTTGGAAAAGTTCAAGCTGTCTTCGGTAAAATGCCATCATGCCACCTTCTCCTCCATTCTGGGGAACAAAAGGTCTTGGGACACCCTGCTTGGAAGGGACGGGGTGCAGGATGATTAGCTTTCACATCCCTGGCTGGGACTTTGGGCATCTTTGCAGAGGAGAAAGGCATCAAAGGCCACAGGTCGGTTGCAAATGCAACCCGTCACCATGGATGAGAGCGGCCCTCGCCCGTTTTGCACCACCCTTGAGCTGGATGTCTCTGAGAGAGGGACCGAAGGAGAAAAGGCACCCCAGAATCGCTTTTCCTCAAATCCTGGGGTTGGAAAATAAACCCCAGGCGGTGTCCGCTGCTCCCTCTGCTCTGCCTTTCAGTCTCAATCGGAAGGGGAGAAGAGCGCCTCTGAAGCAGAGCAAGACAAGAGGATGATCGCACGGGGAATTTGCAGGGGAAAAAAAGAACAATGCACCATTCTGGTGACTGTTTCGTCTCGTCTCTTCCCTTCAAGGCTCCCTGTGCGTTTGCACAGCATGAGAGCTGTCACCGTAGTCTTCTTTTTGCGTGCAGCACAATCAGCGAGGGTTGCATAGAGAGGAACAGGGGATGCGCTGACAGCCCAGGCAAAGCTGGGTGGGACCTTCTGGAGGAAGGCGAGCAGGCAAATTGGCAACACAAAAATAAGGTGGTTTCCTCGGCCTTTCCAACCTGCAGAGTTCTTTTTCTCCCTTCGGAAAAAGCCAAGGAAACAGCAACACGATGGAAGGTGAAAGACGGCTGCAAAGCTGGGTCCTCGATCTGGCCTGGGTTAAGAAAAGTCAAAATGGCAGCCAAAACCTTATAATCAAAGCCCCAAAAAGGAGTGGGGTATTGACCGATTGGTTGTGGCCATCTTGACCTTTTTGACCCCCCATGGACACCCGTGCCCCTAGTCCTAACACAGTGTTTCTCAGCCCTGGCAACTTGAAGATGTGTGGACTTCAACTCCCAGAATTCCCCAGCCAGCCATGCTGGGGAAAATCATGGTTTATGATATACCGTGAGATGTGAATGCTGCCCGCTGAGGTTAATTCAGGCTAACCATGGCTTTCTGCAATATGTGAAGTGGGCTGACTGAGAACTTGGTTCACTCATCCCATATTAATCTAGCCTGCTGTGTGTTTGTGTGCGTGAGAGAAAAACAGAAATGGGTTACTGTATTTATAGAAATAATTTCTTCAGGTAAACAGCAACAAAGAAAACGGCCTGAGAAAATGATTAAAAAGCCGCCTTTTGAAATAAAATAATAAGAGCACGGAATTGAGCAAAACATTTAGCGAACACACAGCCGCTTCGCAGAATGGATGATGCAAGTTAAGTTACTCCCGAGTTGACATGCACACAGTGGCATTATAACGCATCCTTTAAACATGACGATTAAAAAAAAAAATGAAGTCACTGCAATTTCTGGTGCCAGGGAGTTTTGTCGGTTCAATATGCCCTGAATCAGAGGAATTTACTTTTAAGGAGCATCTGCTGAGGGTGGAAATGTAGTTTTCCTGGTCATGCCATAAAAGCGCCTTGTCTTCATCTTCGTCCAGGACATTCTTTTATCTTTGTAGTCTGGCCTACACTCCGGATATCTCCAGGTGGTCTCCCATCCCAAGGCCTAGCCGCCTCCGGCACTGCTTACCTCTTTGAAATCAGCTGTGATTCCAGTGGAAGCAAATATTCACAGCAAATCAGCTGTGATTGGCTGAGTTCTGCCGTGCAGGTGTCTACAGTGGTCTCCCATGCGCCGTGTTGCTAGCAGTTCCTTCTATTTCTCTGGTTTATGTTGTTTAGGGATGCACGTTTGGGTCATAGAAGGATCCAGCTGGGTTCCAAGGAGCTGTTAATGATTTTATAAAATAATTTACTGTACGCCTGCACGCAGAGAGGGTATCACTCACCCAAAGGTAATTTCTTCCCTCCGAGCAGCACTTTTCATGCTGCAGAGCATGGAACCATGTGGCAATGGTGGCTGGGTGATAGGGGAAAGATTTGATCCTCCTTTATTCTTGAATCCTGCCTGTCCTTATTTTTGCAGCCGCCAAGGCTCGAGATCAGCCTGTTGGTGGAGAGTATTCTGCATCTGTGGGGTGGCTAGCCCTGCGTGGGGCAGTTGTGCTCAATCGACCCTGCTCTGGTATAACTTCTCAGGGTTTTTGTTCCTTTTATTTTACAGAAGGAGGAACATGGGGCTTGTGAAGGTGCTAAACCACAACCACGACCTTTCCTTTCCGCTAGAAGGCAACTACCGGACGTCTTGGAGCAGCCTTCTTTCCGTATCTTGCCCTGCCAGGTGAGCTGAGCTGCTGGAACGAAATGCTCCCTGTCTTTTATGGGGCTTTGCGTTAAGGTGGTGGGTTGCGTGGAAAACGTTAACAAACATTGCAGTTGCTGTACAAAGAAGAGGAAGATCAGCTCTTTCCTCCCTCCTTCCTTCCTTCCTTCCTTCCTCCCTCCCTCCCTCCCTCTCTTTCTCCATTTCCTTCCTCCCTCCCTTCCCCTTCTTCTCCCCTTCCTGCCTGCCTGCCTGCCTTCCACTATATCTAGATGATATGGATGATAGATAGATATAGATAGAAGAGAAAGAGAGAGACAGAGAGAATAAATAGGTCTTTACTCCCAGAATTCTCAGCAATAGCCATGCTGGCTGGGGAATTCTGGGAGTTGGAGGGCAAGTTGATTCATTGTACAAGAGAAGCTTGAAGGATCATATCCAGAGCATAATCTCCAATTCTTTACGAAGGATAAAGCAGACAAACTGTTAAAAGGTGTAGAGAAGAAGATAAAAAATAACCAGGTATATGGGAGAAATAAGCTATAAGAAAAAGTAGAAAGAGAACCGAATGTGTTTATCCTGCACCAGAGAAGACTGGGTAGGGTGTTCACCAGAAGAAACTGTATGAACATCCTCCAGACCCCTGAAGGGCTGAAGAGAAAGCAGGCTTGTTTATGAATAGCTAAGAGGCCAAGGTTAGATCCAAGGGGCTTCAGTTGCAGGAAAGTAAGATTTGAGTTGTTCTTGTTTATTTGTTTAGTCGCTTCCGACTCTTCGTGACTTCATGGACCAGCCCACGCCAGAGCCCCCTGTCGGTCGTCAACACCCCCAGCTCCCCCAGGGACGAGTCCGTCCCCTCTAGAATATCAAAGATTTGAGTACTTGGTGGTAAGAGCAGTTTGGCCTTTGAACCCCTTGCAGTGGGCAGATTTCTCCACCCCATTATAAAGGAGTCATAAAGGTGCTACGCTTTGTAACCCAGCGTTATTTAGAATTAAAATAGAATTTTAATTAAAATTCTAATTCTAAAACAGAATTTTAAAAAAAGTTCCCACCATTTGCGATGTAAAGGAATTTTTCCACCATGGAATCATTTGGGAACAGCTTTGGTTATTTTGCTTCCAACTGTGAAATGGCATGGACCCAGGCATCAAATCAAACCTGTCAGTGTCTTTTTCCCTCTGACTGAAAAAGTATGCAAAAAGCTGCATATAAACAGCAGTAATTACATTTTTTTTTTAAAAAAAAAGCTCATGGTGGAGAAATTTACATTACAGAAGCTTTGTAAAGTGGGAAAATATATGTGTCAAAGAACGAACGCAGGGTTATTTCCATTAAAAAGGTGACTGGTCTCAGGCGGTTGACGTTCGTGAGTACGTAAATGAGAACAATTGCGTACAAAAGGTCTGTTTGTTGGGAGACAGAACAAATATACGTGGATATCCTTTTAAAAACCTGACCAGAATATTGTCTGCAGAATAAGATGGCAAAGTGCACAATTTTTTTTCTGAACTGACAAGCAACTCTTTACCCACAATGCATCTGACAAAGAGTAATTCCAAGGGATTGTGGGGTGGTCAACCAGCAAAAACTGTAGGAGTATCTCCCTTCTACCCTCCAAATAAATGACCAGATTTAATACCAGACCGAAACATGTATGTATGTTTGTATGTATTTATTACATTTCTCTGCAGCCCATCTCATGTACGACTCTGGGCAGCTTACAATAGTAAAAAATCTTCTCTCTCTCCTGCCCCTGGTTCTTATTCAGTGTTATGAAAGTTTTCGATATGTCTTGCAAAGGAGAAGAGAATTTTGGCGAAATTCTGATGGCTGAAACTTGTTGTTTTTGCAGTGCACCAGGGACCAGGCGCCCCGTCTTCCCTTGCGCAGTCTTCTCTCCAACAGCCTTCAGCCTGCCTGGTTATCCACGCTCCCCTTCAACCTTAAGGGGAGATCTAAGGCATGTGTTTCTCCCTGGAGCTTTTCCAGAAGGGGAGTGAAGGCAGCCAGGGAGGCAGCAGATGGATGGAGAGAAACCTGCCTACAGGTAGTCCTTACTCAATGGCCACAATTGGGACCGGAGTTTTGGTTGCTAAGTGGAGTGGTCATTAAATGAATCTGACCTGATTTTATGACCTTTTTTGTGGTGGCTGTTAAGCGAATCACAGTGGATGTAAAGCAAACCACATGATTGTTAAGCGAACCACATAGTCGTTAAGATTTTGCTTGCCAGAAGCTGGCCAGGAAGGTTGAAAATGGTGATCATGTGATCAGAGGACGCTGCAACAGTCATAAATGTGAACCGGTTGCCAAGCACCCAAATTGTGATCACGTGACTGCGGGGACACTGCAATGGTCGTAATTGTGAGGACTGGTCGCAAGTTGGTTTCTCAGCACTGTTGTAAGCCCGAAACATCACTAAACAAATGGTTGTTAAGTGAGGACTACTTGTATTCATGCTCCTTCTGTCCTGCTGCTTCCCTGGATGCCACGCTTTTCAAGGAAGTTCTTCTGGGTTGCTTTTTCAGATGGGGAAGGGTGGGTCCCCAAAGAGGCTTCAGAGGGATGGAAAGAGAGGACAAAGCAAGCTACCTCCCCAGGAGGAGGCCTGTCTTCCAGTCAGTGCAAAGAGAAATGTGAAAGAAACGCTCAAGCAGATAAAGAGAGAATAAAATAACAGTCAGATTCAACAAAGCAGCAGGGGCCTGTGCTGGGGAAGGACACTCTAGAGCAGGTTTTCTCAAGCTCAGCAACTTTAAGATGGGTAGTCTTCAACTCCCAGAATCCCGCAGCCAGACCCTGCTCTAATGCTGGCTGAGGGATTCTGGGAGTTGAAGTCCACACCTCTTAAAGTGGCCAAGGTTAAGAAATGCTGTAATTAACTTTTGGGGGTCGATGAACAACCTGAAACTTCATGAAGGGGTCGACGAACTGAAGAGTTTGGGGACCTCTGATTTATGCCAAGAAGTCAAGATTTATGGATGGAAAAAACAGCAGACATTAATCCGGTGAGACCAGATTGCATGACGGCAATGGAGCAAGCGCGCTTTTTGGCACAGGCCTGTTTCTCTGACCCGCCACACCCCACTTACAAATGCTGTTTCCAGTTTGGCAGGAGACCCCCCCTTAAAAGATGGCCCTCCAAACAAGCCCCGTGTCCATCTGAGGACGAACAAGGAAATGGGGCTAATGATACATTGAAAGCAGCCTGCCGGGTGTTCGAGCAATAGGCACTTTTCCTCAAAAGAAATTAAAGGAATTCAAGGGGCGGGGGGCATTTCTGCATTCCGGGGGGTAAGTTGGCAAGACCAAGATGGCCGCAAGACGGGGTGCAAATCCAAACGAGGGGAGAATTACATGGAGGAGGAAATGGATGGCGTTGCAGGCAGCGCTGTCAAATTACGAAGTTACCCGTCGTTGGATTTCAAGCCAGGCTTGGTGTTATCAGCACGCCTTTGGATAAATAGCTGAACTTTTCTGGTTTGGTTGACTTGCTGGAGCTGAAACTGATTTATGGCAGAGAAATCCCAACTGTCTCAAAAGCCAGCCTGTTTGCTTTGATGACACCCCTTATATCTGAGCGTCAGAAAGGCCAACCGAGGATCGGTAGGTGGCCGCCTCAAGATCACTGTTAGGAGTTTGCTACTCCCAATCGTTTAACAAAAGCAATTAAAAGCAACCCCCGCCCAAAAAACCTTTGGCTCATGCTGACTTCTCCCAACCTCAGTGTTCCTCCTCTGCAAAATGGGTACATTTGTTGGGTGCCCTTTCTCCTTCGTTTACATCCCCATTATTGAATTTTTCTCTGTCCTGCAACTGAGCCTGGAAAGTGGAGAGGAAGGTACTGAAAAGACACCCCTTCGATAAATAGCAGTTTGCATCTTGAAGGGAAAAGACGGGCTTTTGATTCCAAATGCAAAAAATCGCTCCGGGTCTCCATTCATGGAATTGTTCGGCCTTTCTTCTCTTGTGCATCGCTTCATTCCTTCTGAGTAGATCCGTATAGGATTACACGTTTCACTAAACAAGGATCTCTTTTTAATGAAACTGATCGGGTACGAAGGGAGGCTGCCTCAAGCCATTTCAGTTCTGCTGTGCCTGTCTTGGGGGCCACTACTTTTGAGCAGATGGCCAGGAGTAGCCTGAAAGATCCTCAGCTCTTCCTCTACTGCTACTCTTCTGACGCTACAGGACTGCCTTCCAACCCAAGGGGGCCATCATCCAGCACACTTTATTGCATCTCCCCATAAAATACGGGAGTGCCTTCCCTCAAAGAGTATGAAAGAATGCCTTTGCCTCTGAGCTGAGTTCAAGTCCTGCTGGTTTCACAAAAGTGCTCAGCATGTTTTCTTGGCAATGATACCATAGTGTTCACTATGGGTTTCTTCTTGTCGGTTTTTGTGTTGGTTTGTTTTTCACTTCCTGGTGAAGTCTTAAAGGCCTGGGATTTCTGAGTGGTCTCCCATCCAGGCCCTGATCAGATCCTACCCTGCCTAGATTTGAAAGATCAGTCAATATGGGCTGGGGCTGCTGCCTGCTATGACTAGATTGTGGCGGGGTAGAAACATGAACAATAAAACAATGAACAAATAAACTTTAAATAAATAATGCTGGATTTAACTTAGATGATTACATTGAGTTAAAACCTTTCCTTTGAATCCAGCTCAGTTCATGCTCATTCACAGCCATGGCCAGGTCAGTTTCTTTTAAAATAGGTTTGCCACTGTCTTCTTCCATTATTATCTTTTGACATCCCAGTCTAGCCGGCAGCTCTGAAATTTCTGAGTGGTCTCCCATCCAAGGCCTAACTCAGAGTGAGTGGTAAATAGTGGTGGATCACGGGTGCCTCACCTAGCGTTCTCTGGGTTACATCAGCAAAAATGATCAAGCAAAATACAATCTGGGATTTGACTTTGCCTCTCGACGGTACTCAAAGGTCATGATGGTAAAAGTTAGCTTAAGAAAGGAAAGAACTCCTTTGGTTTCGACCCAAGCAAAAAAACCCCATCTGCTTCTTCCCAGAGCTGAGGGCCATTAGGCTGCCCCTTTTGTACATGTTGCTTTTGGTTTGCTTTCTTTTAAAAGAGGATGTTCCAACTTCCTTCTTTTCTTCTTTATTTATACAGGTAGTCCTCACTTAACAACCTTAATTGGGACCAGCAACTCCATCCCTAAGTGAAGCAGTCATGAAGTGAAACATCATGTTGCTTAGCAACAGCAGTTCCAGCAGTCCTGGTTGTGGTCATTAAGCGAATCACCTGCAGTTGTTAAGCGAGACGTCACATGGCCGCAACTTGCGACCTCCTGCCAGCTTCCCCATTGACTTTGCTTCTCAGAAGCCAGCTGGGAAGGTCACAAATGGCAATCATGTGACCTCGGGGCACTGCGACTGTCGAAAGTGTGAGGACCGGTCGCAAGTCACTTTTCCACGTGCCGTCATAACTTTGAGCAGTCGCCAAACAAATGGTTGTTAAGCGAGGACTACCTATATTGATTGATTGATCGATCACATTTGTATAACCCCAAACAGAGAAAGATGGGAAGGGCTGAATGGATGTGCTGGAAAGGGTTGGGCAACCCCAAAGACGCACAGAGATTGCGAGGAAGGTTTTGTGAATCTCCTTTGTCATTCTGTGTGCAAGGAACCTGGAGGGCTGGATGTGTGTCTGTGTGTCTGTGTGTGTGTGTACTTCTGTGTGCGTGCATGCCCTTGACCGTCTGCTCCCCAGCTTTCCGGTAAGGAGAAAAGGGTGCCCTCTGTTCCCCCAATGACTCACGAGACTTGACTACATTTACTTTAAGATTCCCGCATCCTCGCCTGTCACCCGACCCCCCCCCCCGACCTGTTTATTTAATTATGGCTGCTCTGGAAACCTAACAAATGAACGACGGCTTGCAATGAGGAGCAGGTGTCCCCTTGATCTGGTTTCCATGGCTCCAGCATGGAGGTGGGGGGCTGCCGGCTTGGTGTTGTTACAATTTTATTACAGCCGCTTCAAAAATTATCATAGGGAGAGGGAGAAATTAAAAGAAAAAAGAAAAAAAGAAACACGCAGAGTCAAAGGAGGAAGAGGCTGGCAACCGGATTGACTTGATGCGTCTCAAAAATAAGGAAAGAGCAAGAATGTCCAGGGAGGGGGGCGACCTCTTTCCTGCCTCCTCCTCTGGCTGCCAGTTCCTCGGGGGAGAAAGTGAATCCAGGAAGTTTGATCTTTATCCGGTATCCCGCATTTCCTCCAAGGGGCTTCCGAGGGGACCTCCTTCGTCTTAACCTTACAAGAGCGCTGCCTCCTTCCCTCCTCCATTCCCCCAGATATTACCAAAGCACCCGGCCTCGCTCTGAGTCTTGTTCCATAACCATCTCCAAGGCTCTAGTCCTCAAGGACCAGGCCTTCTACCACGCTGCCTTCCCTCCCTCCCTCAGAGATCAATCAGCACTACCAAGGGTGCTTCCTAACTTCCTAACTTATGGAGGTGGCATTTTAGAGTAAAACTGTGGGCAACATTGGGTTGTGAAGAATTAGGGAATTATGGATTGTGAAGAATTATGGAGATAGGCGCATCCTCTGTGGTTCCACCAGCAGAATATTTTGATGTGCAAGGCGGATTTACGGAACTTCCAGATATCGCCACTCTTCTGTAGAGAATCTGCATTACAGATAGTCCTCACTTAACAACCATTCGTTTAGTGAGGGTTCGGACTTACGACAGTGCTGAAGAAACGACTTACGACTAGTCCTCACACTTATGACCATTACAGTATCCTCGCAGTCACATGATCATGACTTGGGCACTTGGCAACCAGTTCACATTTATGACCGTCAGAGTGTCCTGTGGTCACGTGATCGCCATTTTCTACCTTCCCGGCCGACTTCTGGCAAGCAAAGTCAATGGGGGACCATGTGATTCGCTTAACACCCACAGTGACTTGCTTAACGACCTCCACAAAAAAGGCTGTGAAATCAGGTCAGATTCACTTAATGATTGCTTTGCTTAGCAACCGAAATCCCAGTCCCAACTGTGGTCATTGAGTGAGGACTAACTGTACCTTCTTCATATTTATCTGAACTTTGTGGTCTTTATGAAATGTTAGGGGGAGAGAAAGTGGTGTCTTCCTTGGCCAGCAATCACCATCTTTGCCTCTTGGTTCACCCCTCCCGCGGGGCCTCCAAATTCAAGGAGAACAAATGCTGGTTTTACACTTCCTTTCACGTTTTGCCAAATTGCGGACGACCAGCGCCTCAACCACACAACCAAATGAGAGAGCATTGCATGCCGCAGCTGGTTCTTCAGCTGCATCCGTGCTCATAAGGGCTGGGGATTGGGGGAGATGGTTAGGGGTCAGACCAGGGACACCAGAGGGAGGTGGGCAGGACAGAAGTTAGAAGACAAGTGTCCCTTTGTCCCCCACCTCAGATCTCTGGCACTGGTTCCCAGTATGGGGAGAGAGATCCACAGTCTGCAGTAATGAGGAGAGGTAAAAAAATGTTGCTTTCGACCTTTGGATGAGTGGTTTTTGACTAAGGGTGAGAGCAGGGTGGTTAAACTCTGTGGAGTTCTTTTATTTTTGACCTCATTTTTCAAGCTTCCCCCCATTTTAGGTTCCGTGTTACAGTGGAATTGCTAATTACAGCTATATAGGTGTACATGTCTTTTTTTTTTCTTGATTAGGTTGCCTGATAAAGCATTCACTGACTCAAGACCATTTGTGTCTTGGCTCTTGGCAACTGCCCAAGACTGGTTCCTGCAGTTTTCTTGGCAAGGTTTTCAGAAGTTGTTTGCCATTGCCTCCTTCCCAGGGCTGAGAGAAAGTGACTGGTCCAAGGTTACCCGGCTGGCTTTGTGCCTAAGTCAGGACTGGAACTCAGGATCTCCTGTTTCTAGCCTGGTGTCTTTAACCACTACACCAATATCCACTTTTTGGAATACCATCTCGTGTTTTCAGCCCTGAGCTGTTCTTAATACCTTCTTAGGTCTTTTATTTTGTTTGTGTTCTGTACTGTAATGTTAATCTTGTTATTAGCTTGCAAGAGTCTGTTAGGGTTGTGGTGGGAAGAAAACAAACCAATAGGTCATTGAATAAATCAACCCAGAGTTCTCACTGCAGGCACAAATGATCAGGCTCAAATTATTCCCATCTGGACACATGATGCGAAGACCTGGCTCTCTGGAGGAGGCTCTGATGCTGGGAAAGGTGGAAGGAAAGAGAGGAAGAGGAGGACCAGCAGCAAGGGGGAGGGACTCAGTTACAGCGAGACCCGAAGGGCCAAGTTGGGATGGATCATCCTGGAGAAGGTCTATCTATGGGGCCTCTCATAATCACCACCAACTTAACAGTACATAATCAATCAATCAATATGAATACATAGCTCTGCTGAAAGGTCTATAATGATTGGAAAGGTGGAGAGAAAGAGGAGAAGAGGAGGACCAGCAGCAAGAGGGAGGGACTCAGTTACAGGAGGTGATGGGTGCACCATTGGGAGACCTGAAGATCCAGGTATGGGACAGACCCTCCTGGAGAAGGTCTATCTATGTGGCCTCTAAGAACCACCACCAACTTGACGGCATGCAATCAGTCCATCAATACTGGGGAAAAAATGAATAAAATGTGCATGAGATAAATATAAATGTGCATGACATGTGGCAGAGCAATGAATGACAGCCGTGTTGCTGTTTTGATCAAGAATAAAAGTTAACATTTTGCCCACAGTGGTTGATTTCTCGGGATTTGATGGCATTGATGGAATTTTGCGACTCACCTTTTCTGCTGTAAATATAAACCCATGTTCTCAAGCCCGTAGGAACACGACAATTTCACTCACACTCCCTCCCACACCACATCTCGCTCTCCTAGTTGAGCAGTGTGTGGGACAGAGGCAAGTCCAGTGCAAAACAACTTTGCACATTGTGAAAGGGGGGCAATGTCCCCCCCCCCACCGTAGAGGAAAAAAAAGACCTGCCTACCACAGGGACTGCCCTATTGCCAATTCAAAGTCAGGACTGGGCATCATGGAAATCTGGAATTGTGCATTATGGGGGATTTAAAAATAAACCTTCCTTGCGGAGGCTGCTTTGCTTGATCCATTAAAATTTTCATTGACTCATTTGGTCTCTCATCTCCTTTCCTTCGTTTCACTAATTGTAGGTTACACCTTGATCCTGATGCAGGAGTCTGTAGAAATTTCAGCAAGTTTGCTCCACGTGGGTCTACAGTATATTACAAGCCAAACTCCTAGCCAAGCCCAAGCAAGAGTTACAATGGCAGCCTGAATGCTTAAAAAATGTGATTTGCCAGAAATGTGAAATGGGGGCAGGACTGAACTTCACCAACAAAGTTAGGAAGCTGCCACTGAGTTGGGTTTGAATCCTAGTACAGGTAGTCCTCACTTAACAACCATTCGTTTAGTGATGATTCGGACTTACGACGGTGCTGAAAAAACCGACTTATGACTGGTCCTCACACTTACGACAGTTGCAGTGTCCCCGCGGTCATGCGATCAATTTGGGTGCTTGGCAACCGGTTCACATTTATGACCATCGCAGCATCCTGTGGTCACGTGATCCCCATCTGGCTGGGGAATTCTGGAAGTTGAAGTTCATGCCTCTTAAAGGCTCTGAGATTGAGAAACACTGACCTAGGTGGTGAATGGCAGCTAGCTCATTGTGTCTAGGAATATATCCTGGCCAGATTCTCATAACACTCCAAAGTCAAGGGCAAGCAGAACACACCAAAACCTGGAGAGTTTGAATTCAAAGCAGTCCTGGGTTTGTTTTCACACCCTGCTCGGTCAGTCGTCCATGAAAAAAGGAGCCGAGATATACAGTGGCTAAAAGCACTCATCTTCAAGCAGAAGGACACTGCCAACCTTGGTCACAGCTTTTAGCAAGTGGGTGATAACTGCCTCCCTCTCTGCACCCCCCCACCCTCCAGAAACCTTCTTTAGCATAAAGAGTGAGAGAAATGTCTTTTATCTTTCCGCCATCAGGCCTCCTGACATAAAGTGAAGACAGGGGTTCCCCCAGGGAACCAGCTGCAGGCAGCTCTCAGCCGATGAGATGACTCTTTGATATGCATCTCTGGGTTCCTTCGTTCGTTCTTTAAGTTGTGGCAATCTCTGTTCCCCAAGGAGCAAAGCCTCTCTCCTTTCCCTACACCCCCCACCCCCCAGCTGAATGTTTTGCCCTGTTTTGAGTGGAGAAAAGGAACTGGACCGGATCTGGCCAGCACTCGCACAGGCCAGAGGGAAGCCAAGGGCTGGCTGAAAAGGACAGGGACGAAGTGGAGAGCTTTTCCCAATGGGATGCCTGCCAGATGTGGTTGGACGTCAACTCCAGGATCCCGAATGAACAGAGCCACTGAGAGGCTCGGGGCCCAGAATCCAGGCAGCGGGCCAAATGCCCTCCGATTGGGTCCCATCCACACAGGCAGACCCAGGGTGAAGGCCTGCATTAGTGGACGTTTTATGGGTCAGTTTTATACTGCAGGGAATAACCTTGGCTTATCTGAAAGGAGAGGGAGGGGGAGGAGGAGGAGGAGGAGGAAGAGGGGGAGGGGAAGAAGGAGAGGGAAAAGCAGCTAAGCAGAGTCACACGGTTATTAATTGGATAGGAGACCACTAGGAAATATCCCAGAAGAAAGCAGGACCCACCTCTTCTGCACTGCTGCCAAGGAAACCCCACGGATGTGCCATAAGCGCAACTCAGCAGGCGCCTCTTAGAATACCCACCCTCTGGGCATCTCACAGAGGCGACTGCATTGTCGCCAAATCACTCAGAGTCTTGTTGAATCATCCCATTCTCCAGGCTCATAAAACCCCCTGAATCGTACACTAACCACCACATTAAGCCCCCTTCAAAAAAAAAAAAACCCAAACCAAGGTTAAAATCAATTAGGCTTTGCCTGCCTTGTGGTGTGGTGTTAACTGGCCTGGTTAAGTCTGGGGTGCAAATGCAACGAAACAACTGTGGGATCGGAAATGACCCTACTAATTGCCCCTTCCAATGACTCACTTCTTACCCTCTGTTGTGAGAGCAGAGGCTGACATATATGCCAAAGCATAGGCTGAGGATGTGCACTGAGGTCTAGCAGCATGAAACCTTCAGCTCTGGGACTTATTCAGGAGGAGAAATCCAAAGCCATCAAGCCTTCAGAGCAGTGTTTCTCAACCTTGGTCGCTTGAAGATGGGTGGACTTCAACTCCCAGAATTCCCCAGCCAGGCTGGCTGGGGAATTCTGGGAGTTGAAGTCCACCCATCTTCAAGCGACCAAGGTTGAGAAACACTGCTCCAGATCAGGGAACAATGAGGCAGAAGGGACACTCTTGAAGCCTATGAGTCTGACCATGATTGATGAAGCTTCTCTCCTGAATGAGTCCTTGATTTCTGGACACGTTCCCCTGCCTTCTTGTCTTTGGGGCTTGCCCTGCTAGCCAGTTCCACAGCAAGGCTGGGAAAAGAGGGGGGGTCCCACCCCACCACCCCACCACCCCACCACCCCGCCACCCCACCACCCCGCCACCCCAGTACTAGTGACTGCAGATCAATTCCCGATTGCCTGGTCCTTGACTGAATGCCTGTCAGGCCCACTCGGTGACCACATCCAAGCCCAGCCCAGCTCAGAACCACACAAGGGCAGCAAAGGCAGCTTTAATTTTCATGCGCTTCCTGAGCCGATTTCCGGGCCCTGCACTCATCAGCTGCTCTGGGTTCCCTCGGGCGACACGGCCACGTGTCTTAAAATAGATTGCGACTCTTATAAAGGCATGTATTTTTCTCAGCTTTGCTAAGTGCTGCGCACGCTGCTCTTTCTAACCTGCGGCGGCTCGTCTCCCGCGCCTTCTATTTTTCTGCGGCCCGTTTTGTTGCTGCCACTTCAGCCGAGGGGCCTGGCTTTTTCAGCCAGCCTATTTCCAATTCAGACAAGGTCGCGGGGCCTCGGAGTGGAGGGGAGCAGCTCACATGGATCCGGGATGTGGAGTGCTTAATTTCGATGCGGCCGCCGGCAAAAGCCGATTTAGCTTTTTCGCAAAGGGTAGGCATCCGGTTGTACTGCAGCCATAGCTGTATCGGGAGAAGGCGGCCCAGCCCCAAATCACTGCCATCTAATTTAGTTGCAGGAAAGTACCCCAGAGCATGTTGTGACTGCTCTTCCTTGTCCATCAAACAGCCTTACGCAGTTCTGTCGCGGCTAAACCCAGCCTGGATGAAACCAGAGAGCTATTTCATTAGATTACGAACGGCGACCAAAACCCTTTCTCCCTTCCCTCAGGGATAACTCCACAAGACTGAATCTTGGCAGGTTAAAGATAGGAGAAATGGGGCTACTTTCGGAAGAGCGATGATGGGCGAGGAATTGCATTGCTCTTTCCACCAGCCTCTTTCTTTCCGATGGGCTGGACTACAGCCCCTATCAGCCACAGCCTTTACTGCCTGGAGGCGAGTGTTTGCGTTCAGCGTTTGTGGGGAAAGCAGCTTGAGGAAGAAAGTGTAATAGGCAGAAGGAATAACCTTGAGGAACGGGAGGAAGAGGTGCAGCCAAGAGAATGGTCAGATAAAGGAAACCTGAGTCTGGCCCAGAACTGTAATCTGAGAAAGCATCTCAGACTTGACCCTCCCTTCTCACAAAGATAAAGGGAGGGAGCGGGGAGGCACATTCAGACTTGCAAGGTTCTGTTATAAATATATATATATTTGTAATAAAGATAGTATTGGCCTGTATGACTTTGCTTTCCTAGTCTGGTCTACCTTGAAGGGCTGACCGTAGGTGGGCGGGGGGCTGCCAGCTGTAGCCCCAGCAGAAAGCCTGCCTCTTCCTGCAATTGCGCCCCTTTGCCAATTCTCCTGAAGCTTAGAGAATCCATCGATCCAAAACCCCTTCGTCTGGGAGCTAGTAGATTCCTCGTTCTAAGAGCAGCGAGTCACCGAACATCCGTTCTTAATGGGAAGGAGAGCGAGAGGCAAAAGCAGCTGCTTTCGGGAACTGTTTTGTTGACTTCCAAGCTGTGACTTTAGAGTTTGGCTGCTATTGCAAACAGGATACTAGTCTCCATTTGCACCATGCCAAACAGTTCGCTTTTGCATTGTTAAGTGGAGTTTAGCCTAGTCACTGTGTGTCAAGGATGCACATGTTCTTCTTGGCAAGATCCCCAAGATTGGGGATTTACTAGGATATCAAGCATTCTGGACCTTTCATGTATGTGCAGAGCCCAAACAAAAGGGAGATCTACTTATGCCTGTTCTGCACGAACAGAGCGGTAAAAATATGTGGCTTTTGACATTTGGGTGAGTGCTTTATGACCAAGGGTGAGACAGTTTTAGAGCAATTTGGTTAAACTTTGTGGAGTTGTTTTATTTCTGATCTTATTTTTCGAGTTTCCCCCCCCCCCTACATTAAGTTCCATGTTCCAATCCATTATATGAGTCTGTTTCCCTGGTTAGTTTGTCTGATACAATATTCATTAACTCGAAACCATTTGTATGTGAGTGTCTTTAATTTTTAAAATAATTTTTATTGAAGAAATGTTTAGCAAAGTATAAACCTTAAAAAGAAAATAAAGATGATAAAGAAAAATAGCAAATAGTGAAAAAAGGAAAGAAAAGGAAAAGAAAGAAAAAGGAAAAGAAAGATGATAAAGCAGCAGCTTCCGATTTTCTTGACAGTGGTTATTAATACATTTATATTTTGCCTTCTCTCTCTAAAGTTATATCATCATTTCCTCTTCTCATAAGCTAGCCTTTCTAATCTTTAAACCCATAAATCACAAGTTCATTTTTCTACTTTTTCTCAGCAAAAAATCCATAAGGCGTTTCCAGTCACTGATAAATGTACTGGCTGATCTTTCTCTAATCAGACAAGTTAACTTTGCCATCTCCACTGGTTCTGTCATCTTCACCAACCATTCCTCCGTGGTGGGTACTTCTGAGTCCATTTTTGCACATATAATAGTCTTGCAGCAGTAATCATATATAAAAATAATCTTCCATGGCTCTTTTCTAAATGGCTGTCCATTCATCCCAGCAAGGAAAGTTCTGGTGGATTCAACTGAATGTTGATCTTTAAAATTCTTTCTATCATTATATGTAATTGAACCCAGAAATTCTGGCTTTTTTACAAGTCCTTTTTTACAAGGATAAAATGATCCTTCATGTTGTCCACATTTCCAGTATAAATTTGACGTACCTTTATACATTCTAGACAATTTTTCTGGAGTCATATACCAACGGTGCATCGTTTTATAAAAATTCTCTTTTAAGTCATAACATTTACATTATGTTATATGCAATTGTATGGTTTTAATCCTTTTAACCACATTATTTTCCCACTGTTCCATCAATATGTTATGTCCAAAGTTCTTAGCCCGTTTTATCATACAGTCTTTCTCTTGTTCTTCTGTTTCAAATTTCAATAAAAGTTTATACATTTTAGCCAATATAGTACATCATCATTTGCACCAACTTCAAATTTTGACTTTTGCTGCTCAATTTCAAATGTCCTATTATCTACCTTAAATCTTTCTCTTAACTATGCATACAAAAACCACTGAAAACTAAATCCCTCTGCAGCCAACTGCTCTTTTGATTCCATCTTATATTCTCTATGTTCCTGTTCTAACAAGTCTCAATAAGTTAACCATTTTTCTTTACCTACTGTTTCTTTCCTGTAAAATGCTTCTTGTGCTGAGACCGATAAAGGCATTTTCGGGCACAGTCTGGGTTTATATCTGTTCCATGTTCTCAATACGGCACTTCTCATATAAGATTCTTAAAATCTACATTTTTAAAAAATCCATTCAGTCGTGTCCGATTCTCGGAGACTGCCTGGACTAGTCCCTGCAGTTTTCTTGGCAAGATTTTTCAGAAGTGGTTTGCCCTTGCCCAGGGCTGCAACTAGGGGGGGCAAGGGGGGCATGTGCCCCAGGTGCCATGCTGGGGGGGGGCAAAATGAGTGCTGAGGGGCACCAAAATGGGCGTGGAATCCATGTTTGCCCTGGGTGACACAGACCCTAGTTGCGGCCCTGCCCTAGCCTTCTACTTCTGAGGAAGAAGGATTGGTCCAAAGACACCCAGTTGGCTTCGTGCCTAAGGCAGGATTGGAACTCAGAATCTCCTGGTGTCTTTAACCACTACACCAAACTGGCTCTTCAAACCATTTCTTCTCCTCTGATTGTCCCATCCATCAAGGTGGGGAATGGATTGAAGTGAAGGAATGGAGGTGAGGTGCTAGGCATCTCTTTCAAAATTTGCAGAGTGGGGACAGATGGGATTGACCCACATGGAGGTGGTTGAAAGGAAGCCTGGCTCTCTCCCTTTAACCTCTCCAACTTCAGAAAAGAACCCCACCTGGGCTTGCTTACAACAGTACAATCTCTCCACCTTGGGTGCTGATCAGCTGACCATGCAAAGGTCAGGTGATCATGCTGAATTTCACAATTAGGTGCTCTTTTTCCAAAAAAGCTAGAAAACTGAGAGAGCCCCTACTCCTTTTACAGGGAGCTGAGACCCTCACAGCTGCAGGAGACAGGACTCATCCCAGCATTAGACTAGATGGGCTATTCTCCAGGGGGAACGGTTGATACTATGCTGAGACCCCTACCTTGCAATGAGACCACCCTCTTGCAGTAGGTCCATAACTGATCGGCAGAGTCCCCAGACTTCGTTGAGTGCAGATTTTGTCACTGTTGTCTGCTCTCTTTCCTTTGGCCACTGTGTGAGGGATGTCAAGAGCCAGGAGATAGAACCCAAGATGACTTCTTGGAAGTCCCATCACCTCTGGTACCTCAACCAGTGGTCAGGGATGATTGGAACTGTATTCCAACTTCATATGGAGGAACGCAAGTCCCTCACCTCTGCTCTTGGCTGACGTAGGAAGTCTGATGGGCAAGGGAACTGGAAGGGCAGTAGAGATGGCACCCAGAAGGACGAGGAAGGCAACCACTCAGGCTTTGTGGTTGCCCCACTGCTGCTTAGCTTCTTCGTTTGTGGTTCAAACCACCTCCAAGGGGTGGCAGAACAACGGGGTTCAGGTACGATAAAGTGGTGGGACCACTCATTAAAAAAAGATTGGAAGGAACAGGAGACGAGAAAGACTTTTCTTGGCTGGAGATCCATTGCAAGTCATGGAACTTCTCCTCTGGATGAGATCAGAGGAAATATCTGGCTTGCCTCCAAGCAGTTTCTGGAGACTTTCTGTCTCCTCTCCCTTGGCAAGCGAATGCACGGTACAAGCGCTGTGATTAATGGGAATGAAAGCACTGGGCGCCCACACACACACGTCGCAGACGTAGGATCTGGGAGGTGGAACAGGCCACTTGGGGTAGAGGTTCCAACTCAGCAGGAATCCAAATTACACATCCCCAGCCATCTCCCCAGCAGACGGCCGGGTGACGCGAGAGCATTAGGAAGACGCAGCAATCCTTCAGAAGCAAGAACAGGTTGAGCTGAGCCTGGTCACCTTTCTTTCAATTCTTGGCCAGTTAGCCAGGATTGTTATCCCAGGCTGAGTAACAAATGCGCTCCAAGATGTAGGGTGCAAATTTCCTCTCTCTTTTTCTCTCAGTATTTTTGCGGGGTGGAGGGGAGATACCTGATATTTTCATAGAAAGCCGAAGAGACAGGGCGTCCTTTGTAGGAAGCACCTCATGGGAAAGGGCCTGGGGAAACAGGAAACGAAGAAGGGGAAGCTCTGGGGGGTCTAAGGCAGGTGCTCTCTGGGGCTGAAATGCTTCAGATTTGCTCCATAGGCCTCTTCTTTTTGAAAACACAATCTTTACACGTCAGTGATGCCTGCTCTGCTTAGACCACTGTTTCTCAACCTTGGCAACTTTAAGCTGTGTGGACTTCAACTCCCAGAATTCCCCAGCCAGCATGTCTTAAAGTTGCCAAGGTTGAGGAACACTGGCTTAGACTACTGTAATGAGCTCTCTGTGAGACCACCCTTGGAAGCTACTCCCCACAAACCCAGAGCAATGGAAAGCATCAGCCAGACATAGTTTTTGGTCGCAACAGGACACTGTTTTGTCCATTTCCCAATTTGTTGGAACAACCAATTCAAGCATCTGGTCAAAAGTTTAAAATCACTCACTCTTTATTTTGATATTTGAGTATAACAAACATGACACAATTAGTCACACGATTATCAGCTTCAGCTTTAAAAATAGCCTTTACTTACAAGCTGTACAAAAAAAACCCCTCTAATATTAAATGATAATGTACATACTACAGAGGGAGTATAAAGGAAAAATCTGTAAGACAAAAATCTTGAGGTAAAAAACTACAAAACACTATAGAACTGATTAAAACTAAAGTAATACCTAACTAGAATATGATAGCAGTTATGCCTTACTATACATGATGTTCATTATTATCCAGGAAACTCTAAAACAGTGATTTTAAAAAGCTGTGCTTAATAACAAACAATGAAGATCAAGCCACAGATGTACAGGCAGTCCTCACTTAATGACCATTCATTTAGTAACAGTTCAGACTTACGACAGTGCTGAAAAAACTGACTTACAACCGGTGCTCACACTTACAACTTGCAGTGTCCCCATGGTCATGTGATCACAATGTGGGCACTTGGCAACCGGTTCACATTTATGACCGTTGCAGCATCCCGTGGACACGTGATTGTGCTTTTCAACCTTCCCAGCTGGCTTCTGGCAAGCAAAATCAATGGGGAACTGTGTGATCTGCTTAACAACCATGTGGTTCACTTAACAACCACAGTGATTCACAATGGCCACTACAAAAAGGTTGTAAAATCAGGTTGGATTTGCTTAATGACTGCTTTGCTTAGCAACTGAAATTCCGGTCTCAATTGCGGTCGTTAAGCGAGGACTACCTGTAAAGTATTTCTGGCACAGTTAAGGCTTACTGTCAGTAAGATCCACCATACTTTAGCTTTCAGCTGCACAGAACTTGACTATATTATGAGTTGTAAACAAGCTGTTATCCAGCAGTAATAGACGGTCATAAAATTGATCTGTACAGCCTGCTAACCTTAAGAGAAATGGGAAATATCTCTACAGAATATGCCATAAAGAAGAATGTGTTGAATGCGTCAACTTGTCCATCATCAGCAAGGGGAAAGAAACTTCCCATGAAAGGAATCTTCCTGTAGCTTCTCCTAGAACAGCCGAGATGAAGGTCCTGCAACATAAATGCCCAGTTTCGGGACTTCCATCTGCATGAGATATACTGCAGATATTACTGAATATCTTTTGATTTTCTGTAATAGGATGGTGTGGAACTCTGGTGAACCAGATGTTGCTCTACAGACCATCTTCCACTGCTTGTAACTGTCAGCCCTTTGAGGTAGACCATACTTGGAAACCAAACTTATGAATACTAAAACTACTTTTATTATAGGGTTACAGTGACTAAATCTTGCAAGTCTGAATGCCCCGCTGCCCTCCCTGCCTTTATCCTAAAGGGAACTAGGGAGGATCAAGTCTGAGACATCTTCTCAAATTACATTCCTGTTCTGGACCCAGATTTCTCTTATCTGACCGTGTTCCTCAAGGTTATTCTCACATCTGTCAGTGAGCTGACGTAATGGGCTGTGAGAATAACCTTGAGGAACACCTGGGAAGGTGGTAACCTAAGTAGGAAAATTTTCTTCTGTGGGGTTAGGTTCCATGTGCTTTGATAGCCATCAAATAACTACTAAAGGAAAAGTCTTGGTCAGGATCATACACTCTGGTCTTCACCTTCACTACGCCTGCCTCCAGTCAGAGTCCAGCATTTGTCCCATGACAAAATACCTGGAGAACACCTCTTAAAAAGACAGAATGAATTTCAGAAGGCATGAAAAAGTGAAAAGAGCCCAGCTGAACTCTGTAAGGATGTTGCCCCCAAGTAGAGGTAGCAGATACTAATAATGGGACTTTATCTCTGTGGTTAATCAAGAACATCATCAAAGGAAACAAACAGCATCCATGGGCTGCTGACATCACCAGGCCATGATCCCTACTAGATATGATGTGTTCAGCCCAAATTATATCAGGAAAAAACTTCATGGCAACTCTAGAGTGAAGGATTAGAGAGGCTAACCTTCAACTGGACTCAATTAAAGTCGCAAAGGGTGCACTGTTGGAAGATCTGAAGGACCAAGTTGGGGACAGATCACCCTGGAGAAAATCTATCTATGTGGCTGCTAAGAGTTGATGATGACTTGATGGCACATAATCCATCTGTCAACATGAAGACCTAGCTCTGTTGAGAAGTTTATAATGTTGGGCAAAGTGGAAGGAAAGAGAAGAAGAGAATTTTCTGATTTTTCCAGAAAAGGTGGATGGACTGTATTACAATGGCAATGAGTACACCATTGGAAGACTTGAAGGACTATCATGGGGACAGATAATCATGGAGAAAACCTCTCTTCCTTCATAATTGTTAGTACAAGTAGTCCTTGCTTAATGACCACAACTGTGACTGGAATTTTGGTTGCTAAACGAAGCTGTCATTAAGTGAATCTGACCTGATTTTATTACCTTTTTTGCAGCAGTTGTTAAGTGAAACATTGTGGGCATTAAGTGAACCATTTGGTCATTAAGCTAATCATATGGTTCCCCATTGATTTTGCTTTGCCAGAAGCCGGCTGGAAAGGTCGGAAATGCCGATCACGGGACCACAGGATGCTGTGACGGTCACACATGTGAACTGGTTGCCAAGTGCCTAAATCACGATCACGTGACCATGGTGACGCTGTGATGGTCGTAAGTGTGAGTGCCGGTCATAAGTCGGTTTTCTCATCACCATTGTAAGTCTGAACTGTCACTAAATGAATGGCTGTTAAGCGAGGACTACCTGTACTGGTTCCCAGATTGATGAAGATTCAGGAGACCATTATATAAACAGCTTCAAGCTTCTCTATTACTGATGAAAAGATCCTCCCCAGATCATAGGAAGGCAGTCAGAAAGAAAAATCAGAAAATTTTGGCTCTAATGTACATGGAAGTATTAGTTCTAAATGGAAAATAGTTCAGTTGCTGGAATTCTTGTAACCCCATCCCATTTTCCTCAATAATTCTTGCTAAATTTGGGGCACTCGCTAAAACACACTCGCCTGTAGTAAAGGGGCTGTGCCTACTTGGCATCACTGCCCCACCTACTGTGTTCTTGTCCCACCATTCAAAAGATGAAACGTGGTCCTGGGATCATGGGCCTGCCTACGGTCTGGGTGAAGGTTCACGTCCAGATAATTATTGCTGTAATTACAGCTGGAGGGTTTCTAGACCAAATCCTGAGCATGCTTTTTGGGAGAGGACTCACCAAACTGCCACGGTTTCCCTGCAAGAAAGAGGCCAATGTTTGCGCTCTTGGGATCATCATACCCGCCTGGGCAAAACTGCCTTGCACCTCGCTTCCTGTGCATTGTGGTGGAGACAGAAAAACCATGGTGGAGGTTTGTGCCTTTGGATTCCTTTTGGCTAGCTGAGGTCCTCAGGAGCCCAGGATTTTAAAAGCAGTGACTGTAACTTTTTCCAAATGACAAGCGTGTCCCGACGGTGCTTTCAATGGCAGTGATTTTCTTGGCATGGTGCCTCTTTGAGCTAGCTGTGACAACGCGCAAAGGAAAAAAAAAAAACACACCCTGCGGTCCAGACCATGTCGTGATTGTGTCCAGATTGACCTCCCCCTGCCTTTTGTCTGCCTCCATTTTCCTTTCTCCCTGATGTGTCCTTGGACGGATTGGGATGACTTAGAGGAGCAGACCCATAATCAAAACTTTTTGGACGAAACACATCGTCAATTTTTCTTTGAAAGTATGAATCACTTTGCGGGATGATTAAGGCAATTCACAAAAACACTGGGACTTCAGTGGGAATCAGAAGGGCACCTTCAAAAGCCATCTGGCCTCCTGCCTCTTTTGACTCTGAATTCCAGTGCCTTTTTTTCTCCTTTCTACCTGGGGCCAGGCAGCGTTGCTTTGACCTCATGCCGTGCATCGTCACCCTGGAAAAGGTGGGAGAAGGTGGCCGAAGCTGGGCACAAGAAAAGAGGAAAAAGAGGAGGAGGGGGAAAACATTTGTGTTTAACAATTGATTCAAATCAACTTGGACTTTGAAGAATCAGGATAGGAACTTCATTAAAGCTTTTGAACTTTGAGCTGGAGAAGACCCTGAGAACCCCACGGGCAGCCAAGACAACAATCAAACGGGTCATCAAATAAATTAACCCGAGTTTTTACTTAAGGCACAAATGACCAGGCTCAAATTATCCTACTTCAGACACATGATGTAAAGATCTAGTTCCCTTGAGAAGTCCATGATGCTGGGAAAGGTGGAAGGAAAGAGAAGAAGAGGGTGGCCAACAGAAAGGTGGATGGAGTCAGTTACAGTGGTGATGGGTGCACCAATGGAAGACCTGAAGGACCAGGTTGGGGGCAGATCCTCCTGGAGACGGTCTGTCTATCTGGTTGCTAAGAGTTGACACTGGCATGATGGCACATAATCAATCAATGAACTTAAGACCTAGCTCTGCTGAGAAGTTTATAATGTTGGGCAAAGTGGAAGGAAAGAGAAGAGGGCCACCACTAGCCAGGTGGATGGACTCTGTTACAACAGCAATGGTTGGAAGACCTGAAGAACCATGTTAGGGATGAATGATCCCAGAGAAGGTCTATCTATGTAGTTGCTAAGAGTCAACACTAACTTGATAGCACATAAGCAATCAATCAATCAGTCAGTCAGTCAGTCAATCAACCAATATCACAAACTGGACTGAACTGGCTAGATGAGCCCTTAGTTTGTGCATCTTAGTAGATGCAGCTTGACAATTCCCTGAAGAAACTCATAATCTGGGGTTGAGTAGGCCAAAACCAGTGCCTCTAGGTGGTGTTGTGGTTAAGGCATTGGGCTAGAAACCGGGAGGCCATGAGTTCTAGTCCCACTTTAGGCATGAAAGCCGGCTGGGTGACCTTAGGACAGTGTCTCTCTCTCAGCCCTAGGAAGGAGGCAATGGCAAACCACTTCTGAAAAACTTTGCCAAGAAAACTGCAGGGACTTGTCCAGGGAGTTGCCGAGACAAGACTGGACAGATTAAAAAATAACCATTTACAATAATTAAGTCCTTGAGGAGTGAATTCGGTCAAGCCCACTAGGCCAAAACAACAGCAGAACAGGAGCCCTCAAATGGGGACCAGGAAACTGGCACTCTGGATGGAACTGAAGACCCACACTGTATTGGGAGCTGGTAACTGGAAACACAACTGAGATCTGGACTCAGCTGGATTCTCAGGACTGGAACTCAGAACAAGACTGGACTTGACTGGAAGCCCCAGACTAGGCTGAACTCTCTGAACCGGAAGCCTGGAACAAGGCTGGAGACTAGGAACAAGACTGGACTTGGCTGGAGGCCCTGAACTGGGCTGGATCCCTGATCCTGAACGAGATAGGTGTGAAACGCCTGAACGCGGCTGAGCACAAAAGGCGCGGTGGGACTGGAACGAGGATGGTGCTGGAGTTTCAGGGCACAAAGACTGCTGCTTCCTCCTCTGACTTGGAAAGGGTTTCGCTTTCTGATTCAGAGGCAGGCTTGACTCTGACACTTTGGCTACATTCTTGGAGAGCACCTTTTTCTCCATATGCATGTTATACAGAAGCCTTCCCTCATCCTTGGTTGTGTCCTAGCAATCATTTTCTCAAATGCCTTTTTCTCTTCATCCATAGGCTTTTTCACTTCATCATTTCACCAAGCATCCTTCTTTGTACTTCTCAGACAAATAGCACGAAGAATTGTTTTCACAAATAATACAGACTTCTCATTTGGTCCCAAACAGTTTCTGTATCTTCTTTTCTTATGCCCGATCTGCATTTATGCTACCGGGAAAGTAATCTTTCCTCTAATGCAGGGTTTCTTAAAACTTTTTTCTGTTGGGACCCCATCCCACTTTTAAAAATTATGGAGAACCCCCAAAGAGCTTTTGTTTCTATGGGTTCTCCTGGCCTTCCGGAAAGGGGTAAAAACTTGGCTCTGTCATCTCACTTCGGGTGGGGTGGGGGAGCTAATCCTGGGGGTGGCTAGCACCCTAAAGAGGGTCCATGATTTTATGAATTTACAAATTTAAATTAAGAACTGTTAATACCGCCATCTTGGATTTTATATTTTCTATTTGTATTTGTATTTAAGAAATATGGTTTTTTAAGTGTATTTTAATTTGTATTTATTTTTAGTTTTATTGTAAACTGCCCAGAGTCGCTTCATGCAAGATGAGTGGTGATGAAATTTGAAATATAAATAAATAAATGGGTTATATTTATCAATGTCTGCCATATTAAAAATGGTAATTCACTGCCACTACTGCTTCTCATGATTGTTTGATGGGATTTTAATATTGTATTATTTTTCAACATACAGGTATTCCTCGACTTATGATCACAGTTGGGACCAGAATTTCCATCATAAGTCATTACAGTTGTAAATTGACCAGACCTGATTTTACAACCATTTTTATGGCAGTCGTTAAGCGAGTCACGGGTTGTTAAGTAATCTAGCTTCTCCAATGGGTGTTTTTTGCCAAACAACAGCAAAAAACATCACAAAACATGATCACATGACCATGGGACGCTAAAACCAGTCATAAATGTGAGCCGGTTGCCAAGCACCTGAAATGCGATCAAGTGGCTGGGGGGGGGGGGGGTTGGCATTTTGTGACACTCGGAAGTGCTTTACGAGGCCATTGTAACTTTGGAACATCATTAAATTAAAAGTCATAAGTTGAGGACTAATAATTTGGATTTTGCAGACCCCTGAGAGGGCCTTGGGGGACCCCAGGGGTCCTAGGACCACACGTTAAGAAACATTGCTCTAATGCTTTTTTATACAACACTGATACTTTCTCTTCCTGCTGTCAATCTATTTTCCCTCCAGTTTCTTTCCCTTCTTTGCTTCTACGTCCATTTTTTTCCAAAATCCACTCCTGACACCAGCAAATAAGGGCCTGTCCTACATTCCAAACTTTTCACCACCTCTGTATCCTTCGCTAATTCTCTTGTCATTGTTCATATATATATATATATTGTTTTTTTGTTTGTTTATTCGTTTAGTCGCTTCCAACTCTTCGTGACTTCATGGACCAGCCCACGCCAGAGCCTCCTGTCGGTCGTCAACACCCCCAGCTCCCCCAGGGACAAGTCCGTCACCTCTAGAATGTCATCCATCCATCTTGCCCTTGGTCGGCCCCTCTTCCTTTTGCCCTCCACTCCCCCCAGCATCAGCATCTTCTCCAGGGTGTCCTGTCTTCTCATTATGTGGCCAAAGTATTTCAGTTTTGCCTTTAATATCATTCCCTCAAGTGAGCAGTCTGGCTTTATTTACCTTGTCGTGGTGCTGGAGCTTGAGCACCTCAGTGATGCCATGAGCTAAACCGTGAAGGGCCACCCAAGACGGGAAGGTCATGACAGAGAGGTCAGACTAAATGCGATCCCTGGGGAAGGTAATGGCAACCCACCCCAGTATTCTTGCCATGAAAACTAAATGGATCAATATACATATATATATACATTCTTTTTCCGTGCATACACCTAGATTTTGCTGAAACTCTGTTAAGTTCTTCTAAGCAAATAGTCAGCACATGGCCATCATTCTCATTCATTCTGGGGTCTCCGATTGGCCTATTCAGTCTTTTGTGTCCAACCCCCCCCCCCATCCATCCATTTCTTTTCCTTGGGTATCTCATCCCATCAAAATCGTGCACAATTTTCCTCCAAACTCATATCGTTTTTCAATTATCACCATTCACTGGAAAGTAACTTGAAATTATCACCAATTTACAGATACCTAATTTCATATGCATCTGACCGACAAACACCTAAATGACACCAATTACCTTCTGACATACAATTTACCCATTTAGACAATTTGTTCATCATTAAACCTACACCTTCCTTTCCCTGGATATATTTATCAGCTCTGCTCCCCAAGGTCAGATGTCTTGCATCCTTTCCCATTCTCTTAATTTCTCAGACACAACATACCTTTTTCTCTTTCTTTTACTTCATTCATTCATTCACATCATCCAGCAATAACACTTTTTCCTCTGGATGACATTCATGGAGAACGTTGCCCAATTTTCCCCAGGCTCACTCCTGGTTCTTCCATTTATCGCCATTCCCTGGAACTTATCATGAAACTCTCAGCAATCTATGGATTCCGACTTTGGTCCCCACCCACAACAATCTAGATCCTGCCAGATCATGTTTTTGGACACACAACTTAGCTCTTTCATTCACAGTTCAACCCACGCTTTCACTTCCTCAACGTATTCATCCACTCCACAAGGTCAAGCTACCTTTATCCAGACTTGTTATATCCCCCTTCTCTCAATTTCATAGACCCACCCAACATATCTCTTTCTTTTAATTAATCAATTAATTTGTGTTCTTCACCATTTACTATTCTTACCTGCTGAGCCGCAATCTTCCACATGCCATGCTCATTGTGTCTGGGGGGGCAGCGTAGATTCAACACAGCCTCGTACGCAGAAGAAGTTTCCAGGTTTCTGTTCCAAATCCTCTGCTGGGTTTCATTGGGTGATTCACACACACACTGACACACTCGCACACCGAGGTTACTGCTATGGATGGAGAGATGGAGAAAGGATTTGGGGTCGTTTTGGGAATAGCCAATTAAGCTACTTGGATGGACTCCTGCGAGCAGTTTGTTCATTTATTAGATTTGAACACCATCTGACTCCCACAAGACTCTGGGGTGGTGTCCACAGGCACTGTCCAAGAAGTCAAGATCATGGTTGCAACAGCACAAAACTTTGTACGTAAGAAGCTAGCAAAGCTGCACTCACATCATCACAGCCACCATCTTGGCTTTGGGGACAGCACATGGCAGACACCCCTGGTTGCGGGGAACGTCAGCATTCTCGGGGAAGGTCAAAATCTGCCAGATGGACATGGCACTGAGACCAAAGGCCCGCCCCTTGTGTACCAGAGGGGCAGAGCTTCGACGGTGATGCTACGCCCCCAATTTTGCATGTTTTTTAAAAAAATTAAAACATTTAAAGAATGAAATAAATGACTACATAAAAGAAAAAAGAAGAAGAGACAGGGTGGCTGGAAAATCTAATCTCTGTAACTCAGCAGAGAATTTACTATTGTCATAAAATTTATGGGGGGTTGCAAGTTTTAAGCCTCATCCTGCAAATGCCGCTGGGAGAGAACAAACCTCATTTTTGCTGCCTTGAGTTTGCACAGAAAGCACCGGCCATGCGTGCAACCTGTAAGTAACCCATGGAATGACGCTTTTGTGCCCGCCGTCAGGGATAAGTGGAAGATATTGAACATGATGTCCCGTCCTGTCTTTTTATGAGGCAAGAAGAGTAAAACGTCCAGCCGGGCTATTGACCAATTCAAATTTGTGCGTTCTAGAGCAGAATGGGCAAACTTTCTCTTGGCAAAACTGTTCCTTTTTATTAGTCAGTGAGTAGCCATTTTTACTGTATTGTCATTTAAACATAGGTAATGATGGTGCCCACCAGGCCACCAAGGCGCCTGGCCAAGCTGTTTTTTTAGGACTGGTTTTATGCTGCTTACAGAATGCGTTACATTTGCAGCTAGTTCGGTATTCAGCCCTCTTCTGGCGTTATTTGTACTTTCTTCATTGTGTTCGGCATCATAAGACGATATTATGCTAAAATGTCCTACGTCCTGCCGTTCCTGCAGTAAATACATTCATTGATAAATACATATTCATTGATCAATAAATACTTCCCTCGGGTTTTTTCCCCTTCTTTAAGAGAGGATACAGATTGTTCTCAGCCGCCGTTTCTTTGGAGAGTGACTTCATTTCATACTGGGGCATCCACAAGGGGGGGTTGGTGTCAAAAAAGTCAAGATGGCAGGCATGACAGGGCAATTGAAGCCCTCTCCCTTTTTTACGTATGCATCTCTGGGGGGGTCAAAAAAGTCAAGATGGCAGCTGTGACTGTACAGTCAAAGCTCTGTTCCTCTTTTAGACATGTAAAAAGGGGGCAGGCCTTCGACTGCACAATCACCACAACCATCTTGACATTTTTGACCTCCCCGTGGATGCCCCCTTTAATCCTGACTTCCCTCTAACACGGACTGAGGGCACGTGAAACTCCTTGCAGCAGGAAACCATGTTGACCTCTAACCTCAATCCACCAACAGGAAGCTGTCTCCTCCAAGTGCTACATAACTAAAAAGTCCCCTTCCAGGTGTGGCTATTTTGAGTTTTCTTTCCAAATTCCCAGGACTGAGTTTCTGTTTGATATCCATTAATGGTTTCTCCCTTCCTTCTCCAAGCTCATGTCCATATTCCTTTGCCTAGAACAGTGTTTCTCAACCTTGGGAACTTTAAGTCCTCGCTTAACAACCACAATTGAGACCGGAATTTCAGTTGCTAAGTGAAGTGGTCATTAAGCGAATCTGACCCGATTTTACAACCTTTTTTGCAGAGGCCATTAAGCAAATCACTGCAGTTCCCCATTGATTTTGCTTGCCAGCAGCCGGCCAGGAAAGTCAAAAAAGGCAATTGCATGACCACAGGATGCTGCGACAGTCATAAACGCGAACCAGTTGCCAAGCACCCAAATCATGATGTGTGACTGCAGGGACTCTGCGGTGGTCATAGGTGTGAGCACCGGTTGCAAGTCGTTTTTTTCAGCACTGTCATAAGTCTGAATGGTCATTAAGTGAGGACTACCTATATGGACTTCAACTTCCAAAATTCCCCAGCCAGCACACACTTCAAGTTGCCAAGGCTGACACTGGAGATAGTGTGTGGGTCTCATTTCTAGCTATACTTCTGTCTCTCTATCAATAAAAATATGCTAAGCGGCCAATCTGTAGCCCACTCCCAGAGACACACACACATGTCTAGCAGAATGGCCCATCTGCACTGTCTCTGCAGATGTTCATTTTCATTGGTCTGGACTTTAAATTCTCTGTGACCGGTTCTGATTTCCAGATATTTTTTTCTTTTATCGCAGATTGCAAGAGGCTTTGCGTATCGGTGGGGAAAGAAAGGGCAGAAGACCTGTGATTATTCCCTTCCTGATTGGCATGGTAGCCCAAGATGAGCTCTGCCTTTGTTCTTCCTCTCAAACAGGGATTTCCAAGCACGAGGCCTCTGATGCCAGCAAGAGGTGACCCCTACCCCAGACTTTGGGTTGAACTTCAAGGAAAGTAAATTACCTGTTTCCATGGGAACGAGGAACCGACAGAAACTTTTTCTCGGCTTTCTTCCGAACCGGCACAGAGTGAGCCTGGGTGTTTTGATTCAAGCATTCAAATGGCCAGATGCAGGCAGGCAAAGTTTAAGGGGGGACAGGTAATCTCGGTGGCTTTGTTTACCTGGCCAGGGGTTGCCAGTTGGCGATGTTGCTACTCTAGACACCCCCCTGCACCCCCACAGCTCAAGATTTCCCCCATAATTAAATCCTCTGCGTGAAAAGGGCAGAAGAGGAACAACTGCATAAAAATCAGTGGCAGACGCTGAAATCCTTCCTGTGTTGCAAAGCCAGCTACAGTTTTGATTCCCATTGATCCGTTTCAAGTCTGGGATGGAGAATGGACGTGCACAGAGGCAGGGCTGGGAAAAAGGGACCACAAGGTGATTCAAGCAGGCGGGGGGAGGAATTCAAGACTCCACCAGCTTGTTGCATCGTCACCACGGCCAGAGACAGGCTTGCTGGGGGGGATTAAGAGGTGGAGCATTAATAGAGGAGAATCTCTGTAGCTCAGGGTTGAACTGTGGAGTCCTTGGTTCTCTCTGAGCCTTGTTTTCTTGCAGACGTTTCATTGCCAGACTAGGCAACATCTTCAGTGCGAAAAGGAAGTGGGCCTTTGTTTATATTGAAGCCAGTTTAGTGACCTACTAGAACCACTGAAATGGAGCAGAGCTTATAACATAGCTGAGAAGCTGCACAGAAAAAAAATATTATTAGCTTCAATCAGCATGCCAGAGAAACACAGGTTATCGATCTTACACACTCAGCCCTCCCAAGCATAAAGAATCACACGCTTAGATAGATTAGGTTAAGAAGTAAAAAGAATCTTACTTTATTCTTTGTTGTTCTGTTACATCCATCTTGGTGGAAAAGATGAAGTTCCTTTGTTCTTCTTTTCTTTCTAAATACTTAGTTTGCCCTAAACTCTCAGCCCTACAGCTGCCAAGAGCTGCGTGTAAGTAAGGGGCAGAATTCTTCATCAAGGCCTGAGCACGTGGCCCTGAGGAACTGAGAGCAGAACATCATGCTTGCTTCTCCCTGGGTGGAAGAAGGAAGGAAGAGGAAGAGAGGAAGTAGGAGTGGCAACAAACCACTTCCTCAGAGTTGCATTGTGGGACAACTCAATTTACATGCTAATTCACATGCTAATGAGGCATGCTGGATTTGCCAGGACTTCCAACATATATACAGTAGTTTGACTGTCTGAGTTGGTAATTCCTTGATTAGGGCATTGTTTGCTGGAATTCCTGGAAGCCTGGCACTCAGACAAGTCGACCATCAACAGGCACATAGAGGTAAATGATATTTACATACCATTCAAAACAGACATCAAAAAGTTAAAAAAGAAAACAAAAAGACCAGAACACGTCCTTGCCAGCAATCCGCACCCAGATAAGCAAAGATTATCATCTGGATTAACAGCAGACAAACAACCAAGCAATAAACAACAGCCTAATCGAGGAACTGCCAAGGAGAGAACAACACCCCCACCAACACTGGCAGGGCAAGCAACTGTATATCAACAGTGGGCACACCCCACTCCCTTCGAGCACTGAAGATGTTGTCCAGCCGGGCAACGAAACGTCTGCAAGCAAACAACCCAGCGCAGAGCGCACCAAGGACTCCGCAGATGGAGCATTTTCATCCTGTGCTACATTGCACAGAGCAAGTGGCACTCGTTGTTCACACGGGGACAAAGCAAGAGCTGGCGGGTGGGTTTGAAGAAAGGAGGATTGCATTTTTTTTTTTTGCAGCCGAAAACATTCCCCTCCCCACAAGAAAATAATCTCGATTCCCAGCCAGTGAAAATTAAAGTCTGTGCAGACGTGTGATTCCAAAGGAAACAGAACAAAACAGAACAAGAAAAGAAAGGCTTTATTTATTTATTTAATTAATTAATTTATTTATTTATCTTTCAGTTTTCTATCGCTGCCCATCTCCCCCAAAGGGCGGCTTTGGTTGACGGAGGGCTGTCTTTTCTCCAGCTTTTGAATGACTCTAATTCCTGCCCTTTGCTCCTTTGATCAATGGCCTGAGGAGGGACCAGCTTACCCTCCTGTATAATGTGCTTTATATGGGGCTCTCCTGTAGACTGCTGAGGATTCATAGCTGCAAAATTAGACAAAGGAGCCTACTTTTTACCAGTGCCCAAAGAGCTTCATCATCTGTTTTAATCTCCATGCTCTGGGTGTCGGGCATGGAAAAGCTTAGAAATTTGTGGCCATTGTGACTGCCGTGGGCTTTTCCCAACTGGTATTGGATCCAGCCTACTCAGGGAGACACACGCTTGATCAAGCGTTCACCTTGGAACAGCTGGCAATTGACCTGAAGGTGGAGGGCATTAAGCAAGGCGGCAGAAACAGGTCTTAAGTTTCTTCTGGAAGTCCGAGAGTGAGGAAATCTGTCTCAACTCCGGGGACAAGATGTTCCAAAGGGCGGGCGCCACTGCAGAGAAGGCTCGCCTCCTGGACCCCGCTAGATGAAATTCCTTTGTGATGGGGTCCGTAGCATGCCCTCCCTGCCTGACCGGGTGGGACGGGTCGATGTTATGGGGACGAGATGGTCCCTCAGGTACCCTGGTCCCATGCCATGTAGGGCTTTAAAGGTGATAACCAACACCTTGAATTGGACCTGGAAGCAAACTGGTACCCAATGCAGCTCGCGTAACAGTGCTGTCACATGGGCTGATTTTACAGCCCCGATAACTGTCCGCGCAGCTGCATTCTGGACCAGCTGAAGCTTCTGGATGCTCTTCAAGGGTAGCCCCATGTAGAGCACATTGCAGTAGTCTATATGGGAGATAACCAGGGCATGAGTGACTGTTCAAAGGGCCTCTCGCTCCAGGAAGGGGCGTAACTGGCGCACAACACGAAGTTGCACAAAGGCCCTCCTATCCACGGCTGCCACCTGCTCTTCGAGCAGGAGCCGTGAGTCCAGGAGAACCCCCAAGTTACGCACCGGGTCTGTCTGGGGCAGTGCCACCCCATCCAGAGCCAGAGATGTTAATGTCCCAGATACAGAAGAACCATTAACCCACAGCCACTTGGTCTTACCAGGGTTCAGTTGAAGCCTATTGTCCCCCATCCAGGCCCCCACAGCCCCCAGGCACCTGGAAAGGGCGGTCACAGCATCACTTACTTCACCTGGGATGGAGATGTATAACTGGGTATCATCTGCATATTGATGATACCTCACCCCGTAGTGATGGATGATCTCGCCCAGCGGTTTCATGTAGATGTTCAAGAGGAGAGGGGAGAGAACCGAACCCTGCGGCACCCCACAATGGAGGGGTCGAGGGCCGGATCTCTCCTCTCCTGTCACCACCGACTGGGACCGGCCCTGGAGGAGGAGGTGAGCCAGCGCACTGAGAGCCCAACTTAGAATGAATCTGAGTGATTTTATCCTGCAAATGCAGGTGGGTCCCTGGATCTACCTGACCCAGAAGAGATCGACCGATCTTAAACAAGGCTGTTGGACTGCATTCTGCGGATGCAATAAGAGCGGAGAAATATTCACATTTCACTGCTCTTACCACCACAAGGTAGGCCTTAATAGCGGCTCTAGCTTGTGTTCGGTCGGATTCAGTCTTCGTCTTCCTCCAGCGACGCTCCAGACGTCTCTTAACCCTCTTCAAAACCCTCAACTCCTCCGTAAACCACGGGGAGTGACAGGTCGAGTGAGGCAAGAGAGGACGCACAGGAGCGATCCTGTCCAAGGCCCCGGCCGCGGCCCTATTCCAGGCCGTGGCCAGGACCTCCACTGGACCGTGCAGCAGGCCCTTGGGAATAACCCCCAGCTCCCTCTGAAACCCTACTGGGTCCATCAGTTGCCGGGGGCAGACCAATCAAATGGGTCCAGCCTCCCTGCGGAGCGGGGTGGCACAATAAAATCTCAGGGTCACCAAGGTGTGGTCTGACCATGACAATGGGGACAGATCTAACTCTCCCCTCAGATCACATTGTCACTGCTCCGACAAGAAAACTAAGTCTGGGGTGTGACCACTGTCTCGAGTCAGGTCCTGGATAATCTGGTAGCCATGAACTCCTGGGCCGTCTCCGAGGCACGTCCCAGGGATGGCAGATTGAAGTCCCCCAGAACCATAAGCCTGGGGAACTCCACTGCCAACCCCGAGACGGCCTCCAGCAGCTCGGGTAGGGAGGTTGCTACGCAGCAGGGAGGCTGGTACAGCAGCAACACCCCCAACTGTTCTCAGGATCCCAGCTTGAAAAACAGGGTCTCACAACCGGCCACTTGCGGGGCAGGGCCCCTGAAGGCCACTAGAGATTCTCTGATGACAACTGCCACCCCGCCTCCCCTGCCCTGGTGTCTCGGCTGGTGCCACACTTGAAACCCAGCCGGGCACATCTCGGAGAGGGCTACACCCCCTTCCGAGCCCAGCCAGGTCTCGGTGATACACGCCAGGTCTGCCCCCTCCTCTGTGATTAAATCACATATGAGGGGGGCCTTGTTGTTCACTGACCTGGCGTTAAGGAGCAGCAGCCAAAGACCAGGGCCCACAAGGGTCTGTCATCCAGGGCCTGGGTATGACCCTGGAGGGCCGGAACACGCCACCGGTAATAAACACCGGGGGCGTCTTCCCCGAAGATGGCCTGCCCTCCGGGTCCCATCATAACGTCCCCGGCCCATCACCACCTCGATGGAATAGCCTGCCCCTCAGCCCCCAGAGTTTCCTAATCTGGTAGCCTCCACTCCCACACCTCCAGAACTCCTGGGCTTAACCAGGAGTCCCTCTTCCCACACATCCATCTTCTCCCACACCATCCACCTTAGGCAGTGGCAATCCCCCCCAGCGCACCAGCTTCTGCTCTCGGCACTGATGGGTCACCGCTGCCATCCACACCCTTACAGTGCCCCACCTCAACCTCTCTCACTAGAAGAGGTGGGACACACCAGCCACTCCTAACCACGCCTGACTCTCACTCAAGGGCGGGTAGATTTCCACATCAAACCAATCCTAACCTCCTCCCGAGCCTCTCACCCACGGGAGGAGTGGCACACTCACACTCACACTCACACCAAGGGACCCCAGCCCTCTGCCGCCTAATATAATGGAAATGGCCAGTCTCCCTTCCCCTCCCCCCCTCCGGAATCCCCTAAGATTTTAAAAGCCAGGGATTTCTCCCAAAGCCACTTCACCCCCCAATCCTTCCCATTTCCCCCCCAAGTCTGTCGCCCCAACAGGTTCAGTCTGTTGCAAAGCTGCCATTGTGGGGCGCCATCTGGCCCATTGAGATGTGTCCAGGGGCCACCGAGGGAGCACAGGGGGCTACCAGGATTCCTCCGGGGTCCTCCAGGGTCCACGGGAGGGCTGTTTGCACCCTCCCAGGTATGCTGCTGCTGCCGCCGCCAAAAACCTCTGCTGCCTGCCGTTCGCCGCTTCTTTAAAAAGACATCCTGTCCTGGCTTAAGCAAAGACCACGCTGAGACGAGGGGAATGTCTCTAGTGTTTATTTATTTATTTATCAAATTTGTCACCGCCCATCTCCTCCGAGTGGAGGAACTCTGGGCGGTTTACAATATAAAACAATAAATATATAATAAAATTTCATTATAAAACACATTATAAAACAATTTCATTTAACTGCTATAGTAGACAGAAGATCCTGCCAAACCGAAGGAGCATGGGAAACCCAGACAGATAAACCCCCAAACTCAAGGCAGGTCTGCTCTGAGTTTCTTTGAGGGACAGTTCAAAGCCTCTAAACTGCGCATGCGTTTTCCCCCCTGGATAGGCCCCCCCCCTGCTCACATCCGTACTCATAACGCCTCCCAGAAGAAGGCAATTATAAATTGCTTTCCTATTATTGCCAAGGAAGTGATACAGTCATGCCCATGTAATTCTCTTTAGTTTGACTTTGGATGACGGGCTGGAAATTCTGGAAGTTGTGGTCCCAACACATCACGAATAAAGCTGGATTAGATAACCTTTGAGGGTCCATCCCACTCTTATGATTCTACAATTCTTCTTGGTAAAAATTACATTGGAAATTGAGCGTTGTGTTCATACACCACCTTGGTTTGTCCTCTTAAAAGCCACATTTTTGTCTCATTTCCATCACTCCAATTTCTTAGTGTGCTTTTGATGCAGTTATCTCTTTCTCTCTCTCTCTCTTGCAAGATACCGCATTTGACATTCAGTCGGCGTAAAAAATTAATTGGACTGGTAAGTTCCTGTTTGATGAAAATTAATCGGCTGTTCTAAAATGGCCAACTGCGTACTCACCTAGCCTTCTCCAACATGGTGCCCTCCATTCCACACACGAGTCTGGCAAATACAGTCCTAACACATGTGGAGGATTCCGGACCGTTTCTGGAGAAGCAGCAAATTCATACGGTACTATGATAGAGACTACCTGGTAGAGACCAGAACATGTAAGGATGGGTTCCCAGGTCCAGAGTCAGGAGATCCTTTTGTAAACAGCCAGCTGAAAGCTTTTCTGTTATCAGTGAAAAGACCCACTTCCTTGTCAATTCATAGGAAGGCTGTTGGAAAGAAAATCAGAAAATATCAGCTGTGATGTCCACAGGGGTGCATTTGTTCTAAAGAAGAAACAATCCAGTTGATGTAATTCTTGCAATTCCAACCCTACCGTCCCAGTAAATCTTGTTAAAGGGGATTTATGAGAACCGTGCCCAGAAGAATCACTTTCGGGTTTAGGCAGCTGGGAAAGAAGCCGGCGGTCTTCTTCAGACAAGTCCTCTGATGGGAAGGACTTGGTAGGGGATCTTCAGGATCTGGATTTGCTGGAGGCCGTGGTATCCCAGACACATCTAAGGAAGAGAGGGCTGGAGAAGATGGTTGCTGGAACCTGTTCCTCTCCTTGATCCAAGAGGGTAGAGACCACTGAGGGAGATGGTTAAGTATAGTGACCACCTGGTGTTATTGCAGTTGGTGGGACCACAGCTTCTGAAGTAGAGGAATACTGAGGGATTCGTGCCAGCCTTTCAGCTTCCTCCAGCATTGTTTACAATAGAGATCCTTCCCAGAGAATCTTGTGATTTTTTTTCTCATGCATCCAGAGCTGTGTGTCCGGGTCTTTGGACCGACTCATGACCATTCCTTCTCAATTATCCCTGTGTGTGATGGAGTTTGGGCCAGAGGAAGGAGGGAGCGCATTCCGAGGAGATAAGCGTTCTCACTGTTGGAGATGTTAACAAATCAGCATGCCTCATTTAGCATGTGTATGTACCAGGAAGCTGTTTATTGCCACTCCCACTCTCTCTCTTTCTTCCTCCTTCCACCATCCAAGGAGGCAGCATGCTTTTGCGGCTCCCTCCATCTTGGCCACATGCGTGGGCCTAGGGAAGGATTCTGCCCCTATCTGCACGCAGCTCTTGGAAGCAATGAGGGCTGAGAGTTCATTAAGTTTAGGGAAAGAACAAAAGAAGAACAAGAAGTCATCTCTCCACTGTAACTGGACCGAATAAAATTTATTTATTTATTTATTTGTTTGTTTGTCAAATTTGTCACCGCCCATCTCCTCCGACCGGAGGGACTCTGGGCGGTTTACAATACAGAACAATACATATACGATAACATTCTAATAAATGTACAATAAAATTCTAATAAAATCCCACTAAAACAATTTCTTAACTACCCCAGCTCATAAAATCCAGAGTTAGGGTTATGGTTAGGGATAGGATGAGTAAGATATTCTTTTTCTTACTTCTAAACCTACGCTGCCTAAGCATGTAATTATGCTTGGGAGGGCTGAGCGTGTAAGATCAATAACCTGTATTTCTCTAATGTGCTCATTAAAGCTATTTGAGATAATATTCTTTTCCTGTGCGCAGCTTCTCTGCTGTGTTAAGCTCTGCTCCATTCTGTCCACTAATGGCTTCACTCACAGCCTTGAGAGCCTTGATGGGCAGACAAAGAGAGAGTAGCTCCACCTTAGAGTTCCTGGGGTATTTACCCCTAGGTTACTTAGGATAGGTTTAGTCCAGCAAGATTCTGTTTTATGGTAAGAACAATAAAGACCTAGAGTTGGAATATTGGCTCAGCGTGGTTCCTTGCTCGATCCTTTGACACGGTGGATCACTTGGCTGCCAATGAGAATGACCCAGTTATGAAATAGAGCAGTGTTTCTCAACCTCAGCAACTTTACGCTGCGTCAACTCCCAAAATTCCCCAGCCAGCATGGGTTAGGGTTAGGCTGGCTGGGGAATTCTGGGAGTTGAAGTCCGCACATCGTAAAGTTGCTGAGGTTGAGAAACACTGAGCTAGAGAGTGTGTGATGAGCAAGCATCTACTAATCTTGGACATTTTATTTACTTATTTATGTGATTATCAAATTTGTCACCACCCATCTCCTACAAGTGGAGGGACTCTGGGTGGTTTACAATATAAAACAAGAAATATATAATAAAATTTCAATATAAAACACACTATTTTATCCTGCTTCTCCTGGGAACCGGGTGTACATACTACTAGAGTGAATTATAGCAATGGCAGTCATAAAAGAGACCATCCAAGACCATTATGGCTTTGCTGACTTGGGCCTCCAAGGGCCAAAGCAGAAAGAAAACCTTTTCTTTTCCAGTGCCTGGGCCTTCTCGGTGGAGAGGTGGGAATTGAACTGGGGAACTGGCATGCAAAACACTTTGCTACTGAGCCATGCAGGGCCTGTAAAACAAGGTGGACAATTGGGATATGGTGCTAAAACTGCTTTGCTCACTTTGATGCATGACCTACATTGGAAACTGGATGGGGAAGTTAAGCTTGGCTAGTTCTCCCGGATCTCTCCGCAACTCAGCTACCCAGAGTCGATTTGGAGTTGGGGAGCACCAAAGTTGGATGGATGGATGGATGGATGGATGGATGGATGGATGGATGAATGAATGAATGAATGAATAAATAAAACTTTTGATATGATCAACCACAGCATCCTTCTGGACCACCTGATGGGATTGCGGAGATCTGTTTCACAGTCATTCTAGTCCTTAGGTTGAGTGATGTCCAGCAGATGGAATTGGGGGACCATCTTTGACCTTAGTAAGATACCTAGGCTATTGATCTGTGGTATCAAAGGACTGTGTCTTTGAAACAGCACGATCTGGAGTTTTGGAGCGGCTAGAAATGTATTATGTTGCTTTTTTATCATCCAATTCAATGGACGTAAGCAGCAATCTCAAACACTGTCCAGTTTCATTCAGGAAATGAGTAAGGGAAAACAAGCTGAAATTAAACCTAGATAAGACAGAAGTGCTTATTATAAATAGGAAATGGGACTCGGACTGAGGTTTAGCCTGTTTTAGGTGGAGAACAGATTCAACCTTTGTTGATGCAGTCCAGGATTGCATTGGCTTTTTTGGCAGCTGCACAACATGGCTGGCTCATGCTTAATCTGTGGTCTACCAGGACACCCAGCTCCCCTGCTCAGGTACTACTGCTGAGCCAGCTACCACCTATCTTGTACCCGTGCATCTGGTTTTTTCCTGCCCAAGTGCAAAATTTCCATTTCTCACGTGAACTCCATCTGGTAGGATAGGGCCCAACGTTCAAGTCAATCAAGATCCTCCTGAACCTTGAGCCAGTCTGCATCTTTGAGGCTAAGTGAAACAGGGCTCAAAACCTTTTCTCCAGGTCTGCATTAAAAGCTTCACAAAAAAATCCATTAAGATTGCTATCAGCTGTTTTGTTTCCTGTTTCTGTCTCTCCCTCCCCCCGTGGCTTATATTAAAGAACTGCGGGGCGATGATGGGGTTGGGTGAGGAGGTATCAAAATTCCCTTTGGGCTCCCTTGTATGCTGTTGGGGGTGGAGGGGAGGACGAGAGGAGAGAGAGAGGCAATTTGCTTTAATGAAAGAAGATGTGGGTTGGCGGAGTTGAGAGAGAAGTAAGGGGCCCATTTCTTTCCACTATTCCTACCCCCCCCCCCATCAAATCTAATACAGGAACTATGAGTGAATACCCATGGATTCAGCCCTGGGCTGATGAATTTCCACCCAGGAATGAACACAAAAGTTACAGTGCGTGAACTTGAAACGGACCACCTCTTTTAACCTGCACAGTGGAAAAAACAGAGGCCGCCTTGATTCTGTTCCAGCAGCAAATCTGGAGTGTTTTTATATAAAGAAATTGTCTTATAATTAAACTGCCAATTACAGTATTATTTATTATAAGAAGGAGCTGCCAATGAGAAATCAGGAATATTTTTATATAAATAGCTGTCGTCCTCTAACTTCCTTGAGTAGAAAGGCAAGGTCTAAATCCACACCTCGATTTATAAGAAGCCACACAACATCTGTCAGATGTACACGAGGCTTAGAGACATTCTTGTCAATAAACCTGCTAGGAGTCCCCAATAATTTGAGCCGGTCTCCCAATATTTGGGATTTTGAAAACTTCCTAAGGACACTTGGATAAAAGAATTCCCAAAGAGTTAACACCCACTGAAAAAGTAACATCTTTGAGTTGAGGTCAAGTCCTGGTAACTACATGGAGGCATCCATGCAGTTTTCTCAGCATCTGTGTGAGTGTGGTTGGCCCCTACCGTCTTCCCGTAACTTTTCCCCCTTATCTTCACAGTCTAGTTAATAGCTCTGAGATTTTAGTGGTCTTGGACACATGCTGTGAAGACCTAGCTCTCAGGAGAAATCCATGCATGCTGGGAGAGGTAGAAGGAAAGAGAAGAAGAGGACAATCAGCAGCAAGGGGGGTGGACTCAGTTACAGGGCTGAGGGGTGCACCATTGAAAGACCTGAAGGACCATGTTGGGGACAGATCCTCCTGGAGAAAATCTCTCAGTATGGTTGCTAAGAGTCAACAAGAAGTTGATGGCACATAATCAGTCCGTCAATTCTCAAGCTCCCTTGAGAAGTCCATCATGTTGGGAAAGGTAGAAGAAAAGAGAAGGACCATCACCAGCAAAGTGGACTGATTTGTTTACACCGGTGAGGGGTGCACTGCTGGGACAGCTGAAGGGCCAGGCTGGGGACAGGTCTGTCTACATGGTCGCTAGGAGTCAATGAATCCAGTCCAATTCAGGAATTTCAGGCAATCTCCAGTCCAAGAATTTCTGGTAGTCTACACTGAAAGGATTAACCGAGTTGAATCCTCTTTAGTTTTCCAAGATGGGTCAAGATTGTCTAGGAACTGCCACCCAACTGGTGAAATACTGATTTCCCAGAGGGCAGACTGGGGAAGTTGCTTACCACCACCTGCTCTAGCTTCCCAGAGTGCTTATTCCTGTCTTTTTCTCTGGGCAGGTGGGCATCCTTCCAAAGAAAGACCTGAGCTGTGCTCTTTGCATTTTTTAGATTTTCCAAGCACAGCTCTAGGCTATGAGCCTTGTCAAAAAACCTTCAAGAATACTCTTGAAGCTGGGGCTTTGTTTCATAACCTGCTACCTTCCTTTTTATTTGGAGTTTAAAATAAAACAGTCTAAGATATTCCAAACCACAGAAAATAAAACCTGGAAGGTTGGGGAGCCTTGCATGCAGCGAGGGAGTTATGAAATGGCACCAAGCTGGGGATGCAAAATCTACAGGCTTTTTCAACTGCGATGCCCAGATCAGAATGCAATACAGGTAGTCCTCGCTTAACAACCACAATTGGGACCGGAATTTCGGTTACTAAGCGAAGCGGTCATTAAGCAAATCCAACCGGATTTTACAACCTTTTTTGTGGTGGTCGTTAAGCAAATCCCTGCGGGCATTAATCAAACCCCCTGGTTGTTAAGCAAATCAGGCAGTTCCCCATTGGTTTCGCTTGCCAGAAGCTGGCCGGGAAGGTCAAAAATGGCAATCACATGACCCCAGGATGCTGTGACAGTCATAAATGTGAACTGGTTGCCAAGCACCCAAATCGTGATCATGTGGGTACGGGGACGCTGCAACGGTTGTAAGTGTGAGGAGCGGATGTAAGTCGGTTTTCTCAGCACCGTCGTAAGTCCGAACCATCATTAAATAAATGGTTGTTAAGCAAGGACTACCTGTATTCCAAAGGAAGTGAGGCTACTGCATGAGAAAGGAACAGCACAGTATCTCACAACGGGCTTCATTTTCCCAGCAATGGGGCAATTACACCAGCCTGACTATCAGTCCCCAGAGACATCCTGCCTGGCTGCTGTGTGTTACTGAATCCTGGGCAGACGGTGCCTGCAGCAGGAGGATGAACTGAAATATCTTAAACACTTGCTGGTCAGGAACCACAGTGCAAAGGCATTGTCTGAATGCATCTGGTTGGCCCTGTGAAAAAATGCTGAACTGAATAGCTCTTGGCCTGATCCAGCAGAGCACTGCTTGGGCTCTTAGGCAACTGTTCACCGAATGTTCACAGAACCCATTTAATCTGGTCCTGGGTGTCCACAGGGTGTGGTGAAAAAAGTCGAGATGGTGGCTGTGACCGTGTGACAAAAATCTCCGTATGGGTTTTATACGTTGCAGGCAGAGCTTCCGTCACATCTTCACGGCTGTCATTTTGACTTTTCTCACCACATCCTGTGGACACCCCAATCGAGTTCCTTCCTTCACTCATTTTATGGATCTGTGCAGCCCTCTGAATTGTAAACTCATCCAACCGGCTGGGTTTGTACCACATACTAAGCTCTAAAGCATAATCCAGGTTAATACTAACCAAATTTAATGTGTGCCTTTTTCTGATCAGATTTAATCTATTGTGTGGATTTAGCCACTGAGTTGACCTGATGAAATTGTAAGATTATCTGCATCTCTCTCTCTCTCTCTCTTTCTCTCTCCTGAAGTTTGTATGTATACAGTTACATATATCACAATTTCGACTAGCTTCTTTTCATAGCAAATTTTGGTTTACTTCAAAAGAATATCCTTTATCTCTGAAAATGCTTCAGGCATTCTTAATTTTTTATTTTCCTGTCCTTTTAAGAACTCCATTTTAGGTGATGCTGTGATCTGAAATAGGCTAAAATAATCAAATAAGACTATTCGATCTTTGTTTTGCATAGGACTGCCAGCTGGTTAAGGAAAATCTTAGCTGATTAAGTCCATAAATGTTTGCAAATGGGAAAACAATAGTTGAAGGCATTTTTCCCCCTTTTAGATTATATATTCACCAACTTAGAATTCTCATGAAAGAAAAATCTGCAGTGTCTCTTTCCATTTAGGGTTATAATACTTCAATTAAAATGATATAAATCTTCCCCCTCATTAATTGCAGGCCTCTTAACACTGAGCTTTGTGGTTGTTATTATTACATTTTGTCAGTCTAATAAAGCCAAACCCACGTTTTTTAGTCTGTCAAAACTTGAAAAACTTGATTAACCAATTAATCCTATATGCTCGCTCACTTGGCAGTAAGCAGCACTGAAAATAAACAGAGCTTTTGAGGAAATGACAGGAGATACGTTATTTTGGACTTGAGGAGCTTAATGGTGCCACCTTTCACTCCCCTCAGAGATTTTCTGCCCCAGCATCTAAAATGCATGTTGCTCACAGAAATCAGGAATTTTCCTTCAGTCTTATCTATGTATCTGCAGAAGCTAGTTGCAAAATCTTGCCTCCACAGGATATAATTAGCTCTAGTGCAGGGCTTCATCGGGCTAATGAATTCCCCACTGAAACTCTTTGCACTGACAAATTCATTATCTGAATATTCATCATGTCTAAATGAATATTCAGAATGGACTAGGAGAGGAACACTGCTTTCAGCTTTTTTCCCAAAGTCATGGAAAAGGAATGGAAGAGAGGGAAGTGTTTTCTCGCATCGTTTTCAAGTGAAATCAAAGCTGGGCTATGGGAAGTAACTGAGAACTGAAAAACAGAAATCGGATCCAGAAGCTGCAGGACCAAGTGGTGGTCTGAATGGAGGAGTGAGATGAAGCCAATTTAGTGGCCTGCTAGAACCACTGAAATGGGGCAGAGCTTATAACACAGCTGAGAAGCTGGCACAGAACAATAATATTATCTTAGATAGCTTTAATCAGCATGCCAGAGAAACACAGGTTATTGATCTTACACACTCAGCCCTCCCAAGCATAAAGAATCACATGCTTAGACAGATTAGGTTAAGAAGTAAAAAGAATCTTACTGACTTTATTCTTTGTTGTTCTGTTACATCCATCTTGGTGGAAAAGATGAAGTTCCTTTGTTCTTCTTTTCTTTCTAAATACATAGTTTGCCCTAAACTCTCAGCCCTCTTTGCTGCCAAGGGCTGTGTGGAAGAAAGGGGCAGAATCCTTCATCAAGGCCCGAGCACATGGCCCTGAGGAACGGAGAGCAGAGCATCATGCTTGCTTCTCCCTGGGTGGAAGAAGGAGAGGAGAGAGAGAGAGAAAGTGGGAGTGGCAACAAACAGCTTCCTCAGAGTTGCATTGTGGGACAACTCAATTTACTTGCTAATTCACATGCTAATGAGGCATGCTGGATTTGCCAGGACTTCCAACACAAGTGAGCTTCAAGGCTGTAGTGAGCCAGATTTCTTGTGCTACGAAGTTTGCAAGAAAATACCGAAGAAAGACCAGTGGCTCCTCATTCACCATACAGCAGGGGACCCTTGCCTCAATAAGCCACTAGTTTGGAAAACAATCTTTTGAAACGCCAACCTATTATTTTTGGATTATACCTTCCCTCTTTACGTTTGCTGTCTTTACAATATCTGCTCTGCTGAAGCTTGAGCAACATGTGTACAATTTCCATTTTTGTGATTCAAATTAAAAACGGATAGCACAATAATATAATGAATAACAATCCAGCAAATCCATAAGGGAAAAAGGAAAGAAAAACTGTAAAAAACAAAACAGGCATACCACAATCAATGGTTCCCCAAATGAAAACACCCTTCCTTATCAGAGTAGTCGCAGCATTTAGAGTCCACTGGGGTTGGGAGGCCAATAAATTTAAATGAATGAATGAATGAATGAATGAATGAATGAATGAATGAATAAATAACAATAATTCTAGCTCCAAGGCCCGATGAAACAGCCATGCTTTAACAGACTATCTAAAAGCCAGGAAGGAAAAGCCATTCAGATGTCCAGGAGCAAGCTATTTCAGAGAATGGGGCTGCAACTGATGATTTCCATGTTAATTCTGATTTTTTTTTCATTCACCCTAAAATACAAAAAAGAAAAAAAAAATTGTCAGGAAGGCTTAATGGGAAATCTTTGTATATTCCTTCCTTCCCAGGATGATCCAGTTGGTCAAAGTGAGTGGGCAAAGATAGGTCCAGAACGGATGCCACTGAGATGGCTACTTTCTGCAGTTCAGCAATTCACCACAAGGCGGAGCTGCACATGGATTCCATCAATTCCTAGCAAATGGAGGTAAGAGTCTGCCCAGGTATAGTCAAAATTGCTCATCCGCCCTCCCCCAAAATTTATCCCCCATGTGGCTTAGATTTAAATATGAAAACCTGGCTGTCCAAATGGTAATAAACTGTTTCTTGCCTAAGCTGGAAAAGAGGGATCATTCAGAGCCACAGCATCAAGAAGCTTCTTAGGTACTTGCAGCTTCAAATTAATCTCTCAAGGCAACACAAAGGTAAATACCATGACTGTTATTTCTTAAAGTCTTCCTATTGCAAAAAGCGGAGCCTTCTCTGAGCCAGGCTTGACTTCTGGTGAGCTCGTGGGCGCCTCCATGCAGTCTTCTTGGTAAGGGCACAGATGTGGGTCGCCCATTTCCTCGTCCAGGGTCGTCTTCCAACCAGCACTGGGATTTGCTAGTCATTGCCTGTCCAAGCCCTAACCAGATCCGACCCTGCTTATCCTTTTGAGATCAGCCATGCTCGACTGGGTGTTGTCCCCGGGCTGATGTTTAAGAAGGATTGTTTCAAACAGACTGAATTACCTCTGAATTGATACTGTTCCCCAAACTCACTTTGTTCGTTTGTTTGTTTGTCATATTTCTCTACCACCCATCTCGCATATGACGACTCTGAGTGGCTACATATCTAAAGTGTTGTTGGGTTTTTTTTCCCCCCTTATGAAACAGACTTCTGTTTTCCAAGTTAATTTAAAGGAGCTTCAGAATTCTTTTGCCATTTCTCTTGTTTCGTTTTTGCTGTTTTGAGGTTAGTTACAACCAACAACTCCCTTCCTGGGGTCCTCCATCAGGAGTGAAGGCGGGGGGGACAGGAGACAGGGAGGGTGCCATCTAAGATGGTAATACCCATGAAAGACGGGAGGCCAACACCCATCCCGGCCCACCGTATGACTATCAACCGCAGGTATAAAAACATAACATTCCACTCTAGAATTTCCCTGAAATTCTCTTTTCCTTTGAAAGAAACTCATTTTGTCAAAGAGAATGAGAACAAGGGGAGATAAAGGCAGGGTGATTTTTCAGCCCCACAATCTTTCTGCCCAGCCTCGCATGAAGCGTTTGATTTTGGAGATTTCGGGCAAGTCTAAGTCCCACTGCACCTTCTGCCCTGCAGAAAAACAGACCTTCTTCACTCACCTCTCCTTTTCGAATCCGCCGTGGGCCATAATCTCTGAGCCCAGCAACATCTAGTGGACAGGAGCTAAAACAACACTTCTCCTTTCTTCCCTGAAGACGGTTAATAAAGGTCTTCCAGTCAAGTTTGTTTGGAGCCACGATACTGGGCTTAGAAAGGATTAACAGTCATACTCATCTGGTGACTTTGCTACTAATAAAAGTCCGTGGTGGGGCATGAGTCCTCCTACATTTTTTTAGCAAGCCATGTGTGGAAAGCAATCTGAAGGAGGGTTGCCTTGGCTTATTCAGACCTGGGATGGCTTGCGAGGAGAATTAGGACAGTCGCTTCACCTCTTCCAATCTCTTCTTGACTCCTTTGCCATCTGCAGTTCCCTTGGCTGTGATGAGTTAGAGAACTATCTTAATAACACGTTACATATACTGCCGTTGACAGATACTTTGCAAAAAAAAAAAAAGCGTAGGCAATTAATTGCATTAAGTTTATTCAGATAATCAGTGAATTCTGCATGTATTTTCGTAGTAGATATGTGGGGGGGAGTAAATACATCTTTGTCTAAGATGGTGCCTGGTATGCATTCTTTTCACTCCTATAAATGCGGGGGGGGGGGGGAATGTCTCTCCCTAATGGGATTGAAGCTTTCTCATGCACATCCATTTGCTACATCACCTTAGAAGAGGCTTTCCCTTTCTTTTTCACACAGGAGAGAATGCTTCTCAGATAGCTTCAATGCCTGCTATCCCTCATAGTCTTGCATGAGACCATCACACCAAGTAGTGGCTTGGTTAGACAAAGCATTCCCATCTTTCATTTTGATAAAGGAGGGAATGCCTCTTCTGAAATGGCACCAATATTTTTTAGAACTGCATAATCTCAGCAGATACCGAGAGTCATCACTTCCCCTTTCTCTCTCACAGCACAGAATGTTTAATCTGAGATGATGCCAGTATTTTCTAAGGCAATACAATAAACCGTGTGGGGTTGCAATGAGCCTCTTCAGAGGATCGATTCCCATTCATCTTAAAGCCACAGTGCAATCTGCAGTTCTGCATTTGTACCTGCTCGGCCCCTTTTGCGTGGGCCTATAGAAAAGGGGCCAGATTTGCACTGCAATATGGCAATGCTGCTTTCATCAGTCTGACCTCTCTTGCCTTCCCCCCACCCCCAGATGCTACTGCAAAGCCAGGAGGAAATGCCTCATTTGAGGCAATCGTGGGCCACCATGTAAAAAGTAATATCTGTAATGAGTAGGCTGACCATACATCCCGTTTTGAACAGGACAGTCCCGTTTTTTTAACATTTCCAGACCGTCCCGTCATTTTCATATAAATGTCCATTTTGTCCCATTTTCTTAAAAAACTTACTTAAAAATTTGAAAGTTCCTGCGAACCTGTCAGAATGCGGTCTGACTTTGAGTGGAAGGAGGGGGAGCTCAGCAGAAATGGCAGGAAAAAAGCCGCAGAGCTCAACCCGGCGGGAAACCTAAAAAGGAAAAAACAGGATCAGCTGATAGGCGGTGATCAAAGGGCGAGCCGATTGGCTCCTGCCTTGCAATGGCGGGAAGAAAAGAACGTAAAAGCACGGCCAGAGGAGGAACGGCTTGTCAGGGACAACCGTTCACTAGACTCTCCAGCCCAGCCTTGCCTCTCGCAAACGAAGGAATCCGAAGATTCCCAGCCCGAGAAAACCGGAAAAGTTCCTGCCTGCCGATCCAGCCCGTCGCCCAGCCCTGTCCCGTTTTGCCATCCCAATGTCCCGTTTTTGTCTCAAGGAAATAGGGTCAGCCTAGTAATGAGCCGATGTATTAATCAAGTCTTGAGGCATGCAAATCACAATTGGGTTGTTTGTTTGTTTTTTGGCAAAAGTGAAGAATGCAGAAGATTCTTCCAAAATTGGGGGTTGGGGAGTTGCATGTGGCTCATAGATTGCTACTCTTTGTGGTAGCAAAAGAGCTTAACACTCCTTCAGGTCTCCTTCATAACTGCCAGATGTTATGCCAGGCCACCCCTCCACTACATAGGCCATGCCTCTTCACCATTCTCATTGTGATGTTAGTCTTTCCCGTTTCCCCTTTCCTTCCACAAAAATTGACGGAAGTAGTCTTGTCCAAGCTGGGATGAGGCAGGGCCTTGGTGGGGACTGCACTCCACATTTCAGTGGCTTCTATTTGAGGGAAGGGCATTCAGTGGCTATTGTAAAACTGCAAAGGGGTGAGGGCCTTGTCACACACATGGCTGCAGTCCAGATGTTCTGTTTCTTCCCCTGGGTTTGGAGGGAGGAGGGAGAGTGTTTTGAATTGGTCGGCTTTTCTTTAAAAATAACAATCTCAAGTTTATTTTAAGGTTTATACTACACTTTTTGTGTGTTTCCCCCTTAGAAAGCTGGGAGAATGTCCCACTGGTGTTTGATAACTGAAGTCCGGGGATGGGGGTCAAAGAATTGCAAAAGGAAAGGAGTCCAGGGCACACTATGTGGTCTCTACTAAATAAAAGTTCCACTGATCACTTTATTCAATTCCGGAAGATTTTGATGAAGGTAGCATGGCTCTTAAGAGCTACGGGGTCTTCCAACCCAGAACTTGATTTTGATCTCTTTGAATGTTCTTCCGTCCCAATGGCCCTTCTTGGAATGCATCCTCGACGTTTGGTCCAAAGAGGTTCCCCAGGCAACAGAAGATGCTGTCACAGTCTCCCTGGCAACACCGCTCGCCTTACTCTGATTGCTTAAGCCATGCAGAAACTCAAGACAGGTTGGTAGCCACGGGGGGCGGGGGGTGGGGGGGTACAGCGACGATAAGAAAAAGGTCCAGGAGGGAAAATGAACCGAGGGTAGGAACTTAGGAGGCCGCCCTTACTGAGTCCCAGGACTGGGAAGTGGAGTTCAGGGCTGTCTCTTGAATGAGAGTTTTCTCCAGCTAATCTTCATGGTTGCCCATCGACAAGTGTCTTTGGCGAGAGCCCTCAGGAACCTGGTTAAGCTTCTCGTGCAAATCCCACCTGGGTGTATTCTGATGATGGGACAGGACCTCCTCTGGGGGAAAAAAAGTTTTACATTTACACAGTAGCTGAATTCACACAAGAAGTTCAACCAGATCTTTACTGACTGGGCAACTGGATTCACTTGGCTAGGCTCTGTAGGTATACGTGGGTCTGTGCATGCCTTAGCATGTTGTGCAAATCTCTTTAGTTCTTTTATGGCTCAATGTAGTGTGCAAACCCAGAAAAATGGATTAATTCCAAAAGTGAGTTGTGTGTTTAACACACCCAGTTGTAGAGGATGAAACCTAATCACCAACAGCAGTAAGCCTCCAGAGCGAGAAGGGCAGCTGAGGCTGAGCTTCTCCTACACAAAATTAAGGTTGATGACTTGCTACCCGAAGCTCAGTTTACCACATTTTAATTTTTAAAAAGAAACAAACAATAATTTCTTCTCTGCTATTCCACACTGGCATAGTTTTAGGGCAGCACTAACAAACCTTGCCTGATTCCCAATATCCAAGCCAGGTAAAAATCTTTGGATGGGAGACCACCAGGATATCACAGGTCTGGCAGCTAGATGGATGGGGAAGTAAAAAAAAAAATCCCGGAACAAGGGTATCGGCAGAGGGTGTTCAAAAAAGTCAATATTGTGGCCATGATGGTGCAATCAAAGCTCTGCCTGTTTTGATGTGCAAAAAGACAGGCAGAGCTTTGATCACACCGTTGACCTTCTTGACCAACCCTGCCCCCCACATACCATGCCAAGAAAACTGTGTGCATGAGATCACCAGGAGGTAACTCAACTTGAAGGAGTCTTTTTTATCCACATAGGAAACTCTCTAGGGCTTCAAGCTGGCTGGTGGCTTTCTCAGGTTTGCCAGCCGAGGTCTGGAACTGTCCAAATGAAGCAAGTTACTCACTGCTGAGCCATAGCAGGCTGACAGAGCCAGGATGAGCTGCTTTGGGAAGCCCAGGAATACTGGTGTGTGTCTGTGTGTGTGTGTGTGTGTGTGTCTGTGTCTGAAGATTGCAGTGTGACTGGAGATGAGGCAAAATGGCTGGAAATGTAGCATGCAGGTGGGTAGGAATGGCAAGTCCCATCTTTTTAAAGTGGTGTGACAGCAATGGAGAAAGTCTTCGGCTATTTCAGTTGCATGAAGCCTATCTGTGGGATCACATCCTCTGCAAAATGGCCGGAAACCGCCATAATTTTTAGCAATGGTGCCTCCCTAACTGGGGTGTTGTCGGAGGGAATTCTAGGGGCTGCGGAAAGGAGGCCTTAGAATAATAATAATAATAATAATAATAATAATAATAATGTGTTAAATTTACATGCCGTCCGACTCCCATGCTGTCTTAAGGCTCCTGGTACTTGCAGGAAACCTTTTCCTTCATGGAAAGAAGTCAGGATCGTTCAGCTTCTTTCATGGCAATAGCCAAACCTGGTAAAGAATTCTGAAGGAGGGAGTCAGCTAAGCTGCCAAAATTTGCTGAACGACAGATGGCCTGGCCCCAATTTAACCTAGACTTGTTGGTTTTGCAAACGTAACTTCTGTGGGTATGTTTTCCTTCTGTTTGTGCTTCTGTGCACAGAAACACTCTTAACTCCCTGAGGCCTGAATTTTGTCCACACCTGTGGTATAGCAGCAAGGACGCTATGGCAACAGTTTTGCACTTGTTGATCTCAAAATTTGGGGAGGTAGCAGCAGATTGGAGGAACCCTCCCCCCCAAATCTTGAAGCAATTAATCAGCTTTCTTACAGACAATATATCTGAATTCCAAATCACCTGTCAGCTACTAAGTACTATAGAAAAGGATGGAGAATTCTAGCCATTCACTGTTGGAATCACTTTCGCAAGTATTTTCTCATAAGCTGGCATGGGATGAAATGTTTTGGGTCCACATGTTCAAGCAACCTCCTCTTATTTTCACTTATTGGAGGAATATCTGTGTTGGAAAACCGTGGCAGTTCAGCCTGTGCTCTTCAGTGAGTTTTGCAATGCGTTTCTTGGCTCAAAACCTGCATACGAATGTGATCTCGGAAATTTTATGCAAAATGAAAATCGGTGTGCGCATGAGAGAGTTTTAATTCACAGGCCATTGTAGAGCCCAGATGCAGCAGATATATTTGAATATCACGGAAACAGATAGGGATTTGTCCTGAAATACAAACATTAGACTTTACATACTCATGCATAAATATTGTCTCTCAAAATATGTACAGTATTTGAATGTCCCTTTGAATAAGACCTCTTTCAGAACAATTGAGGAATACAAAGGCTGATGGAGAATTAGGCTCTGATCCATTCAGTGATGTATGAAAGATATGGATGGGTTACCTACCTACCCACCTACCAAATTCCTGGATCATTTCTAATTGTTCAGCCGTCTCTCTCTATTCCCTCTGTCTGTCTAAGCTTTCACATAAATAAATACCACACACCATTTTCTGGGGCAAGGCTACCCTCATGTGGTGACAATTGATATTACCTTTTAAAAAAAATATTAAATATTTATGTCAATCTGTTTCCCGAGCTGTGCCCTAGTAGTGTGATCAAAAAATAAAGTCACCTGGCAGCCTGCTTAGCATATTTTATAGAGTGAGGTGGAATCAGCTTTTGAAAATAGATAGGGGAATACCACCAAATGATTTCTTTGGGATGATTATCAGTTCTGGACATAGGCAATGCAAGTAAAATAAAAACCGGTGTGGTGGAGTGGGGAAGGGGCTGGACTGGGGGGGGGGGGGCTAGGTTCAAGTCCCCCCATAGCCACAGAAACTCCCTGGGGGGACTTTCACCTGGTCCTTGCCTCTCAGCCCAGCCCACCTCACAAGTTTGTTGTTGTGGTAAAATCTGGAGAAACAAGGGGAATTCAGGCTGCCTCGAATTATTTTTGAAGAAAAGGTGAGCTATACATCTTACACAGTAGATAGAACTGGTTTGTTTGTTTGTTTATCAATCAAATTTTATCACCGCCCATCTCCCTCCCAAGGAGGGACTCTGCACAGTTTACAATAAAATAGAATTAAAAACCAAAACAGTTATAAATACCATAAAAGTAAGAATGTGATGGAATCAAGATGGGCAAGAGTTCTTTATCAGACCATGAGGATAGTAGGTCCATCAGAAGTCACTCTAGGGTGCTAGCCATCCCCAAGTACAACTCTTCCCCCTCCCGTTCCAAGCCTGCCTGCAAAACCAGGTCTTTAACCTTTTGCGAAAGTCCAGGAGTGAGGGGGCCTGTCTCACCTCCGGGGGAAGGATGTTCCAAAGGGCAGGAGCTACTGCAGAGAGGCCCGCTTCCGAGACCCCGCTAGTTACTTGACTCAGTGGGCTTTCAGAGAATCCTAGTCTCTTCTGAAGTGCAAAAAAAGGTGGGTTGGGGGGAAAACTAAATAGGGCAGAGAAAGCCATGAAACAAAGAGATGAGGCAGAACTCTGGAGTCTGTTGGGAACAGAATATCCCAGAAAGAGACGATCTGGCTGGAATCACAGATAATAGTATGATGCCGTAGGAACGGTCCCTCTCAGCTAGATTTGAATCTGAATTACAGCTGCTGCACCCTAGAAGACCCCTTGAGAGTTGAACAATTTTCTTTTACCTTCCACCCTTGACCGCCCCCCCCCCATGTTCTTCCTGTCTCCAGAACGTCCCTGAGACACCTATGTACCATTCACCAGATATTCATGAGTTTTCATCATCGTTTGCTTGCTTCTTAGGTTTCCTACTCCCAAAGCCTCCAGGGCTGGTTGCTCTGGTAACTGATGCATCCAGAATGGGCGCCGAAGCAGGGTCGGATCAGCGTCCTCGCCCGTCCAAAAGCCAACCACCAAGTTCTGCTCTGCAGGTCAGAATTCCATTTTCTCAAAACTTGACACATTTAAGGCACATTCACAGCTTAAATGCAGAGGCGGTAAAAATATCTGTGTTTCTCTGCCTCGTCCAGTCTGTGCCAGCCCTCTGAAGGCACCCGTTGAGTGCGTTTTTCTCAGCCCTTTTGGAGATGCCGGGAGGATCTGAGCAACCTACTGTGGGAAGCAAGTCAGTGTTGGAGATTCAAATCCAATGGCACTGACTTTTCGGCACCTCCTGACCACAAGGGGCAATAGACTGTAGATAATTAAGGTTTAATTGCCTATCCTCATAACACGTATCCTGTAAATCAGTGTTTCTCAACCTTGGCTGCTTTAAGCGGTGTGGACTTCAACTCCCAGAATTCTCCAGCCAGCATGTCTAACTGGGGCATTCTGGGAGTCGAAGACATCTCCTTTCTGCTATAGTTATGCACTCTGCTGGCACCAGCTGGCAGCGTTAAGGGTTGGAATTTTTCTTAACTTTGAAGACTGACCCTTTTATGGCATAAAATCTGTCTGAATCAGTCACACCTCTACAAAGGCATTGCTTTATACTGCTATGAAACTTAGCAAGACACGGATCAAACCACGTTTATAAATCAAGTGTTCTTAAGACAACGGATGTTGGAATAAATATCTCCATTTGGTATTTAGGATTTTCAGGGGGACATTACTGGCTTTTCTTGTGATATCCTGTGGTTAAGAGAAAAAAGATGAATAATCCTCAGGTATGCCAATAAGTCAGGTGTCAGAAGGGCCATGGAGACAGAAGTTTTGCAGATTAATTTAGCACTTCGCTTCTCTTTTTTTCTCCCTGCAGACCTACTGTATACTGGGTAGATAAAATACCCATGGAGCAGCCAAGATTCACAATTCCAGGCAAGTTAGTTACGCTCCAGAGCAGGGGCTCCTGGTCTATGATCTGCATGTGACCCAAAGCACCCTTTTGACAGCTCCTAAAACAGCCCCAGACTGGAGGGGCCAACACTTTCAATCCCTTTTGAAGGACCAAATGGGTGCTGAAGGTTTTGGCCCAGCTCAATCCAGTGACTTCATAGCATCATGATAATATCACTGGCCATTTACCCTGCAATCTTTGGATACAAATCACTCTCTCATTAATTTTTAGGTGGTCACAAGAATATTGCTCACCTTCCTCAGCCCTAGGGTAGATATAGTTTCCTAGAGTTCTGGGAACTGAAGTTCACCACGCCCGCTGAGCTGTGTCATTGGAGGGCACACCCCAATGTGGATTGCTCAATGTCACCTCCAGCGTATCTTCCTTTACAAAGAAGAAAGTGGAGAAGGGTTTGGGTCTCATTTGGTGCACAGACTCAGGGCAGTACAAAGCTGCCCTTCTGCCGTCATGAATACCAGAAACTTAACATAAAATGGAATCCTAGCTACTGTAGCTCCACCATAATTCAAGGGACCTGGGTGAGATCTTGTGAATTTTCTGAATATACCTAGGTGTGACACAGAAGAGGCCTTTGGTCTGATCCAGAAGTGCTTCCTAGGTGTTTGTATCAGGGAGGAGGGACCTCCACTGGCCACCCCCATGTTCCCTACCTCTTAGCCCTTCAGTTTTCCCCTGCCAGCTAGACAGACTAACTTCTGCTTGCCCTCTTGACTTCAACCCTATCAACTGACTTTACAAGCCAAGGGAGATGCACTATAAAACGTCTTCTGTCAAAAGGCACCCAGGACTATCTTAGCAAGGTTGTTAGGTTCTTGAGCTGGCAGTCACTCTCTTGAATCTTCAAGCAGGCCTTTCTCCCAACCTACTTTGTCAAATCCTTTCACCAGAGATAAGAGATGTGCTGGGCCAAAAATGTGTCAAGCATTTGTTTTGGCTCCTAAGAAGTGGCTGCAGATGTGTGGGAATGGCCTACTTTCAGTGTCCAATCCCTCTTCAACACTCTACTGTCTCCCTGGCTTCTCTCATCTTAGTTTCTAAGAAAAGACATCACAAGGGGACTCCTTCTTAGCGGCTTTTTCAGATCAGGAAGCGCAGTCAGCAAACTCACCATCGGCATTGCTGCCAAAAGCTTGTTACTCTAAGGGCAACTACGGTAAGAAAGATTTAATGACATAGGCCAACATGACACTTTTGGATTGAGGAAACAGATAAAGGACACAACAAGGACCCATGAAAGAAAGAATCTACCATAGTTAATGTATCTGCAAATAACTGGAAAGATAAGAAGTGATGATAAAAATGGAAGGACCTTGAGAAAGATGATAGAATTGGAAACAAAACCAAATTCATCTATTAGTCCGTATCTATAAACTGTTACTGAAATACAGAGACAGAACAAATTAAAAATTGCATGATAAAAGGGATGCAAAATTTGAAAGAAGTAATTACAGTGGATCAATGGGAAGAGTTATGGAGAAAATCAATTACATTTACTCCAAGCTATAATTTAAGGGAAAATTGATATAAAATGTTTTATAGATACAGGTAACTCCACTGATTGCCAAGATGGATAAATCATATACTTTAACAATAAATGGTGGGGCTGCCACAACAAAGAAGGAACATTCTATCATATGTGGTGATCATGCAAACAATGTCAAATAGAGGAGAATATATGTAGCTCAGGGAGGAGAATATATGAAGGAGAATAGAGGAGAATATACTGTATGTAGCTCAGGGTTGTGGATACCTATAATACTGGATGTTATTGATCTAGGCAACATCTCGTTGCCTAGTTGGGCAATGAAACATCTGCAAGCAAACAACCAAGCTCAGAGATCACCAAGGACTCCACAAAATGTCAAAAGTACTGGAAAGAAATACATCGAAACATTCAGAAAATTTTGAAAATAAAACTTGAATTGAAATCACAAATACTTTTATTAGGAATTACTCCAGAGAGTATAAATGAAAGGTATCACATCCTGGGAATGCTAGTCTAATCTGCATTGCTTCTCTCTTCCCCTCCTGCCTCTCTTTTGCAGTTTTAACTCCCAGGCAGGAAGAGTTGTCTCAGTTCAAGAGGGTCAGTCCAAGCTACAGATATGACAGGTGGGGGAGAAGTGAGCTAATCTGAAGCCTCTTGCCAAGCACTGGCTTGGTGGGAAAAAAGAAAATTAACTCAGTCATGTGCAGTTTGGGGAAAAAAAGAAGCTGGTTAATACTGGATTTTATTCAAACACTTTTAACGGTTGGGTTCATGTATTGTGCTAAATCATGGTTTAGTTAGCCAGATCTCCCTGAACTAAATGCAGTTGACTGGATTCATAGAGCCAGTCTGGTGTAGAAGTTAAAGTGCTGGGCTAGAAACCAGGAGAAAATGAGTTCTAGTCCTCCCTTAGGCATGAGAGCAGGCTGGGTGACTCTGGGCTGGTCATACTCCCTCAGCCCAACCAATTTTACAAAGGGTTGTTGTTGTGGGGAAAATAGGAGGCAGGAGCATTATGTATACCACCTTTTGTTGCACAAAATAAAGGTTGTTTATAAAACTAATAATATGTAAATAAAAATAATAGAATCATAGAGTGCACAAGTTGGGAAGGGCCGTACAGGACATCCAGCCTGCTCCTGAAGGAATCCTTTAAAGCACACCCAACAAGTGGCCCAACCAACCTCCCATTTGAAAATGTCCATCAAGGGGAAGCTCAGCCCTGTTCAAGGGCTCCTTCCAGTTTCTGACTATTTTTCAGCTCTTAAAGGTTCGGCACAGGGGTTACGGTGGGAGAGGAGGTTATAATAGCCACAGGGATACAATGCCTGAAGATGTGCCATATTTGCAGGGACTCTTTAGGAACGGTTCTGTTGCAGACATTGGAAGGGACAATTAATCTTAAGAGAAGTAATATGGGCAACTCAGGGGGAGAAGAATAAAATTGACTAGGGCAGCTCCAAACAAATATGGGTCTATTTGGGGTCAGACAAACTCTGCTGTGTCAATTAACACCATTTTAGAGTTTGCACAACACGTTCAATCCACTGTCACCTTACAGCCTAGTCAAACATGTGATGGCAGCAGGGCCAGTTGGTCGCTAGTGATTGGAAACGGTGCTTGAACTGCAGATATATGTGTCTAGGTTCTACTTTTCAAAAAAGAGTTTATGCCAAACACCCATTTAGCCTGATGATCGCCCCGTGTTTTACCACAAATGGGGCCACTGCGTAGTGGTTAAGGAGTTGGGCTCCCTGGATGACTCTGGGCCAGTTTCTCTCGTCCAGCCCAAATCAGCTCCCTAGGTTATGTTCTGGGATAAACTTGGAAGTGCTGTGTATTGTACCTTGAGTTCTGATAGGAAAAGTAGAAGATAAATGTAAGAACTAAAAAAATAAACATCAGCTAATCTTCACCACTGCTGCCAGTAATTCTTCCCTCTCTAACCTGAATTTGGAGGGGGGAATAAGTATTGGTTGTGGTCATGAGAACTGCAGAAAGGCATGCCAGGCCTTCTTAGACATCAAGGGCAAAGGCATGCTTTCTCAGGAGTAATATATCCAATCTGTAAAATTCTAGATGACAAGTTGGCAGCAAAAACTCTTTTCCTGTCATCTAGCAGTTGCACAGAGATTTGCAGCCCAGTTCTGGTACTCCTACACTTCCTCTATGATCTGTGGATCAGCTGGACAATCTACAGGCTATAAAAAAATCCCTGTGGGGCCTGTGGATTGTCCCTGTCACTCCCAATGTGATATTCAGACTTGGCCACATGGTTATCACAGCCCTCTAATTTGTTTCTAAGTACCACCAAACTATAAACTTTAATAAAAAAAAATTAAAAGCAGGCTAAAAAAAAATCAGGCACAGGAACATATGTGACATCACCACATTCCCCTGTGGCCTTCTGAGACTGAAAATCAGGGTGGTGGGAGTGGAACCCTGCCCTTCCTAAACCATGGTTTGTTTCATCATAACTTCTTAATAATAATAATTGGCTGTTCTAACAACATATAGGCCTGCTTGTTTTTAATAAGGCACTGAAGACACGGCGGTTCCCCAAGACAGTTGGGTTAGGAGTTTAAGTGAACTCTGCAGCTGATGTTGTTTTTACTGTAAGTTGGAATTTGCTGCTTGTGACCTCGAACATTTATTATCTGGATTGTTTACTGGTGGTTTTAACTTTGTACACCACCCAGAGTTACTGCTGTGACATGAGCAGCCATATATATTGCTTAAATGTGTGTAGGGGTGTGCGCGTGCACACCTTTGAATCATTCCTGACTCCTGGTGACTGCCAGGAGAAATCCATGTGGTTTTCTTGGCAACATTTTTAGATTTGGTTTGTTACTGCCTTCTTTCTAGGACTGCGAGAGAGGGACTGGCCCAAAGTCACCCAGCTGTCAGGAGAAGAACTCAGTCTCCCAGTTTCTATTGTGGGGCCTTAAACCACTACACCAGGCTGACACTGAAAATTAAATTAAATTAAATTAAGTTAAATTTAATTAAATTTGATTTAAAAAAATAAAAAGAAGGCTTTCAACTGACAATGGTTGGATTCATAGTACATGCTAAGTCAGATAAATCATTCTGTGATTAGCATAATGAACTTGGTGTGTTCTCTTTTTACAGTCTCAATCGTTTTTTCCTTTCCTTTTTTTCTGCCAAACTCAGATCTCCTTCCGAGCAGTCAGTGACACGTGCCGCTCTGAAGGTGGTGGCATCGCCCAGGGTAAAGGAACTTGCACGGCCCCGGCCTTTCACGGATATCTCGGAGTTAAATAATCTCACTTGCCTTATGGTACGGACAACTTTTGCCAGCTTGCTTCCACTCCTGTTCACATAAGGCATGTTTGCCGTAATGGGATCGGAAGACCGTGTGACCTTTTCTAAGCCATAGCCTGACACCTCCAATGCTCAATAGCAGAGAAGGGCAGAGAAGTTCTACTGTATTTTTTTCTATCCATCCTCAGCAAGAAAGGGGATTTGCTTTTTCCCTCCAAGGAGAAGAGGATCCCATGGGTTGGGGATGCATCTAACTAGCAAGGAGGCGGCCAAGGACCCTGTGTAAATATCCTGTCTTTCATTGTTCAATCATCTCGCCAGTATTCTGCAGCTTTCCTAGCTCCACAAGCTTCTTCACAATCCCTTAAGAGGGAACTCCTCCCTTGCGACTTTTTTCACAACGATGCTACAGTTGTCAGTCCAAGGGGAGCCCTGCCCTTGAGAAATGATTAAAGAATCTCCTTTTCACCCTGGAGAAATTTGGAGGAATCATCCATCTAATACCTCTGCCCACAAATTGGATGGAGAATTTGGAAAGACTGGTGCTTAGCTCTAGCCAGTATTTATTTAGTTAAGCCATTAATATGGATGCCTGTCTTGCAAACGCGACACTGTGCAACTAAAGGAAGTTTAAAACCAACATCAACAAGCCAAAATAATTGAAAGCAATTATAACAGCAATCAATACAATGGGCCTGAGGTCCAAAAAAATCCCTCCCGTCCTGTAAATCAGATAGCACACAAACAACAGACCAACTAGTCAGGCTATCCAGACACCCGAGCCCCACAGCTTAAGGGAAAAGCCAGGTCCTCACAGGCATATGGAAGGCTAATAGGATTGGGGCCATCAGATTTAGCGGGTACGCTATTCCATACAGTGGAGGCACATTTCCCAGGTCCTGCTAGATGGCACTGCTTCGTAAGTGGGACCTGGAGCATGCCCACCTTGCTGGATCAGGTGAAGTAATGATCCAAGGCAAGTGATCCCACAAATAACCTGGCCCTGTGCCATGTACAGCTTTATAGCTGATAACCAGTGCCTTGAATTGCACTCAGAAACCCACTGGAAGCCGGTGCACTTTTGCAGCTGTGATGTTACGTGATCGCTTCGTGCCATGCTCAAAACTGCTCATGCTCCAGCATTCCAGGCCAGGTGCGACTTCCAAATGCTCCTCAAGGCCTGCCCAGTGTAGAATGTGTTGCGGAAGTCCAAATGGATGACTTCGCTCAGCCTTTATATAGATGTTGAATAAGAGCAGAGAACAGAGCCTTGAAGGCACCCTGCAAAGCAGGGATCTAAAGCTAGGCCTTCCATTCCTCAACACGGACTGAAACAGGCTGCAAAGGAAGAGGGGAACCTCCACAGCCCCCTGCCTCCCACCGCTATTCCCCTGAGCTGGTTCAGAAGGGTATCATGACCAATGGTGTCAAAGTCCACTGAAGGATCAAGGAGGGCCAGGATGGATGCACTACCCCAATCCAGGTGGGTAAACTGGAGCTGGGCATTCTCCACCATTGCCATGTTCGAACTGGGTCTCCCTTTGTCTTGACCAAAAAGACTATTTCTAGAAATACTACTGCAAAGTCAGTGTAATTATGAAAGGATGCCACGATCATGGGAACCATGCCGGTGTTTCCTCATTTATTAGGCTGTGAGGGGACAGCAGCAGCCTGGTCTCCTGTATGGAACTCTACATTGCTAGGCACGGGGACATGGACTTCAAATGCAGCTGTGTCTTTGGTGCACCTTTCCTGGTACGACAAAGAGCTCACGATGTCACTTCATTGCATATTTTCCTCCCCTTCTTGCTGGCTGATCTCTCTGTGCTCAGGATTTGATTCATGCCATTTGCTAAACTAGCATTTGTTTAACGGTCATTTACTGATTAACCCTCAGTTGGCTTTGACTGCATATTTTAACCACAGTTTATGGACCACAGTAGCTAGGTTTGTACAACGTGCTAAGCCGCAGTCAGACATGACTTGGTAAATTAATTCAGCCGATCTGATGACGCTACAACATGGGATGTGCAGTGTGTGTTTGTGTGTTCTGAAGGACACCTCAGGACGTTTGCTTCTCTTCTGGTGCGGTCTCTGAGACTCCAGAAAGACTGGAGGGAAGTTCTTTCCAGAACCTAAAACTCCACTATCAGTCAGTACAGCCAGCATGGAACTAGATGGAGCAACGTATGATTTAGTAGCCAGGTTCACACATGTTAAACCCGGAATACAACTGCCATGTTCAGAGAACATGCTATGCCTAACCTAAACAAATAAATCATGACTTAATGCAAGAGCCTGGATCACGTGACATGCTAAGACCACACAGTAGTTGTGCTCTTGTCACAACACACTGAACCACAAATGATCCAATTCTACTTTAGACTCATCTAGCTTATTGTACGAATACAGCCACAGTGGACGCTTTGCTGCGGGATGCCACACAACCGTAATTTTAGGATGACAGATTGTGTCAACTGATGGCGCACAACATTCTGAATTCAAAATGCTTTGAACTCAAACATCCCTTCCGAGGTTATAACGCCCTGTTCTAGGTTCAAACACAGCTGGGCTTCGGAACGCTTTGCCAGAAGGGTTCTGACGCAGCTTGGACCACTGTGGGAAAGTTCTGAAGGCAAAATGGCTGTTTCAAGCAGAAAACACCTATTTCAAGCCAAACACCTTCTGTAACGGTTGGAACAGCAGAGGCTGGAACAACACACTTGGAATTCAGAACTGCTTTGCCTTTGAACAGTTTTGCAAACCCCTAATATTAACCGTATTGAAACAAAATCTAATGTATTGTTCATTGTGATCTTATCTCCTCTTTTGGAGTGGCCCATCTATTATACCATCCTTGATTGGCTGAGGTCAGTTAAAGGCCCACTGGCTGCTTTTGCCTACTATGTTAGTTTTAACCTTGGTTAGGGTTTTCTGGTGGCTTACCATTTCGGGCGAACTCAGCCATTTGTTAATGCAGCTTAATATATTGTGTGAACCCCAAAATTAGTACCTTCAGTAACAAAGTCAAGTGTGCTCTATGTATGTGGCCCTCTGTCTCCCCACACCTTACATATTTTTTGTAGCATGCAACCCTTTTGTTCTGTTCCCTCCATCCTTTCCTTCTTGCTCACTTATACCCTAAGAGAATATATTCCCTACAGAACTAAACTGCATGCAGTATTCACAAACCTGAAAATAAGTTAGACAGATCTTAAATTGTAGTTACTTTTAAGACAGAACTTGAATTGTAGTTATCTTCCCAGTAGTTTCACAATAATTCCTGGTATATTCTTAAATACAGCAGTCAGCCAGACCCCTAGGGAGGAGCAAACCCATCTTACTAAGCCACTGCAAGAAAAGAGTCGTCCAAATGAGAACACAAAAGGAACACAAGCTTTGCCCAGGCATACAAAAAGTAAACACCTTGAACATGCTCTGAAAGCCGTCAAAGCCAACAACGAAAATGTCTTTGAATGCTTCAGAAACAGGAAACCGACTTGGAAAATGGCTAAACGAAAGGATGTAAAAGCATCAAAAGGCTTAAGGGGAGTTTGCAGAAAAATGAGCAAGGGGAGAGTCACAACCATGACTTAAAAACATGGAAATAGGCAAAACTTTTCTCCCTCAAAAGAGTAGAACGTAATGGGTCATCCAGCAGTGCTGAACAGTAGGAGATTCAGGCTCAGAAAAGAAAGTTGTTTTCCCATAGTAAAACTTCGCAGTTGCTGCTGCAAGATAGAATCATGGCCACCAACCAACCTGGCTTGAAAGTGGGATGGGACAAGCTCACGGACAGTGGGAACGCCATGTCGGCTTGTCTCCAGGAACAGAGGCAGCAGGTCGGGACTAGGTCATTTATGCTTGCTCAAACTTGGCATGAAGTGTCGGGACAAAGGGAACCCAGCCTTTGCCTGGGCACCTTGTGCGAATCTTTGTTGCTTGTCTGGCATCCCTTGTTATGGGAATGAACATTTTTTTTCCTAATGCGGGGTGAGGGTTAAGCGTGTGGTGTCAATACAGCTCATGGGTCTTTGATTTCATCCAGCAGGCTTCTGGTTAAGCTGTGATGAAATCTGACTGGCTGCATCTTCACACCAATTTGCACCTGCTCCCAGTTTGAAAGTAGTGATGGGGACACTTAAGTTCCTTCATGGAAAAGAACAGCTTTGTTTCTTCTCTTTAGGTGAGTAAAGCAGCCTTAACTGCAGTTCCCACACCACGGATAATTGCTCTAGCCAAACCAAGGTGCAGTCCCTCAACTTCAGAGAGTAAGTAATCTGCTACCCTGCTCTTTACACCAGTCTAGTTGCAGCTCCTCTGGGGGATCTTAGATACAAAGGGGGGGGGGCTGTGCCACCCTGCTTACTAAATAATAAATCTCTGTCCAATTTTTAGAAGATTAGTAACAGGAGAATAGAGCTGTACAAACATAGGTGCCTCTGTGCATTGGCCGAATGACTCCCTGTAGCTCCTGAGATTCCCTTCCCGCAACTAAACGGTGCAGGAACGGTTCCCCATTTCCCCACAAGCAAAGCTGATGAAGATGATCAAACCGCAGACGCCAACTCCCTCTCCTCTACACACGTTTTTCTTGATTAAGTTTAAGGAAAAGAAGAGAAAAAAATGTAAACTTCTGATACATATTTCAATACCTACTGAACACGTGTTGCGTACGACTGAAAGATAATACCTCCGACAGACACAGCACGGAAGGAAGAAATTGTTTAAAAATATATAATCGGAGACTAAGCAACTCAAGGAAATATGGCCAAAATGCTGGAAAAACTTCCTTGCCTCTTTCAGAAAGGATCAAAAGAGTAACGATCCATTGTTCTAGGCAGGGGAACAATTCCAGTATTTCTCTTGGGTGTTATGCCTGATCTACAGATTTTCCTTGTTTGTTAATAAAATCTGTATAACTAGGGATAAGGCCTAGGGAAACAGAGACATCGCTGACAAACAGTATGAAGTCATATTGACAATCCTATGCATTTCAGATGAAAACGTAGCAATGGTAGAACAAGCCTTAATCATATGTGTTCCATTTCCTGAGTCGCATGTATAACGATGGGATTTCATCGGACTTTATTAAACATACTTTGAGATACCCCATAAATGCTAAATAGGGTTTTGTTAGTATTTTTATTTTAAGATCAAACAAAGGATGTTTCATTATTTTCAAATAAACCTTTGAAAGTACTTCAATGTAACTGGTAAAATCACTTTTATCTACAGTTGCAACAGCATCAAGACCAAAAGTTTAGATAATTATTGTTCAAATGAATGTACTCCCACGAAGCACTTTGGAAGCTAATTAAACTCAGCTTTTAAGTATTAAAAAGTTAAGATAAATTGAATCATGGGGACCATATTATGTGAAGTCCAAATGCTACTCCAAAGTTTTCTAAACTGTTTTTAAACCAGTATTTCCCCATAAGCTTCTTGAGAGTAAAAGAATCAAAATTATGGTCATGATTCAGTATCTTCCATCTATATTGGCATTAACAACTGCTAATGAAATAGATCTTCAAAGAAATAGAAATCTTTACTACTTAGCTTTTAGTGGAGTCAAATAATTACCTCAGATTTAGCCCCAAAGAGCAACTGAATTTTAAAACTTTTTATTCCAACCAGTAATCAAAGCGAAGTACATTCCAATAAAAGCATGGAAAATTAATCCCATATTTCCCAATAGTTAATTGGAATTCGAGTATTGAGAAACTAATTTAGAAGTCCATGCCAATGGAAATTACTGAATAGTGTATTAATTTATGATGTAATAAAAATAGGGGGAACTATTTATATAAATCAATTTTAATCATATTCAGTTCATTTTAGATAATCTAAAGCAGGGTAGGCTATATGGCACCCATGAGCACCAAGGTGTCTATAACACCTCATGGAACCTCAAAATTAAATTAATTTTGTTGTTGTTATTTAAAATGACTGAAATCTCAGAAGAATGTCAACTTGAGGCAAGCATATTGAAGCCTCTTGCAATTTTAAACATGAATATGTAAGGTCTTAGGGAACTGATCACTGAAATCCCATGAGATTGCAACTGTTTTTAATTTTTGGTACTTATTGCCTGAAAGGATTGCTGACCACTGCTCTAAGAAATTCTAAACCACTGTCTCAAATCTGTGCCAATTCCAAGCCACTTTCTAGAATTTAAATTAACTGACTAAAAAACTTAACTGGAGGCAATTTTGTCAAGATAAACAAAAAAATCTAGATGCCATCTGAAACCTCAAGCCCTTAACATACCAATATTTCTACAAGAATCCAGTGGTATCAAATCCTATTTACAATAGTTTAGAGAATAACTAAATATGGTGCTTAGATTTTAAATTAAGGAAACAAGGCTGGAAATAGTCTTACAATGTGTCAGCTGCATATAAAACAGTCTTACATTCAGCTGCACTTATAGTTAATACTGTAAAACCTTGATTTAGTAGACCATTTTGGGGGAAAGGTGTCCATTAAATCCAAATACCTATTAAATCCAAATTGAATTGCTCCAAATGACATTAAAACATTTATTACATTAATTACACAAAAGAAATTGATGCAAATTACAAATTACGTAAATTATGTTGACTGTGTTAACTTATGCAGACAGACTTTGAAAACAGTGGATTTGTCTGTTCTGACCAACTAGCATCTGGACTGCTACATTTTGCATTTCTGAGTAGAATTCAAATGCAGCCTGGTGTCAAGCCTGCTGCAGTTGTTTAATCCATTGATGAGGAGAGCTAGAGTCATGTCACCAAGGCCTTTTGCTCCAGGTAGAAACACAACTGTTACAATGGCTGAATTTGAGCAAAGGCTCCCCTGGCCATGGCCTCTATCTCTGAAACCAGCAGGAGCTATCAACCTGCTCTATCAGGGAAGCAAAATCTCCAGAGCTGACTGGAACAGCCAGAGAGACAGATGATTTCTGGACAAACAGAAACAATGTCTTGGCAGGATTCAGTTTCAGCCTGTTTTGTCCTATCCAGGCCCTCACAGCCTCTGGGTACTGAATCAAGAATTCTACAGCATCTTTGGCCCACCCAGGCTAAAGATATACATCTGAGCATCATCAGCATATTGTTGATAACTCATCCTAAACTGACAGATAACATCTCCCTGCAGTTTCATGCAGGTGTTATAAAACAGGTCAGTGGACCAAACTCTGTGCCCCACCACTGGGAATATCAATCAGGCCAATCCCTCTTCCTCCCCAGAACTAACTGGCATTACATGCTTAGGAAGAAGTGGAACCACTGCTACTTTCCACCCTTAACACTTTCAAGCAGTCTAGAAGGGCACTATTGTTGATACAGAATGCCACCAATTCAAGAAGAACCAGAAGGATGCATGAATAGCATTCAGGTCCTAAATAAGTAATCCACCAGAGCAACTGATGAATTTCCATCCCACGCCTAGGCCTGAACCCTGCCAGAAAGTGGTCTAAAACTCTGTTTCCTCTAGAGCACTCTGTATCTGAAGGCCCACCAGCTTCTCAAAAACCTTCGCTAAAAGGACAAGTTGGAAAGAGGATGTAGTTGTCCAATATAGCCAGAAGACCTCTTCAGGAAAAACCACATCTTCTTCTCCATCAAAACATCTGGCATAATACCCTGCCTCAAGGAGAACTATTTCCAGATCCAGCTACTCAGTACCCCATACCCTTTACCTGAAAGAACCAGGAGGAAGAAAGTAGTTTGCTTGTTTTGTTGGCTCACGAGGACAGAAGACCATTGTTGCCAAATCCTCTTCCTTGGCAGTTTAGTCCTATCTGTTTGGCGCCACTGCAGTGGAGGAAACGCCCAATAGATTTTTACTGACTGGTTGAGTGCCAGGTCATAGCAGTTGCCATTACCATAAGGGTAGCCAGTTGAGGAACAGGCTGGACAGCTCGAGATGAAATCTCTGAAGGTGTTGAAAGTAGGGTGAGTACTTCTGCTGGAGCCCTGCTTTCTGAGAATTTTGGGAGTGGAATTGGCTACACCAAACTGCTGGACCCCAGGATTATTGGTCATTTAGGATGTTGGGAGATTAGGATCACATAACTAGGGGGGTTGGCAGGTGTATCCTGGTTGTAGTAGGCTAAGGGAAATGTGGCAGGAAACACCAGGATGGCCATTACAGGAGAGCAGTGATTAAAAACCTGATGTTAATCTACATATCCAGTTGGTTGCTTTAAGATGTTTACAGTAAACACCAAGTCCACATGAAATGAAACCTCAATCATCCATAATTTAGTAGTGGGTTGTAGACTGGCTTGCAGGTAGAGCTGATACCTTGCCAGAGATTTGCCCTCCTTGGTTCTGGGTCTCTCAGGAAAGACCAGGGAGAGGCGATGATGTTAGTCTCTAGAAACACTTCACCTGTGACCGTGGACTCTGCTCCTCAAGGGACAGGGCATGAATGCCCACGTGTTACACTGAGCGGTAGAGACAAGCTCTACAAGCTGGGGATCCCATCGGCGTACCTGGCAGGATCCCTTTCTGGGTTGCTCAGCTGAGCCTCTGCCTGGTTTTGTAGTCCTCTCCCCTTCGATTGCTGGGTGACTCCAATCTCCATGACCTGGGAGCTGAGTCAGGAAGAACTCAGGAATTTATGGACTCCATAATGGCCATGGCTTCGGCCCAGGTAATCTCAAGCCCACACATGTAGGTGGCCAGATGCTCAACCTTGCTGAATATGGATATTTCCCTTAGGCTTCTAGAAGCACCCTAGAGAAAGCAGATTATCTGAGCCTTAGTGCTAAGACAGGGCCAGCACCGATTGCTCTTGTTGATGATCTTCGTTGGGACCTGGATGGAAGTAACGCAGCTAACATTTACACGAAGCTGCTAGGAAAAGCCAACCTCTGAGTACGGCTTAGAGTACGGCATCACCTATATTCTGGCGACACCCAGTTGTACATCGCTGCCCTAAACAATGCAAGAGATGCCGTCAGCGTCTTGATTCAGTTTTGAGAGGCTGTCCGGGTCCGGTTAGGATGAAATACACTGAAGCAGAACTCCAGCAAGACAGAGCTGCTCTTTGTACAGCAAGGTCCTCCGATAGCTCTGGTGTTGCCTTGTGACTGGGTGGTGCAATCCCCAAAGGAGCAGGCCTGCAACTTGAGCCTCATGGCTGCTGCTATATAGACGGGTGGAGGCTGTGTCCAGCAGGGCCTTTGCCCAGCTCTGGCTGGTCCACTAGCTGCAGCCCTACTGGAGCAGGAGACCCTGGTGAGTGATTCATGCGTTCATCCCCAAGCGCTTGGACTACCAGACTTCACTCTGCCCGGGGCTGCCCTTGAACACCGCCCAGAAGCTTCAGTTATTTCAGAATGTAGTGGATTATTTTGGGGATGGTGTCATTGCCACAAGCTTGTTGCACCGGTGCTTCAGGCCCTGAACTAACTGTTGTTTTCTGGGTGCAGTTCAAAGTGCTTGGCTTCACAAAGCCCTACGCAGCTTGGCTATTCATCTCAAATTGACACATCTGGTCCGTGCATACCAGGAAAACTGCTTGGGACCCACTATTGTGAAGTGAGGATGGTTTGCAAGGGTTCTTCAGCAATCACCATCATGCTGCGGAACAGTCTTCCTGCAGACCTCTCCCATGCTGTAAACGTTCTGAAATCCGCTGAACAGAGAGAGCTTATGGTGACTGAGATGAGGCCTACGGGGTTTTTTTCATTGTAATTTTTATTGCTACTTGAGGTAACAATTTTGCATTCTTTGTCATTGTCTTATTGCAATTATATCATATACATTGCAATCTGTCAATTGGCTGTAAAGCACTAACTGAACAAATAAATACCTTGATCAAAGCCAAGACTAGGATAAAACAAATGTATCATATGAAATGTTTCCTCTAACACTCTTATTGCAAACTTTTTAAAGAACAATAACTTCCAACTAGGGTTTGAGAGTCTTCAGTTCTAATCATTATATCCACAACCTATATGACTGTATATATCCCTTGGGGATATATACATGTTACACATACGCATGCACGTGCACACAAACAATATAGGGGATATATACATGGGATATATATATGACTGTATATATCCCTTGGGGGAGACAACGACCGACAGGAAGCTCTGGCGTGGGCTGGTCCACGAAGTCACGAAGAGTCGGAAGTGACTGGATGAATGTACAACAAAATATGGCTGTAAGCAGAGGATACCCTCGTTCTTGGCTCTAATATCTAAACTATGATATTGTTCTACCTTCCAGAGGTGGTCCGGTGATTAAAACCAAAGGGTCCAGCCTCAGTGGACATAGGGACCTTCCCCATTTGTAGATGTAGTGACCTGAAACAGAGGTGAGGCAGGCAGGATAGGGACAGCAACTTTCACACTGGTACGTTTTTTGCTGACTTCAAGGATGAACGCTTGAACTCAGCAGTGGCAAGGGCCCATGGAAGAGAGTTGCAGCAGACAGTTGAGGTGGGCCAGGGACCAGAATGAACGTATCCTGGAAAATGAGTGGCTGACTGCGTCCTTAAGAAAATCACTGGTACTAGGACCTTTTGCTGCAGATTCAGTATGAGACTTATTTTAATGATTTGCTCTTTCTCATTCTGCTTCCTTGGTAATACCCATTAGTGTATTATTGCAATTTGTGGAATTTTGATCGCAGCCTTGATATAATTCATCTCATATTTTAATGTTGAGATCCAACAGCTCAGAAGCATCCCATAGATTAAATACTTGTTGTTTAAGCAAAATGACTTTAAATATTAAGGTGTACCTACTTTTGGTACCCAACTCACACGTAAGAGCAGACATGCAAAAAAAAAAAAGACTTCTTGACTTGTGATCTATATAATGAAGTTCAAGAAAATTGCTACAGGTTGCTCTTTCTTTGCTAAACTGCTGGAGAGTAATGTAAACTGTTGGATCCAATTCCTTCCAGCATCTGAGGTACCTCACAGGATAAAAGTTACATTTATAAAGTCAGTTCCTTGAGACTACTGAACATATTTGAAACCTTGCTAATTGAGGAATTTTGCATTTTAGCTTACCTTTGTATCTTTTAGAAACATTTATTTCTGATCAATTTAGCTTTTAACACTGGCTTCTCCTGGGTTTGCTCCTGCAGAGCCACACAAAAAACACGGTACTGTTCCTAGAGCAGAAAAGTTTGAAGAACTCTCCAGACCCAGGACCTATATCTTTGAAGATCACAACCCATACAAAATTTCCAAGGCAGCTCTCAATTACCATCCTTCTCCTCGCATTCTTGAAATTAGCCGTCCAGTAAAAGTACAAGGAAGAATTATTTGAATTATGTAGATGCTGGTCTTCCTTGCTTCAGTAATTTGGGAAACTGATTAAAGGCTTCTGCATCTCTCAGAACTGTAAATTGTATATGATATATATCATCAGTATGAATATTTGTTTCTTAATGCTGTGGATCTCTGAGAAGTCCCCTAGCTACTTCTGCCTGATGACCTCTAACTCAAAACAGATTCTTCCCAGTGCTCATTATATGAATAGCTTGGTTTCCAGCACAATTCCATCTGCCAGAAACATCACTGATTCTTTGGGACCAAGTTATATCAAATGGAGATCCTTGCTTAGGCCAATCAGATTCTGGCTGTGATGGATATTTCAGCAGTTTATCTCTAAATATAGAATATACACAAATGGTCATTTTTTCCTACTCAGTGAGAACATAACAGATCCTCCAACAAATTATATATCAGCAATTTAGTTTTACAACTGGAGTAAGAGAGAAAGCAAGCAAGAAAAAACCCAGGTTGGGCCTAGACTCTATTGTAAAAGCAGCCATTGGATGCTAGAATCTAAATCTCTCATATTGCACTGACACAACCGGAACGTACACCTGCAGAGTTTAAAACTGCATTCCTTCTTGTCCTACAGTTGAACAAAGCAAAAACATTTATGTTGTGTTACATCAGATACGTTTTTAAACATATGAACTCTCCATTAGCACAACTTTCATTTTCTTTTACTAAACATATTTGGTGCTTTTAGAAATACTGCTGCCATGTCTTTTTTATCTGTCTCCTCTAAGAGCTGATTAATACATGCATCATACAAACTTAACCATTCCGATTATGTATAAACTGACTCTATTGCAAAATGCCATGTTTACACTGATATATGTTGGTTTACATTTATGTTTAGAATCAAATCTGAAACTTTCTAACTTGGGTCAGGTACTCATAATATAGAACATTTTATTTATTTATTTATTATTCAAATTTTGTTACCGCTCATCTCCCCCGAAAGAATTAAGAGGTCTTTGAAGTGGATGGAACCACTTCAAACAATGAGCAATTAAGTATCTCTGAGCAAATTACAAGTGCCATTCCCTTATGCCTGAATAACATTAGGTCCTGTCATTCTTAGTTTAGCCAAGTGTGCATGTTTTGAGGGCTGCACTAGACTTCATGCAACTTGTCTAGAACTGTTCTCCCAAAAGTAGATTGGGCAACAGTCAATTTGGAAGAAGCGTGGAGAGGGGTTTAAAGGATAAAATGAGTGATTTTAGTCTCTATAAGCCTTAAGAAACCAATTTTGCTCTTTAACTTCCCCAAATTCCCAAAAATACAAAAAGAAAGGAGCCACAATGCTTGGTTCCATCCACTTGAGGGTGTCTAGGCGTTGCAAAAGGGATCCTGGGGGCCACACGTGGACAGGTTTGGAGGACAGGACATGTATCAGAAAGGATGCTTCCAACCCAAGATAAGCAGAAGGTACAGTAGATCCCTTTTCTGATACGTTCTGGGTGATTTGCAATGTGTTGCTTGCTTGCTTGCTTACTTACTTACTCATTCATTTATTCATTCATTCAATTTGTAGGACTGCCCATCTCAACATGTGAATCTTGTTAATTATTAATTTCAAATAATGTAATAACAATTATCAAAAAAGTCTTTTTCTTGCTGGACCTGGCTGCTGAAATCAAGAAAACGGGAATATATTTTGTGTGTGAAAAGAGCTGTGTGTGAACTCCAAGTCTGGTATTTAAACCAAATTCCTGGGCTGAACCGTTCTAACTTCTGAATCACTATTTTGTACCTAACTCTGGTTGAAGGACCTCGGGATTCTCTCTATAAATAAATTAGGTTCTATAAGCCTAAAGTCTCCCCACCCCTGCTCTAACGTAAATTATGGTATGATTCATTTTTAAAATATTTTTATTCATATTTTACAGCTCATTCTGAATTGTGTGTGGGCAATGAAACATTTCCCTTCAGATCCTTCTATCACCAATATTTCTCTCCAATTTTTTAATTTTAGATCCTTAACTCTTGCTTCATCACTTTGTCATTTTCAACACAATACAGTAGCTGATTTCACATACTGCACTGTTACAGTTTGCTTACCTATGCATTATTGAATAAAATATAATAGGTGGATTCGCACCACATATTAAACCAAATCAAACCAAGGAATGAACTAAACCAATGTCTCTGGGCACAGACTGAAGACAATAAATTTTATCTCAGCAAAACTAAGCGGTCTGGCTCTATCAGATTCTGGATGAAAAGATTACCTGGAAACACCATGTCATGATAACTATCCTTTACATTAGCTATGTCCTTATCTCTCTTTCCTGTTAATTTTTACAGTTCTTACTTTTAACTGTTTATTCCCCAATATTCATTTCTTGTTCCTCTATTTTTTCACTATTCTTTTAACCCCTAGCCTACTGACTACTTTCATGTGTCATACTAATTTTCTCATTCACCTTTCATGTTTTTTTTTGCCAGTGTTCTTTACTTTCCTGCTTGTTAAACTTCTGCCTCTTCTCACAGTACCTTTACCCTCAGATTCCTACTTTTCAATCCATATACTTAACTCATTGTGATAGCATCATACCCAACACTTGAGTCCCCTAAATTTCTCTCATCTTGCCTTTTAGCATTATTTCTCTTAAGTGGCCTACATTTTGCCTATTTTTTCCTTGTAATTTAATCCTCCTAGCCACTGTTTTCCCCATTGGGTATTCACAATAATTCACACCTTACTGTATTGAAACTAGGTTATTGCAATGTGCTTTGTATGGGGCTGCCTTTGAAAACTACTTTGAAACTGCAATTGGTACAAAATGCAGACCCTTCCTCCTCTTGAGAGCTGTTACAATCATGTAAATCAGTTTTGCAGGTGCTGTATCGCTTCCAGTACGCTTCTAGGTAAAATTCAAAGTGCTGGTTTTAATGTAGAGCTCCCAGGTATCTCCTTCAAGTAGAAATAGTCTGTCCTATAAATTCATCATGGGAAAACGATGCTTAAGGTTCCCCCATTTGAGAGATTAGGGGGCGGGAGGCATTTTCACTTTTGAAGACCCTTCCATTTGGAGCAGTCTCCTACTAGAGTTTCAGTTGCCACCTACCCTGGTGAGAGAATTTCATGTGTAACTGTTGCTACTGGGATTGGGCACCAGTGGGTCTTGTTGTTAAACTTACTCTTTAACTGTTTTATCAATTAGTTGGTGGTATTTTAGTTTATGTGTAAACTGCTGGGAGCTATATTTGGAATATGGCGGTATTCTAAGAAATATCTGCAAATAAATAAATAAAAGGTGATATCCAGGAAAATAGGCCACTTTTTAGCTTAAGCCAGAGTTTTTCAAACTTGGGAACTTTAAGATGTGTGGGCTTCAACTGCACTTATCTTAAAAGTTGAAACCCACACATCTTAAAGTTCCCAAGTTTGAAAAACTCTGGCTTAAGGTGATGGACTTAGGGCGCTGCGGGTTAAACCACTGAGCTGCTGAGCTTGCCAATCGGAAGGTCGGCGGTTCGAATCCGCGTGACGGGGTGAGCTCCCGTTGCTAGTCCCAGCTCCTGCCAACCTAGCAGTTCGAAAACATGCCAATGTGAGTCAATTAATAGGCACCGCTTCGGCAGGCAGGTAACGGCGTTCCGTGTAGTCATGCTGGCCACATGACCCCGGAAGTGTCTACGGACAAACGCCGGCTCTTCGGCTTTGAAACGGAGATGAGCACCGCCCCCTAGAGTCGGACACGGCTGGACTTAATGTCAAGGGAAACCAAGGTGATGGAGCAGTTCACACAAAATGCGGAGGCTACGATGGGGACCCCACAACACGCTGACTCAGGAAGTGCTTAACTGTATTTTAGCCTAGTCTAGTGTATTCTTACATCCGGCTCCGGTCTCATCTCAGCGTTCCTCAAATTTGCCCACCTCTTCTCATTGCATCTCAACTCTGCTTATCTCCAGCCTTAATTCTCCCAAATTCTTTCCTCTGGCTCTTCCCCAGACCTGAACCCCTTTCAAGTCCTCCTCTTGAGTTGCCTTGACTTTACTTCATCAATCCCCCTCTGTCCAGCCCTGCCTGTTCCTCCCCCAAATCTCCATTTACTTCCCCTAAATTTCTGTTCTTTCTGCTCAGTCCCAGCCTTCCCCATTTCCTGTTCCACCTTTCCCCCCTTTTAAGTGGGCTTATATTATTTGCTAAAGGTATATATCCTGACTTTCCCCCAACCATCCAAGGCAGCTCAGTGGGCATCTCCCTCAGCAACAGCAACCCTGCGAAGTCCGTTGGGGTGCCGGAGAGCCTCCCCAGAGCCTTTCCAGAGCCCAGGATGGTCAGGTCTTCCCAGCCCCACACACCACCTAACACGGCGGTACCTGCCCCACCTCTCTCGCTTCCCCCGAGAAATACACTCCGACAGGCTACCGTTTATATCACTGCTCCCCTGCCGGCCCCACGGCGCTCTCCCATTTCTCCTTTTCACACCCCTTCCCGAGTCTACCTCAGCTCTTTCCCTCCTCCTGCTCCCTTTCCACCCGCCCGAGGTTCACCTCCCTGCTCCCCACCTGCTCCAGACCTCCCCCCCGATTTCACCCCAGCTCCCGCTGCCTTTCTTCCCCAAGAGCTCACCTCAGCTCTCCCCATTAGCGCCACTTCCCCTCGTCCTCTCCCCACTTCCCTCCCCTCCCTTTTTTTTTTTACCTCAGCTCTTCCCCTCGCCCGCATTTCTTCCACTCCCAGCGGGGCTCCGGCGCTCGCCCCCCGCTTCCTGCGGGTCCCGCTGGGCTCCGAGCCCCCCACCTGCCTCACCTGTCCCTTCCTCTCCGCTGCCCCTCCACATTTTACCTCAGCTTTCCACGCCCTCCGCCTCTCCGCCCCACATTTTGCCTCAGAGCCTTCCCCCGCTCGCTCTCCGAGCGCCTCGGTCGCCCCACATCGCCCCCAGCGCGCCCCCGACCCCCTCCGCCTCGCGATCCCCTCGCGCGGTCCTCCCCTCCCCCGCTCGGTTCCCGTGCGCGGCAGCCAATCAGCGCGCGCCTCCACATCCGGGGCTCTCCTCCCCCCCCCCGCCGTTCTCACTCTCGGCTATGGCGGAGGTGAGTGTGTGTGTGAGTGTCGGGGGGGGGGAGGAGAAAGTCGGCTCTCTCCCCCTCCCCCTCCTCCCCTCCCCCTCCGAAGGGAAGGGGGCACCCTGTGGGGGGCGGGGCCTGCATTGGTTTGGGGGGACTCTGGGGGAGCAGGAAGTGGGGAGCCAGGGCAGGTTTTGGGGGGCAGGTGGGACTTGCAGGGCGGCAGGTAAGGGCTGAGAGTTGTTTGGGGAGATTTGGGGGGCCCGTGGGGGGATGGACGGGGCGAAGCGGCGAGGATGGAGTAGTTGGGACTTCGCCCGGGATGCCGCACGAGGGGTCGGAGAGGCAAGGGATGAGTCTCGAGCGGGTCGGAGTTTGCGGAGACTGAAGGAGGGTCGGGGGGGCAGGTGGGAAGGTGTGGCCGTGGGGGGGCTTCGGGAGGGCCGTTGAAACTTCTGGAGGTAGTTTGGGGGGGTCAGCAAGGATGTGGGGGTGTGGACGGTGGGGATGGAGCGGCCAGACTTGGGGACTGGAGGAGGGTTTGGGGGTGCAGGGCTAAAGGGGTGAGGGCTGAGGCCTTCTGGGGGAGCAGGGAGCTGAGGAGGCATTGGCTGGACTTTGGGGGGCCCTGCAAAGACTTGGGGTGCAGGGGTAGAGCTGACAGGAGCGGTGCCTGTGGGGTTCAGGACATGGGGGGCAGGGATACTTGGGGTGCAGGTCATGTCACCAAGCAGCTGGAATTCTTGGGGGGCAGACTGAAGGAGGATTAAGGGGGTTGTGAGCACAGATTTAGGGATGCTGGGCCAAGTATGTCTTTTGGGGGTGCTCTGGTTTGTTTGTTTATTCGTTTGTTTGGATTTCGGATTCCGCCATCGCCCGTCTCTCTCAAAGAGCGACTCACTGGTTGTGACTTTTTCAAGGGGAAACAAGGTTTAAATATTGAGGGTTGGTTGGGGTGTTTAATTAGGAAGCAGCTGCACTTTAAAGGAATTCCCCCAAAATTGGGGGCTAGGGACGCTTCTGTGGAGTTGGGGTGACTTTTCTGGGATATGGGAATAACTTGAGGATTGCATCTGAGAGCCACAAAAGAAAGGGTGTCCTCAGGGCCAAGTTACTACCAAAATTAAGGAGTCCAGGGATAGATGCAAATGTTGTGTGTCAACTGGTGTAGGTTGGGAGTGGTGGGGCTGGCACTTTTATTTGGGAGAGTTCATAAGGATATAAGGCTTTGGGGTGATAAATATGAAGTAACTGGAGGTTATTTGGAGGTTTACATTTTGAATTTGCCAAATGGAGGAAGAGGTGACCTTCTGTGAGCAGGGGAGCAGAACTGAAATTTGGAGAATAGGGCTAGAAATGGTGTACCCACTGAGAAAGAAAGCTTGGAATTCTAAGAAGCTTGATTAGGATTTTAGAGAATGATAAAACGGTAGGGGATATTGGAAAAAATACATTTAGGATGTCTGGGGACAAAAGACTATAGCAAGGACTTGGAGCTGCTAGCAAATTGGTGTAGTCCCTATTTAGGGGTGCAGTTGGTTGAAATGACTTGAAGACAGTGCACTTGGAACAAAAGAGATGATGTAGCTGTATTCATTTAAAAACTTATCACCTGGGTTTGGAGAGCAGCAAGGTTTAGATATGAGAAATGTTGGAGCCATGCAGAAGGTTTGAACATCCCATCTAAAGATCCCAGGATGGTCAGTTGGACATCCGAAAAGACAAAAAGTAAAATCTTGAGCAGGCCAACGGCCAAGATGAAAAGTTCTGATTTTCAGAAATGAGGATGATGAATGTCCACAGACCATTGAGGGATCAAACCATGGGAGCTCTTCAAAGATAAAATCTACTTCACAATGTCCTTGGTAGAGGTTGTGAGTAATTATTTCCAAAATAATTGGAAATGTGTGAGATTTTGGTGGGTTGCAGATGAAGGCGACAAGAAGATAAGGAGCTGTTGGTAGGAATGTGAAAGAACTAGAAGACTGTGGATAACTGGAGAGAAAAGACAGAACTGGTGAAATGGAGGTTCTCAGTTCGGTAGCATTCATGCATCTAACTATCAGTTGCTCCTTTGATGGTATTATTCATTAATATCTTAATCTTCACCTTGAGTTTTTTTTAATTTGGCAGGATTATGTAGGATGTGAATTTTAAAAAATAGAAACTAGACCTCTGGGTATGTCAAATGCAGTTTCGTGTTTCAGATTAGATGTATGTTGTAAATTAAATATCTGTATTCTTCAAAGATGGTTTGGAAGAAATGCTTTGGGTCTCACACAAGTACAGCAGCACCTCTCTGCTGTTCATTAAAACATCCCATCTTTCTTCAGGCCTCCGCACGGGATTGAAAATAGATGCCACTACTTTATTCTATTCATGACATGACACTCAAAGACCTTGGCACTTTGACTTCTGAAATGTCAGAATGATACGCCTCTATTACTCATGGTCGCTGGTTTATATTTTAGTACCTTTGCATTTTTATTTGCTTTATGTGTGCTTTATTGCATTTTAGATTATAATTTTCATGAGTAGGGCTTGATGGGCCAATAGAAATATTTAAATAAATAATAAATAAATCTGTCCATGTTCCAGATATTAGTGCTAATGCATAAAACCTCTGGGCTATAAGGAAGAAAGATGTTTGTGCCAGCTAATTCAGGAAAATTCACTTATGCTCACAGCTGTCAAATTCTGCATGGACTGTGAAATTGGATTGTGATATCCAAAGAAATGGTACTGTGGGTGGACAATCTTTTTATTTATTTTATTTAAAACACTCTTGTACTGCCTTTTATTCTGTTTAGTATTTTAGGGTAAATATATAAAATAATGTGTTAAATATCAGTTTGGATTGAAATTTGATGTCCCCAAGGAAATTGGTTGCATTTGGTCTTGGTACATGAAGTATGACCTCATTCTAGAACATATTTTTCTGCAACTTGGTTCCTTCGAGATGTGTTGAACTCATATAATTCCCAGGTAGCATTGCTGAAATTGCTTGTGAATGATGGAAGTTGATGTCCAGCAATTCTGGAGACATGAAATTGGGGGTGTGAAGTAGAGCATCACTGCCTGTTTTTAAATGTAATGCTCAGGGAGCCCACAATAATAAAATACAGGTAAAATAGGTTTTTATACTATATATATATATATACACACACACACACACATACACACACACACACACACACACAAAATCTATTTAAAATATGACAGTACAAAAAAACCCCCACTGATTAAAACATGCTTCAAATTAAAAAAATGTTAGGTTAAACTCTCAAACACTTGTCTGGATTTCTTTTAAATAAAAAGATTCAAGCTGGGAAAAGAATAACAAAGATGGAGTTAGCCTGGTCTTCCTTGGAAAGAAGTTCCAGAACTGGAAATAATCTTTGTTTAGTTTTTCCTGACAATTTTAGATGATCAACAATGATGTTTGATCCCTGCACCTTTCAAGATTAATACCAAGTCAACAAAATTTTTAAAATATCCCAACTCTCTGAAGTAGACTACTTCCCCTTAAAGTGATCCAGGTTTTGTGAACAACTGTACCAGATTCTACTGAGAATTTAGTCTGAACAACCTGAAGATCACTATCAGTCACAATGGTAGCTTTCATACAGTTGTCCAAAATATCATTTGGAAGACCCAGAATAAGTTCTCTGCTTGGAGGATTATCTAAATGCAGCAGTGCTGGGTCCAGTCTGAAAACTGGGATAAAGAATTTTTTTTCTAATAGCTGTACTATCTTCTCAAGGATGAAATCACTGAGTTTCGTTAGCAGCTGTGAGCTCCAAGGTTTAGCTAAGGTATGCGCTAAGACATGGGTACCTGCTAAGACTTACACTGCTGGAGGAACCATCTGCTCCTAAAATTCCTGTTCTTTCTTGAGCTGCCTTGAGCCCACAAACAAGCAGTGAGGTGGCCCAGCATTTTCCATCTGATTTGCACCAAAGGGTTGTCCAGCAGAATAGGAAGACTCACTCTTAAGTTCAGAGTCTAATCCTACGTTTGGTTCAACCATATTTTCTTTTTAAGCCTCCAAGACACTTAACCACGCAGAATTATCAAGTAATAATGTGTCAAGTATACCCTTAGGTACTTCATAGATGTAAGGTTTATATTCAAGCAAAGTAGAAGTACAGTTAATAATATTATGAATCCTTCGTATCCGTAATAGCTATGTAATAGAATTCCTGAAATACTGGCTTTTTCATTGGGTAACAAAAAGCAGGGTGTGATTTTTAGTTGTGAATTATTGTACAATAATATCAGGGGATTTGAGACAGGCTTTTGAGGAAATGGAATTAGCTGGATTTCTTAGGTTGCGTAAGCCATTTGGATTTGCAGCCATTTGATTTGGTTCCACATAGAAACATTCAGATGAAACTTAAGGCAGTGGCTGAATTCACACATCCTAAGTTAACAAAATAGAGTTTGAATGTTCATGCCACCCATTCTGCCTGAACAAAACATGAACCGTGGTGATGGTTTAGTCACACAATGGCTGGATCCCTCAAAACGTGCTGAAACACTCATCACCCAACTCCATTTTAGCCTAGTCTAGTATGTTCAAGTTAAGCCAATGAAAAAGGACACTTGTCTCATCATCAAGGCCATTAGAACATACCTTTTTGAAGAAATTACCTGTAATTTCTCAGAGGCTGGGAAAAAGGATAGTGGTTCAGAACATCTGTACCTCCCTACTTTATCATGACAATGGGTCGCCACATCTCCACTGCATTAACAGATGGTTATCAAGAGGATCAAGGAATCCCAGCCCTGACTAGGGAACTTAAAGATAAATGGAGTGCTAAAGTAAACATATCGAGTAGTCAAGACTTTTACAACCTAACCCCCCTTTCCCCCTTCCAATAAATTTGATTAATAAGACTCTGAGAGTCTAGTTTTCTGGGTGATAAGCAGCTGCTAGCAGCTTGGCATTCCTCTTGACAGCTAGATGCATTTACTTTAACACTCTTTTTAAAGTTTGTTAGGCTGAGATTCCTTGACCTTCATATAGGTATCAATATACCTATTGATATATCAGGGAGATGGTTCCTTGTTTACACATGGAGTGAGCCTTCAGCATACCCCCTCCCCCTCGAAAACTGTACGGGACAGGCCAAATCTGGGTGGGAAAGACAGTTCTGTAGTGTTTCAGGCACCAGGTCATGTAGGGCTTCAAAGTTAATGGTTCAAGTTCATGGGCTTGTCCAGGTAGTTACCAGAAAGACTGACTCAAAGGCACACATTTACATTTTTACCAGCACTTTGAATTGGATTAGAAAGTGAACTGTTAACCAATATAGCAACTGTAGCATAGGTGTTGTTGTTTATTCGTTTAGTCGCTTCCGACTCTTCGTGACTTCATGGACCAGCCCACGCCAGAGCTTCCTGTCGGTCGTCAACACCCCCAGCTCCCCCAGGGATGAGTCCGTCCATCTTGCCCTTGGTCGGCCCCTCTTCCTTTTGCCCTCCGCTCTCCCCAGCATCAGCATCTTCTCCAGGGTGTCCTGTCTTCTCATTATGTGGCCAGAGTATTTCAGTTTTGCCTTTAATATCATTCCCTCAAGGGAGCAGTCTGGCTTTATTTCCTGGAGGATGGACTGCATAGGTGTAATATAACTAAATCTGTAGTTCTGGTCAGCAGACAGGTGGCTGCATTTTGGACCAATTAAAGCATCCGAGTCAGCCCTGTATAGAGTAGGTTTCAGTCGTGTATTGGCCATTTTGTTTTCAGTCCTTTTCCTAAAGTTCCCCTGTGTAGAATTAGCCTTTTTTCAGCAGATTTCTAGTTGATGGTTTCATTAAGCTATTTATCCTCGTCCCAATATTCCTATCCTGTCTGATTACTATTAGCACAGATGCTATTAGGATATATTTGAAGCTAGGCTATTTTTCTCCGGCGTTTATCATATTAATTTAATTTGTTTTAACTTCCATAAATAAATACCTGTGTGCCATCAGCAAACGTGGCCACCTCACCTCAACCTAGGTGATTTATGAACAAGTTGGAAACCATCAGTTTTTAATACATATTGTTGCAAACTCCACTGTTTTAGATTGCTCTGCTCTAAGGAGGGACTATTTCTGCTTCTGTTTCTACTGATTCATATACACCTCTTATCCTTAAGTTTCCACTGGAGAGATTTTGTCAAAAGCCTTTGGAAGTTCAGATGAACAGTGTGAGGACTTACCATTCAGAAGATATGTTTATTCTTTCTTTAAAAAAAAAAATTGCCTGTGCATATGCTTTATAATTTTGTCTTAGTAAATGCTTTTCACCAATGTTTGATCATTTTTCCCCCTTATCCTCAAGTAGTTCTCCTTAAATAATATTAGCAAATCATTGCTTGAGGTTGCTAACCCCCCCCCCCCATTAGTTTGGATTTCTTTAGCACATGTATGGATTCCCCCCCATCCCGCTCATTTTGGCAACATTTCCATTTTCTCTAATAGCTTCCTTGACAATGCTAATTAATCATTTTGGAGAGCTCTTGAACTTAAGGTACCTTTCTTGACCTGCGTAAATAGCTTCTATGCCTGTGATTTTCATTAACCCCCAAGCATCCTGAAGTGATTTGATCCCTTCAACTTTCCTTTTCAACTGCCTTTAAACCAATCCCCTCATTTTCAGGGACTTTCTACTCTTGCTTAGAAGCCAAGAGAGTGGGTTGGACTGCCTGAACAGTGTTCTACTTGTGCATAAATTGAATCTGGTGGCACGGGGCAACACTTCCAACTGGTTCAGTGACACTCAGATCTCAATCTATGTCTAAGGCACCTACTCATTTCACTCTGTAAAAAATTTATTCCTTTATTGTGACTGGAATGTGTATTCATCCAGTCCCTGAGCGGATAATTGAAGTCACCCGTGACCATATCACTTCCTCCTTTGGATACTTCCCTAATTTCCTTTCCCATATAAAGAGATTTTGGTTACAATAACGTGTCCCTGATAATAAATTATTATGAAGTATTGTCACTCATATCCATTCTGTGAAGAGGTTGGTACCTTTTGAGATTTATGGATTTGTTTGATATTATGGCCTCTGATACACAGAGGAACACTACCCTATTACTTCTTTCACAAGTAGAGTAAAGTTCAATTGCTGTTGAGGCTGTGGATACCACCATTTTTTACTTGGTAACAATGTGGAAATTGTTGCCATTGCCATCTTCAATAATTTTTTCAACTTTCTAAACTATCCTACAGCCCTTGTATTTCTTGATGGTCTTCCATCTGAGTATGATTAGGCCTTACCCTGCTTAGCTCGCAACCCCAGACAAGGTCAGCTAGCTGCTACTACCTGCTAAGACATTCCCTTGACTGGACATCTTCTACAGTTTGAATATAGGATCAACTGGGATTTCAGGTGTGGGTATCCTACTGGAGACTGTATGGCTACAAGAGAAAGCAGTCACCACTTTCCATGTCCCATCCTGAGCCTGTGGTTTCAAGGGTAGTCAGCACATGAAGGCGAAGCTGATTGTAATAGTGGGTCAAAACATGTGATTTATTCCTGGGAAAATAAGCATTGAACCAATGGAACTTACAACTGGAAGAGCTGAGTTTTTTAAACACTATTAGTTGCCTTTTAAAAAGTTCATGCTACATTAGTGGAGTTGAAAGAAAAATTAGTTAGAATGCCAATATTGTAATAACTGAGCCAGCTTTTTTTTAAAAAACGGCACTTATCTGAAAAGGTTATTAAGGTTCTAGGCATTGGCATCAAATTTTCTGTTTCTGTGCACCAATTTTCTTTGCGACTATTCAAAAGAAACTGGAAGGAAAAAGTTACATGTCTATGTGTTTTAAATCACTTGTGTAAGGTCTTGAATTGTCCCTCAAGTTGTACTGTTCTCCACTCCTAAATTTCATTCCTGGCATTCACTGGATTCTTTCCGCAAGCCAGCAAGCAGTCTCTAATGAGAACAGATCCATAATTACTAATAAGCCCCATGGGAATAGTGCATTACAACACATGTGCTCCTGTCTATGGGTTGAAGGCATCCTCCTCACAAGGTTTTCCTAATAGGCCAGGTTGTATTCCTGTGGGTGTATCACAAAGTTCGGTGCTCCTGCACCACTGAACCTGGCTGTTCTAAGATGGATCCAGTGACATCTTAAGTCCTGAGGGAAGAGGGGTGCCATTATTACCTGCTTGGTCTTTCCTAACATCTCTTTGCATAGCATGCTATGAATGGGAGGTGACTGTTTTCTCATGGACCTCTTAAAATTGGCCAGGTCTAGAGGCTGTGTCAAAATGGAGAAAAATAAGAAAGTTTAGGGGAGATAATGCAATAAATAAATGTTTGTGTGTGTGTGTATATATATATATATATATATAATAAATATATAATAAATAAAAATAAATGTAGAGCAATGCGCTCTATGTGGGGCTACCCTTGAAAAGTATCCAGAAGCTCCAGCTGGCCCAGAATGCAGCCACACAGGCCATTTTTGGTGCCCCTGCTACGCGAGCTGCATTGGGTACCAGTTTGCTTCCGGGTCCAATTCAAGGTGTTGGTTATCACCTTTAAAGCCCTACATGGCATGGGGCCAGGCTACCTGAGGGACCGCCTCTTCCCCATCACATCAACCCGTCCCGCCCGATCGTGCAGAGAGGGCAAGCTACGGACCCCGTCTGCAAGGGAATTCCATCTGGTGGGGTCCAGGAGGCGGGCCTTCTCTGCAGTAGCTCCTGCCCTTTGGAACATCCTTCCCCCGGAAGTGAGGTTAGCCCCATCGCTCCTGGCTTTCCGGAGGAGTCTGAAGACCTGGCTCTGCCGCCTCGCTTGGGGCAGAGAGGGATGGCTGCTATCCTAGACCACTCCTCCCACATACAGCCTGTTTCAGATTCTTTTGCTACTTGGATTTTTTTACTTTTTTACTTTTATTGTATAATTATTTATTAAGAGTAATTTTATATTTATAATTGCTGTTTTAATCGATTATTTTTATTGTAAACCGCCCAGAGTCCCCCACAGGAGGAGATGGGCGGGGACTAATTAATTAATTAATGGAAGGGGCCAGGGGAAAGGAGAAAGGGAAGATATTTCAAAGAGAGGTGTTTTACTGATTGGTGAAATATATTCTACGTGAGCAAGATATGGATTTGCTCCTTATGATTTCACAGATACCAAGCAGGAATGGGGAAAATCTCTGCCTTGGAACCAAAGTTGAAGATATATCAGGGATGAGTTAAAATCTGAAAAGATTAAGAATTCCTTCATTTTGGAAGAATGTGAATGCCCAGAGTGCTGGTGGAAATGTAAGATTTCAAACAGAGAGCCAAGAGGAAAGGTTCTATAAGACCTGGGAGGAGGACTCATCCTCCCTTGACAACCAAAATGCTGGTATATATGAAGCTGCTTGTACCAGACCAAACCAGCCCAGAACATGGTCAATGAAGGCAGGACTCTCTGTTTAACTGTCATAAGTAGATGCTGTTGGGTGGGAGGTGGGGAGATTTAAGAAAGTGCATTCACTTCATTTAGATTCTGCCTTTCATTCTGGAGCTCTGAATGCTATATGTTGTTCTCCCTTGATTGCTTTCCACTCAACTTTGTTGCATGTTGATTACATGGTAGTAAATTTTAAAGTACTAGTTGTTTATAAACTGCATATGAGTTGGGAGTGTGATGTGCCTGCAAAAAGCGGCAAATGCCATTTTATGGAGTCCTTGGTGCTCTCTGAGCCTTGTTGTTTTCTTGCAGACGTTTCATTGCCAGACTAGGCAGCATCTTCAGAGCTCGCACTGAAGATGTTGCCTAGTCTGGCAATGAAACGTCTGCAAGAAAACAACAAGGCTCAGAGAGCACCAAGGACTCCACAGTTCAACCCTTACCTACAAATATTCGCTTCAAATGCAGTTTTAGTCTGCAGAAGTAGGAGTACAGTTTGGTTCTGGGAAGGGAGTGTACTCCCTTGTTTTGAACTGGTTCATAGTCTGGGGGTCCTGCTGGGCTCAAAGCTTCTACTCATGGCATAACCTTATCTTGTCCTTGGACTGCAGTGCTATCTGCAGAAAATCGCCCAAAAATTATAGCTGGTCTAAAATGTCAAGTAGCTTTGAGTGCTTGCTTGCCCAAGTAACACTTCCACTTCAAGAGTTCTGTTGGTTGCCATTTGGCTTGAAGGAGAGATTCGAGATGCTGGTTGTCACTTGAAAACCTTACATGGGCTTTAATGGCCACCTGCTCCTAGTAGTACCTGCCCAACCAGTAAGATGAGGAAGAGATCAGGATCTCTTCAGCTCCCCACTTGGGGGCACCATCTTCAGGGGCCACGAAGATGAGCCTTCTCTTCTGTTGCCCCCCCCCCACCCCCCAGAACAGCAGTCACCCCAGGATTAGAGGCAATCAAACCCTGTTGGGATTTAGGAAGGTGGTTAAAACCTGGTTGTTCTAGGAAACCTTTAGGTATTGAAAAGGTCTTCCCTTCCAGTGAATGATTATATTGTTGAGAGTGTGTTCCTTAGTGCAGTGGTACTGATGGTATTATTATGCATATTGTTGTGGGGTTGTTTTAATATTTTTTACTGATACGGAGTGCGTGCCAGTTGGAGTCAGTTGCTTCTGAAGTGACATACAAATCAGGATAATAATTTCCCCACATCATGGGAAGCAATTACCCTGCTCTGCTTTGCCCCAGTTGTACTCCACCTTATTGTTATGTCCAGTTTTAAGAGCAATTAAGAAGTTGAAGTAGGGCCAAAGTAGGATAACAAGGGACTGGAAACTAAGTCTCACAAGGAAACACTTGGGAAACTGGGTGCGTTTAGTCTTGAAAAGAGATAATTGAAGGAGATGCGGTAGCACTCTTCAGGTGCATGAAGACGTACCACACAAGAAAGGATAGCAGTTTTAAGTTATGAAAGTTAGATTCTGGCTGAATGTCAGGAAAAACTTCTGAATGAACAATTGAGCAGAACCAGCTGCAAAGGAAATGCTACAGTCCCCTTTGCTGGACAGCCATCTGTCTAGATTGAATTTATTTGGATTCTTGCACTGTGCAGAAAGCTGGAAGATGGCCTCGAGAGCCCTTTTCAACCTGGGGACTCTGTGATTCTCTTGGATTTAGCCCAGGGCAGAAGCTAAGTGCCTGTTAAGCCAGAGGAACATTTCCATGTAGCTCCATTCCATGAATCCCAGGCTGTGTAAGTTGGATTATCCTTGGATGACATTAACTGAGGATTTGGGAGTTTAAAAGACAAAAGAGGCAATAACGTTATTTGAAAATAAGAGCAAGCGTGGAGAAGACCCTATGAACATGAGAAATTTAGGAAGCAAAAGAAACATGAAGCTGCAGATTCAGAAGGGGAAGGGAGCAAACTTTTGGCAAAGAAGAATGATGTTTGAAAAGTTGAAGGCGGCTACTGATAGCCAGTTGAGAGCCCCTACGGCTCCCAGCCAATCTGGGCAAAGGCATGTTGTAGTCTAAGACATATGAAGGAATAGAAGCCTCGGGTCTGATTAAGACAAATGGTCTTTCTCCTCTTGCTTCTAATCATAGTGCAAGCACACTCTGGCAACCGTTTCTTCCTGCCATGTCCTCTTGTTGCTGCCTTCATCTCCTCGCAAGCCCACAAGTGAGACGTGCTTAAGATGTACCGCTTAGCCGTACAGGACCAGCATTAAAGTAGTATATGCCCCCTCCCATTCCCTGAAGCAGCCCAGTACTGCAGACAACTTAGATTTCTAAAGCACCGTAGAATATTTACCCTAGCTGGCTTTAACTTTCTTTCTTCAGCATTCCTTGAGGGTAGGTGTGGGGGTCGGGGACTGCATGATGAGATTCCCTGCCCAACAGAGAGTGCATTGACACTCCCCATTATGGAAGCACCGGTCCTTCTGTAATGTTGCCCTTATAAAGATATCCACAGAGCCCCAATAACACCGAAGACAAAACTTCATGTGACTCCAGATGATACTTCTACTTGGACATAACTGGCCTAAAATCATAAGACAAGCAGTGAAATGTCGTCTAGCGGCATGCCAAACATGGCGTTGTTATAAGGAGGAGCACAAAATTTAGTGAGATTGGGGTTGGTGGATGTAGGATAGTACCCTGGTTGTCTAGAATATAAATGGTGGAAATGACTTGTAACTGGGTGGACTAATAGGGCCATGTCTTACTTTTTTAACATCATTGTTAAGAATTTCAGTGCATTAATTTATTATAATCAGTTTAATAATGTAGTTTAGTATCCTACTATTTTATTTAGTTTTGTAATGTAGGGACTTAGTCTTTGGTATTTATTTATTTATTTGTATTTTAATGTTCTATGATTAGGGTAATTTTAATGTTCTAGAGTTTGGCTTAGGGTAATATTTGTACTTGTATTTGTTGCGTATTTTATTTTGCTTTATTTTATTTTCAGATTATTCAGATCTTTTTAAAAAAAAAAATTTTTTTTTGGTCTGGATGCCATTAATCCGCTTCTAAAATTGCCTACGAGTCTTGTCAGTGACCATCATAAAGGTGCTTATTCATTTTCCCCCTTATTCTGACACCCTCCAAAGAGAGCCTTAATGAGTATCAAGCCTGTTGGGTCTTACCACCCGTGACCTTGGAGAGGAGTCAAGAGACAGCAACAAGAGAGACAGAAGAGGGATTGGCAGTGGGGACAGCAAATGACATGCTCATCGAGGTTAGGTCAGGGATGGGTAGAAAGCACTTCCGGTCAGCAGTGGAGAAGGGCCCACATACAGATTTCTAGGAGCAAGGGGAAAAGGTTGGGCTGAGTGTTCAGAAACAGGCTGCAGATCACAAAGGAAAAAAAAAATAATGGGGAAAAGAGAATGGGTGCAAAACGGAAAAGGGAGGAAAGATTTTACAGCTTGGTGCAGAGGAAAGAAAACCCATGAATCGGGTGTTCAGTTGAGAATAGTAATAGCCACAGAGGTGAACAAAGAGATTACAGGGAGAAGTAAAAGAGATGGGTATACTCTTAAAGGCAGAAATGCTGAGAATTAGATCTAAGCAAAGTGATGAAAATATCTATCTGGGTTCCTCTCTTCCACATCAGAGGCTAACCCATATGTCAAGGATGCCCAACATTCTTGCAGCCAAGGACAACACTTGCAGAAAAATGAGGGACTTCAAGAATTGTGGGGGGGGCATTGCCAGCAAAGTCATGATGTGGACTGGGCTAATCTTTATTTATTTATTTATATTTCAAATTTTGTCACCGCCCATCTCCCTCAAAAGAGGGACTCTGGCCGGTTTACAATAAAACTAAAATAAATACAGATTAAAATACAATAAAAACAGCACCTCTTACATAAAATTATAAATAATAAAATACAAAATCCAGGATGGTGACATTAAAAGTTCTCAATTTAAATTCATAAATACACAGGGACCTCTTTAGGGTGCTAACCACCCCCAGGACTAATTACCCCCACCCCAAGCAAGATGGCAGAGCCAGGTCTTTACCCCTTTCTGGAAGGCCAGGAGAGAGGGGGCCTGCCTCACCTCTGGGGGAAGTGTCCCATAGGGCTGGGGCCACAGCAGAGAAGGCCCTCTTCCTGGGCCCCGCCAATCGACAGTCTCTCATGGATGGGGTCCACAGCATGTCTTCTCTGCATGACCGGGTGGGACGGGTCGATGTCATGGGGGTGAGATGGTCCCTCAGGTAACCTGGCTCCATGCCATGTAGGGTTTTATAGGTGACAACCAACACCTTGAATTGGACCCGGAAGCAAACTAGCACCCAATACAGCTCCCGCAACAAAGGTGTTACATGAGCCATCCTTGGGGCACCCAAGACTGCTCATGCAGCTGTGTTCTGAACCAGCTGTAGCTTCCGGATACTCTTCAAGGGTAGCCCCATGTAGAGCGCATTACAATAGTCTATATGGGAGATGACCAGGGCATGATTGACTGACCAGAGGGCTTCCTGATTCAGGAAGGGGCATAACTGGCGCACAACACGAAGTTGTGCAAAGGCCCTCCTGGCCATGACTGCCACCTGCTCTTCAAGCAGGAGTCATGAGTCCAGGAGAAGCCCCAAGTTACACACCGGGTCTGTCTGGGGCAGTGCCACCCCACCCAGAACCAAAGATGGCAAGTTCCCGGATACAGAGGAGCCGTTAACCCACAGCTACTCCGTCTTACCAGGGTTCAGCTGAAGCCTGTTGTCCCCCATCCAGACCCCCACAGCCCCCAGGCACCGAGAGAGGGCGGTCACAGCATCACTTACTTCACCCAGGATAGAGATGTATAACTGAGTATAATCCATATATTGATGATACCTCATCCCATGGTGACGGATCATCTCGCCCAACAGTTTCATGTAGATGTTGAAGAGGAGCAGAGAGAGAACCAAACCCTGCGGCACCCCACAATGGAGGGGTCAAGGGTTGGACCTCTCGCCCCCTATCACCACCAACTGGGACCGGCCCTGTAAGAAGGAGGTGAACCAGCGCAAGACCACGCCACCCACCCCCAACTCCCTGATCCGCCCCAAAAGGATACCATGGTCGATGGTATCAAAAGCCACTGAGAGGTCAAGAAGAGCCAGGATGGATGCACTGCCCCCATTCCGCTCCCACCAGAGGTCATCCATAAGTGCGATCAATGCCGTTTCCATCCCATAGCCAGGCCTGAAACCTGACTGAAAGGGGTCTAGATAATCCGTTTCCTCCAGAGTCCTCTGGAGCTGCAATGCCACCACTTTCTCAACCACCTTCCCCAAAAGGGGGAGGTGGGAGACTGGATGGAAATTGTCCAGCACAGTAGGGTCCAGCAACGGTTTCTTGAGGAGGGGTTGCACCAGCGCCTCCTTAAAGGCAGCCAGGAACACCCAAGGATGTATTAACCATCGCCTGGACCCAACCACATGTCCCCTCCCAGGCTGCCTTCACCAGCCAGGAGGGACATGGATCTAGATGACAGTGGTGGCATTTACAGTCCGGAGGACCCTGTCCACTTCCTCAGGCCCAACAGGATCAAACTGTTCCAGATAACCGGGTAAGAACGTTCCCCAGGCATCTCCATGGGCCATGCCACATGCTTGGAATCCAACTTGGAATGAATCCGAGCGATTTTATCCTCCAGATGCCTGGAAAACTCCTCTGTGCAGCCCTGCATGTGGGGCGCTGGGCCTGCCTTGAGTGGTCTTAAACAGGGCCATCGGGCGGCGTTCTGTGGATGCAATAAGAGCGGAGAAATATTGATGTTTCGCCGTTCTTATTGCCACAAGGTAGGCCTTAATAGTGGTTCTAGCTTGTCTTGAGTCCTTGTCTTCCTCCAGCACCAGATACTACTAAAATTCTCGTTGTGTTTATCTATTTGTCCCCTCAAGTTAGTCCAAATGGTGCATTATACCACAAAATTTTTTGAATCAAGGTACCTAAAATCCACTACCGTAAAGAATGTGTAAAAAATCCAGGACCTGTTATTCCGGTGGAGTTGAAATTTCCACAATGTTCAAAACAGTTTTATTTGCAAAGTTGTGACTGTTGCAGTGTCTCCACAGTCACATGATTGTGGCGTCCAACGCTTCCTGCCAGCTTCCCACAAGCAAAGTCAATGGGGAAGCTGGCAGGAAGTCGGAAGTCACTCCTGCCCTCACTGCCTTTTTGCCTGTCCATGGTCATTCTGTTTATCTGTTTGGGTAAGTAAATATGGACTTATTATTGAAGTTCATTTGCCATTACAGTTATTTTTCCATTTATGATATATACTCTTCTTAGATGATCACGGGACCGTCCAGCATTGGGGTTAAAAAAAATGTGGTCAGCCTAAAACTTAATGTCCACTCTGGTCACATCAGACTGCACTACCTTTCTCTCAAAGGATGACGGGTCACAGAGTTGTCTATTTTTTCTAGCTCTTTGGTGTCTTCAGTCTTGATGTACACATTTTGACCCTTAAAACCTTCCAAAGCACCTACCTACCCCCCCATTTTTGGCCATCCCCGCTCTGGGAGATCTCGTGAATACCCTGGTGGGTGCAAGAGAGATCTGAAGGGCTTGGCCAAATTTAGAAGGAGATGCTCTTATAATGAATGTGATTGAAGAGTCCACGATGGGGCTTAAAACAAAATTTGGAACTTGTTTCAGAGATCCTCCTTTGGTTCAGACATCCCATTGGAAATTTAGTTCTTAAATTTATTTTATTTTATTCAATTTATATAGCTACCCATCTCACATGCATGATTCTGGGTGGCTCACAGAGTTAAAAATAACAAAAAACAAAATACATACAAATAAATAGCCAAAACAATAACAACAAAAATCATTAAATTAAAGCAGTTTAAAACAACCATAAAACATAAAATGCAGGGGAGTGCCAACCAGTAGCTTACAAACAATACAACCATCTTGCAGTTTTCCATACCTCCACAGGATCTCCAGGCCTGATGGCAAAGCCATGTCTTCAGGGTCTTTCAAAAGACCAATCGGGTCGGGGCCAATCTAACCTCAGGGGGGATGATGTTCCAGAGGGTGGGTGCCACAGCAGAAAAGGCCCTCCTCCTGTGTCCCATCAGATGAAAATCCTTATTAGATGGGACCTGTAACCTTCCTCTTCTGCCAGATCTGATGGGATGGGTAGATGCTGAGATGGTCCTCAAATGGGTAGATGTTGAGATGGTCCCTCAAATAATGCCATGTAGGGCTTTATAGGTCATAACCAACACCTTAAATTGAACCCAGAAGCAAACTGGCAACCAATGCAACTCAAGGAGCAGAGGTGTACTGTAATGTGCGCTGATCTCAGAGTGCACATAACTGCCCATGCTGCCGCATTTTGCATCAGTTGCAGCATCCAGATGCTCTTCAAGGGCACGGCCCCATGTAGAGCACATTACAGTAATCCATTTCAGGGGTGACCAGGGCATGAGTGACTGAGAGTAGAGCTTCCTGATCCAGGAATGGACTCAGCTGGCGCACCACCCAAAGTTGCACAAAGGCCCTCCTAGCCATGACTGCCACCTGCTCCTCTTTTGTTTTTCTTAGCCATGTTTTGAAATGTCTCCAACCTGGTACCATCTAAATACATTGCACTGCAACTCCTGTCATCCTGGCTGCTGTGTTGCCAGAGTGATGGTAGCTGTAGTTCAAAGCATGCAGGGGTCATTGAGATTAGATGACTGCCATAGAAGTCCATAGCCCACCAGATGAAGACTAGCAGAAATGAGAAATTTAGTACAGGATCTACTAGGAAGCCATCTCAACTGCTTTATAGAAAGGCAAGGTGTCAATATACGTCATATAATATGAGCTGTGAAATAACTCGTTTCATTTTTCATTTGAAGGCCTCGATTGGGAGGCAGAGCCCAAGGATCGTGTCTTATCCTGCCCATAACTTATGTTCCGGGAGATCCAATCTTCATACCACGGCAGGTAAGGAGACCTGCAGTCTTATGACTTGTCTTTTTTAATTGTCCACATCATTGCTCATTAATATACCTCTTGATATTGCTTTGGTTCTCCATCTCTGCAGTCAACTTGCTGCACATCCACTAAAAAATACCAAAGCACAGCATACCAATTCTACATCCAGTGAAATTACAGGTAGTGTCCTAACAGCCAGGAACCACGCTAAGACAAGGAACAGGTCTCTAGTGTTTTATTGCTGCTACATAACAGAAAAATCCTAACAAACTGAAGAAGCATGGGAAAAACCCAGACATATAAACCCCAAAGGTTAAGGCAGGCCCGATCTGTGTCTCTTGGAATGGCTACCTAATTCCTCAGTGCTACGCATGCGCTTTACAGCCTGGATGGGAGCCCCCTGCTCACCATCCTTACTCATGACAGATAGTCCTCACTTAACAACCATTCGTTTAGTGAGGGTTTGGACTTAACGACAGTGCTGAAGAAAACCAGCTTATGACTGGTCCTCACACTTACGACCATCACAGCGGTTGCATGATCACGATTTGGGCGCTTGGCAACTGGTTCATGTTTATGACCGTTGCAGCATCCCGGGGTCATGTGATTGCCATTTGTGACCTTCCCGGCAAGCTTCTGGCAAGCAAAATCAATGGGGAATGGTATGATTTGCTGCATAACCACATGGTTTGCTTAAAGGCCGCTGTGATTTGCTTAACGACCGCTGCACAAAGGTCATAAAATTGGGTCGAATTCACTTAATGACTGCTTTGCTTAGCAACCAAAATGCCAGTCCTAATTGTGGTCGTTAAGTGAGGACTACCTGTACTGGTTTGTACCTTTAGAGTGTACATGTGATGGTCTATCTTAACTGGATGAGCCGCCCAACCTGAGAGATCAGCTTTTATCTCAGGTTACCTGAGGGATCGCCTCACCCCCGTGACATCGACCCGTCCCACCCGGTCAGGCAGAGAGGGCATGCTATGGACCCTGTCCATGAGGGATTGCCAGTTGGCAGGGTCCAGGAGGAGGGCCTTCTCTGCCGTGGCACCCGCCCTTTGGAACAATCTACCCCTGGGGTAAGGCCCCACTCTCCCAGCCTTTTGGAAGGGATTAAAACATGGCTATGCCGCCTGGCCTGGGATGGGACAGCCATTCATGAGGATGGTTGGCTCCGTGAGGGTGCCAAGATTAAAAGCTTCCCATCTTGAATGGTATATTTTATACTCTCTATTTTATGTTTTAGACTTTGTATTTTTTATGTATTTTTACTGAATTGTATGAGGGACTTGCTATTTTTAGTATTTGTAAGCCGCCCAGAGTCGTCGTGCACGAGATGGGCGGCAGAGAGATTTAATAAATAAATAAATAATAAATAAATAAATAAATCTCCCGCCTGAAGTAAAGCGGATGGATGGATGGATGCCAAGAAAAGCACCTCCATGTTGGTGGCCCCCCACGTGTAGGATTCCTATCTGCCAGAGATGTATTGTATACGTTTCCATTTCACTACGTATCTTCGCTAATAGCTGGTGAGATGCTTTCATTTCCGTCTGTGTTTATAATAAATCGCTGTGTTTGGCTTCATCCTCACGGTTCTTCTGTAAAGCGATGAAGTCTAGGCGGAGGCTTCTTCGCATCTACACCGGCTAACCGTAGCCTTCCTCCCTCCCTCCCCACCCCCGAAATCCATGCAGTGGTGTCTATGGGCTCAGCTGACCACCGGTTCAACCTGGCTGAGATCCTGTCCCAGAACTACGGAGTACAGGAAAAGACGGAGGACGAGGAGGACGAGCAGCAAGACCATCCACAGGAGAAAGCAAAGCCTTTGGAAGAGCTAGAGAAGAGCTTCAATGCCTCCCAGGTAAGGGCCTTGCGTGGCCGTTCTGGCGTTTTCTCTGCTGACCTGGGGAAATCACCGGCTTAGGTTTTTGGGCACGCTGAGCATCTTGTGTGTTCCTATATTTTGGGCTGCTGATTTGCGGGTTCCCAACTGCTGTGCCTGAGTCAGTGTTTCTCTCTCTTGTTGTTCAGAACAGTGAGATGCCCTTTGAAGAGCTGCTGGCACTCTACGGCTACGAGGCCTCCGACCCCATCTCTGAGCAGGAGAGCGAGAGCAATGACGCAACACCCAACCTGCCAGACATGACCCTGGACAAGGTAGGGGCTGATCCGAGCTGCCTTGCCCGGGGGCACCCAAGTGGAGATGCACGTGTAAGAATTTGAAGAGCCTCTCCTGGATTTCCTTAACAGTCATCCTAAACTTGCTTTAACTCAACACAGTTGCTTTGCTCCCACGCCCAAAGTAGTAAACCATATGATGGCTTAACATAATAGCTGGCTTCCCACAATACACCGAACCACTGGCTATCCTGAAGTCATTTCAGCTTAGGCTTGCATGTTGGTCAAACCCGGCAATGTCTCCCTGGATCTTGTGGACCTCCAGGCTTTTCTCTCTGCCGCCTCTGGTCCTCGTGAGTGTATCACTCTTTGTAAGCGGGAAGGACCATCAGTATTTTTTTCAGTATTTCAGGAAGAGAGGATCTTTCACACTGATTGCTAGCTGATGGTTTCTCCCCAGAGGTGCCAAGAAAAGAATTGGGATTTCCTGCACCAAAAAGCCTATCCTCCAACAGTTAGCTGCCCAAGTGAAAAGAAGCCCCCACTCTCTGTAGGCGAGGCTTACGTATTCCTAAGCAGTTTTGAATATAAATTACAGAATCAAGCAATAAAGCTTGTACTTCATTATTATGTATTAGATTTAGAGGCTGCCCGACTCCAGAATGGCTTTGAACGGCTTGCTCATAAAACCAGAAAATAATAAAAAGAAGAACCTATGAACCCAGACAGCCACATACTATATATCACAACAAACAACGGAGGTCCACCATCGCCTAAGGACCAGGAGAACAGCCAAGTTTTTTAGAGACTTCTGGAACATCATCAGGGTAGAAGCTACACAGATCTCTGGGGAAATATTGTTCCAGAGGGCAGGCACCACAACAAAGAAGGCACGCTTCCTGATGGCATTGTTTAACTGAGGAGACCCAGAGTGCACCGATTCTGTCTGACTTCACTAGACTTGTTCCGTCTGCAGAGTTGTTTGGCCAAGCCAGGGTTTCTCAACCGGGGTTCCGTGGCACCCTAGGGTTCCGCGAGAGGTCACTAGGGGTTCCCTGGGAGATCACGATTTATTAAAAAAATTATTTCCAATTCGGGCAACTTCACATTAGAGAGTTAAGTTTCATTCTTTACTTTTAGTTTAAGAACACTCTGAATGCACCTATACAGGCCTACCCATGAAACAAATAGAATAATTTGGTAACTTCTGGCCTGTATCTGAGCCTGAATGTGCAGGGGTTCCCCGAGGCCTGGGAAATATTTCAAGGGTTCCTCCAGGGTCAGAGGTTGAGAAATGCTCCATCACCAAATGAACGGTTTGTTGGCAGATTGCTAGGAAAGCCTTTGGCCCAGGAGAGATCAGAAAAGTCACACACCAGGCATTTCTATAAAAATAATTTATTTACAGAAAGCAAAACATATTTAAAAGCTTCTGCATTCTTGCAGGCTCTCAGTGAGAGCCTCTCTGACTCTCTACATGCCTACACAGAAGGGAAAAAGAAACTAAAACAAGTCCAGGCAAGTTGTTTCCCCCCAGGTGCAAAAATTAACATTCGAAAAGGGGACAGTTGAATTCAACCTCTTCACCCGGCCAAAATGATTAGTTACCATAGTAACTTTAATCTGTAGTAGAAAACATTAACACGATTTCCCTACACACGGGAAATTCAGAGAGCTGAACTCCTCAAAGCTGGACTCCTTGACGTGTGTTTCTAGATGCAGGAAGCTGTACCTGCAGAACGGTACTCAAATATACAGTCTTTCGCTTTCAGTGTGGAATAGACTCACCTGGAAACTGTTCTATCACTTGATTCTGATGATTGGATTAATCAGCCCTTTGTTCTTGATCAGGAATAGAATCATCAGTCTTGCAGTCAAATGCTTATGATACCTCCTCCTTTTCTTAGCCTCATCTCCCCCTGGAGCCAGACTTTTAGATGTTTCTTTCTACACAGTTAAGCTTACTTTACCAGTGAGCAGCCCCACAGCCTGCCTGTTCCCTCAAAACTTAGCGTAGTCTAAGCTGCAAATTTCAGTAGGCTGAATTTAAGAAATAGGATGTATAAAATGGAGTTGACAGGGAAGGGGGGTTGTACACAGTCCTAAACCTGATTATGTGAAAGAGAGGCTGCTCCAGATCAAGTGGGATAAGAGGAGAAGTGCTTCCCGGTAAACCCAATTATTTATGCCACCTCCTCCCAAACTTTCTAAACATGGAGGGAAAAAGAATACGCTGGAAATGCTGCCATTCCTTTTGGGGACGTGATTTCATTGCTGTCTGCCCTTTATGTCTCTCAGCCCCTGAATAAAAAGACAACCAAAATGTTTGGGCATCTGGCTGCAAAAAAAAGTTGCCACTCACCCCAGTCCTAGTGAAAGATTCTTCGTCTTGCATGCAGAATTGTAAAGAAGACTTTGACACAGAAATAACATTTTTATAATGTGTTTTTATCCCCCCTTTCCATCAGATGGGCAGGAGAGTGGAAACAACATAATGTAGTTAAGACACACATTTCAGATACAGCAGATTAATAAAACAGCAGTTGACAAAGTCAAGTAAAAACATGAGGTGAAAAAAAACCACACTCAGCAAATTAAGATTTTTAATCGGTTGGCAGATCAAGTGCTTCAGAGATCAACCTAGTCATTTATATTACATGGGAAGTCTGACAGCAAAGAAACAAGAGTCACTCAGAAAGGAGCATTGGTGCCTGGGTTCTCCAGATGAAGAGGCTCCCAGCCATTTGTGGGATGCAGAGAAAAGTACCTCCAGAAGATGTTGACGAAGCAGGAAGCTCCATTGGAAGAAAGGAAGCTGATCCCAAGATGGCTTTTAAAGCTACTTAACGTGGAACTAGATCCCACTGATCTCAGTGGAATTTGAGTCTGAGCAGAGAAAGATCAGATTACAATGTAAGGACCATGGCCCTTGTGAAATCAGTTCCATAGGGAGATGGGGGACTCCCCTTTGCTGAATGTATTCAAGGCAAAGCTGGATAGCTTGAATTTGGATTCTTAAACTAAGCCAGCAGCTGGACTGAAGAGCCAAAATAGCCCCTTCCAGTTCTCCTGCCAGAATTGTAAAGAAGATTAAAAAAGACAGTAATACATTTAAGGAGGCTTAAGTTAAAGGAAGGCAGTAGGTAAAGGTAAAGGTTTCCCTTGACATTAAGTCCAGTCGTGCCCGACTCTAGGGGGCGGTGCTCATCTCCATTTCAAAGCCGAAGAGCCGGCGTTTGTCCGTAGACACTTCCGTGGTCATGTGGCCGGCATGACTAAACGGAATGCCGTTACCTGCCCGCCGAAGCGGTACCTATTAATGGACTCACATTTGCATGTTTTCAAACTGCTAGGTTGGCAGGAGCTGGGACTAGCAACGGGAACTCACCCCATCACGCGGGTTCGAACCGCCGACCTTCCGATCGGCAAGCTCAGCAGCTCAGCGGTTTAACCCGCAGCGCCACCGCGTTCCTTTTTTAAAGGAAGGCAGACTTCAGTTAAATATTAGCAAAATATTCCTAATGGGGGTTATGTTCAAGAGTGGAACCAATGACCCAGAGAGGAGGTGGACTTCCCTTCATTAGATGTACTCAACTGGAGGCTGGATGCTCATGCTTTAATTTGGATCCCTGCACTGAGCGGCGGGTGGGGGGGTGGGCTCAATGACCTCAGTGGCCCCTTCCAGTGCTAGGATTCTGCAACCCACTGAACCATATTAGTTAGATCTAGCCAGTGAATTTCCACAACTTGTTAAATGACGTTTGCAGCACCCTTGATTTAAGAGTTGTGTGGCTTACCATGTTGTGAACCCAGCTTGTTTCATTAAGTTAGAGTACAGTGTATGGTACAAACTTTAAAAATGAGTTAATTCAATAACCATTTTATGTGAATCCATCAACACGCTAAATGTAATTCTGGGTTAACAGAACCTGTTGGCTGTGTTCACCCAATCAAGTTAATCAGATCAGTTAAAGATCTAGTGGCTGTATTCATGCAACATTCTAAACTTGCTGAGCTTTAACTTGATCCATGGCTTAGCATGGTGTGTTGTGTAAATCCAGCCTGTACATTTAGTTTATTGCTCAGTACATTGTGTAAACTGAGCAATATGGGTTTATTCGGTAACCAGGTTAAGTGTGTTGTGCAAACAAAGCTAATTTTCTGTGTACATCATGTATGTCAAAAAATATTTTATGCCTTAATGTGAAAGTCCAGTTAGCACAATGTGCAAGACACATAACCTGTTGAACCAGAAAGTGCTTCACCTCATTTTAGCCTAGTCCAGCTTGTTGTCGACCCAACCCCGATTCGACTTGATCTTGTCTTTTTTTAAAAATGCTCTCTTTTTCTGATTCTTGAATGAAGGAGCAGATAGCAAAGGACCTGCTTTCTGGGGAAGAGGAAGAGGAGACACAGTCTTCAGCAGATGATCTGACTCCTTCAGTCACTTCTCATGATGCTTCAGACCTTTTCCCCAATCAGACCGGCTGTAAGTTTGGCTAAGAGCATCTCTTAGACCTCTGGAGGAGGGAAAACAGTAGCTGGGCTCTTCTGTGGTGCTTCAGGCTGCAAATGGTGGAGGAAATGCATGTCTGGATGCCGCTCCACAGTAAGAGACTGTCCCCAGCATGCTCCTACACACTGGCTTTATTCATACAACATACTTAACAGCCTCAGAGGTTGGGGAGGTAGTGTTTCAGGAGAACAGCTGAACCCAGTCAGCAGTTCTGGGTGGTGGGGAGTCGTCTCTAGAATACAGGTGATTTCACAAAGGCCTGGTTCAAGACACAAGCTGGATTCACACATCTTTCTAAGCCATTTTGAGTGTGCAAGGATTTCACAGGCATCTGTGGGGGTGGGGGGGCGGCAACACTTGCCTTGTGATTGCTGAAAATTATGCCATGAATGTACTTGGGTCAAATGTTATGATGCAGAATGATTCAAATATGTAAGTCGTGCTGTTTGTGTGATGATGTCAAGGTGCTCATGTCTTCATTTTGAGGTCATCATAGCTTCTTATGGATGCTGCTGAAGGAATTTTGTTCAGGAATGAATGAGTTAATTAATCTTTTTAAAATTCTTTATCTGGTTACTGAACCCATTTTCACACAATACGTCCTCGCTTAACAACCATTCATTTAGTGATGATTCGGACATACAGTGGTGCTGAAAAACCAACTGGTGAGCAGTCCTCACACTTATGACAGCTGCAGTATCCCAGTGTCACATGATTACCATTTTCAACTTTCCCAGCTGGCTTCTGGCAAGCAAAATCAATGGGGAACCATGTGATTCACTTAACAACCATGGGGTTTGCTTAATGCCCACTGTAATTCACTTAATGCCTGCTGCAAAAAAGGTCGTAAAATCGGGTTGGATTCACTTAATGGCTGCCTCACTTAGTAACCAAAATTCCAGTCCCGGTTGTGGTTGTTAAGCAAGGACTAGCTGTGCATTGAATAAGGCATGTGCCAAGTTCATAAATCCAGGAATGGAATGTTCCAGAGAACATGCCATTCCAGGGGGAAATTATCTGGGACATTCCATTACTGGATTGATAATTTTTGCACACCCTCACATTGAACCCATGGGTGTTATCTACCTAGACCAGCCTGACTCATGTGGACTGGTTGTTAAATATTTCCCAAGAACCCCACCCAGCTGGCGGTGGAGCTTGCCCAAGTCTGCTGACCTGCCAGCTCTGGGTTGCTCAGGTCCACTGACTAACTCAAGGGTGATGAACTAGGAAGTAGAGACCCAAGGCCAGCCTCAGAGCCACACTGCATCAAGGGCACTAGGGCCATGTGTGCAGCCACGGCGTTAGGCACCGAGTGAGGTGATGGCAGGAGATCAAGTTCATCTTGCAAGAAGAGGCCCTCCAGGTGCAATTGGGTTTGCCCCCTACTTACCCTGCTCAGTCAAGATTGCTAGGAATTCTGGGAGTTGAAGTCCACACTTCTTCAAGCTGCCACGGTTGAGAAACACTGCTTTGGAGACCTGCAGCAATGCAGTCATCACTATCACTGTTGATGGGTGAATGTCTTGTATGGCTTCTCTAGGAGAAAACTCTACCCCACTCCCCCATTAACCTCCTTTTCCCCCCAAGAACCATTGCAGTTTCTTGTAGAGGTGTTGGTACATCCTGATTATTAACTGGTTTGATATTTCTCATTCTGAAGGCCTAACATGATGAAAGGTAACACTCCTGGCCAAATCATGAACTAATCAAACAGGTTAAGGCCACACAGCTCTCTTGAATCGCAGTAAAACTGACAGAGTTAAAATTGATGAAGGTGAGCATGTTGTACAGTTGCTCGGCCTTTCACTCTCCTTGTTAACAGCTTGTATGAACGTAGCCTAAAAAGTGTTTAATAATATTTTAGTAAGGATGCTCAACCAGTCCAAAGAATTTCTTGTTAAAGTACAGTGCAGGTCTAGGTATGTTTACTCAGAACATACAGGATATTAGTGGTTGTCTTTTATGATTTTTCCCAGCTGCTGTGTTTGTTGTGTGTGTTTGTGTGTGTCTATAATTTTAATATTGTAAGGTGCCCAGAGTCATGTATTTGAGATGGGCGGCTATATAAATAGATTAAATAAATAAAAAAAATCTATTTGGTGGGATTTAGTCTTTGGTAAATATGATAAATTAACTAGGTGTCATTGATTCAGGCCCAACTCTTGGCAATGTTATGGAGATGGTCTCCATCTTGACCTGTCCCCAGTGATGATCCACAATTCTTCTAGAGACATTCCAGTGATATCCCTGATCTTGTTCATCTTACTTATTTAGTGTCTTCCTCTTCTTTCTCCTTCACTCCACCTTGCTAATCCATTTCTTTCTAGTCCATCATCTGTTTGCATCACATGTCCAAAGTATGTAAGTTTCTACTTGCTAATCATCACCTCAGGGGAGCAGTCAGCCTTTATTTCTTCCTGGACCAATTGATTGGCTCTTCTTGCAGTCCATGGTAACTTAGTAACCATCTCCAAATCCATAATTCAGAGATGTCTATCTCCTTTCTCTCATTCTTTCTTAATGTCCAGCTTTCACAGCCATACGTTACTCCTAGGAAGACCGTTGCTTTAACTGTTCTGATTCTTGTTGTCATAGAAATATCCTTACCCTTCTTGTCTAAATTGGCCACTTCCTTCTTTCCTGGGATTAATCACCTCTACTTCTCCAGCACACTGCCCATTTTATTTCTACTTCAGCTAAGAAAATAAAACTATCTACCGCTTCCACTTCTTTACTTTCAGCTCTGCATTTGTTTATTTGGAAATTTCATATACTGTATATTATATAAAACAACCCCGGGCAATTAAGACACACACACAAGTAATACAAACACAGGATTAAAACTCAATATTCATTTATATTTAACATTAACCCAGTTTTTTTTCACTTTGCATCTTTATTTTCCTCATGACCTCTTCCAAGTCTTCTTTACTTCTGGCTAACGAAGTGGGTCATCTGCATATCTCAAGCTGTTAGTATTTCAGCCTTCATTTTTTATTCTAGCTGTTCTCTCTGCTAACCCTACTATTCGTGTAACATATTTGCCATGGAGGCTACACAGAAATGAGGTCTCCTTCCTTACTGTGAACCGGTTTGCACCTCCCGATTCAGATCCTGCAGTACATTCTCGCTCATTGTAAAGGTTCCTCAGGAGGATAATCATGTGTTCTAGCCCACCCATTAGCCGTGACGTATTCCACATCCTAGCATGATCTCCACAATCAGAGGCACTCATGTAGTCAGCAAAGTAAAGGTAAATCTTCCGTACTCTTGTTCTTTCCATTGTCTGCTTACATTAGCAACTGCGTTGCAGGTTCCTCTGCGCTCTCTACATATGCCTCTTCTTCTCTGTGAGACCTAAAAGAAAACTTCCCTTGTGTCAGGGGTGAGTGCAGTCGTTTGGTGATTTGCACATCCTTTTGCACTTCCTTCCTTCAGGCTAGTTATGTGTACTGATCCTTGCACATCTCTAGGCCACACAGTCTTGTTCCATACTGTCCGAGCTACCCTCACCTAGCTGCTGCTTGTGCAGCTTTAAACAATGCGCTGAGTCCATAATCTGTGCCTGGTGTTCTCCTGTTTGACAGCTGACCTATTGCCTGTTGTGCCTCCCTTTCTGGTGCGGTCGGTTCCTGAATATATTCTGCCTGTGAAAATGTTTCGGCCATTCTGCAGCCCTGCTAGTAAAGAGGTCCGTGTGGTCTTTCCATCTCCTATTAATCTCCTTTGCCTCCGTAGGTTTCTTCTTCTTGAGGTATTCCCATCTTAGCGGCAAATTTTCCTGTGATTTCTTTGATCTTCTCAAAACATCTCTTCTTTTTCTTATCTTCCTCTGTGGGTTAATGTTCCTAACTAAGATTTTTTTTTTCTTGTCCTTTCTTGCTTGATGTTGGAAGTCTGCATTTGGTCGTTGATTTTCTCCTCCATTTTTTCCCAGCTACCATGATTTTTTTTTCAATCCAGTCAGTCGTGTCCGATTCTCGGAGGCTGCCTGGACGAGTCCCTGAAGTTTTCTTGGCAAGGTTTTCAGAAGTGGTTTGCCATTGCCTCCTTCCCGGGGCTGAGAGAGAGGGACTGGCCCAGGGTCACCCAACTGGCTTTCTGCCTAAGGCGGGACTAGAACTCACTGTCTCTCGGTTCCTAGTCTGGTGCCTTCACCATTACACCAAACTGGCTCAGGTTACCATGATAGCGTATTGTGTAAGCCACTTGTATCTTCTCAACTTCGAAGTTTTGGGGATGTTTTGTCCAGCTTCCACCATATTTCTTATCTCTTCTTGTTACTCCTTAGGTTCTCTATTGCATAAGTGAAGCATACTGATTCTGTTTCTTACACTGACCAGATATTCTGTCTGTCCTCCAGGTCAAATCTTGCTGGCACATCTACACTCTTTTATTTTCTAAAGCTAACTTGTATATTTGACATCAATAATCCGTGATATGTTCTACAAACTGCACCTAGAAGTGTCCTGGATTTCCCCATCTTGTTTCCCATTATATTGTCAATTTGATTTGTCTCATAGGATTGCAACTTATTTTCTAAAATGTCACGCAGAGATCAGGATCTGTGACATTCCAGATGTTGAATTAACTACAGGTTGCATCATTCCTAATAGCTACGCATGCTGAGACTAGCCAGAGTCCAACAAGTGAAGGTCCTAAGTTCTCTACTGTAATTGACATGTATTGTGACCCTAAGCAGCTTTACTCAGAAGTAAATCCCATTTGTTTATACCTGGAGTGCTATCTAGCAAGCAAATAGGGGTAGAAGGCAGAAATCTTTAATAATTTTATTAATTTAATTAATTGAGCTATGGGCGTCATGGTAGTGGGAATCCATGGAAATTAACATACCACCATGTTATACATGCTGAAATGTGTTCCATTACTGTAATAGAAAACCATTATTCAATGCATAACAATAATATAAGTTGAGAAAAAAATCTTGTTTTGAAAGCTGGTTAGAAGGATGTCTTACAGAGGAAGATCTGTAGCGTCCTTGGTGCTCTCTGAGCCTTGCTGTTTTCTTGCAGATGTTTTATTGCCAGACTAGGCAGCATCTTCAGTGTTTAAGATGTTGGCACTGAAGAGGTTGCCTAGCCTGGCAATGAAATGTCTGCAAGAAAACAACAAGGCTCAGAGAGCACCAAGGACTCCCAGTTCAACCCTGAGCTACAAATATTCTCTTCGAGAGGAAGATCTGCTCTCTCTCATTCCAGAATATAAGACAAACACTAGTAGATTCAAGTTACAGGAAGGCGAATTGCAGTTGAATTGCTAGGAACAACTTCCTAGCAATAATAGCAGGATTGCTCCCTTTCATGAGATGTGACCAACTGAAGCTAGACAGCCATCATTCAGGGTTACTTTAATATGGCCTCCTGCAAGGAGCTTGGATTTGACTATCTGAATGGCTCCTTCCAAGTCCTTGATTTCTGTGATTCTATAAACCATCTGCAGATCAATTCTGGGCTCCATGTTTTAGGAAGCAGTCCAATAAGCCATGAGAACGATCAAGGGAATAGAAACTAAGTTCTGAGAAGAGAGCCTGAAGAAATGGCGATGTTTACCGTTGAGAAATAAGACTTCAGGGATAGGAGAGCACTCTTCAAATGTATGATGGGGGAATCCCATTGAAGACAATTAAAACCTGTTTTCTCTCATCCCAGAGGGAAGGCCTCAAAATAACAGTCTTAACTTACAGGATGATCGATTCCAGTTGAAGGCTAGGAAGCATTAGTTCAGCAGTAGAGTATTAAGTAAGGAGGGTTATGCCTTGCCTTTGCTGGATGGTTTCAAGCAGAGATTGAATATCCATCTGTCAGCCATGCTTCCTGCACTGAGCAGAGATCAGACTTGATGTCTAAAATGGTTCCTTCCATCTATGATTTCTATGAGAGCAGCAGGAAATGTCTATATTTTTTCCCACTAAATTCCATTTTATACCCACTCAGAGGGCTAGAAGAAACAAGGTCAGTTGCAGTGAAATTGAGACTGGACAGGCCCATTACAGTAAATGCACAGAGAAGGTCAGTGCTCAGCTCCTTCAAGTACATGTATAGGGAAAAGAGACATAGAATTTGAACCTTGAGACATGGATGGATGGATGGATGGATGGATAGCTTGAAGCTCTGATTTATGGCTTTTCTAATGTTTGCAACAAAACTGTCTTAAAGAGCTGTGTCCTTGAATCTCTGCTGGCCAAAGATTGAACTCAACCAGTTGGTGTGGGTGAAGCTTCACACCCACAAAGGCTCTCCACACATGGCATTTAGGGTTGGAGGAATACAGCAAAACTCAACTGACTGAATTTGGCCAGTATCCATCAGTGGCTATTAGACTTCCTTGGAGGCAAAATACTTCGAATACAAGTGCTGTGGAGCAACCACATGAGTGGGTGAAGACTCACACATCTTGCTTGAGGGCTTGCTTGGATGGGGTTTGACCTGTTGCTGCAAAGGGGGCAGTTCATTGAATTAGACTGGTCTTAAAAATGTGCTTAGAAATAGATATCTTGAGAGAAAATACCTAAACTATACTTGTTTCATACATGCTGCTACAGATTTTTAATGGGTGAGATACAATAGAAAAAAAAGTAACACAGATGCAGAAGAGCACAAAATCTGCACTGACAAGATAATACAGCCGGGCTCAGTTTTCTCACCTTCCCTGAATGGGTGTTGGACCACATCTCAAGTAATATCCAGCCACCATGCCAATTGGGATTATGGGAATTGTAGTCCAATACCTTTTGCAAGTTGGGGCAAGGAATAAATTAGATAGATAGATAGATAGATAGATAGATAGATAGATAGATAGATAGATAGATAGATAGATAGATAGATAGGAATTTTACCTAAGTAAAACTATGAATGGATTTTGGATTTCTACTACTTCATTCACCATTTTTAATAAGGTATTTATTAAATATATTTCTATATTGGTTCTTATTCCAGAAAATACTACAGCTGCTTACAATAGCTGTAGAACTGTTAACAGAACTAAAGGTAGAAGTCTTGGAATAAACACCAAGTTAAAAACAGAATAAAATAAGATTTAAAAAAAACAGAGAGATAATATCTACCTAAAGAGAACTGATATTTGTGACTTTCATTTACAGAAAAAATAATTACCCAATTTGGCTCTAAACTGCCTTTATCTGCTTCATAACAGTTGTTAAGTGTACTCTTAAGTTATGCTTGTGCTCTGCTTTATTGTCAACAAAACCAGTTTTCTTGACTAAAATGGGAAAGTGGAAAGAGTGATAGTTGTCTTTGTCTTTTCTCTCCTCCAAGCTAATTTTGTTGCAGATGGGGACAAGGCCCCTTGCTCCTCCCCTTGTGCTTCCTTCTCAGCTGAAGACTCTGAAGAAGATTCCATCCCTCCTAATGATTGCAAGAAGGTAAGGCTTCGGCACCCCCTAATTGTCATTCCCAGCTGGAGAGGTAGGGAAAGCACAGGTGCTCAGCAAATTCTGCTCTTCTGGCAAGGTTGTGACTCAGACGCCCACAGAAGATTAAGGCTCAAGCTGTTTGCATTTGCAGGAGCCAACAGAAATTGGCTTAAGAGGTCCATCTATCTCATCACTGTTCCTGACAGTGGATAGCCAGGTACCTCCAGGAAGCTCAGAAGTGAGTCGTGAAAGAGAGAGTTCAGTTTTGGTACCAGTTTGAGCTTTCATGAATGGAAACAGTGGAAATCCTGTAAGTGATATCACCCGTTTCCATCTTTGGAGTGAGATGGCTTCTGACAGTGGCTAGGGTTGGAAGTCTGGATGACAAGATGCTCCAGATAGGAGGCTGCTGATTTGGATCTGTGGAAGCCAGGGTGAAGTTGGAGGAAATGCTCAGAAACGGGGACTCAAGAATTGCTCAGAAATGGGGCAATTAATTTCTAAGCCCTCCTCCAATTTCACACTGACAAACTTGGCAGCAAAATTTCTGACTATAAGGTCCCTCCCCCAACCTAGTTGTCTTAAGCTTCTAGGAGCTTAGGATACCTGTTTCATCCCTTAACTTCTCCCATGTGCTGCTGGGAAGTATCTTTTCCCCCATCCTACAATCATGCTCTTGATTTTTCCTACCCGGTTGAAGGACTTGGTATTTCTTCCTGTTGAGGTTCATCTTGCTGGTTAATGCTCATTATTCCTGCTTGTCAAGGTCCTCCTGAATCTTGATGCCATCCTCTACAGAGTTTGCGATCCCTGCTATCTTTGTATTGCCCACCAGTTTTATAATCATAGTTCTAACCCCTCACCCAAGTCATTTATAAATACTTTGACAAGTACAGGGCCTAGAAAGTTGCCTGCAGGGCACACCACCTGATGCCTCCTCCCAGCTTGATGTGTCATGCGCTGTTATATATTCGCCAGATACAATTGTTCAACCAGTTTTGTGTCCATCTATATCCATCTCTAGTCATTTAATAACAAAATCCAGCCCACATTTTGGTGACTTTATCAGATACTTTGTGAAGTCAAGGTATGCTATATCTACTAAATTTCCATGATCAACTAAAGTGGTCACTTTGTCAGAGAGAGAGAGAGAGAGAGACCAATTTGATGTCCTCCATATGCATTCCTGGCTGGGGATGGTGGGAGTTGTAATCCACATGCCTCGGGAAGGCAGCAGGCTGGGGATAATTGTAATACCATCAAAGCTCCTTGGGCAGAGATTCCAGTTAAGGAAAAATGCATCACCTTTGCAGATGGAATTTAGCAACCCCGTCCTCAGAGATGCTGTTCTTCCCCTTGTAATATCTACACATTTAACTTTCCTTCCCAGGAGATCATGGTGGGACCTCAGTACCAGGCAGTAGTCCCTCTCCTGCACTTGAACAGGCAGGGTGAAAAAGGTGAGCAACTTTTCTCAGGTGGCTCCTGGTGGTTCCTGCCATTGGCAGTACTGTATGTGGGTGTCTTACCTCTCTTCCCAGAAATTAACCCTTCCGGTCCAGGAACTCTGCAAATTGGGCTGTCCTTGGACAACACCAGCTGAGGATTTTGGAGTTTTAGGAAAGCAAAGAAATGGCAACTGAAAAAGTGAAAAGGGCTGTGTTTTAATACAGGTAGTCCTTGCTCAACAACCATTCGTTTGGTGACAGTTTGGACTTACGATGGTGCTGAAAAAACGACTTGCAACCAGTCATCACACTTACGACCTTTGCAGCATCCATGCAGTCATGATTTGGGTGCTTGGCAACCAATTTGCATTTATGACCGTTGCAGCGTCCCAGGGTCACGTGATTGCCACTTCTGACCTTCCCGGCCAGCTTCTGGCAAGCAAAATCAATGGGGAACCACATGGTTTGCTTAACAACCACCACAAAAAAGGTTGTAAAATTGAGTTGGATTTGCTTACAGACCACTTCACTTAGCAACCAAAATCCGGTTCCAGTTGTGGTCATTAAGCGAGGACTACCTGTACAGTTAAAAGAACCAGCCTTTCAGGGACATGCTGCTTGAATGCTTAGTCTTCTCCTCTCTAGCCTATTTGAACTTCTTCACTGAGGTTCTCACATCAGAGCTAAGAATTGCAATGTGTGCAGCCAAGGCCCTAGGTCTGAGTTTGGCTGAGCCCCGTTTCCCAGATTCCTTCTAACAGGAGTGTAGAAATGGCTTTCCCAGCTCTGGGTTCAGTGTCTCTCTCTGACACTTTTTTATCCAGTCTATGAAAACGATGACCAGTTGCTGTGGGATCCAAACATCCTCCCTGAGAGGGAGGTGGAAGAATTCCTCTTCCGAGCCATCAAGAGGAGATGGGATGAAGTCTCCAGTGCCGGCCTTCCGGAAGGAGAGATGGTGAAGGATAACGAACAAGTGAGTACGGCAGGTGCTCCCAAATCATGAGTGGGATTGCTGCAAGAGAAATGCCTGTGAGCAGTAGGAAAATGAATTAAGGGGTTAATTTAAAAACTCTGATGCACCCTCAAATCTCCCCCAAACGTAGAAGGACACCAGTGCAACAAAAAAGCGGCTTTGGCCTGTTCTCAAAGGTGTTCCAGACATAACAGGGACTCTTACCTTGCATTTGCAAAACAGACCTGCCCAGGTCAGATAAAAATTTAGCTGCTAACAGTTATGCACCATATAGTTATTTTTAACGTGGGTTTGATTTTTCTTTTTTATGGCTTAGCATGTTGCAGAAACCTACCCTTTTGAGATAGTTTATCAGTCAGAGTATTGTGTAAACCCAGGAAATCAGTTGTAAGCCAGTTAAGTTGCATGATGTGGACACAGCTTTACAGATCTGTAAAGTGAGTTTCTCTAAGAGCAAAAAGCTGCTACTCTAAGACAAGAGATGGGACTTCGTTGCTCCCACTTTACTGGAGCAGTTGCACTCTAGGATTTTGCTCATCCGGCAAAAGGATGAGCAAATCCTAGAGTGAGCTGAGAGCAAATTGTGGGTGTAGCCATTTGTCAAAACTACAGCATCCGTAGCAGTTGGAGACTTCTAATGTGGTTCGTATATCCATCATTTTCAGAGAATCTGTAGGGGTGTATGTGGTAGTAAATGTCTGTATCTCTATCCGTTATTTTCAACTTGTAGATTTTCACGCATGTAAAACTTTTTGTTGGATTTGCCTTACAGTCTCAAAGGTCTCGGTCCCATGTTAACTACTGTCACTCTAACACCCTTGTCTAGCCCAGTGTGCTCCATATCTCTCCCTTTCAATTTTAACAGAGATCCAGGGAATAACATTGCCCAAATGATGCTGCACAGGGCCAGGTTATTTGTGGGACTGTCTCTCCCTAAGGGTATCTGCCCATCCCACCAGATTTCACAGAATGGGCATACTCCAGGTCCCCTCTACCAAATGTTGTGATCTGGCAGGACCTAGTGGTATGCCTTCTCTGTACAGTACAGGTAGTCCTCACTTAACGACCACAATTGAGACCAGAATTTTGGTTGCTAAGTGAAGCGGTCATTAAGCTAATCCAACCCAATTTATGACCCTTTTTGTGATGGTCGTTAAGTGAATCACCACAGTTGTTAAGCAACCACATGGTCGTTAAGCAATTCATGTGGTTCCCCATGGATTTTGCTTGCCAGAAGCCGGCCGGGAAGGTAAAAAATAGCAATCATGTAACCATGGAATGCCGCAACGGTCATAAATGTGAACCGGTTGCCAAGCACCCAAATCATGATCGTGTGACCGCAGGGATGCTGCGATGGTCATAAGTATGAGCGCCGGTTGTAAGTTGTTTTTTTCAGCACCGTTGTAAGAGTGAACTGTCACTAAATGAATGGTCATTAAGTGAGGACTACCTGTAGCCGTGTCTGCCCTATGGAACAACCTCCCCCTGAGATCTGTAGGGCCTCTACCATCTTGGCCTTCCAGAAGGCTGTGAACACCTGGCTCTTCCCCCAGGTGCTGGGCCAGGCTGTGAGTTGATCCCACCTATGGTACCTTGGTTAGAGTGTGGTGGTTTTAATTTTGTGAGGGGTTGTTTGTATTTTAAAATATATTTAAATTGGTTTGATTGTTGTTAGCCTCCCAGGGTTGTATTGTTTATATTGCCATATAAATCTGAGAGAGAGAGAACAAGAGATCATTCACCCTTCAGCAGCTCTTACTATCAGATGTGCAGGAAGCAGCATCAGCTGTTCCTCTGGGAGAAGATTACCAAAGGACAAATATCACATTGCTGTCATTTTTCTTGCACAAACTTTATCCAAAAACAGACAAGCCCGGCCAAACAAGTTGCTGATTTTGGCTTCTGCCATCTAGCAGGCACGATCATGTTTTGTTGCCATGCTTGGCTCAGATCCAAAGTGTGTGATGAGTGGAAGACCTTAATTTGAATGGCGAGGACCACTTCCAAGTGAACGTTAGTGATATGCTGCACTGTGGGCCAAAGGTGGTAAAAAATGTGACTTTTGGAGCCTCCCTCCCAAACCTTTCCACAAAGCAGGACTTGATCTTAGGAAGTGCATTCCTCATCTTCATCTCAGGTATTGCCACCTGAAATAGGGTGCCAAGCAACCAGCTACGCTAACTGGTAAGCCCAACAGCCAGCCTGTAATGATTGCCTGAACCCAAATAAAATGCTCAGACTCAAAATCAAAGTTTAGGTTCTGATTTTATTTAGAATAGAGTGCAAACAGAAAGAAAGCTGAGAATGAGAAAAGCGCGCCTAAAGTCAAACTAAATAGCCCCATTACAAACAGCGTCCCACCCACCCCTTCAATCATCACAACCCCACATTCCCAGGTGCTCCTAACGAGCTCTGCTGATCAACGGGCAAAAAGACCTTGACATTAAAAAGATAACCCAAACACATTCCTGCATGGCACAGAGAGATACAGCTCTCAGTACAAGGTTTATCAGCAGCACCCTCCCAGCCAGGAACGCGCGTCAACACTCTGGCATGCGAACCGTTATGATGTACAAACACATTGAAACGATGAACATGACATACCGCCCCCCCCAAAAAAATTAAGCAGCAGTCTTGGAAGGGTAGGCAGCATGAAAACGGTGAACTAAATCAGGAGCAACCACGTCCCGAGCAGAGACCCACTCAGGATGGGGAAAATGCTTCCAACGAACTAAGTATTGCAGAGTGCCACAAAGCCTGCGAGAGTCAAGAACCTCCTTGACCTCGAAGTGCTGCTGTCCATCAATCATGACAGGTGCAGGGGGGGGAGGTCGCGGATGCCAACGAGAGGAGTCATGGGCAGGCTTCAGCAAACTGCAATGAAAAACGGTGCAAACGCTTCAAATTATGGGGTAGATCCAAACAAACAGTGACAGGATTAATAAGTTCAGTGACAGGAAAGGGACCAATGAACTTAGGAGCAAGCTTCTTGGATGGTTGAGGAGACTTGATGAATCTGGTAGAAAGATAGACTAGGTCTCCAATCCGAAAAGCCGGCTGCCTGGCCCGGTGCTTGTCAGCGTGAAGCTTATAAGAAGCTTGAGCATCAGTGAGAGCTTTCTTAATGACTGGCCATGAATCAGCGAGCCGAGAACCCCAATCACAAGCAGACACAGCTGGGGCAGGAGGCTGGGGAAATTCGGGAATGGGAACAAAATCCCGCCCCGAAACGACCCGAAAGGGGGTTTGACCAGTGCTTTGGTGCACAGCATTGTTGTACGCAACCTCAGCGAAAGGGAGCAAATCAACCCAGTCATCCTGGTGGTAATTAATATAAGATCTGAGAAACTGCTCAAGGGTGGCATTAAGGATCTCAGTAGTTCCGTCCATCTGGGGATGCGAAGAGGTTGACAGTGCCTGCTCAGTCCCAATAAGTTTCAAAAAAGCCCACCAAAACCTTGAGGTAAATTGTGTCCCTCTGTCGGTCACCAAACGAGAGGGGCATCCGTGTGGGCGGTAGACGTGCAACAAGAAGAGCTTGGCAAGCTGCTGCGCAGAGGGAATGGACGCACAGGGAATGAAGTGTGCTTGCTTAGAGAAATAAAGCGGAGATTTCAAAGCGGAGATAAAATCAGCGCGCAACCGACCAGGCATTTGAGGTTGCCTGCGCCCCGAAGGGCTCCCTGCCTGAACCGCTTGCGAGGGGGAAGGATGCTGCCCACGAGCCTGGCTCCGGGTGACCGCCACTAAACCCAATTGAGGTTCAGTGAGCACAGTGCCAGTGACATCGGAGACCAGTTCCGTGTCCTGCGGCAAACGGGAGAGAGCATCAGCCAAAAAAATGTTCTTCCCTGGGATAAATTTGAGCTGGAAATTGAAGTGGCTAAAGAACTGAGCCCAGCGGATCTGCTTCGGGCTGAGACGCCTGGGCGTTCGGAGTGCCTCGAGGTTGCGGTGATCAGTCCAAACCTCGAAAGGGCAAGTCGCCCCCTCCAAAATGTGGCGCCAGGCTTTCAATGCAGCTTTAACGGCAAAAGCCTCCTTCTCCCAAACATGCCAGCGCTGCTCCATTTCAGAAAACTTACGGGAGACATAGGCGCAAGGCTTTAAGAGCCCGCAGGAATCCTTTTGCAACAAAATTGCTCCAATAGAAAAATCAGATGCATCAACTTGGACCACAAAGGGTCGTTCAGGGTCAGGGTGAGACAAAATGGGCTCAGCCGTAAACAGAGATTTTAACTTATCAAAAACAGCCTGACAGGCAGGAGTCCAGTTGAGCACGGCCCCTGGGTTTTTTACTTTGCGCGTCTCCCCAAGCCCCTTGGTGTGCAACAAATCGGTGAGGGGCAGTGCAATCTCTGCGAACCCCTGGACAAAGGACCAGTAAAAGTTGGTGAACCCCAGAAAATTCTGAAGCTGACGTTGAGTTCGAGGGCATTCCCAGTTGAGAACAGCCTGAACTTTTGCAGGATCCATTTCAATACCCTTATCAGAGACCCTGTACCCCAAGTAATCCAGTTGAGACTTATGAAATTCACATTTAGAAAGCTTTGCATAAAGCTTAGCTTTCCTGAGCTTGGTCAGGACTTGTCTGACAAGCCGCTCGTGTTCTTTCTCCGTTTTGGTATAGATGAGCACATCATCCAAATAAACTAAGACCCCCTTAAACAAATGATCATGTAACACTTCATTGATTAGTTGCATGAAAACACCCAGGGCCCCCACCAAACCAAAAGAGAGGACTTTATACTGAAACGAGCCCAATGGACAGTTAAATGCTGTTTTCCACTCATCCCCCTCCCGAATGCGAATGCGGTAGTATGCTTCGCGCAGGTCAAGTTTGGAAAAGACTTTACCAGTACACAAATGTGCCAACATGTCTTTTACAAGAGGCAAAGGGTACTTGTTGGAAATTGAGACTGAATTTAACCTGCGATAGTCTGTGCAAAGTCTAAGGGTGCCATCCTTCTTTTCACAGAACAAAATGGGAGCCCCAACCAGCGAGTTAGCCAGTTCGATGAAACCCCTTGCAAGGTTTTTATCAATGAACTCCCGTAAGGCGGCCAGTTCTTTCTGGGTCATGGCATAGATTTTTGGTTTGGGCAATGGAATGTCTGGAAGAAGTTCAATGGCACAGTCAGTCTTGCGGTGGGGGGGTAATTGGTCTACTTCCACATCCCCGAAGACATCCGCAAAGTCTTGGTATCTGGCAGGCAGCCCTTCCATGGGCAAACTGGAGGCTGGGGATTGACAATTTCAGCTCGCCCCACCCCCACAGTGATGGACTTCCCCGGCACAGGAGCCTGGTAAAACCCATCATCAAACGTAATAGTACGTTTTTTCCAGTTGATGTATGGGTTGCGGCTAGTCAGCCAGGGGATACCCAGCACCACAAGTGGGTTACCCACTGGTGTGACGATGAGTTTTAGGACTTCCATGTGACTCCCCATCTGCAATGTTATGTCCCCAGTGAACTGGGTGGCTGCCCCCCCCCCCCGCCGTGGAACCATCCAACTGTTGAAAAACCAGTGGCTGCGAAAGGGGAAATCATTGTCCGAAGGAAAGAGGGAGGTGGTCCATTCCATATTGGACTGTTGGGATGCAAACTCTTACATAAACAGTGGTGTGCAAATTGCATGAGAAAACACCAGTGCGGTGGTTGTGTCAATGGAGATGGCAGAATTCAACCTCAGTCTTCATTACATTTGACCATTGACCTCTGGGACTAGTGCATTCCAGACAACTCCCTGGGAGCGGTCTATCTCACAAGGACCAACAATGTTCGGTAGATACATGAATTAACAGGATCTACTTAAACCCCCATCAAAATGACCCTCAGGAGCTCCCACAATCTTTTCCAACAACGGATGTGCCTCAAACTTTATCAGTTTGCCTCTGTCATCACAAAGTAGTGCCAGAGGTTCTCTTCCAGTATGGACTGGCACTTGCTCGGGAATGTATTCACCCATCCCTGGATAAAATCCCCGTCTGTGCCTTCCCTCCAATTCCATTAATTACCAACCTTCTCCACCATCTTCAGGTTTCACCTGCAGAGAGTAAGGAGGATGACCTTGATGGAGATAGGCAAACTCCATTACCAAAGCAACAAGGGGTGAAATGTATCAGTTCCACAATGGACAGATAATATTCTTGAGAGATTCAGACAGATACCTCCCTAATTCATAGGAGTATAAGAAGTGGGGCGGAAGTACAACACAATCAGATTTGCAAGGTTCTGTTATTATAGCTAATCTCAATAAAAGTAGTTTTAGCCTTCCCGTGGGGTTGATTTTCTGCTCTGGTCTGCCTAGTGGGCCACCCTGCACCCTGATAATCCTAGTGGCCAAAGAAATGTGGATTTCCCACACGTTTGTATCTCTCTCACTGGCAAGTTTTCATGTTGCAGACCTTTCAAACAGTAGCATGACACATCATCAAAACCTATAATTCCTCCACTTGAGGGAGGAATTGGTCTATCTGCAGAAATTCACAGGTAAAGAGGTAAAGTAGATTTTTAACAGATAGAACTACTAGGGAGAAAGGCTTATGTCCTAAAGTAGATCTCCTTTTCTCAATTCGTTTTGTCCTACTTCTATTCTACTTCGGTTTTTCCCGTGTTTGTGAGATAATCCTGCAACAGTTGCCCTTTTGATGATTTGTAATGGTTGCCTACACATTGAACATTGAAATGGGGAACATGACATGATTATACTATTGGTTTGCACCCACCGACAAAATGTTTCTTCTATGCCGTCCTCTGGCAGTAGTACTCACTGCATTGACAGTAGAACCCATCATGGCTGTGGGATCCATGTATGTACAGCTGCGTGTTTTAAAGCCTTTCTGATAGCCATCATGTCAGGAAAGCAGGTAGGGAAACGATCTGCTTTCTGAGTTGAGCTTGCTACAGGTAGGCCTCGACTTATGACCGTTCGTTTAACAATTGTCCAAAATTACAACAGCCTCAGAATGGGTGCTTTAGAGCCTGTAAAGCGCTTCTGAGCGTTGCAAAACACCGCACCAACCCCCGTGGTCGCATGATCGCATTTCGGGTGTTTGGCGACCAGCTTGCATTTATGACTGGTTGCAGCATCCCAGGGTCACATGATTGCGTTTTTTGCTGCTTTCTGGCAAAAAGCGTCCATGGGGGAAGCTGGATTCGCTTAACGACCACAGTGATTCGCTTAACAATTGCTGTAAAAAAGGTCGTAAAATCAGGTCCTATCATGTGGTGACTTGACTTACAACCGCAGTGACTTACGATGGAAATTCCAGTCCCATTTGTGGTCATAAGTCGAGGACTATTGTGTTTTTCCTAGGCATAAGGCTCCCCATGGCCAAATGTTTGCTTTTTTTTTTCCTTTGCATTCTTCAGCTTTAACACGGTCCCTGTATTCTCTGGACATCAGTAGCAAATTGGTATAATATCTTGTGCGGACTTTTGGTTTTAAGTATTCTCAGTATGTTCCGGTTTTGAGTCCATGGAAGAGAAATATGTTTTCTTTGTGACTCTTCGTAAATGGATTGGGAGGGAGTTTGACCCTTTCATATCATCTTGAGAAGAAACCACCCTCCAACGGTCTTTGAGCTCTTTCCACCTAATAGTGGACAGTCAGTTCAACTGCCCTTTATAGAAACCTTGGATTGCCAAAAGTGGGTAGCAGCAAGGTTATCTCAGCCTTCTCTTTTCATTTAATATTTGTATTGAGATAGTCAAGCCAGGGGAGAGGTGCCTTCTGGAATAACGGTCCTGACAGTCAGCCTTCATTTGCTCCAGAGGTAGCCAGTGTGCTTATTGGCAAGCTACCTACTCACCCACACGTGTCATGTCAAAGATCCCAAAGGAGAACAACAGGCTGCTTTCCTGTGACTGTGGTTGTTTACGTGGCCATCTTTGGAGTCATGCAACTTAGCAACTTCTCCCTCTTCAGTACCTGCCTTACTAAGTTATCTGTGGCTCTGAGGCTACTGCATCAGCCCCTGGGAAAACTAAAAGAATCATACCCAGGGCAGGAGCGCAAGGCAGTGCAACTCCTGGTGAGTTGCTCAGTATTCTACCGCCAGCTGCCATGTTTCCTTAGGGGCTCCGACAGAGAAGGGTCTTTCCAAGCCCTGCCTGGAGATATCGAGGTCTTCAGCACCAAACATCACTGTGCAAATTAGGGACGCTGCAGTCGAGTCAGGTCCCTCCTTAGCCGTTGTTATTCCACAGTTTTAGTGCAACACGAGAGAGACAGACAAGGCATTGCTTCTTTCCCTCCCCTCCCCTTCCTGTTCCTCACTAGCCCCTTTCTTGTCCCTGTAGGGAGCCAAAGCTGCCTTTCTAATCATATGCATCCCTGTGGGATTGTGTCTCCCGTAGGCACTCTACGAATTGGTGAAATGTAACTTCAATGCAGAAGAAGCGTTGCGGCGGCTCCGGTTCAACGTGAAGGTCATTCGAGGTGAGGCAGAGGGCATTCCTATCTTTCTGTCCTTCGGCAGGAGTTCTGTCGTCCCACTGGAACCCCCCTGGACTCTCCAAGCCAGTCTTTCCGAACCTGGTGCCCTTGAGGAATATTAGCCGAATTCCCATCCACCTCAGACAACCTAGTGCTTTGGCTGAGGAGGATGGGATGGGTCCATCCAACACATCTGGTGTCTACAACAGTGAGGAACTCAGGGCTTCTGTTTCTTCAATCCCGTTTCCCTCAAGGAGCTTGGAGGGGAGGGAAATCCTGTGTTGTTTTCCCTCTTCCTTTTATCAAATAATTCTGTAATGGTACGTGGGAAAAACCTTGGGAGACTGGGCAGAGATGCTGCCAAGGAAATGGTCAGTTAAGAGAGGGCAGACCCCGCAGCTGCATAATGGGTGGAGAAAGAGGCTCAGAAGGGACCCTCCCTAGTTTCTCGGGCTGTAAAGGAGATGGGGAGTGTGGGGACAGAATTGCAGACTTGCAAGATTCTTCCAGACTTGCAAGATTCTGTCAATGTAGCCTTACAATAAAGGAGAATTAGCTCATCTGGTTGTGATTCCTATCTGAGGCCAACAGCTATCTTGCAAGTCTGAAAGTACAGTCCTCCCCCCCATCTCCTTTACAGCCCGAGAAACTAGGGAGGGTCCCTTCTGAGTCCTTTCCCCATCCATTATGCAGCTGAGGGCTAGGCCCTCCCTTATCTGACCATTCCCTAGGCAGCATCTCTTGGCCCAGCTCTCCCAAGGTCTTTCCCACATACCATTACAGGCAGGTTAAACTTCTTTAAAATTTTATTTTAATAACAGTTTCTTTATTTAAATGTTTAAAGAAACAAATAGCTACATAAAAGAAATTAAAAAGATATAACGAGACATAGTAGATAAAGAATAAAATATCAGTAAATGAACAAAAAGTTTGCAATTATCATAAAATTTAAAATTCGTTATTAATTGATTAGTGAAATGTACAGAACTAAGTTTACTCTATCATCTTAACTATAAATCTCTAGATATTAATATTATAATAACATTCATATTGATAACACCACTATTTGTATTCATAAAAAGGAAAACGAATAGAAGGGAAAGGGGGAAAAGTTTGGGGGAAAAAATCAAAGGAAAAAGAGGTAGGTTAAATGTAAAGTACAGGTGGGTCAATTTCATCCCTGAGCATGGTTTTAAACCTGGGTCTCCAGTCTAATCTCAGCCCTTCCTTCGAAGAGAAGGCCTGCTGGGTTAACAACCATCCTCGCACAGATGTGGTTGAAAGCATAAGGAGAACAGAGCCTGTCATCCTCAAAATCCAGGTAGACTCAAGGGCAAGAATGAATTAATTACAGGAGGGTTTGAACACCTCACTGGGACATATTACAGTTAGGTCTTGGACGTCATCCAAACCTGGACTGTGGCCATGTTTGGGATTAAAATGGAGGGTGTTAAGTACATTATGAAGCCATGCCTCGTTTTAGATTTAAAGCATCTAAATCTTCATGCATGTCTGAAGTAGGATCAATCAGCGGTTGACCTCCTCTTCCAGCTTCTGCATGAAGACCTTGAGGGTAAAAGGCGGAGTGCTAGAGCGCAAAGCAGCAGCATTTCCACTTCTCTGGTCTGTTTTACATGCCTTGTGGCTGCAGACTGGCTGGAGGATCACTTTAGACTTTAGGAATTAGACTTTCCCAGCCTGTGAACAGTGGCTTTGACCTCAGTCAGGTCCTGTGTGTCCTTATCTTTCTTTTTTTAAGCAAGCTGAAAACTGAAAGTGTAAGCTGTCCATTCAAAACTGGCTGGCTTATAAGCTGGGGAGGAAGGGAATTGCAAATCATTGTAGATGTACAGTAACTTACTGCAGTCTTCTGCAACCAGGTGCCCTCCAGGTGTGTTGAAAGAAACACTCCTAGAATTCTCTTCTGAGCAAACAGGTAGTCCTCAATTAATGGCCATTCACAGTTACAACAGCACTGAAAAAAGGTGACTTATGACCAGTCCTCACACTTATGACCATTGCAGTGTCCCCGCAGTCACGTGGCCAAAATTGGGGTGCTTGGCAACTGGTGTGTATTTACAAGGGTTGCGGCATCCCAGGGTCACATGATTGCCATGTGTAACCTTCCCAGCCGGCTTCCAACAAGCAAAGTCAATGGGGGAAGCCAGATTCAGTTAGCAACCACGTGATTAGCTTAACAGCCATGGCAAAAAAGGTTGTAAAATCGGGCATGGCTCACTTAATATGACTGCATCGCTCAGCAACAGAAGTTCCAGTCCCAAGTGTGGTCGTAAGTCGAGGACTACCTGTATTTGGAAAACAGTAAATAAGGAAGCCCTCCTATCAACTCTGCAAACGCAGCCTAACCCTACCTCTACACCTAAAATTGAGCCAACCATATTTGTTCCTAGATAAGTCATTGTAAGATTTGGTTCCCATACTGCCAAAGTTTCGGGAGATAAATGTCAACAGCCGCCTGCAGGCTTTTCCGTTATCAGGGAAGACAGCCACTTGGGAAGGCTGTTAAAAAGAAGATCATTGTCTCCACCCTAAAGTGCATGTAGATGTATTTGTGCTAAACAGGAAGTAGTCCAGTTGCTGGAATTTCTTGCAACCCCGTCTCATCCCTCTCAGTCGGTCTTGCTAAGCAGATCTTGTACGCCTTGCACACCATGTGCAGATCTCATGCAGCAGCCAAAGGGCTGGCGGTTCCCAAGACAGTCATTTGTGCCTCCTGCCTTGAAGGAGGGAACCTTGGATAAGTGATTGATGCAACAATTAAATGCAGTCAGCTCCAGCGAAGTCAGGATCTCACGGTAGAATGATCTGGCAAGGCCTGATGAAAATATCTGGCAGCACTTGGTGATTAGGGGTGAAGCATACTTCTCCTTTTTAAAAATTGGCCTCAGTTATTGGACCGCTTTGAAAAAAACCTACACGGTGTTCTCACATTTCTAAAAGTTTAGGAAAATTCTCAATGAATTCTCTCTTTCTGTAGAGGAGTACAGAGATGACCATAGAGACAGTAGGCATCGACTGTTGGTAAAATGGGACCTTAGTCTAAGAAAAGAGGAAGGCACAAGGAAAAAAGCTGAAGATTGCCCTGCTTTGATTCTCTTTGGTGTAAGAGGAAGGGAAGGAGAAACACTGGCAGGCTTTCAAGATTCTGTTGTTATATCAATAAAGTCAAATTCTAGTCTTTCTTGTGGTGTTTATTTCCTGAGCTGGCCTACCTTGAAGGGCTGACATTCTGCATGCCTCTCTCCCCCCCCCCCCACCCTTTGCAGATGAGCTCTGTGCCTGGAGCGAAGAAGAATGCAGGAACTTTGAACATGGGTTTCGGGTGCATGGAAAAAACTTCCACCTTATTCAAGCCAACAAGGTAATTTATAGCAGCTGTAGGACCTGTGTGAATGCAGGTGAATTCCAGGCGGGGTTGTGGCTGTATTGCAAATGTGCAGAAGGAAAAGCTGGGTTGCAGGATGCTTCACTGCTTCACTGCTCACCCCCTGTTGCCTTCTTGCAGGCATTGTGATGGCAGTTTAGCCTGAGGGGCCCAAGGTTAGGACAGGATACTGGCTTAGACGGATCTCTTCCTAAGCTCTCAGGAGCCAGACTGGCACGGCCATTTTCAAAATCAGTCAGGGATGTGAAGAAAAATTCCTTTCAGGTCCTACCTGCAGGCTTCCCGAGGTGTGGGCTAGATGATAGGCCTTCTCTGAGGCAGCCCCAGCTCTATGGAACTGTCTCTCCCCAGAGGTGCATGTAGTCCCTGCCCTATTAATCTTCTAAGCCAAGGTTGTATTGTTCCAGGAAGCTTTGGCCACTAGAGGTACTGAGCGGTTGCGTTCCTCTTTATTTAATTTTTGGGATTGATGATTAAGTATTTTAATTCTGCATATTGCCGAACACCATCCAGAGTTCTCCCGGATGGGGTGGGTTATACGTATGGCAGATGAATTAAAAAACCACGTTCATTTATGTCTGGTTAATAAATTAAACAACTGTTAATAAATTTTCTATAAAGTATAATTAAATTAGGTCCTGTTAATAAATTAAGAAACCACCTTCAGTAGTCCTACTCCACTCTTTAGCCCCAGAGGTTTCCAGAGTGGTTTTTGTGGCTGTAGCAGGTCATGCTAAACCGGACTGAACAAACCACAGTCGCTCTTTTTCATTTGGTATTTTTCAGTTAGGGTTATTTGGATGCTTGTCTCCTTGCCAGACTGTGGGCAGCTTACAACATTAACATACTAAAACCTTGTATAACAAAATCCAAAAGTAGGATGTTAATTTCTGTCCCCCTCTAACAACCCTCCTCTCCAGATGCTTTGTGGAAGAGGATTTGTTTTCCCCCATTTTCTGAAGGAAATAAAGGGTGAGGCTAGCCTAACCTCGGGGTGAGCTGTTCAGCCACGAGGGGGCTGCCATTAAGAAGGCCATCCTCTGGCCCCCGTCCCTCTTGTTCTCTCACGGGGGGGGGGGGTTGCTATGTCAAAAGAAGCCCAACGGTCACTTCCACTGACCCCCCCCCCCCCGCTCACACCCCACATGAAAAGACTAGCCAGGCTCCCCCAACACACGGGACCACCGCCCACCCACCTCCAGTTTAGCAGAATCAAGCAGCTTGTGCAGACTCAGGTCAGTCCATACAATTTGTCTGCGCGCAGTATCAGAAATAGCATCCCTGCTTGTCTGTTGCTTTCGTTTCACTGCCCATCGGTTAATTAATCAACCGTTTTTGCCAGGAGGGAAATATAATCATCAGCATAAGCGCCTTAAAATATCTTACTTCATGTCCGTTAAAAGAGGCGCGTGCTTGCCTGTCACAAGCAAGATGGTCTCCGCCTCTTAGGCTTACAGTCTAAAAGACAGACCCCAAAAGAAGGTGGGGGGGGGAGGGCTGGGAAGGTGAACGGAGAAAAGTCCGTTTTGGGTTTCAGCTCTCAAAGCTTACGGCCATGGTGTCTTGTCTGGGTGAGTTGGAAAGGAAAACGGCTTGTGAAAATGAGCCTGATAGAAGAATTGGGGGGGCGGGGGGTTCAGGAGAGGGAGGGGCCCCGTGTCCCCTCTCTTCCCCCTCTGAAAACTGATGGAATAGCTGCTAACTGAACACTGAGAGTGAAGCGAAGGATGCTGTTGGAGGTAGATAATGCCTGATCTCCCGTACGGGATTACAGTTAGATCGCCCTCTTCGAGCCTCAAAAAGCGCTCTGCAAATGCTGTTGGCGGTTGTCCTCATTTCATCTTTCGGAGATCACCTTTTTATACTGGTCCTTGTCCTCTGTCAAGGATGCAGGAGGGTTCCCGTTCCCAGCTGGTATGGAAAGAAGGTGCATTTACAAGGATTCTGGTGTATGTTTGCCATTCCTAGCAAGTCCCAGGAAGCCCGGTCTTTCCAAGCTGCTCCTCACCCTTCCTCCTGTTTCCTCAGGTCCGTACCCGGTCGGTGGGTGAGTGCGTGGAATACTATTACATATGGAAGAAGTCGGAGCGATATGACTACTTCACCCAACAGACGCGGTTTGGAAGAAAGAAGTACGTCCTCCATTCTGAAGCCACGTGCCTGGCACGAGCAATAACGTCTGGCCATAGGGGGCTAAGCGTGAGTCCCCGTGGAATAGTGCCCAGAGCGCTTGGTCCAAATCCCAAGGGTGGCTTGAGTCCAGAAATCTGCATAAGAGGAATTGACAGCAGGAAGGCAGGATAAGGAAGATGAGTGGAAGTTAAAAGTCCCCCTTGCTAAACTCAGAATTTGGTAGTAGCAATCCTTGGGATTTCATTTATTGTTTATTTTATTTATTTATCGAATGTATGTGGCCGCCCATCTCACAAGAAGCGATTCTGGGCGGCATACAGCAAATTCTGGGAGTTGAAGTCCACACGTCTTAACATTGCTAAAGTTCATTTGCCCTTCTTTTGGCTTCTCTGTCTCCCCAACTCTGTAGGGATTACGCGGATAACTTTTTGGATGGCGGGGAAGTGGAAAGCGCCAGCCGCTCACGTGGCTCCCCACCCATTGCGTCGGCCACGGGTTGCCTGGAGTCCTGTTTCAACCCAGATCATTTGACAATGGAGAGCACAGGTACATCTCCCCAAGCGTGCGGGTGGGGCTGTCTTCTGGATCCCAGAGAACCTGGAGGCTTAGTTCCGGGCGTGGGTACACAGGCGTTCAAGAGAGAGAAGTGGGATCATTTGGGTTCTAGGGACAGACGCCCTGCGTGGCTTTAGATAAATTCCAAGTCCAGCTTCTGCAGGCAGAGAAGAAGAAAGCTTGATGCGTTTCATATAAAAATCTATGCCTTTGCTATGTACCAAACCAGAGTTGAGGTAAGGTGAGCTGAGCTGGGTTGGGTTGGGTTGGGTTGAATCGAGTGAATTCAGTTTTGCTTTCGCTTGTGCATGGAACAGAACCAAAATGCACCAGGGAAGAATGTTTTCCTGCTAGTTGAACGTGCCTGGATTTGGGACTGGGTCCTTCTCTCCTCTTTAAGCTCCCTCTTTTTTGTACAATTGAATTCCACGCTCAGAAGCAGTGCTTTTCACATAGGTAGCCCTCGACTTACGACCATTCATGTAACGACCGTTCAGAGTTACAGCAGTGCTGAAAACGTTATTTGCGACCAGTCCTCACACTTACAGCCATCACAGTGGTTTCCCCCCCCCCCATCATGTGATCAAAATTTGGGCGCTTGGCAACCAGCATATATTTAAAATGGTTGCAGCGTACCAGGGTCACGTGATCGCCATTTGCGACCTTCCCAGGGGGCGTTCAACAAGCAAAGTCAATGGGGGAAGCCAGATTCGCTTAACGACCATGTGATTTGCTTAATGACCATGGCAAAAAGGTAAAATTGAGCATGACTCACTTAATGACAGCCTCGCTTGGTGACAGAAGTTCCGGTCCCAATTGTGGTCGTAAGTCGAGGACTACCTGTAGTCCATTTATGTTGCTTAGCTACTGGTCCTGAAAAGCTTAGGGTGGTTTATGAAATGGAGGTTCCTGAGTGGTGGCGAATGAACTGGGCTTCTTTGCTCCATACACCCCCATCCCCTACAGAGCCGCTGAGCATTGAGAGCGCAGCCTGCAGCCTGGGCAGCACCAGTGAATCTGGGCACGGTTACGAGTGCAGCACTCCGTCGGAAACAAACTGTTCCTTCGACCCCCCCGAGGAGGGGCCCCTCACCAGCCGCGTCCCGACTTACCTTCAGCAGCCGCCCAATCCACCCGGGGCCGGGTTCTACCAGATGGCTGCAGCAGACAAGCAGGAGGAGTCCTTGCGGTGCTCGGGAGAAGCTATCGCCGTGGACTTCCCCCTCCCGGAGAGTGTCACCGAAAGGATCCCTTTGATTTCCGGCCACGCGGGACTGGGAAGAGATCCAGAGACGTTGGTGGCCCCTGCGCAAGTGTCCTTATCCGCCCCCGATTTCAGCCTCCTTGGCCTCGGAGATGTAAACAGCTTCCTGGCCACACAGCAGACCTGCCCGGCCCCGGTGGCCCACTCGGACTCCGTGTCTCAGTGACAGTGGCCGCCGAGAGGTCCATCGTGGGCCGGGCGCGGACTGGGACTCGCGGGCGCGAGGGGACAGGCCAGAGCCCTTGCTCGATTACTGTCTTTTCCTGGGCCTTCATGACCAGCCTGCTGCTCCTCGCCTTCCCTCGCCCGAGGAGCGCCGGTTCCCCGCCTGCCCCGCCCCTCGAAGTTTCGATGTCTCTCCAGCAAAACCAAACACCTCCGTCACAATTTCCTGGGCAGCTTCCCCGGGATCTGGCAGAATGGAGCCATGACCCCCATGGGGTCATCCTGGGCAGGGAGCCCAAAGCCATGTGGGACCGGCCGAGTCTTCCCCCACCCCACCCGCCGTCTCCACGTTCAGCCAGACACCTCCCGTCGCCGGTGGAAGGTGCTTTGGCCCCCGGACGGACACCCTGCAGGGAAGAAGGCTGAGCGTGAGCACTTTGGAGAGGGAGGGGCTGGAGGGGGACGCAGCGGGAGGTCTCCCGGCGTGCGGGGCCAGACGTGAAATGCGCCAGGCTCCTGAATACGAGGAGCAAATGGGGCAGAGAATACCTGAGGCTTTGTTTCAGTGTCAGGACTGGTGCCTCCCTTGGTTTTTGTCTTTTCTACACACCTGACTCTGTGTGGGTGTGGGTGTGTGTCTATACGTGCGCGCAGGCCTATGTGCGTATGCGGAACGACGTTGCCAAATTTTGTGACTGCATCCTGTGTTGTTGGGACGAATGGAAATGCTGTTGGGTCCTGTTTCTCCTCCCTGTTACCTCTGTCTGTTGGGGGCTTCCTGGAACTGGGCAGAAACAGGGCAGTTCTCTCTGATCCTGGTGTTTCTCAACCTTGGCCATTTTAAGATGTGAGGACTTCAGCTCCCAGAATCCCCCAACCAGGGGATTCTGGGAGCTGAAGCCCACGGATACTGCCTGGGGAATTCTGGGAGTTGAAGTCCTCACATCTTAAAAGCGGCCAAGGTTGAGAAACATTGTCCTGCAGTAACCCGCAATCTGTCACAAGGCTTTTCAGTGAGGAGAGAACCACGTTCAGTGAAGGATCCGCCATCGTGCGAGTGTGGAGGGCAGCTGGCAAAAGAGGAAGGAATGGAAGAAAGAGGAGCCAGAGGGGAGTGTGGCCGAGCGGCATCTTCCGACGGCATTCAGCGGCCCCTGTTCTTCCCTCCCAAAGACGTACCTTCCACCTTAGCAGAGCGCTTTCCAGGCAAGGGAGAGATTTGAAAATCCACCGACTTAATGTGTTTAATTTTGCCAGAGAGATGATTTTTCACCACATAGTCCATTCGTAGCAGTTAGGGAACGCTGCTTCAGTGTGCCAAGCTGAGATGGGGGGGGGCAGGTGGGCAGGGAGGAGTAAGAGAGAGAAGGTGAGCATGAGGGGTGCCCCCCACCCCAGCTTGGTTGTTTTGACCAGCCAGACATGTTAACAAGGTTAGCAAGGATGAAGACGGTGCCATAGCCTGCTCCCTGCTCTCACGTTTCAGCGGTGGAGGTTTTACTCTCAACTGGATTCTGTTTCATGCCTTTGGTGAGACCCTTTGCTTTTTCTTGTTTATACCCTTAAAGACCACCCCCCCATTCAACCAACCTGTCCTTGCAGTCACCAGATAAGAGACAGCACAAGCTTTGCTTTATCCTCAATTCCTATAATGAGACTTAGTACTGAAGAAGTAAAAGGGAAGAGAATGGGAAACAAGATGTCAACCACCCACTAATCCTTCACTTTGCTCCCATCCAGTTAATCGCTGCGGTCATTTGTTGCTGTTTCTGCTCTGGATGGGGTTTTTTTGGCGGGGGGGAGCCAGAGGGGAATGAAGTCTCCCCCCCGCCCCAATCGTTGTGGATCCAGTCACAGATTTAATCGTCCTTCCTCCTCCTGGCCTCCTTTGAAGTGGAAGGTTGCTGGCTGACTCACGTCTCTCCCACCACAGACCTTACCAATTGTGGAGAGACGGGGTGGGGTGGGGAAAAGACTTTTGCAGAAATGGGGCGCTAGGCCACGGGGAAGGAAGCCGGGCTCCAAAACGAGGTGGCAATGACGAGATGTCGAAGGGAGAGCTTGCCAGCCGGAGCAGCACTGGCTATGGGTGGAACGAACCAACGAACGGAGCGATGCCTTGCTGGGCTGGTTCAGCTGAGGTCGAGAGGCCCTACAGCTGGCGGTCCCTGCGGCTCAGCGAAGATAAGACCCCTTTTAGGGCTGTCAGAGAGATGCATTTACTTTTTCTCTTCCAGTTCTTGGTTACCATTCACCTTCTGCCCTTCTCCTCTGGACTCAGTGAGGACCAGTGGGATGGATCATTGGCTGCTTGGTACAACTGGCTTCCGCCGAGTTCCACCACAGGATTCGCAGCAAAAAGAGTATCGTATTACTGATCCCACTCAATTTTCTAACATCCCACGTTCTTCTCTTCCTCTCCCCCCACCCCACCCCCCTTCACTTACTCATTTAATCCTTGACTATCTGGGGGTCTGGATTCTGTCCTGCTCTGCCCCAGTCAAGTCAATCTGCAGCTCTCAGGGTTAAATTTCTTCCAAGACGCTTCACGCTTTCAATCATTGTTCTGGATACTGTAGGGTGAAACGCCCCAGTTTTGAGGATGCCTGTCATTCATTTGCACGGAGCCGGGTCTGTCGTTTTGAGGAGTATAGAGAAGTCTGGCAACTTTTCATTTCTCGATATGTCTACGGGGCACATTTTCAGAAACAGATGAACACACGACACATATTCGATGAACGAAGGATTGGTACGTTCTTTCTCAGGTCACCAACAAGAGTTCCACTTCCCCCTTTTTCCGATGTCCAGGCTGCTCTCCTCCTCCGACTGCATTCCTGTGTTCTACCAGTAGGGGGCAGGTGTTCTGCCATCGGGTTGCCCTATTGGCAGAAAGTTGCAATTGCAACAGGAAGCTCTTGTGTGACCTTTGCCCTTCACTGTATCTTGGAGAGGGGACTTGGACCATGCAAGTTCGTGTCTACTGGGTTTCATCCACCTGCCCTTCTTGATGGATGTATCCCCCCCCAAACCCTTCTTCTAATGGAGGCAACCATCAATCTGTACAAGCCCCTTTGTTCCTAATGCCCTTCCCCCCCCCAAAAAAAGCTTCCTCTCCACTTCCTTTAGAATGACCCTATTTCATTTCTTTTAATATTTGAAAATGTCTTATTTATACTATGAATTTTCCAAGTTTGTTTACATATGGGGGGGAGTGGTCTTATCTTTTTTTTTTAAGGAATACCATGGTGGTGGGGGGGAGGGGGCTGTCCGTCAAAGGAAGAAAATAGTGACAGCTTTTCTCTTCTACGTTCCCCCACCCCTTGGGGGATTTTGTTACCAAGCGTCATTTCTTCCAACTGCCTTTCTATTACACCCAATTTCCTTGTCGCCTTCCCGCCCCACTACCGCTGAAGCTCGGAGGGTCTCCACTGTGAAGTGATATTGCCTTGAATACCCTTCATTTATTTATTTAATTAAAAGCCTAGGTTGGGGGGGAAGAAAAATCAAATGGGAGACTTGTGTCTTTTTTAAATAAATAAATATATATATATATCTATTGCCTTCTTTCTATTCCCCTTTCCCTTCCTCCTGTTTTCCTCTCCTCTTTTCCCTTCCCTTTCAATTTGCTGCTCCATTTTCTTTCCTTTTCCCTGCTCCTCGTTTTCTTCCTTTCTTTTTTCTTTTTCCATTCCCTTTCTTTCTTCTGTAAGGTGCCTATCTGTGGGAGATCTTGGCTGCCTGACCGGAAGAGTTACTATGGTGTTTTTCAAACGCGGCCACTTTTAAGATGGGTGGACTCCAACTCCCCATGCCTGGCTGGGGAATTCTGGGAGTTGGAGTCCACCCATCTTAAAAGTGACCGCATTTGAAAAACATTAAGCTACTACCTCCACAGCCCACACCACGTTTGGGGCAACTGGGATGAACTTTCTCACCAACCATTTCCTGTCCTTTTGTCAACATCCCTATGTCTGTTGTGTCTTAGAGAGGGCTTTTCAGGTCATGGAGTTCACCCCCCGCTGCCCAGTGCAGAAATCTCTCTCAGACGGTTGCCCACCCTCCCCTTCAACCCCATCCAGCGAAGGGGAGCGTGACCCCCTCGGTTCCCTCATTGCTGCTCTTACTGTTAGATAGTTTTTAATAAATGCAATGAGAATCTGCCTTCCTGAAGTTTAAATCCATTATTCCATGTTCTGCCCAGTGGCGCAATAGGCAATATTTAGTCAGGAACACTATCTCCTTTTACGTACTGCTTTCAACACCACCACCCCTGTTAGTCTTCCCTGCTTGCTTGCTTATTTATTTATTTATTTATTTATCAATCCAATTTACACAGCCCCCCGCCTATCCGAGAAAGAGCGCAACGAACAAAAGCAAAGAATTGCAAGAAAATTAAAACCCCATTGAGGGTCGGTAAAAACCCAAAGACTGAGACCCAGCCAGGCCAGAGCTCGCAAACTAAAATGGCGCCCCCCCCCCAATGCCTGGGATGTACATGTCCGGATTTGTCTGTCTCTCTGACTTCCTTTTTACTTAATAACGAGAACCCTGTCCCAGTTGTAACTGGGGTGGGGTACAGCAAAGTCCCAGGCACAAAGAGAAATGCTAAGAAGAAGACATCGGCATTGTTAAAGCCCCAATGAAAAGAAAATCGTGTAGGCACCCCACAACTCAGCATCTCCCAGAGGGCCAAGCACCCTGTTTTCACGAGTGCACCAAATGCTAAGAGGCTTGGGGCCATTTGAACCGCAGGTGGCCGATGCTAAATCCAGCTGCCTTCTCCATGTAGCCCGGAGCTCTCACGCGGGGGCCCTTGAAGGAGGCCCTCTCCTAATGACCAGACAAGCAGACTTGATTCTGTCAGGGCATTGCCTGACATATTCTCCTCAGAGGCCTTCCTTCCCAATCCCTTGATGACCTTCACTTCCGCTTTTTGCACCCATTCCTCTCTGTTTCTGGATGCGGCATTTGAGATGAGCTTTGAGCAGAGTGAACAATACGTGAGCCAGCCCTGGGGGTTTTTTTGTTCATAAAGACGCATGCCAAGGTCAAGAATCTTACTAATTCCTAACATAAACACGGGGGGTTCTGAATTCATATAAAAATGTTCTGAGCCAAGTCTCAGATTGCAAAGGTATTAGCACCACCACGCCTGATAGGTCAAAAGCTTGCCACGGATGTACATGAGTGGAGGGCTTTGGCCTTAGAGGAGAAATCAAATCCTGATTTTCAGCGGGCAACTGAGAAACGCCACTAATGTTATCAAAGATTCACACCCCATCTTTGAATAGAATGATTCTCAAGGCAACCTTGAGCTTAGTGTATATCCCCCAGTTGCATTGGGTCTGCATGTTCACAAGGAATACATACTTGTACCATCATAAGGCCTTAGAACCGCTGAGCTAGAAAGCTGCATGTTCTCTTCAGATTTTTGAGAAGGACAAGACTGGACGAGATGGAGCCCACTGCTAGCTTCCTGGCCTGCTTTCTTCCCTTGCCCCCTCTTCCAGTCACCAGCCACTGGTGTAATATCCCCAAATATAGATCTCATACCATACCAAAATTGTCATGGGGAAAATATTTCAGAGCTGTCACAATTGAGATTTTGGTATGGTATGAGATCTATATTTGGGGCTATTAGACGCTACTTGGGGTATTTGAGAATACCTAATTTCTCTGGCTACTTTTGAGCTGGTCTTAGGCAGTTGAGGACATACTATTGCTCCTGTTTTGACTTTCTGTCAAGTTTCCTATCAGTTTGAAGCCTCCCTAATTGCTCAAATGCCCTGTTGGTAAAGCTTCCTGGAAGGAAACTCCCCCTGCCCCCCAGACTGAATAGAAGTCAAGAAGGTTGCAGAGCATTTGGAGGGAGGAGCGTGCAAGGAAAGATGGGACATTCATCTGGAGGGGACACCTAATCCTGGATTTGCCCCTCCTCTAACCGGTTAATTGGACCACAGTGGCTGGACCACTTCTCCTGAGCGTCTTCCAGTTGCTTCACAAGATGGTTTTAGCCAGGCAATACCAACATCACAGGGATTCCCCCATGATTGCCAGTGTTTGTCCTCCATGTTTGCACACATGTGCAAACCCAGTAGCTACGCATTCACACAACACACTGAGTTCCATGAGTTGTTTGTTGCTTGTTTGATTCAATTTTGAGGCTGCCTGACCCCTCAACCACTCTGGGTGGCTTGCAAGTAAGGGAAACGTACGGTATATACAAAGAGGAATGCGGTCAACTGGAGCACCAACTCCATAACACAAATAAAACCAGAGAACTCATTCCCATCCTATCCCAAGGCCTGGGAGAAAGTCTGCAGGAGGTCAATAAAGTAGGAGCAGAATGGATCAGGATGGGGGGTGTCATTCCACAGGGCAGGTGTCACCACCAAGAAGGCATGTTTCCTGGGTCTCACAAGATGACATTGTTCGATCGATGGGAGCTGGTCACTTGGAGCATGCCTGCTCATAAAACTACATTTAGGATGTACAAGGCTGCCACGCTGGAGAGATTGGGGGTTCTGTTTCAAGTTCATTTTGGAGGATTAAGTGTGCTACATTTGCTTAGCATGAAGTTCAATGCACTATGCAAACTCAGAAAAAGCTAAGTCTATACGTCGGGTGAGTGTGAGCTTATTGGGGAAATCCATGGGTTGACGCTCATTTTGGCTGGTTTCCTCCAGCCCGCTTCTGCACCAGCAAGCCATCCTTCAGAGGCCTAGCACCAAAGGAAGAACATTTTAAAAAGTTGCCAGGAGAGTAGCAGAGGCATCAGGAACAGGTGCTAAAGTTTCTTCAGCGCTTCTTAGTACCATCTGGGTGCAAAAACGTATAACCTTAAATATGGGGAAATGTTGGTCCCAAATTTCTCAGGGAGGGGAAACTTTATAGTGGTTGCTCAAGTTGGACAGCTTTCCTTTGGCAACAGCAAAGCACACCCGTTTTTTACTGTCTGCGATGCACCTGAAAACCATTATCACTGTGCATTGTGCATTTGTGTATATTTATGCATTTATTAGCTAGGTTTTCTACGCTGCTGTTAAATGCAAGGTCTTGGCGGTGTTCAATCATCAAGGAAAAATGTAAAACAAGACAGAATTCCAAATATACAGGATCCAAAACAGTAACAGTGTGATCCAACAGGGACAGTCCAGCTCTTAATGCCGGGGGCTGTTCCGCAATCAAAACCCACCCCCTTTTCTGTCCACGAAATGCATGTAAAAAATGGGGCAGGGTTTGAATTGTGTGGTTGTGACCACCATCTTGACTTTTTTGACCCCCAACCTCCATGGGCATCCCTATTAACAGCCTCCGAATGCTCTTTCATGGAGCCCTATTGATCTGGCCTTTGGAAACAGGGAGTTGATGGTCCAGACACAGGAGGGTGAGGGGCCAGCAGTTTGTTTATTTTTCAAGTTTTGCTACTGCCCATCTCTCCCAAAAGGGGGACTCTGGGCGGTTTACAATAAAATCAAAAATTAAAAGCATATAGATTACCATATAATAGACCAATAAATAAAGATAAAATAGGTATAAAATCCAAGCGGTGAAGATCTTATTCGTTGGGGAGAGATCTACAGTGCTAGCCACCCCCAAGAAGAAGTGGTGCCCCTCCCACCCCAGGCGAGGCGGCAGAACCAGGTTTTCAAGTTCTTCCGGAAGGCCGGGAGCAAAGGGGCCTGCCTCACCTCCGGGGGCAGAATGTTCCACAGGGCAGGGGCCGCTGCAGAGAAGGCCCGCCTCCTGGACCCCACCAGGTGGAATTCCCTTACCGGTGGGGTTTGCAGCATGCCCTCTCTGCGTGACTGGGTGGGACAGGTCGATGTTAAGGGGATGAGATGGTCCCTCAGGTAACCTGGTCCCATGCCGTGTAGGTAACCCTTCCTGTGCGAAGGGACCACCACCGAGAAGGCTCAGCTATGGGGTCTCTGCAGATGGAATTCCCTTGGGGACAGGACTGGCTGCGTTGGGGAAGCTGTGGTTCTGCCTCCCACCCCCAAGGCAGTGGAGAATATTTGGAGAGCGTTTTGCAGAATGGCTGTTTGGCTGAGAGGTGGGAGGCTTGAAGCGGGGAATTCTCCAGTGTTCCCTTTCCCCTTCTCTCCATCTGAGAAATTCCAGTTCGGCGCTCTTTCTTTCCCCTTATATGAACCCAGATTCGATCGTGGCGCTGCATTTCTCTGAGCTGCGTAGAATAGCGTGCCTGTTCCCAGGACGCACACAATTCCAGTAGCACTGCTAAGGAGTCGGCACTGATTTTTATTTCTATTTTACTTTTCATGGTCTCCGGTTCCCTGCTCAGGAACATGTCACCAAAAAGCTTTGAGGGCTGCTTTGGGCACATAAGCTGAGCAGGTTTATTTTGACAGCTGACTGGATTTGCAGAGACCCTTGAAAACAAGAGGCAGCTTTGGGGGGGGGGATTGTTCTTCGCGGGTGCTTGGCTCCCCCCACCAACAGCCTGGCTCAAAGCTGTTTTACTGTTGCATATTTGATCGCTGCTGTCACTGGGAACAAGCTGATCTCTCCGACACGGAGGGACACGTACGGCTCTCCCTGAAAAGAAAATACGTAGCGCTTTCAAACCTAAATCTACCTTTTTTGAAGTACATTGTGGGGCCACTTTTGAGCTTCCTGGAAAGTCATGGAAAGCACGTGGGGGGGGGGTAAGGATCAGGGTGGAAATCATCTCTTGTGGGGGGAAAAGTTTTTTTTCCCAAAAACTAAAAGGTAACTTCCACCAGCAGAAGCCTATAGGTTAGTGTTTCTCAACCTTAGCCACCTTAAGATGGGTGGACTTCAACTCCCAGAATTCCCCAGCCAGCCATGTTGCCAACTTGGCAACTTTAAGATGGGTGGACTTCAACTCCCAGAATTCCCCAGGCTGGCTAAGGTTGAGAAACACTGCTATAGGTAATGGTGGTTTATAGTGTTGTACTTCACATATTATCTCTTTGATATAACCATTTCAACCTACACTGGGCTCTTCCAAAGTTGGGTAGTTATCCCAGACTGTTTATGAAGATCAGTGGTCAGGGAAACTGTAAAGATTGGTAGAGGAGGGGAGTAGACGAGAGAGGGTAAAAATGCATATTTTTGACTAGCCCCTCCTGGGGCTGAAAAATTGGATCCACCCGCTCCAGAGACATCACATCACTTCCATGTCTTCTTGAAGTGCTCCTAGGCCAAAGGAAAATATTACACACAACTCCCCAAAAATCCCCCCTCCCCATTATACATTGTAGGACTAAGTCAGGGTGCATTCATAAATGGCTCTTTAGACATTGTTAGACCTAACATTGGTTTATGGGGTTGCTCAGGCTGACAACATCAAAGAGTTGCCAAGAACATCAGAGGTCCTCGAGTCCGCCCCCTGCTAGGTGCCCAGTCTGGTAAATAATTTTATCTACTTATTATTTATTAAACAAATTTAGAAGGCCGCCCAACTCACATACCATGACTCCAGGCGGCTTACAAAATTAAAAACCATAGGAGCACGATAGACACCCCTCAGTGGGAGCAAACACATTCATCTCAGCCACTTGATCGGCTCCGAAGCAGCCTGGGCTTCCCAGGCCCACTGACAAAACCACGTCTTCAGGGCCTTCCAGAAAAGGAGCAAGGAGGGGGCCAACCTTATCTCTGGGGGAATGATGTTCCAAAGGGAGGGAGCCACCACAGAGAAGGCCTATTTAAAGGAGATCTAGGTAGTAGCAAGTTATACTTGTTATTTCTAGTCCTACTTCTTGGGGGCATGGAAAACAGCTCCTGATCCCTATGACTCCCTTTTATGTACCCAAAACCTTTGCTATGTCCCCCCATCTTCTTTTCTTCAGATTGAACAGTCCCAGTTCCTCCAGCCCATCCTCAAAGTCCCTGTGTCATCTTTGTTGCCCCCTCTAAACCCTAATCTCACCTGGCTGGCTCATGTTCAGTTTGTTCCTATTGGCCACACCCTAGCCCTTCTCAGATGTAGTTATGAATCAACCACCTTGTATGTGCATCTTATTTTTTTTTCTTCCTAAATGTGGTGCCTTACCTTTCTCCTCGTACAAGGACATCTTGTTCCTTTCAACGTGGTCTTCTAACCTCTCCAGATCAGCCTGCAGTGATGGCTTGCTTTATTATGTGCTCTAACCCCTTTTCCAAATATTGATGTTAGTGTCACTGGTTGACACTTAACCAGGATGCTCTTTTTTCCCCTTCCTGAAGAGGAGACCACATTTGCTTTTCTCCAGCCCTCTGGCATCTCCCCAGTTCTCCATAGCTCCTTAAAGATCATTCAAGAGAGCAGAGAGGATGGCTTTGAAGGACAGAAGGACAATCCATTACCAAGGCAATGATCAGATAAAAGTGACTTGAGCCCAACCAAGACAGTAGTTTGAGGAAACGCCACAATTCACATGAAGATAAAAGAGGGAGGAAGGGAAGCCCGTTTGGACTTGCAAAATTCTGTTACTATACTGTAGCTGCTCTGATAAAATAAAAATTCTGGGTGTTGAAGTCCACACACCTTAAAGTCGTCAGGGTTGAAAAACACTGCGCTCGAGCTTCTCTGACAAATGAGCAACCACCTTCTGTTTGAAGACCTCCAGCAAAGGTGATCTCAGCCACTTCATGTGGCAGCCCATTCCAGCGGTTGAGAGCTCCAACAACCAGGAGTGTCCTCCTGACGTCTAGCTTGAACTTCCTTCCTTGCAGTTTTAACCCACTGGTTCTGTGGTCCTGCCTTCTGAGGCTCTAGAGAATTAGTCCACTCCCTCTTCTATGAGACAGTCCTTCAGGAATTTGAAAACTGCTCTCATATCTTTGAATAATAAATACATAAATAAATCAGGTAATCTCTCCTGTAGGCTAAACATACCCAGATCCAAACTAGCTTCTTTTTATGACTGAACGTAGTCTGAGTAGCCCAGAGTTCTTGAGTGTCTCCTGCTTCTCAGCTGCCCTTGAACCCTCTTTTGATCTTCTGGCCAGGATACCAGCGTAACTGTTGTTTTCAGGTTCCCAGATCATAGTTCCATTCATATGATTGTAATGGTATGAGGGAAAGACCATGGGAGACCGGGCGAATAGGTGCTGCCAAGGGAACGGTCAGATAAGAGAGGGCATAATCTTCAGCTGGATAGTAGGTGGGGCAAGAGGCTCAGAAGGGACCCTCTCTGGTTTCTCGGGCTGTAAAGGAGATGGTGGGAGATTTGTACTTTCAGACTTGGGAGATTGATGTCAGCCTTACCAGGTAGACCAGACAGGAAATACAACCAGATGAGCTAATTCTACTTTATTGTAAAGCTACATTGACAGAATCTTGCAAGTCTGAAAGTACAGTTCTCGCCACCATCTTCTTTACAGCCCAAGAAATTAGGGACCGTCCCTTCTGAGCCTCTTTCTCCTCCCATTATGCAGCTGCGGGCTGTGCCTCCTCTTATCTGACCGCTCCCTTGGCAGCATCTCTTTGCCCTGTCTCCCAAGGTCCTTCCCACATACCATTACATCATGGACTGAGCCCCAAGTCAGCCAATACATAACGGTGTGTGGTATAAGCCCCATTTCTCTGTATGGAGTGACTGGGTTGGAGAAACCATAAGCCTGCCAGAGTAGGCCAACTGGGAATTTGTGGAGCTGCATTCCCAATCACCTAATGAGTGCCAGCTCTGGCCACGTTGCACTAGATTAAGGACTCAAAAATGGGTCAGGCCACAAAGACCACAAGGTTGCACAGTAATAAAACCTCCAGATGTGTGACGTTGGCTTAACCCTCAGGGCATTTGAATAACTCCAGATCAAAGATCCTCACCCCACCATCCTGGTCAGCTAAACCACTTTCAAGCCACTCCTGAATTGATTTACAGGGGAGGCCTGCAAAGGCTGAACAAGGTGAACTATTTCTAAAGGTGAACTATTTCTAAACTTTGGCAGATTGATTGATTGATGGATTGATTATGTGTCATCAAGTCAATTTGTCTCCTAGCGACCACACAGATAGAACTTCTCCATGATTATTTGTCTCTAACCTGCTCCTTCAGGTCTCCCAAGGGTGCCCCCATCACCCCTGTGCCTGAGTCCCTCCCCCTGGCTGCTGGGCATCCTCTTCCTCTCTTTCCTTCCACCTTTCCCAGCATCAGAGCCTCCTCCAGAGAGCCGGGTCTTTGCATCATGTGTCCAGATGGGAATAATTTGAGCCTGGTCATTGGTGCCTGCAGTGAGAACTCTGGGCTAATACGTTGGCCTGTAAGAAAGCTAAATAATACTCATTAAGAAAAACAATCAAGTGCCCAAAAGTCGACCAGTCACTCAGGCTGTCCCATTTGCTCCCCTGGCATCTCCATGCTAGGCTATTCAGATCCTCCTCAGGGCTTCCTGCTGATTGGCCAGGGTGCATAGGCCACACCCCTTCATTACCGGCAGTGTGCACAAAAGACCTCTTCACTGCTCACTCACCTGTTGCCATCAGCCTGGGATGCTTCTCAGCTTTCCTCTGTTAGCTGACCCTCCACTTTCCAATTTGATGTAAGTTTCCTGCCTTGCCCAGTGAGGAAGCTGACTTCATTTATGCTGGGGTTGGGGCCCTGCTCTTTCTCTCTCTTTTTTTTTAATAACCCGGGGGAGGGAAGGGTCTTCCTCTGGCACAAGTCAGTGTCTCTAAGACGCTCTTCAAAGCAGATGCTGCCTGATTTTCTGGGATAGGGAATAAATGCAGGGACTCCAAACTTCCAGGATGAAAGCAAAAAGTCTTAATGGTTTTTCTCTCCCTCCTGCCTGTCTTTTGTCTAGCAACCGAGCCCACCCCATTTGCGTGTGTGTGTGAGAAGCAATGATTTTCAAAGAAAGCTTTGCTGGGAGGTAAGTACCGTCTTCCCGACTGTCATTTAGCACAGAAAGTAAAACGGAGAGAAGCCGGAGAACAGAAGGATAAGGCTGTCTGACCTAGAGGAACAGAGCGATTGATTGCCATGGTCCTTCATCTCCTGAACAAACAGGAGGGGGTTTGGGTTCAAGGGCTGGGGGGTGCTACAAAAAGGAATTCACCAACCCCTGTTATGCAGAGCTGGGCAAATCTGGGTTTGCAATAATAAACTAGTGGCTTGACTTATGATTCCCCCCCCCCCTGCCCGATACTTTTCAAAAGCACCCATCTATGGCTTGCAGGCATTGAGGGTAGGACAATAGATCACAGGTGAAACAAAGGATGGCTTTTGTAGTAGTACATTAAGAGAAGAACCGATGCATCTGATGAAGTGCATGAAAGCTTCTGCTTTTGAATAAGATTAAAGGTGCTATCGACACCTCCTGATTTTTTTTAGGCCAGTGTTTCTCAACCATGGCAACTTTCAGATGTGTGGACTTCAGCTCCCAGAATTCCCCAGCCAGCCAGGAAGTGAAGATTTGCCTATTTGCCTTCTTGACTCTTTAGCCAATTACTGAAATGTTTAAGGGGATAAAAGATGGGCAGGGAGGAGGGAGGGGAGAGAAACAGGTGGCAGTCCAGAAGTCTAGATGGGAAGATGTCCAACCAGTGCGAGACGCAGAGGGAATCTTGGAGATGTCATATCGCAACTATGGAATGATGAACCTAAAGCCAGTCTAGGTGGCTTGCAGACTGTGGCCAAACAGGAGCCATCCCTGTTTGGCCACATACATAGGGCAGAGGGACAGTCATCCCTACCTCCTATTGCTCCCTAGCGTGAGATAGTCGGATGTGGTCTGTTTTTGAACGTGGATTTCAGGATGACCAATTAGAACTTTTGAGAGCCAGTTTGGTCTAGAGGTTAAGGCACCAGGCTAGAAACCAGGAGGCCGTGAGTTCTAGTCCCACCTTAGGCATAAAGCCGGCTGGGTGACCCTGGGCCGGTCCCTCTCTCAGCCCTAGGAAGGAGGCAACGGCAAACCACTTCTGAAAAACCCTGCTAAGAAAACTGCAGGGATTTGTCCAGGCAGTCCCCAAGAATCAGACACTATTTAAAAAAAAAAATAGAACTTAACGTGGATACCCAAAAGCCCTTTACAACTATGTTTCCCTTGCAGTGGAACAATTAAAAAAGGAAAACAGTTGCTTACACTGAAGGTTGGGGAAGAAAGCAAAAGCCACTATATTTAGTAGCTATTTATAAACTGTAATTCCCTGTGAATTAACCAATCCCTTTTTAAAGTCATCAGAGTTGGCAGCCGTTGCCACATCATGTGGTGGTCAGTTCCACAGTCCACAATGTACTGAATGAAGAAGGATTTCCTTTTACCTGCCCTGAGTCTCTTGGGCTTCCTTAACCTGGATTTGTGCCTTGACATGTTGTTTGGAATCCCAGTCAATACCTTCATCCTTATTTGTCCCATCCCGCATTCTCTTTCCCTCTTGATACTCAACCGATCAGGAGCAGAGTAAGCTGTTCTCATCATCCATGCTCCAAACTCAGTCTGGTTCCAGGGCATGGGAAATCAGACAATTGTGTAACCTTTCTCGAGATGGCACCCTGTCTCCAAGGCAGTGTTTCTCAACCTTAGCAACTTTAAGATGGGTGGACTTCAACTCCCAGAATTCCCCAGCCTGGGGAATTCTGGGAGTTGAAGTCCACCCATCTTAAAGTTGCCAAGTTGGCAACATGGCTGGCTGGGGAATTCTGGGAGTTGAAGTCCACCCATCTTAAAGTTGCCAAAGTTGAGAAACACTGCTCCAAGGGGCATCTTTCTTTTTGTCTAGCCTCACGACAACAGCTAGAGAGTCAAAAGGGAGATCAGGGGCTGCAGATCTGCTTCTGCGTCATGGTCCTTCTTATGGACAGATTTGACAGTAGAGTCTTGGCAGAACGCAAGTCCTCTGCCTTGGCTCCAACACCAAGATTTCCATGCAAGGAGAACAGTTCCTGGAATGGGACAGTAGGAGCCAAAAAGCAACAGCTGAATCAGTGTTAAGCACCCACTTCCCCTCCATTTGCCTGCTCCAAGGTGTCCCTCCCTTGTGCCAGCTTGCAGAGTGGCAAAGGAGCGGGGTTGGTTAGAGATGTGTGCATGCATAACTTAAAATGTGCATCATGCACACTGATTTGATTCTTTTAAAAGAAAGAGGAAGGAAGGAAGGAAGGAAGGAAGGAAGGAAGGAAGGAAGGAAGGAAGGAAGGAAGGAAGGAAGGAAGGAGATGGATAGGGGAAGAAAGGACGGAGATGGATGGGGGAAGGAAGGAAGGAAGGAAGGAAGGAAGGAGATGGATGGGGGAAGGAAGGAAGGAAGGAAGGAAGGAAGGAAGGAAGGAAGGAAGGAGATGGATGGGGGAAGGAAGGAAGGAGATGGATGGGGGAAGGAAGGAAGGAAGGAAGGAAGGAAGGAAGGAAGGAAATGGAGAAAGAGGAAGGGAGGGAGGGAGGAAAGGGAAAAACACAAGGAGTTTTAAATCCTTTCTATTATCATTGCTTTGCAGTCATGCACTGTGAGCTTCAGGATGCGCCTCACTCCAGTCTGGATGGTGACTGTCCTCACCTGTCTTTCCTGCTTAGGTAAGAAAAGAGATCTAAAAGAGTTTTTGGTGGATTCAGTAAAATCTTACTCGAGTTGCTGGTTTCCGAAGCATAGAACGAGTGTCTTTCTCTGTCAATCAAATCATTAGCAGATGTCAGATCAATAACATCCCCTTTAAGCTGTTATGTTTTCTCAGCCTTTTTTTCCAATTAAATGGCCCAGGAAAAACCACAGAGTGGTGACCTATTTCTCTGGTCCAAATGCAAGCAGTTTTATTTATTTTTATTTATTTATTATTCAAATTTTGTTACCGTCCATCTCCTCCAAAAGAGGCACTCTGGGCAGTTGAGTTGCCCATTTTCTAATAACTCGGTTGAAGCCGTAATCTGAAGGTTTGATGGGTTTCAATCCTCCAGAGCCTTCCAATTGGAGAGAGGAATCAGATCCTAAAAGACCCTGTCTTTCCCCTCCTCATCACTGCCCAGATTTTTTTTCATGCCACTGGAAACTCTGATGTAGGAAAGACCCCAAAGTGGTCATGAGGAAGTTGAACTTGGTGAATGGCTGTCTTCCTTCCTTCCTTCCTTCCTTCCTTCCTTCCTTCCTTCCTTCCTTCCTTCCTTCTTTCCTTCTTTCCTTCTTTCCTTCTTTCTTTCGCTGGTCTCTGATCTCCACTGTCAAAGAAGCAGGCCCTCAGCTGCGAGGTTCTCCAGGCATAGGGGGATTGCTAATGGTGTCCCCAAGGCTTCTGCCCCATAAAGGTAGTCCTCATTTACTGACCCCTCTTTCTGTTCAAAGTTGGTGCTGAATGAGTGGCACTTACGACCAATCCTCAAAGTTCTGTCTGTTGCACCACCACCACGGTCATATGATCACAATTTGGATACTTGGCAACCAGCTCAAGCTTACAATGGTTGCAGCACCCCGCAGTCGTGTGATTGCCATTTGTGACCTTCCCTGCCAGCTTCCCACAAGCAAAGTCAGTGGGGAAGCTGGCAGAGAAGGTCGCAAGTCCCTTGGGTAGGTCTCCCACACCCAGCCACAGCCAATCCTCAGCCTCGAAATGCTTGCATGGGCTGCTGCAGCCACCACCACACCCTCCCCTCCCCAACAGCAGCCACTTACCCTTCGGCCAGCCTGCTTGTGAGCCACCTGGGACTTGCGACTTCCTGCCGGCTTCCCCACTGACTCTGATTGTTGGAAGCTGGCAGGAAGTTGGGAGGAGGTCCTCACTTAATGGCCCGCCATCCTTGCTTAACAACGGCAATGGGGACTGCTGGGATTGCCGTCGCTAAGCAATGCGGTCACCTGAAGTCATGCTTTACAACCGCATCACTTAGTAACGGAAATTCCAGTCCCAATTATCATCGTTAAGTGAGGACTACCTGTAGTTTAGAAGCCTCAAGAGGTCATCCACCCATTTGTTGCACATGGAGAACTATGAAACTGAAATGCAAGGAAAAGAAGGAGCAGAAAACCTGGCCCTGGTTGATCTTCAGGCCAAGGGCAGATGTTCCACATTCCAGTGGTCAGTCCGCACCTATCCTGGATGGCGTGCCCCTTCCCGATTGTGTCCTCATACCATGATGGCAGCTTTGTTGATGAGCAGTTCCTTCTTCCTGGTGGATAGTTGACCTTGGCCAAGGTCAGCTTCCCTGAGCAGAGTGCAAGGGTGGTTGATCCAGCACCATGGTTGGAGGAAGACTGCCCTGACAGTGATGTCGGAGCATCAGCATCCACGAGGAAGGGCTTTGTGGGCAGGACACAAACATCTCCTTTACATGCTGGGAAGCCTGCTGTGCTTTAGGATCCTAATGAAAAGGCACTTTGCTCCAGAGCAGCCACAGAGGAGGGTGGTGATGCACAAAAAGGCGGGAATAAATTTGTGATAAATTTAATGAATCCTAGGAACCACTTTACAGGTAGTCCTCACTTAACGACCACAATTGGGACTGGAATTTTGGTTGCTAAGTTAAGCAGTCATTAAGCAAATCCAGCTCTTTTTGCAGCGGTCATTACGTGAATCATTGCGGGCATTAAGTGAACCATGTGGTTGTTAAGCAACTCATGCAGTTCCCCATTGATTTGGCTTGCCAGAAGCCAGGCAGGAAGGTTGAAAATGGCGATCACGTGACCCATGTGATCAGGGGTCATAAATGCGAACCGGTTGCCAAGCGCCCAAATTGTGATCATGTGACTGCAGCGACACTGCAACAGTTGTAAGTGTAAGGACTGGTCATAAGTTGGTTTTTTCAGCACCGTTGTAAGTCTGAACTGTCACTAAATGAATGGTTGTTAAGCAAGGACCACCTGTACCTTTTTTATTCTTTGGAAGTTGCCAGTCCTGAATCATTTTTGCAGGCTTTGGGCCAAAATGCATTATCTCAGGAACTCTACCTAAGCAATATTGAATGTGCATTTTTCTAACATAGCATACAAGTGACGTTCCTGGAGTCACTGCAAGATTATTTTAATACGGATGGTGTGTTCCTGAGGTGTCCAGGAATAAATCACAGTGTTGTCTAGATAGGCAATGACAGACTGCTCCATTAAGTTCTGGAAGTTGTCATTCATGAAATGCTGGAAGGCTGCTGAGGCCAAACAACGTGACCAAGTATTCCAAATGGCCAAACTTTCTCTGGAAAGCAGTTTTCCATTCACTCCCTTCCGTGATCTGGACCAGATTCCATGCTCCACAAAGATCCAGTTTGGTGAGGATGGTGGTGGAGCACAGCTGTTCTAGGAGGTCTGAAATCGGCAGAAGGGGGTAACAATTGCACCCACAGTGATTTGGTTTAGGATCTGATAGTCATTATGGAGGTGGAGCACCTCACAGTTGTTCTTCATGAATAGGACAGGGGATCTTCTGGAAAAGTAGAAAGGTAGATGAAACCTTGTTGCAGATATTTTGTGATGACGTTGTAAAGAGCCTCTGTTTCCCACTCAGAGAAGAAAGACATACAAATATCCTTTAGGGGTGGTATCTAGGGGTACTAGATTAATCTAGCAATCGCGAAGCTAATGCAGCAGAAGATGGTCAGCCTTCTTGGCCTTGAAGACATCATGGAACTCCACAAACTTGGTCAGTAGTTGCTCAGGTACACCATCAGTTCCAGACAGTTCTTGAGTGGCCCACAGGTCTTCCACATGTTCACAGCTTTGTTCGGCAGGAAGACCAATGTGTCCTTAGACCAAGAGATCATCAGGTCACAACCATGGAAGTCCTAGGATGTGCTGGAACTCAGTGGTTGGCATGACCAAAAGCTGGCGCTCTTTGTGGTTAAATGCAGAGGGCCACTGATCTGGAGATCTTGGTGACAGGGCCTGATGCTGGGGTTGGGGTCCATCAGTGGTCTTGACCACCACAGGAATTTCAGTTGTGCTCAGAGGAATTCCACCAGGTGGTTTGGATGAGAGATTAAGCCGGTTTGGTCCAGATCATTATTTGGATGAAAGACCACCAAGGACCCCAATGCTGTAGACTAGACTAGGAAGTTTTTAAAAGCATTCAGCAGCAAACCGTTCTCTCTTGTTGCCAAGGTCACACACACACACACCCCTATTGGTTAACCGCGTACTTCAAATTATATGACCTTTTCATTTGTGCTTAAGGCTGTAAATGCAAAATTAGGGAACTTCATGATTGTTTCCATCTGTGGTGACGTTGCACTAACGCTGGGGAGATCCAGGTGCACCCTGAACTCAGTGGGGGACTTCAGACCAATCACTCTTTCTCTGCCAAACCTACCTCACAGGGCTGTTGTTATGCAGCTAAACTAAAGGGAGACTTCCATACATGGATAACTATGAGGCAAGTAGCATCCTATGCATCATGACATCATTGCCCAAATGCATCAGTTGGGTGATGATGACATGGCACGTGTGATGACATCATAGCTGATAGCTATGTCTCTGTAGATGGTGCTTTGTACTCTGAGGGAAAAACAGGATACCAGTTGTCCTCACTTACCAACTGCCTCATTTAGCGACCATTTGAAGTTACAACGGTGTAAAAAATAGCTTTGCAACCAATCCTCACATTTATGACCGTTGAGGCATCCTGCGGTCACATGATTGCCATTTGTGTGCTTTGCAGCTGGCTTGTGACAAGCAGAGTTAATAGAGAAGATGGAAGTAAAATCTTAAGTCGAGATCACATGATGTCTCACTTAATGACCACAGGTGACTCGCTCAATGACCGAAGGGAAAGTAAGTTGTAAGCCCATTCCATTCATATGGTTATTTGCTTAACAACATGGTGCTTAGCAACGGAGTTGCTGGTCCCAATTGTGGTCACTAAGCCTGTATCTACAAATCTAACTAACCTATAACGTTTCCCCCAGATTCCTGCTGGGTAGTCTCCCCCTCCCTAGAGTACAGGTCTTTTTTTTTTTCTTTTTAATTTAAAAATAGTACAAACAAGGGGAAAGTCCTCTATTTTTTGCAATAGAGGACGCCATCTCTCCCAATCAAGATTGCACCCGATGCACCGGAGAAGGGTGCAAATGGCAGCAAAAGTTCCACCCAGCTGGGGAGGCCCAGGAAGATTTTGGAACCGGAAACCAGAATGGGGGCATTAATTGACCCTCTCTCGTCTTCCTCCCCACCTCTGTGGACAGTGCAAGCTTTTGGTTCATCACCACAGTCTTGCCAGCTGACCTTCCTCCCCTCCAGCTGGGTTGCTTTGGACCTCCTGCCCTTTCACTCGCTGTTTCTGTTTGCTCCTCCTGAGCCACGTTTGCTCTGTATTCAACACCTGTATATTTCCCCCCCCCCCCGTGCTGACTTCGTGGAAGTAGAGGGAACATTGCGTCCAGAGCCGCAGAGTGTTGGAAGGAGGCCAACCGGCTCTCTGATCCTTTTTCATCAGCGTTGGCCCCCCACCCCAAAGGAAGGGGATTCCAAGTGGCTTTGGAGGCTGAAGGGAACATAAGTTGGTGGTGAAAGTCCTGGGAACAGCTGATCGTCTCCCCGGAGGCACAGTGTGGTTAGCACCGCAATTAGGATTCCGATTTCAATTCATTCCTCTCTTATGAATTAATTAGACCACAGGGTGTACACCCCAAGCCCCCAGTGTCTCTGCTCCCCCACCCTTCAAGCCTTAGGTGTTGTCTCTAGAGTCCTTCAAAAAGCCACCCTTGAATTGTAATTTTTGATGTGATACACAGGGAGTCAGAATATCAGTGGAATGCCATTTTAACTCCAGATCTATCAAATCAAATGCGGTGTTTGTCCTGCATCCACCCACTGCTTAATCCTGGCCGACTTTTGAAAGATGGCGCCTGACACCATTCTCAAAGCCCTCCATCCTTGTTCAAGCTCGACGCGATGTTGTTCTTTGTTTTTTAATTGCATGTGTGCCTTTATGTCATTATGTGGGGCTAACGTGGTTATTGTTTTTATTGCTATAACTATTTTGATTGGCTTCAACCTCACTGTGGACATTTTAGTGCGTGTGCATACACACTATAATCTGCTGAGAGTCATTTGATTGCAGAAATATTACATGTCACATGCCAGCAGTCTACGGTCTTAACTTACCCCCCACATCTGTAGAAAGGCCTCCCTGCAACATCGTTCCCAGCAACGTGCTGTCACAGACACATCTGCAAGGAGAAATCAGTTAAAGAAACATTAATTTTCAGTGAGCCCAAGATACTCCACCATAACAAGCTGAGCTGAGCTGAATTGAGTTGACCGGGGAATTCTGGGAGTTGAAGTCCACCCATCGTCAAGTTGCCAAGGTTGAGAAACACTGGTCTGTATAGTCTAAAATCAGAAAGAGTCTGTAGCACCTTTTAAGACTAACCCATTGTGGGCAGCAGCTCACTTCACCAGTGCAGCTTGACCGATGGAGGATTTACATACAGCAGGATGAAGCAGTGAAGGAAAAAGGGAGGGAGGGACGAGGTTGTTATTGTTGGTATTTGTTTTGTTTCTGCCTGGAGTAAGACTCAAAGACGCCCTGGTTACCATGGTAACAAATCATTTCTTAAGTGTCGGCAGGGTGAGAAGGTCAGACTTAACTGTCCTCAGGTTGGGGTGTGGAAAAGGTTAACTGTTGAATGACCACATAAGGAAAAGCTGCTGCTTGCCTGGCCGGACTTGCCTGGACTTGCCACCAGAAGTTTCAGTTTCAGTTTCTGTTTAGCCCAGCTCAGCTCAGCAGCTCTCCTCTTTCTGCTCAGCACGTCTGTGCGCATGTATGAGCTTGTAAATATGCCTTTTTGTATTTCAGGACTTGGTGCCCCTCTAGGGCTCTAGAGGATGAAACTGCTTACGTTCTATGCTTGGTTTAAATACAATTACTTTTGTACAAATGCCTGGTGTCTTCTTTCTGATCGCCTTCCAGCACCCTGCACGATACGCCGACAGTTACACAGGTGAAGATTCAAGGGGGACCGATGACAAGTTCCTTGTCAACAACGCCAATATGCTAAAAAGCTTTCAGCAGTGGAAGAGGGTGCCTTGGGGGGGGTGGACTCTTATTTGCTGGGGATGATTAAACCGTCTCTTAGGGATGCAGCACGGAAGTGAGACTAAGTGATCTCTCAGATCCCTTATAACTGTTGCAGTCTAGGGCTTCTGGATGAAATTACAAGGGAGTAGCTTTCAGATGGAAAAATGTCCTAATGGTAATGCCTGGAGGGTCAATGGCTTCTCCTTCACCGGGGGTGTTTCAACAAAGGCCAGATGGCACATCTGTTGGGATGCTTTTATTTGTGGGTTCCTGCACTGGGCAGATGATCTCTATTAGGCTAGACTGGATCGCCAAGATCTCTTCCAACCATTCCATTCCAGATTCTATGACTTCTGGTCAGCTACTATAAGGGCCAGAGGAGGCTTCCCAGCACAGCAAGCGCAAACTAATATTCTGCTTCTTGGATGAGCAGTGGAAGCTTTGAAGCTACGCCAACTGGCATCTTGAGGGTTAACTGTCATGGTTCCTGTTCCAGTGTTCTTGTAACCAGTTCCCAGGCCATGCTGGTGCTGACACGTGTTACTGTGTGGGAGGGCACTGCTCTTGTTCTTTGTACCAGGCACCGATGCAGAGACTTTGGAATGTCTATCTGGGTCATCTCGCCTGTTCAAGGACACTTTCCCGAAGACCGGCAGGAACCGTTAGGAACACCTGCAGGCTGCGGGGAGTGGACTCTTTCTGACTCTGGGTGGAGGGATTGGAGCTGTCTAGGCTTTAATTGTCTGAAAGACCCGCGCTTTTGCCATTCTCAGCTTTGCTCTTGAACCTGCATACTATCCAGTAATAAATCAGATACCCATAAGCTTCCTGTGTGAGTCTGGTTGGAAACTTGGGTAGGCGTTCATCACATAAAGCTGAGAATCTCTAATTTTGTTAACTCCTACCAAGAGAATATTCTTGCAAGGAATTTTAGTTGACGATGGCTACGGCAACCCGAACCACGGAAGTGCCAGAGGAACCCTCCAGCTCTGCCCCTGAAACAGGGGAGCGAGGCGAAGGGCAAGACGTCCTGGTTGAACCATCCCAGGCACCAGCTGTTCAGTGCACCTCCCCAGATGGAGGAATGGAATCGGACTCAGAGGAGGCAGAGACCACTGGGGTGCGAGTGGAAGGACCAGGCCCGTTGGAGCCCCTCAGCGAGTTGATCATCCTAGACGACCGACGAGGCACAGCGAGGAACATCTTGGAAATACCAGGTGCCGCTGATGCCGGAGGGAGAATCCACCAAACTGGCCGGACCCCTGGGACATCAGGTGAGAGGGGACTCACCAACTCCCCAGAGACTGCGGGTGTTAGAAGCAAAAATGGAATCTATAGAGAACTTGTTAAAAAACCTCTCCATGTCGATGGATAGCTCAGTGAAGCGGGGGGAGGAGAGCTAGCAACAACCCTCGCCTGTACCGGCTAGCAGACCAACAATGGGGCAGGGACATGCTGCGACGGGGGGGGGGGGGATCCCCATCATGTAGAACTCGACCCTCTGTGACCTGGAGCGATGGGGCACCCACTGCTGCAGCTCCGGCCCCTATAGCCCCTGTTTCCATGGCACCTCACCCCAGCAGGGGTTTTAGAGAGCTGTCAGTTAAATTCGATGGGGACCCAACGAAACTGGCATTTTTCCTCACCAACACAAAGAACTATACGAGGGATTTCGGGATGTGTTTTCCGCACGAAAGATCCAAGGTCGATGCAGTTGCAGCCCAGCTCAAGGGGAGGGCGGCAGATTGGTACATCCAACTGTGTGATGCTGACGCGCCTGCTCTGGACACCATTGATGATTTCATGTGGGCATTGAAGATGCATTTTGAAGATCCCCTGGCAAAAGAATGGTCTAAGAAAGCCTTGAAAGAGCTCTCCCAGGGCGAGATGTCAGTAGCGGACTATGCCTTAGAGTCTAAAGCTCTAGCCACTAAAATTACAGATTGGTCAGAGTCCACCTTAGTTGAGTATTTTAAAGAAGGTCTTTCCAGTGACATAGTGCATTGGGCTTTAGGCTGAGACGATCCCACTTCTCTTTATGATTGGATCTGCCTGGCCAGAAAAGCTGAAACTGCCAAATTTACCTATTTACAAGCCCGAAAGGCTGAGCAGTCCTATCTGAGTACCTGAACTCTCAGAGGGACCAGCTCGCCAACAAGAGAGCCCCAAAGCTTTGGGAGGAAGAGAGGAGTCACCACTATGCAAAGGGGCAGTGCCTACGTTGTGGGAAGGAGGGACACCGGGTGGCCAATTGTCCGAAGCCCAAACCTGATCCCAAACATGGAAGAGTGCCTACAAAATCGCCGCCGGCAGTACACAGGGCCACAGTGGCCAGAGGTGATGTCGACAATGAGGATTTTGTGTATTTCTCCGGGGAGTCTGAGCCTGAACCCAAGGGGCCAGTGGGAAACTCCGGCTGCCTGATGTGAAAAGCACCAGTGAGCAGGCAGTAGAGGACAGGCGCGAAGACTCCATGGTGAGTGATGACTGTCCCGCTTTGATGTTAAAAGTCAGACTGAAGTCCCAAACAAAAAATGCTGAAGTTTGGGCACTAGTGGATTCTGGCTGCTCACATTGTTTGATCCACCCTAGATTGGTGGCAGCCTTGGACCTACCAACATTTCCCCTTCAGTGCCCTCTGATTTTTACACAGCTTGATGGTTCAGAGGCTGGAGGGGGCCCGGCCAGCCACTTTACTGGAACTGTAACCATGCAAGTGGGGAGCCATACAGAGACATTAAAGTTCGTTGTGGCTCCTGCAGGCCGTCCTTGTGTTATCCTGGGCATGCCTTGGCTAAAATACCAGAACCGTTATATCAACTGGGAGTACAGAACTGTGACATTTAGAGATGGATTTTACAACGGCCCCGCAGAGGCGGTGTCTATTGCAGATGTATTTGGAGAAGCGGAGGCAGACCAGCTTCCCCCCCACCATAAGACTGATTGTGCCATTGAACTAGACCCAGAGGCAAAGCTACCCAAGCCCAAAACCTATCCCATGACCCAAAAGGAGCTGGCAGCTTTGCGTGAGTTTAATGAATTTGGCACGCAGCTTCATTGAGCCCAATTCTCCTGTGGGAGCGCCAGTTTTATTCCATGAGAAAAAGGATGGGACTCTTAGACTTTGCACGGACTACCGAGACTTGAATGCCATTTCTACATTTTCCAAGTACCTCCTACCATTAATGAAGGACATGCTAGCTCATTTAGCTAAGGAGAATTTTTTTTCCAAACTGGACTTAAGGGAAGCGTATTTCCATGTTCGCATCAAGGAGGGGGATGAATGGAAGACTGCTTTCAATTGTCCTTTGGGATCATTCCAATATAAGGTTCTCCCGTTCGGACTTTCAGGGGCTCCTGGAGTCTTTATGCAATTCGTTAACGAGGTTCTCCATGACCATCTATTTAAAGGAATGCTGGTCTATTTAGATGATGTATTAATATACACAGAAACAGAAAAGGAACATGAAGCCTTGCTCAGGCAAGTGCTTGCTAAGCTTAGAGCAGTGAAACTGTACGCCAAGCTCTCTAAGTGTGAATTCCACAAATCACAGCTTGATTATTTGGGATACCGGGTATCAGTGCAGGGCATTGAAATGGACCCAGCCAAAGTGCAAGCCGTGGTGAATTGGAGGCAACCTCGCACCCGCAAGCAGCTACAAAGTTTCTTGGGGTTCACCAATTTCTATAGACAGTTCATCGAGGGGCTCGCAGAGATTGCCCTGCCACTCACTGACTTGCTGAAAACCAAAGGCCAAGGGGAAACTTGTAAAGTTAAAACCCCTGGTGCCTTGCTTAATTGGTCCCCAGACTGCCAAGCTGCATTTGACAAGCTCAAGGCTTTGTTTATTGCGGAGCCTGTATTGCAACATCCAGACCTCGATCGTCCCTTTGTTGTGCAAGTAGACGCCTCAGATACTTCTATTGGGGCTATTCTTCAAAAGGACCCCTTGGGCAAATGGAGACCTTGTGCTTATTTATTCAAAATGTTCTCTGACACGGAGCGCTGTTGGCACGTTTCGGAGAAAGAAGCATCTGCCGTTAAAGTTGCATTAGAGAATGTTTTGCCTTCAGGAGGAGAATCAGGTTGATTCTGTGGACCAGAGGATCCCCTTGAAGCTAAGTCCAGGAAAATCCAAGCTAATGGGGAGGACAAGGGGGAGGAAGAGGAGGAAGAAGAAAAGGAAGAGGAGGAAGAAGAGGAAAAAGAGGAAGAAGAAAAGGAAGAAGAGGAAGAAGAGGAAAAGAAGGAGGAAGAAGAAGAGGAGGAAGAAGAGGAAAAAGAAGAAGAAAAGGAGGAGGAAGAAGAGAAACTTCCTACTGCTGGCATAATAATGGTCTATTTTTTTTTTAGAACTGGCTTAAATGTAGCTGAGAGCATTCCAACTTCTTCACCAACAGAATGAAAAGAACTGATTGAAATGGTCTGAATGCAGGAGAAACAACGGGACTGACTCAAAGATCCAGACAGAGGGCTTTTGTAAGTCTGAGTTGAACACTAACATTCTCCGCCACCTCCTCTTCCTCCTCCTCCTGCTCTTCCACATCTTTGGGTCATGGGATTGATCTACAATATATGTAGAGCTGTACGAATTGGACCAGGCAAGTGGAGAAGAATTCCACTGAGTTTGCTTCCAACAAGAACTTAACTTTACAAATTTGCAGTGCCACCCCCAAACAGTAGAACTTCAGGAATATTTTTCAAAAAATGTGGATGGTGTTGGAATTATCAGGGGTGAACTCAGCATCGTCTCATAAGAATAAGGGGGCCTCTCTAGCAAACACATCTCTATTGTGCTTGTGGGATGCCACATGGGTCACGTGATTTCCACTTCCTCCTCCTCCTTGGGCTTGGGGATTAACAATCTCCTTTACCTCATGGGCAGGCCTGCAAGCAGGAGCTGCTGCAGGATGCAGCTCTCGCCCTATAGAAAGTGTCTACAAATAACCAGTGATGATTAAATGCTTTCTACTATGAACCTACCTGTATCCAGATCTACTGATTAAAAGTAAGCTATCTCTATTTTTCTTCATCTGACTACAGCGTGAAGACTATATTTATTTCTGAATGTAATTAAGCTTAATGTGCAAGTTCCTTTTTTGGTTCACGCTTCTACTCTGCAAGATTGCTGTTTGCTGCTTGGAGTTCTTTTATTAAACTTTAAAAACCCCATCCGATGGAAGTGAAGCTTGCAGATCTGGCTGCCTTTATTTCATGAGTGAAGTTCACTTCCCTTCGAGGTGTTGACCACCCCATTCCCCCCCCCAAATTGCTGGGGGTCTTCAGACGCTGTTTTCCCTCCCTCTCTCCCCACCCCCCAAAAATTGAGCCTGGGTTTCTTGTCTGACACATTTCTGCTCAGCGATACTCTTTTGATCACAGCAGGAGTCGAGGTGGGGAGAAAGCCTTACCTACGTGATTGCTAAGAATCAGAATCCAGTTGATGGCCCTCAATCAACACCCACGATGGCCCTTAATCAAAAATCGATTGCTCTCCCCCGGTTTGGGAAGCAATTGGACCTCTTCTTGTGATCACTCCACGCAGCCACGCTTACTGATCTGGCTTTCACGCTGTCCTGAAGTCATGCCAGTCTTTTCCCCTGTGATGCTTGGAGCAGACGCTTCACAGCATGGAACTGTTTGGAAATACAAGGCACAGGTCTTACATGAGCTGGAATAAGTGCCTCCGTGCTTTGCGGGGGCCTCTTCTTTCCTCGGAGATGGCTGCTTCTGCGGGGGGCTTCAATCTTCCAATTTCACCCTTTGCTTTGGGCCCCAAGCCATCCATCAACGCTCTGGCTTCTCCCTCCTCCCCAGCAAGTCGCTCCTAATCTTTCCATCTGTTCTGGTGCGGCTCCAAAGGGGTAGACGTGAGACAGGAAATCTCTCCTATCTCCTCTGCAATTTATTATTAATCACTCTGGTAACGGGTTTGGTTGTTTCTTTTTCAAAATGTGTGCACTTTATAGTAATTATCAGATTAATCTTAGGCGGAAGGTGATTAAGATTCGTAGTATGAACGTGTGTGTGTTTAATAAACTGGAGACCGAAGTCAAAACACAACATAAACTAGGCCTCTTCAGGGGTGCAAACAGTAACCCAGTGTTTTTCAACCTTAGAAACTTTAAGATGTGTGGACTTCAACTCCCAGAATTCTGGGAGTTGAAGTCCACAAATGCTGGCTGGGGAATTCTGGGAGTTGGAGTCCACACATGCTGGCTGGGGAATTCTGGGAGTTGGAGTCCACACATGCTGGCTGGGGAATTCTGGGAGTTGTGGTCCACAAATGCTGGCTGGGGAATTCTGGGAGTTGGAGTCCACAAATGCTGGCTGGGGAATTCTGGGAGTTGTGGTCCACAAATGCTGGCTGGGGAATTCTGGGAGTTGAAGTCCACAAATGCTGGCTGGGGAATTCTGGGAGTTGGAGTCCACACATGCTGGCTGGGGAATTCTGGGAGTTGTGGTCCACAAATGCTGGCTGGGGAATTCTGGGAGTTGGAGTCCACACATGCTGGCTGGGGAATTCTGGGAGTTGGAGTCCACACATGCTGGCTGGGGAATTCTGGGAGTTGGAGTCCACAAATGCTGGCTGGGGAATTCTGGGAGTTGGAGTCCACAAATGCTGGCTGGGGAATTCTGGGAGTTGAGGTCCACACATCTTAAAGTTTCTAAGGTTGAGAAACACTGCACTAGATGAGCTGGGGGGTGGGCAAATAACAAAACATGTGTGATGATGTTGTCTTGCAAAGACTGCAACTTAACAGATGTGTGTCAGACATCAGGAAATCAGAATATAATCATGGCATTCATGTGGAGATCCAAGGAAATCACCACAATTTTCTGCAGATGCCACTAGTTCACCCCGACCCATTAGCTGGGCATTTCCACGCCAAGCAACCATTTTATACTGTTAACAGAATGTCTACACTGCAATCTCAAAATGCTTCAGGTGGAGGTCTATGCGTGGCTCGCTCCAGATATCAGCAAACTTCCAGTTTGTCTTGGCTTGGCTTTCTCTAATGCCAGTGATAGAATCATAGAATCATAGAATCACGAAGGGAAGGGACCTTGGAGGTCTTCTAGCCCACCCCCCTGCCCAAGGCAGTGATGGTATGGACCATTTGGGTCCCGTACATCTGAGCTGTTTAGGGGACAGAGAATGTTTGCATTGAGCCCCCTGTATGGGAAAGAAGGCCGCCAACTTGGCAGGGAGGGAAAAGGTAGCAGGAAGACATTTCTCTCCCCATTTTTACATCATATTAATAGACCACAAAGAGGTGGGATTTCAGTGTTTGGCAAGGGCCTCCATGGTCAGGAAATCAGAAGACACTTAATCCTTGGGAGAAGAGCAATGACCAATCTCAATAAAATAGTCAAGAGCAGAGACATCACACTGACAACAAAGGTCCGCACAGTTAAAGCAATGGTGTTCCCCGTAGTAACATATGGCTGCGAGAGCTGGACCATAAGGAAGGCTGAGCGAAGGAAGACAGATGCTTTTGAACTGTGATGCTGGAGGAAAATTCTGAGAGTGCCTCGGACTGCAAGAAGATCAAACCAGTCCATACTCCAGGAAGTAAAGCCAGACTGCTCACTTGAGGGAATGATACTAAAGGCAAAACTGAAATACTTTGGCCACACAATGAGAAGACAGGACACCCTGGAGAAGATGCTGATGCTAGGGAGAGCGGAAGACAAATGGAAGAGGGGCCGACCAAGGGCAAGATGGATGGACTCATCCCTGGGGGAGCTGGGGGTGTTGACGACCGACAGGAAGCTCTGGCGTGGGCTGGTCCATGAAGTCACGAAGAGTCAAAAGCGACTGAACGAATAAACAACAACAAAAAGTCCTTTTCGCACCCAAACCTGAGGACAATTAAATCTGATCTTGTTCACCCTGCCGATACTTAAGAAAGTATTCAATTACCATGGTAACCAGGCTACCTGGCCTCTCTGTGAAGTGCTTCTTGCATAACAACCTGACATACCAACATTGACCTGCCTTGCAGATGCCCAGGATAATGATGATTTAATTAATTATTTAACTTGTACACCAGCCAGCTCCCAGGAACTCTGGGCAGATGATGACTGGAAGTTTGAAACCACTATCTGGGACTTCCCATTTGGAAGTCATTTGGAAAATAGGAGGAGGAAGGAGTATTAGGTATGTTCGTGAGTTATTTATAAAAATAATAAAGGCGGGATAAAAAATCAATCAAATAAATAAATGTTTGAGATGAAAAGAAGCGAAGAGGGCTTTCGCTGAAATTGTTGAGGCTTTATTGGATGTTGAGATGGTTGTCTGGATTGCTGGTAATATTATGGCATTTTACGACTCCCTCCGTACAAGCATGATAAGAAAGCTACTGAATTAGGCCTGCCTTAAGTGGTGTGTCTCTTTCTCTTTTTTTTTTTTTAATATAGTGGGCAGATAAAACCTCTCAGGAAGTTTACAGGCTTTAAATGGCTGAGGGATGGATTGTCTAAAGGCAGGAGCATCCACAGGGAGGGACTCAAAAAATTCAAGATGGCGGTCACAACCATATGGTCCAAGCCCTGCCCTTTGGACAAGTCCCTGCAGTTTTCTTGGCGTCATTTCCAGAAGTGGTTTGCCGTTGACTTCTTCTCCCCAGGGCTGAGAGAGAGGACCGGCCCAACGTCATCCAGCGGGCTTCGTGCCTAAGGCAGGACCTGAACTCACGGTCTCCTGGTTTTTAGCCAGATGCCTTTAAACACTATCCCAAACCATCTCTTCTTTTCTCTAATACGACTAATAGCTGATGACTTCTCTGCTTGGTTTATTGTAGACTTAAAACCATTTCAGCTGCCATAGCTGTTTTGTTGTTGTTCTTTGCCTTGGTTTCTTTTTAAGGGGTGACTCAAAGAACCCTGAAGATTAAGTACTGTATCAGCTTCTGGGGGAAAAACATCACATGTTACTGGGACCTTCTACCTGAGATGGATTCTCCAAGTACATACACCCTCCAGGTCACAGAGTAAGTAAGCCTCCTTCATGGCTGCATTACAGAAGTTATTGGTGGGAACCAGCAGTGAAGCACAGTTATTTCTTGTAGAAAGAACAATCAAAGCTTTTTCCAGCTTGGCGCCTGACAAACGATGCTAAAGAATCACAGCCGAACAAGTTTCCCCTGGTCCATTACCTTGTCTCCAAGTACACAAAAGTGACTCGTGTTGGATTGACTGCCACAGTAGGAGAAACATTTTTGAACACGAGGGAGGAAAAAGGTCTGGAGGGTAAGAACAGTTCAGTAGTGGAATGAGTTGCAAAGAGAGACGGTAGGCCCGCTTGCGCCAGGAAGCGTCCAACAGAGACATGGCAGCTGTCTCTTGAGAATGAAGCGTAGGCAGGAAATGCTTCGAATCGCCCCTTCCCCAACCCTCTGGGTGTTGATGAGCCTCAGCCCCTAATGGTTCCAACTGAATGGGGCTAACGATAGGGGTTGGTAGAATCTGTAGTCCAGTAATCTCTGAGGACCACAGGACACCCATTCCTGAATACGATGCTCTGGAGGCCCTCTTCTGATTCTGCAGTCCCAAGAATGGTGAGACATGATAACCCTTCACATCCTTCAGTGATAGCCCAGTTGAAGAGTATCTAGCTTTGCTTTTGCTGCTGTCCCAGGGCTGAGACCTCAATAGAAGAAGCTTAAGTGCCTGGAAGGGACATTTTGGGTGACAGTGTTGTCAGTAATTGACAAAGGACCAAGGAGCAGTGTGAATTGAAAGCTCCTCTGCATGGAAGATCTTCAAGCAGATCTAGGAGTGCCCCAGATATTCTTCAGCTAGAAGTCTGGATAAGGTGGCCCACCCAGCTCTGAAAGATTGAACAGAATGGAGGCCAGCTGAGATCTGTCACGTGAGTATCCATCTGAAATGAAAATAATATGAAAATAAATAGGATTAAACTATGTTCTGCTCCCCAGCAGCTATGGGATACAACCTTACTTGCTTTTACTGATGACAATGGAACTAATATCTGGTTGCTGTTTTCTTCAGCCTCAAGGAGCTGAAGGTTGCTTCACTTTTATTCATTCATTTCATTTGTTAGATTTAGGAAGTCACCCTACTCCCTAAGCATCGTTATTGGAAAACAGAGGCATTCTGGCCAGGGACACCCCGGAGTGAATATATAGATTGAAAATGGCCCAAATCTCAGAAGATAACCAACCCTGAAAACATTAGTGGCCTTGCTCCCAAGGTTTTCTATGGGAATGCAAAAAACCATGAGATCTCATGGAAGGACCACAAAACCTTGAAAGCTCTGGGGCACCTACTGGATTTAAACAGCGTTGCTGCTGCCTTGTTTGTATGCTATCTTTATTTGAGGTCTGATTTTATTATACATACATACATTTAAGTACATTTTATTATAAATGCCTAGAACGTTTTGGCTATTGGGCAGGTTAAAATTTAAATAGACAAATAAATTTAAACAGAAGAAGGAGGAGGAGGAGGAGGAGGAGGAGGAGGAGGAGGAGGAGGAGGAGGAGGAGGAGGAGGAGGAGGAGCTGGCTATATACCTATGGCTCCTGCATTGCCAACTCCTGGAATAAACCCATCATGAATGAAATTATATAAAATTTAGTGTCATCTGGGGCTTTATTAGGGTCCCTCCATCGCTAAATACCCCCAACCCCTGCTTAGTGCCTCTTCTCTTGTTCCTGGTGCCAAGTGACAAACAAGACCTTTAGAACATTTTCTCTTCCAGGGAAGCTGGACGCTGCCAAAGAGATTTTGGACTCACCAAGAATTGCGTGGCTGATCAAGGAGAACGTTCCTGCGGCATTCCGGTGGAGAACCTTTTTGCTTTCTACAAAATCAAACTGATTGCACAGAATCGGAGGCTGCGGGCCGACTCCTTGGAGAAATGCATCCACGGAATGGGCATTGGTAAGCCGAGGGGAAGGGACAGAAACTGGGGGTCATCCTAGTAATTTAACATCTGTGGCCAACCTTGGGCTTTCAAGCATATGGGGTGACATGCTGGCTAGGGATGATGAGAGTTATAGTCTTTTTTTAATCTGTTTACTTATTTACTTATTTATTTACTACATTATACGGCCCTGGATCCAAATGGATTCATGGTACTTCACAATAAAATTAAAACATTCATTTTTTAAAATCCGTTCAATCATGTCTGATTCTCGGAGACTCCCTGGACAAGTCCCTGCAGTTTTCTTGGCAAGGTTTTTCGGAAATAGTTTGCCATTGCCTCCTTCCCAGGGCTGAGAGAGGGTGACTGGCCCAAAGTCACCCAGCTGGCTTTGTGCCTAAGGTGGGACTAGAACTCATGGACTCCCAGTTTCTAGCCTGGTGCCTTAACCACTGCACTAAACTGGTTCTCAGAACATTCATACCAGGAACCTATAGAAGATCTAACTCAGGGTTCCTCAACCAGGTTTCCGTGGCACCCCAGGGTTCTGCAAGAGGTCACTCGGGCTTCCCTGAGAGATCACAATTTATTTTAAAAATTATTTCAAATTCGGGCAAATTCACATTAAAGAGGTAAGTTTAATTCTTTATTTTTGGTTTAAGAATACCATTCATGCGTCTATACAGGCCTACCCATGAAACGAATAGAATAATTTTGTAACTTCTGGCCCGTATTTGAGCCTGAATGTGCAGGGGTTCCCCGAGGCCTGGAAAATATTTCAAGGGTTCCTCCAGGGTCAAAAGGTGGAGAAAGGCTGATCTAAACAATCAACAATAAATATTAAAATACGGCATCTGCAGGGCCCCAGATTAGGGATAGCTGCCTAGAGGAAGAGGGGGGAGGAGGAGGAAGCAGCAGCATGGGTTTCTATACATACAAAATATTTACCCCAGTCAGTTAAAGACCCAACAGCTACATTTGCACAACACGCTAAATTTGATTAGTGTTGCGGTTAAAGGTAAAGGTAAAGGTTTCCCTTGACGTAAAGTCCAGTCGTGTCCGACTCTAGGGGGCGGTGCTCATCTCCGTTTCAAAGCCTTGGAGCCGGCGTTGTCCAGAGGACACTTCCGGGTCATGTGGCCAGCATGACTCACGGAACGCCGTTACCTTCCCGCCGAAGCGGTACCAATTAATCTACTCACATTTGCATGTTTTCGAACTGTTTGGTGTGCAGAAGCTGGGACGAGCAACGGGAGCTCACCCCGCCGCGCGGTTTCGAACCGCCGACCTTCCGATCGACAGCTCAGCGGTTTAACCCGCAGCGCCACCGCGTCCCTTATAGTGTTGCGGTTACTTTAAATTTATTTAGCACCCTTGTATCTGAAGCCAATTCAGTGGCCTGCTAGAACCACTGAAATGAAGCAGAGCTTATAACACAGCTGAGAAGCTGGCACAGAAAAAGAATTATCTTAAAATAGCTTCAGTGAGCATGCCACAGAAACACAGGTTATGGATCTTAAACATTCAGCCCTCCCAAGCATAAAGAATCACACGCTCAGACTGATTAGGTTAAGATAAGTAAAAGAATTCTTACTGACTTTATTGTTGCTTGTGTCACATCCAACTTGGTGGAAAAGATGAGGTTCCTTTGTTCTTCTTTCTTTTCTAAATACTTAGTTTTGCCCTGAACTCTCAGCCCTACAGCTGCCAGGAGCTGCATGGAAGAAAGGGGAATTCCAGCCCATCATATGGTACCCAGAGTGGAGGAGAGCAGCACACATCCCTGTGCTTGCTTCTGGTGGGGAAGAAGGAAGAGAGAGAGAGGAAGTGGGAGTGGCAACAAACAGCTTCCTCATAGTTGCATTGTGGGACAACTCAATTTACATGTTAATTCACATGCAAATGAGGCATGCTGGATTTGCCAGGACTTCCAACAGTATCCTTCCTTTTACTCAGAGCTCAAGGCTGCTGCATTCACAGCACTTTTCTTCATGTTCTTCCTCACAGCCACAATCCTGGGAGGCAGGTTGGCTAAGAGGGAGGAACAGGCCCAGAGTCCCCCTGGAGGTTTTGCAGCTGAGGGCGGATTAGAACCTGGGTCTCCCAGCTCAGAGTCCCTGGAGCCTCCGTGACTGAGAGGGTCTCCCCAGCACCAGCCCACTGCTATAACTACTAACCACGCTGGCTGTCTAGTAATGCGAGTTAATGTGAGCATTGTTCAAATCCAGCCTGTTTGTTTATTTATGATTCAATCCATCATGCAAAGGGATGTGCCGTTACTTGGATCTGAAGCAGCAAAAGGGCTCTGAATCCAGCATGTTTATGCTCACTGTACCCACTTATCAAATCAGGAATCTCCCAAGTGTGCCAGGCATAAAAAAATCGAATGAATGAGTGAGGGAGGGAGATCAGGGTATCACTTCCCCTACAAGCATAAAACCGCAGAGCTGTTGACTCCAATTTCCCTGTCTCTTTACTCTCAAACTCCCCGGCCTGCCCTTGAAGAAACGGCATTCTGCATAGAAGCCCTATAGACCCCCACTCTTATAGCCGGAATCATTCCGAGGATCTGCTTAATACTTTATTTTCATGCTTTAACCTTGTGAAATAATACAGGTTCGAACCCAAGTGTCTCCCGCCAGGCACTCAAACACTGACAATGGGATGCCATCTCCAAATGACAGCTATCAGTTTCAGCTGCTGTAGCCAGCAGGACAAGGATGATGGGAGTTATAGTTTCAATAGAAGAGAATCTCTGTAGCTCAGGGTTGAACGATGGAGTCCTTGGTTCCCTCTGAGCTTGGTTGTTGGCTTGCAGACGTTTCATTGCCCAACTAGGCAACGTCATCAGGGCGAGGGAGGGTGGGGTTGGCTCCCTGTTTATATACAGTGGCTTGCCCCACCAGTTTTGGTGGGGGTGTGCAAGCTACTATATATAAACAGGCAAGAAACCTCCCCCTCCCTCCCCCTGATGATGTTGCGTACTCAGGTAATGAAACGTCTGCAAGCAAACAGAGCCAGTTTGGTCTAGTGGTTAAGGCAATGGGCTAGAAAGCAGGAGGCTGCGAGTTCTAGTCCCGCCTTAGGCATGAAAGCTGGCTGGGTGACCTTGGGCCAGTCCCTCTCTCTCAGCCCAACCCACCTCACAGGGTTGTTGTTGTGAGGAAAAGAGGAGGAGGAGGGAGTGTTAGGTATGTTCGCCACTGTCATGCGCTGCCTGCCTCTGAATAATGCTCAGACACTGGTTCGTGGATCAGGCTCTGATTTATTCACAGCGCAGTTACAGCGTCGGAAGAAAAAAGCTGAGAGTGACAGGAGCGCGCCGGTGCGGGGTTTAAATACCCCGCGCCGGTCAGCGCCCCCTCACTCGCGGTCACGTCACCCCCCTTTGTCCAATACGTTGCCCTGCCGGTGGGTGAGGGGTTCCGGGATCGCCCATCATCAGGTTTTCTATTCCTCTGTTGATTGCTGTCAGCTGGGCGATCTCCGTTGTATTGGCGCTGATGGCTTGGGTGTGCTCCGTGATCCGTTTAGTTATTGTTTGTTGGCCGTTAGTCGTTGTGGGTTGATGGCTACTTATCTTGAGCCCCTTCACCTATTTCCTTGCTATTGTCATGTGTGCTATTGCGCTGATGACTTCAGCTCAACGGCACTCATGACATACTGCCCCCTTTCCGAATAGTGCTCCCCCCCGGTTTTCTGGTTTTTTTTTTTTTTTTGTTTTTTTTTTCGGTGGAGCTGTCAAACGGCACTTTTTTTTTTTTTTTTTTGAAATTCCCGCCGGAGTAGTTGTCGCCCCTCCCTTTGCTCCTCCCTCTACCACGTGCCTTCCCAGGGTGTGTCCATGGTGCGCATGCTCGGGTCCTGTCCTGGCGTGCGCATGCTCCAGCCACACCCTGTTTGTTTGGCTCAGTTCGGCGAGGAGAGAGGCGTGGCTGGTCGGGTCCAGGTAGGGCCCTTCTTTTTTTTTTTTTTTTCATTTAAAGTGCGTCGCCTTTGTTGTATCTCCTGGGCGTTGCCCCCAGGTTGCCCTGTTGACTTGCTTGCCACTCCCCCGCGGCCGGGGGGCGGGGGGAGGGTGCTGGCGAACGCTTGTCACCACCTCGTGGGCCCGGGGCGGGGGGAGTGAGTCCCGGGGGGGGAGGTCCACCCAAGTCGCGGGCTTGGGGGGGCCCTTTCCCTTGGGGCACGGGAGGCGGGGGGGGGCCTGCGGGGGGGGGTTTGGCTTGCTGACCTTGGTTGTGGTTTGTCGGGGTATGCCCGGTGAAATGCTCTGGTCAGGTCAGGCGCGTTAACGTTGTGCGCCGCCACCCATTCCGGGTGGGGGAAGTGTTTCCACCTGACCAGATAGTGTAGAGTTCCTCGTTGCTTGCGGGAGTCGAGAATGTCCCTTATCTCGAAGTGGTGTTGCCCGTCGATCATCACCGGTGCGGGCTGTGGCGTGCTTGGGTGCCATCGGGAGGTGGTTGCCGGTTTCAGGAGGCTGGTGTGGAACACCGGGTGGAGTCTCCGTAGGTTGTGTGGCAGGTCCAAGCGTATTGCTACCGGGTTCACTATTTGCGTGACTCGGAATGGCCCGATGTACTTAGGCCCCAGTTTTTTCGAGGGTTGGGTTGACTTTAGGAACTTGGTGGATAGGTAGGCCATATCCCCCGCTTGGAACGTCGGTTGTTGGCGCCGGTGCTTGTCGGCCTGCTCTTTGTAGGCTGCCTGTGCATCCTTCAGCGCCGCCGTGATTACTGGCCATGCTTCCGCGATCTTCCGTCCCCAGTCGCTAGCGTCCACCTGGGGTTCCGGGGGTTGAGGTAGCTCCGGTATGGGGACGAAGTCGCGCCCCGAGACTACTTCAAACGGAGTTTTCCCCGTGCTCGTGTGGACGGCGTTGTTGTATGCGACTTCGGCGAACAGGAGCAGTTCAGCCCAGTCGTCTTGGTGGTAGTTAGTATATGATCGTATGAATTGCTCTAAGGTGGCATTAAGAACCTCTGTGGCTCCGTCTGTCTGGGGGTGCCAAGCCGTAGATAGGGCCTGTTGGGTCCCCGTCAGCTTTAGGAAGGCCCGCCAGAATTTGGAGGTGAACTGTGTGCCCCTGTCGGTCACCACACGTGCGGGACATCCGTGTAGCCTGTACACGTGGATGAGGAAGAGTTTGGCTAGCTGTTGTGAGGATGGGACCGACGTGCAGGGGATGAAGTGGGCCTGCTTTGAGAAGTAGTCCTTCACCACCCAAATGGCCGTTTTCTTCTGGCTGGGTGGGAGGTCCACTATAAAATCCATAGAGATTTCCTCCCATGGGCGGGAGGGTTCTGCCACCCGTTGTAATAGCCCCGCGGGTTTGCCTGGTGCCCGTTTGGCCCTAGCGCACGTTGGGCAGGACGCTACGTAGGCTTTTACGTCTCGCCTGAGTGTGGGCCACCAGAATTGACGCCGTGTTAGGTGTAGGGTCTTGAGGAACCCAAAGTGTCCCGCTTGTTTGGCGTCGTGTGACCTATGCAAGATCGCCTGGCGTTGCGAGTCCGGGACGTAGATTCTGCCTTCCCCCCATGCCAGGTCCTGTGCCATCGTTACCTTGTCGGGGTTTGCCAGGAACCAGGGGTCGGTTTTGAGGGCGGCGGCGAGGTCCGTGCGCATTCCCCCTGGTAGTTGCGGTTGGCTTCTTCCGGTCGCCGGTTGTCCCGCCGTCGGCTGCGCCGTAGAGTCGAGCTGCCTCCGCGCGCCGCTTCGGGTGGTCACGGCCATCCCCAGTTGCGAGGCGGATAGGACCGTCCCAATGGTGTCTGGGGCGGGCTCTTCGTCTTGGGGCAGTCGGGAGAGGGCGTCGGCCAGGAAGTTCTTTTTGCCCGGCATGAACTTCAGCTGGAAATTAAAGCGGCTGAAGAATTGGGCCCATCGGACCTGTTTTGGGCTAAGGCGTCTAGGCGTTCGTAGGGCCTCGAGGTTCCGGTGGTCAGTCCAGACCTCGAATGGTTGGGTGGCTCCCTCGAGTAGGTGTCGCCATGTCTCTAGCGCTGATTTCACCGCGAAGGCTTCTTTCTCCCAGATGTGCCATCGCCTTTCTGTCTCGGAGAACTTCCTTGACAGGTAGGCGCATGGTTTCAGGAGTCCCGTGGGGTCTTTCTGTAGCAGGATGGCTCCCAGGGAGAAGTCTGAGGCGTCGGCTTGGACCACGAACGGCCGTTCTGGGTCCGGGTGCGCGAGGATTGGCTCCGTAGTGAACAGCGCTTTCAGCTTGTTGAATGCGGTCTGGCACGCGGGAGTCCAATTCAGCACTGTGCCTGGGCTCTTGGCGCGTCGGGTGTCCCCCACCCCTTTGGTTTTGAGGAGGTCCGTTAGGGGGAGGGCTATCTCTGCGAACCCCCGGGCGAATGACCTGTAAAAATTCGCGAATCCGAGGAAGCTCTGTAGTTGGCGTTGTTGCGGGGGCGCTCCCAGTTTAGCACCGCTTCGACTTTTGCGGGGTCCATTTCGATGCCGTCCCCGGAGATTCGGTACCCCAGGTAGTCTAGGCGCTCTTTGTGAAACTCGCACTTTGTAGGCTTGGCATAGAGCTGCGCCCTTCTGAGCTTGTCGAGGACTTGCCTGACTAGGGTCACATGTTCCTCGTGCGTTTTTGTGTAAATAAGGACGTCGTCGATGTAGACCAGGACCCCTTTGAACAGATGTTCATGCAGTACCTCATTGATGAGCTGCATGGACACCCCAGGGGCCCCCGCGAGTCCGAAGGGCAGTACTTTGTACTGGAAGGCGCCTAGGGGGCAGTTGAACGCCGTCTTCCATTCGTCCCCCTCCCTGATTCGGATGCGATAGTACGCCTCGCGAAGGTCCAGTTTGGAAAAGACTTTGCCCGTGGACAGGTGGGCGAGCATGTCCTTCACCAGGGGTAAGGGGTATTTGTTGGACAGGGAAGCCGCGTTTAGGCCCCGGTAGTCGGTGCAGAGCCGTAGGGTGCCGTCTTTCTTCTCCCGGAATAAGACGGGGGCTCCGACCGGTGAGCATGCTGGCTCTATGAATCCCCTGTCTAGGTTTTTATCGATGAACTCCCGGAGGGTTGCCATCTCCTTCGGGGTCATCGAGTAGATCTTTGGTCTAGGTAAGGGGACGTCGGGCAGTAGGTCGATCCGGCAATCCGTCTTGCGGTGGGGGGGTAGTTGGTCAGCTTCTGCCTCTCCGAAGACCTCGGAGAAGTCGGCGTATTGTTCCGGTAGGTCTGCTGTGGTAGCGGCGTTGTCTTGTGTGGTCACCTCCGCTCGTCCTACAGTGGGGTTGGTTCTGCCCGCTGGAACTGGTGCTCGATACTCGCCGTCGCCGAATGTGAAGGTGCGGGTCTCCCAGTTGATCCGCGGGTTGTTTGTCGCGAGCCATGGCATCCCCAGGACTGCAATGGGCCGTCCGATGTGCGTGACGACGAACGATGTGCGCTCGGTGTGAGTGCCCATTTGCAGGGTGACCGGCTCGGTTTGTAGCGTGGCTGGTTTCCCTCCCGCTGTGGAGCCGTCCAGCTGGTGGAATGCCAGCGGCGTGGGGAGGGGGAAGCAGCGGAGGTCGAGTTTGGCGACTAGGTCGGGGTGGATGAGGTTTTTTGAGCACCCCGAGTCCACTAGTGCCGCGGCCGTGGTGGCTCCGTTGCCGGCAGAGAGTTTGATTGCTGCCATTATTACGGGGCTTTCGTCGTTCCGTCGAGGTGGTCCGCACTGCTGTCCCACCGCCTGCCTCGCCACGCGTTTCAGGGCAGGCGGGGAGCTTTTCCCGCCGGCTGGTCGGGGTCTGCGTTATCCTCTTCCCCCCAGTAAGCGTCCCAGCCTTCCTCTGGTGTCGCTGTGGCCACGGTCATTCGGCGGTGAGGGGGCGGCCCCAGGTTGGGTGGTTTGGGGCTAATTTTCGGGGTGGGTTTGGGCGCACTGGTCGGCGGTCGGTTGGCGAAGCAATCCACCGTCTTGTGCCCTAATTTGCCACACCTCCCGCAGGGCTCCCGGTTGAATTTCTTTTTTGGGTATATGGGGCCGGCCATCCCCACGTGTGGTGCGGGTACCTTTTTTCCGGCATAGTTTGTGTCTTCCGTGGTTGTCATGAGGAAGGTGCGGTGCGCGTGTTCGGCTTTCCCCGCGAGGTGGATCCACCCGTGTAGCGTTTCTGGGTCGTCGCGGTAGAGGGCCCATTGGAGAACGTCGCGGTTGAGCCCCCTTTTGAACATTTCCAGCAGGGTGGTCTCGGACCAGTCGCTGACCTTCCCTGCGAGGGCTTTGAACTCCAGGGCGTAGTCAGGGACCGTGCGTGTGCCCTGTTTAAGTCTTTGGAGTGCGCTTTTCGCCCTTACTTTGGCTAGGGGGTCTTCGAAGTAGTTTTTCATCTCATTGATGAAAGCAGGGAAGGTGGCGAGGGCGGGGGAGCTGGACTCGTACAATTGGACGTACCAGTCCGCCGCCCTGTCTTGGAGTTTGATCGCCACGGCGGCGATCTTGTCGGCCTCGGAGTCGTAGGAGTGTCCGTGCCTCCCCATGAACTCCCTAGCGTTCGTGACGAAAAACGAGAGTTTCGTGGGGGTCCCATTGAAGAAGATGGGGAAGTCCTTTGGGGCCCGGGCGTTTTGCGCGGCCCTGCCTCTCGCTTCCCGGTCTGTGGTGTCGTCCGCCTGTGCCGTCTGCTGACCCTCCGCTGGCCCGTGGGGGTTCGGTGCTTCGCTCGGGGTGTGGGCCTGTGCGGGGACGTCGTTGGGTGGCGCGGGGGGCATAAGCGACTGGAGCATGGTCCGGAGTTCCGTCAGTTGAGCCCGCATGGCCGCGAGTTCAGCTCGTGTCTCCTCGTCCACAGCCCGCGCCGCCGCTGGGGCCGGTTCCGTTGGCGCGTCCTCGGGGGTGGGTTGCCGGCGGGGTTCATCGTCCCTCTGCCGCGGGTCCGCTTCCTCCGCCATCTGCTGGGTGTCTCCGTCGTCCTCCTCCGTGTTGACCGCCGTTGGGCTGTCGCTCCACGCCCGTTGCTGGGGTGCGATGTGGGGCGCGGGGTCCTCCGCTGGTTTCGGAAGTCGTGCTGCTCCCGCGGTCGGGTTGCCTCCGTCGCCATCTCCCCTTGGGGTTGGAGCTGAGGCTCGGGTCGGGTGGGGTGGGCGTCCATGGCTCCGGGAGTCCGCGGTGCCTCTGGCCTTGGTCGGTCCTCCTCTGTCTCTTGCCGCGTGGCTCGCCCTCCTTGCCCGCGCCGCTCCGGCCTCATCTTGCTGGTCTTCTCGCCGTCTACTCCTCCCGCGGCTCGTTGTCGTCCGGTGGGGCTCGGCGAGGCTGAGTTTATGACTCTCAGCTTTATGTCATGCGCTGCCTGCCTCTGAATAATGCTCAGACACTGGTTCGTGGATCAGGCTCTGATTTATTCACAGCGCAGTTACAGCGTCGGAAGAAAAAAGCTGAGAGTGACAGGAGCGCGCCGGTGCGGGGTTTAAATACCCCGCGCCGGTCAGCGCCCCCTCACTCGCGGTCACGTCACCCCCCTTTGTCCAATACGTTGCCCTGCCGGTGGGTGAGGGGTTCCGGGATCGCCCATCATCAGGTTTTCTATTCCTCTGTTGATTGCTGTCAGCTGGGCGATCTCCGTTGTATTGGCGCTGATGGCTTGGGTGTGCTCCGTGATCCGTTTAGTTATTGTTTGTTGGCCGTTAGTCGTTGTGGGTTGATGGCTACTTATCTTGAGCCCCTTCACCTATTTCCTTGCTATTGTCATGTGTGCTATTGCGCTGATGACTTCAGCTCAACAGCACTCATGACAGCCACCTTGAGTTATTTATAAAAATAATAAAGATGGGATATATATATATATATATGTGTCTGTGTGTTTGTGTGTCAATCGAAGCAAATATTTGTAGCTCAGGGTTGAACTGGGGAGTCCTTGGTGCTCTCTGAGCCTGGTTGTTTTCCTGCAGACGTTTCATTGCCAGGCTAGGCAACATCTTCAGTGCGAAGAGGGAGGGGGCCTTGCTCTCAGTTTATATACTGTGGCTTGCCCTGCCTGTGTTGGTGGGGGTGTCGTTCTCTCCTTGGGAGTTCCTTGATTGGGCTGTTGTTTGCTGCTTGGTTGGTTGCCTGAGTTAATAGTTCCTTGATTGGGGTGCATTGTGCTGTTTGATGGTTCATCTGGTGTTAATCCTAGCGTTGGTTTTTGCCTATCTGGGTGTTGATTGCTGGCAAGGGAGTGTCCTGGTCGTTTGGCTTTTCTATTGTCTCTTCTGAATGGTATGTAGATGTTGTTTACCTCTTCTGACTGCTAGTTGGTGTTCATGGATGCACTCTGCTAGTCTTCTGCCATACATCATGTATGCCATACATCAAAAACATCTCAGAAACCACCAACAGACGGTTACAACCACATGGCATCACCGTAGCACATAAACCAACTAAAACTTTGCAAAACATATTAAGCAACCCAAAAGACCCAATAGTCCAAGAAGCAAAAACAGGAGTCACCTATGACATGCATTGTAAGGGCTGTAACAGCCTCTATGTAGGACAGATGGGCAGAAGACTAGCCGAGTGCATCCACAAACACCAACTAGCAGTCAGAAGACACAATGAGAACTCCTTAATCTCACAACACACGGACAGACTCAACCATAGTTTCAACTGGGAAACTGTGGGCATTGTAGACAGAGCCAAATCCAAAAACTCCAGAGAATTCCTGGAAGCCTGGCACTCGGACAAAGCAGCCATAACAGACACATAGAGGTAAACAACATTTACATACCATTCAAAAGAGACAATAGAAAAGCCAAAAGACCAGCACCCTCCCTCGCCAGCAATCAACACCCAGATAGGCAAAAATCAACACTAGGATTAAGACCAGATGAACCATCAAACAGCACAAGACACCCTCATCAAGGAACGATTAACTCAGGCAATCAACCAAGCAGCAAACAACAGCCCAATCAAGGAACTCCCAAGGAGAGAGCAACACCCCCACCAACACAAGCAGGGCAAGCCACGGTCTATAAGCTGAGAGCAAGGCCCCCTCCCTCCTCGCACTGAAGATGTTGCCTAGCCTGGCAGTGAAACGTCTGCAAGGAAACAACCAGGCTCAGAGAGCACCAAGGACGCCATATATATATAAATAAAAATACATACATATATACATAAAACCAAGCTCAGAGAGCACCAGGGACTCCATAGTTATAGTTTGAAATATCTGCAGGGCTTCATCCTAGGAAGACGGGTAAAACCACTACATCCCCATGTTCTGAGAAGAGCTCAGTCCTGCCCCATAACACCATGTCCATTCTTCCCCTTGCCCATCCTAGTGAAGCTGAGTCCACCGGTGCTGAAGGTCACTGCACACCAAAGCCACTGCCTCCAGCTGGAATGGAACCTGCTCGGGGATGAGCTCATGTCGGCAGCTGAGGCCCAGTACGAGATCCAGTACCATGACTTGGTGGAGATGGCTTGGATGCAGGTAGGCGCAGAGCTTCTTCAGTGCCAGATGGGTTATATTGGTGGAAATGCGGTAAGCGTTTGTGGGAGGGGCTTTCTAATCCTACAAAAATACGAAACAGCAAATGTTGCCCTGAGAGCTATAAAAAAAACCCTGGTTCTATATAAACCTGGTTATGTGTAAACCTGGTTCTGTATAAACCTGGTTCTGTGTAAACCTAGTTCTGTATAAATGTGGTTCTGCCACCTCGCCTGGGACGGGAAGGGCAATAGCTCTTCCTGGGGGTGGTTGGTGTTATAGAGTTCTCCCTATCAAATGTAATCTCCGCCACTTGGATTTTGTATTTATATTTATTATTTTGTTACTTGGTTGTCCGTTTGGTAATTTATATATGGGTGGTTTTAAATGGTTAATTTTACTGTAAACCGCCCAGAGTCCCCCTTTTTTGGGGGGAGATGGGTGGTGATAGAAATCTGAACATAAAATAAAATAAATAAAATAAAATAAAATAAAATGAAGCTATGTCATCTTTAGCTACATAACCTGCATTCTATTATGGTCTGTGGGAATGACCTTGGGAGACAGGAGGGAGAGCAAGCCTGGACAACCGGCATGCAGAAGGCATCTCAGCCGCAGAAGGGAAAGGGGCATGGGAAGCGTCTCAGAAGGGCTCCCCACCCATTTTTCCGGGGAGTAAAAGGAGAGGAGGGGAGAAATACTTTCAGTCTTGCAAGATTCTGTTAATGTAACCACCTTACAATAAAGATAAATTTAGTGCTCCTTCTCTGGACTACCTCGCAGGGCTAACATCAGTCCTGCAAGTCTGAAAGTATTTCTCCCCTCCTCTCCTTTTGGTGAAAGGTGAAAGGTCCCCTGTGCCAGCACCGAGTCATGCCCAACCCTTTGGAGGGACGCCGCTTTCATGACGTTTTCTTGGCAGACTACAGAGCGGGGTGGTTTGCCATTGCCTTCCCCAGTCGTCACCTTCCCCAGTAAGCTGGATGCTCATTTTACTGACCTTGGAAGGGTGGAAGGCTGAGTCGACCTGAGCCAGCGACCCAAGAGAGAATCCGGCTTCCGCTGGGATTGAACTCAGGTTGTGGGGGGTGTTTTGGTTGCAATACTGCCACCTACCCCTCTGTGCCACACAAGGCCCCTTTTACTCTCTGGAAAACTCGGGAGGGTCCCTTCTGAGATGCTTCCCACGCCCCTTTCCCTTCTGCGGGCTGAGATACCTTCTGCACATCAGTCGTCCAGGCTTGGCTCTCCCTCCTGTCTCCCAGGGTCATTCCCACAGGCCATTGCACTTTCTAACTTAGATATCATATTGGAGGGATCCTTGCTCCACATGCATGCCAGTCTCAGAAGCAGATGTAAGGTCCATTACAAAAGAGTTTGACACTGTCCCATTGCAACTGAAGAGATGATAAGCCCAAATGAATTCAGCATGATCCCGTTCTTGAACTCTGCATTTATAGGCCAGTTTCCCCTGGCAGGTCTAACTTTTAAAATCTAATGAATATGAGGTCAAACGCTTAATGTGCCTGCACACTCACAGGTAAATTTTACAGCAGTGGAGAATGTACCCGTTTTTGCAAACATCTGTGGGTTATTCCCCTTTACCAACTACTCTATCCAAGTACGTGCAAAATATCTGCACAGCTCTGCTTCCCAAAGTGATGGAGGTCCCTTCTGGAGTGACTGGAGTTTGGAGAAATTTGCAAGAACCCTTCCTGCAGGTAAGGGAACCCAGCTGTTTTTGGTAGACACAATTGTGTTCTTCTTCTTTCGTATCCAGATCAAACCTTAAGCGGCCAATATGATGCCACCTTCCTACCCAAACAAGTCTTTTTCAGTGCGTACTGTTGTGTTCAGCATTGCTGTCTTGCAAGACGCTGGAATTTAAGCTTATTCATTAGTTCTGCAACACCTTGAGAACTTCAGGAGAACCCAAAGTATGCCCAGATTGGACGACACCAAAAATGTGGGCTCAGAATTTTTTTTGGCGGGGTAGCAGTATTTCAAGAGATTTAAGAGGCCAAATGGCTGGTTTACAACACAGGTGCAAGCTCATAAAGTCCTCTGAATTCATCCCTTTCCCAAATCTGGGCTGATTTTCCTGCCTGGGATAATTAAGTGCCAGAAAGCCTGCACCATTTTGCCCTTTAAGGCCTTTGAGGTCCATCTCCCTTAAAGTGCTGAATGAGTCATCCCCACCCATTCCAATGATTTCCTGGGCACCCTCAAGAAGCTCTTAGATTTTCCTAGGATGTTTCACGTAGCAGTGGCCTCAACCGTCAGAATTGCCCCAATCCTGATGCCAGTCATGTTCATAAATGTTGGCAAGGAGATCAGTACTTTGGAGAGCTCCACTGAAATCTGGACAGCTGGGAACAGTTGCTCTTATCAGACCAGCGTTTCTCAACCATGGCAACTTGAAGATGTGTGGACTTCAAGTTGCCATGGTTGAGAAACACTGTGTTAGAAAATACAGAGAGATGTTGTCTCAGCAAGACCTTATGAAGGCAAAGAAGAGGATAGGTTCTGGTCTAGGAGACCTAGAGAACGCTGGCTGTTTCCTTCCAAGGTACCAGGCTTGATTGTCTCAGAAGGTGTGGACACACCTGAAGTACCGGAAAGCATTCTTAGGGAATACACCCTGAGCTGGCTTGGCTTTTTCTTCCTACCCTACAAAAATCCCAAGCTGAGGTCATGACACAGATGTCCACAGATGTTCTAGAGATGTCTCTCATCCCACAACCTTGCGATTGATTTGCTTATTTCTCCTTCCCCTTCTTCTGCCTTGAACGGGGGCTGGTGCTGAAGTTCCATCCCGAGGGCCAGCTTTCTGGAGAAAACTAGGAAGCCCCGGTGCTGACAAAAAGAGAGTGTCTGTCCTGATGTGGAAGGTAGGAGAAGAAACCGACCGCACCTTTGCAGGCTGTGGGTTCACCCAGCATCCTCAACTAAAACCGGTTAAATCCTTGGGACTGCATTTACACAGTATGCTCATCTTGGCTAGTTTTAACCTCGGTTAGGTTGGTAGGGGTTTGGTGGGGCTTAGTGTGATATGCTAACCCAGCCCGTTTGGATCGTTTATGACTCAATGTGTTGAGTTCAATGTATTCAGTAACCAGATTAAGACTGTGGTGTGAATGCCAACACTGAGTTTTCGCGATGGATTGTAAGGATCCTGAGGGTATTGATTTTTCCCCTAGTCACACTTTCTTTTGAGAGATTGTCAATCTGTTTTCTTCTTTCCTTGTTATGATTCAGCAGCACATGCATTTCACTTTTTATTGATGAACTTAAAGCCAAATTAATTGTATTTGTGTGTTGTCTGCTCAGCTCATACCCTTCCTCTTCAAACCTTCCCCAGAGCAGCCAAGACAGCTAACCAACAAGGCAAAATATAAAACAATTAAAATCCAATTTTAAAACTCTATAAATATTCATGATAGCTGACCATAAAGATAATTTCTCCTTTTATTTCCTTTTATTTTCTTCTCCATGTTCCCCTCCCACCTTCCCACTGGGCCACCCTGGGTCCTGGGTGGGAGGGAGACTGGCCCAAAGTCAGCCAATGAGCTTCTGTGGCTGAGGAGGGACTAGAACCTGGGTCTCCCTCCTCCTGGTCCAGCCCTTCCCCACTGCACCTGATTGGCTCTTGGGCTAAGAGGGAGGGACTGGCTCAAAGTCAGCCAATGAGCTTCTGTGCCTGAGGGGGGACTAGAACCCAGGTCTCCCCGCTTCTAGAAATGGTGAAAAAGGGCCCAATTCAAGGCCTGGAATAGCTAGTTTATATCTTTCAGCGGCTTTAAGCTCCTTTAAGCAGCTGGAACCATGGGGTGGAGAATCCACCTCTTTTTCATGGGTGCTGATACAAGTAAAAAAGGGGCAGAGTTATAGCCGGGTGGGGCAATCATCCTGACTTTTTGGATCACCCTCCCCGGCCACTGAGACTCAGCCCCACCCATCTGGGGAGTGCAATTCTTGTGATACTAGCGCGGTGTTTCTCAACCTTGGCAACTTTGAGGCATGTGGACTTCAACTCCCAGAATTCCCCAGCCAGCAAAGAATTCTGGGAGTTGAAGTCCACACATCTTAAAGTTGCCAAGGTTGAGAAACTTGAGCCGACTGAAGTATGTAGGATTTGCAAAATGTCCTTAGTGGTGGACATTTGAGCCATACGCAATGCATTGCCCGAGAACTATCCCCTTTTCATTCCTTATCATAGTCTTCTTCTCTCCCTGGAAGATGATCACAGGCCTCACCTTTTCATTTCTCCTGCCAGCCCTTGAAGCCGAAGGAAGCCAATGGGGAGATTTTGGGGTACAGCCTCCATTCTCAGAGAAAAGGGGAGCCAATGAGGCCCGAATGCGTCACTCACGACCTGCAGTGTACTCTGCTCCTCCCGGCCAGGGAAGAATTTATCTTCTTTCTCACCGCCAAAAACACTGTGGGCATCTCTCCCCCAACCAAGCTTGTGATCCCAGCATTCCGTAACCCAGAAGGTGAGATTTCACAGGAAGAACCACGCCTAAAACTTTTGACCCTTTCTGTGGGTGGCCAAAATCGAAGAGGGAAAAGATTTTTCTGCAAACTATCCTCGGGGAGTGGGGAAGGGAAATTGGGATGGTCCGTCCTGTGCCATCCTTGATCAATGAAAGGAGCAACGGAGGGCCAGAGGGCAGCATTAAAATTATATCAAATATTTATTATTGGTTACTTTCACAGTTCCTCGCCAATTTCTTCACCCTGATTTAAAAAAACAGGGAAAGAGCATTATTTAGTTTTTTAAAGGAGCGGCTAAGGAATTCCTGGCATCAATTAAAAGAAAGTCTTGCCCCACCCATTTTTTCCAGAAAAAAACCAGATAAAGTTTGGGTCCGTTCATTTGGAGCAGTGTTCCCCCTTAGGATCACTATTTACCCCAGCTATATATTTCATGAACATACTGCTCCAAATGTTCAAAGGTCGATATAGAAATGCATCCATTGGCTACATCGGGCTACATCTTATAAAGTTAATTCCTTTAAAAACAAGAATAAAAAAACCAAGTAGGTGCATTATAATTTTTTATTATATTTGTTTCATTTCAAAATTATGATATTACATTCCACTGCAGTTGTTTGAATAGCTGTTGATTTACTGTTCTAAAGGAACATTTCAAAGTGGCTTATTTTCCAAACCAGTCTGCACTTTCCATATCATTATTTATATTGTTTTATTATTTTTTTGAGCCAGTTTGGTGTCGTGGTTAAGGCACCAGGCTAGAAACAGGGATACTGTGAGTTCTAGTCCGGCCTTGGGCACAAAGCCAGCTGGGTGACCCTGGGCCAGCCACTCTCTCTCAGCCCTGGGAAGCAGGCAAGGGCAATCCACTTCCAAAAAACCTTGCCAAGAAAACTGCAGGGACTTGTCCAGGCAGTCTCTGAGAATTGGACACGATTGAACAGATTAATTTTTTTAAAAAAATTTAAATTATATTGTTCTTTGCACTGTGTTTGTCTTGTATAGACTGGAGGCTCAGGAATAAGGTGGTTTATAAATCTTATAAATAAATAATTTTAACAAAGTTTGGGTCCATTTCAAACCTAGAGTTAGCTTGGAGAGGGGAGATGTTGAGGGCGATGCATTTCTTTCAGGCCCAGATTCCCAAATGAAATGGTTCATGATCTAAATAGACATGGGAAAGGCAGAAGCGATTGGCCCAGCTGCTCCCTCCCTCCCCAGTAGTGGCATGCATAGGTGGGGAAGAGTCAAAAAAGTCAAGATGGCAGCCAGGCACGTGCCAGCAAAGCCGTGCCCTTTTTTTATATGCATTACGGACACCCGTGGCTGAGCCATCCATACCGGCAGCGTGGATTTGCTCTGTGTTTCTCAGCCCTCCATAACGGACTTTTCCCCCTTGCTGTTTCAGAGCGTAGGTGAACACTCTATTGCAGTGTTTCTCGACCTCAGCAACTTTAAGAAATTCTGGGGTTCCTCGTCCCTACCCTAAATCAGGATTGAAGCCATGATTGTAAAGAGGAGTATGCAGATTACAAGCCAGGGTCAAATGGAATTTGGTTAGAACTGTAGAAATGGCCCTCCCAAGAGGCCACAACCCCTTGTTTGGAAAGGAGAAGGGAAATGCGTGGAAGAGAAGGCTTTCTGCGGTGCTAGTCCTCATGGATCCGTGCTATCCCCACAATCAAAGGATGACATTTATTACCAATACATGAGCTGAAGATGCAGTGGCTTTGGGTGTAAAATAAATATTTGCGGATAGACACCCCTGCTTGGACAAATAATGGCGCATCTCATAATTCCTGGAGTAATGTGCTGGAGCATGCATGACTCATTCTGAAGATCTGGTTCCGCCTTTCTAGGCTGGGTAGGGCTTTGCTTATAGTCTTGTGTTTAAAGTAGCATGCTAAAATTCAGCGTTTATCACACCTGGCAATTTTAAGACACATGGACTTCAGCTCCCAGAATTCCCCAGCCAGCATGCTGGGAGTTGAAGTCCACATGACTTAAAGTTGCCAAGTTTGAACAACACTGATTTAAACCATTTCTATGGCTGCCTATCTCACCACAGAGTGACTGGGGAATTCTGGGAGTTGAAGTCGATACAGCTTTAAGTTGCCGAGGTTGAGAAACGCTGCTCTATTGCCTCCTTTTTTTGTCTCTAGCCCCACCCTCCCGTCTGCCCATCCTCGCATCTCCGGCAGGGGACCACTCTCTTCTCTTGCAGTGGTCCCTTCCCAGCACCCCAAAGATGGACTTCATTCTGGAGTGGAATAAGCTGCCCGGGAAGGAAGGAGGCAACCCACACTGGCAGTATCAGCCAGAGAACATCAACCATGCAGTCATTACTGGTGAGTGGCAGCTACGGCTGATAACGGTGGGGACGGAGGGAACTAAACACGATCTGCCAGATCAAGGCAAAAGAGATGTGGCCATGGAAAGCCAGACCCCTGGGCACAAATGCCACTGTAATCACTCGCTTCTTCCTCCTATAGAAGCCATAAAGCCAGGGAATCTCTATGCCCTGAAGATCTTTGGACTCTTAGATGGAAGACTTGGGGCCTTTGGTTCGACCCAGGCTTATGCCAAGCAAATCGGTAGGTGGGACCCCGTGACCTTCCGGGGCTGATGTTCCTGGGGTTGGGGGCTGACTATTATTTAGTCAGAAAATGCACCACTCAGACAAAAAGAAGCCGTTGGTAGGTTTGGGGTGACCTCAACTTATGGAGATGTGTGGGTTTAAAGAAAGACCCTTTGGAGTTACTTGCTATCGTATGGACTGATGGTTTCATGTGTAAGCCAGTGTTTCTCAACCTCAGCAGCTTTAAGACGTGTGGACTTCAACTCCCAGAATTCCCCAGCCAGCATGCTGGGAAATTCTGGGAGTTGAAGTTCACACGTCTTAAAGCTGCTGAGGTTGAGAAAGGCTGGTATACAGGCAGTCCTTGCTTAGTGACCACAATTGGGACCAGAATTTTGGTTGCTAAGCAAAGCAGTCATTAAGCAAATCTGACCTGATTTTACCACCTCTTTTGTGGCAGTCATTAAGCAAATCACCACGGGCATTAAGCAAACCACATGGTCATTAAGCAAATCATGCAGTTCCCCATTGATTTTGCTTGCCAGAAGCTGGCCAGGAAGGTCAAAAAATGGCAATCACATGACCACAGGATGCTGCGACAGTCTTAAATGTGAACTGGTTGCCAAGTGCCCAAATTCTGATCAAGTGACCACAGAGATACTGTGACAGTCATAAGTGTGAGGACCGGTCATAAGTCAGCTTTTTCAGCAACGTCATAAGTCCAAACATCACTAAACAAATGGTTGTTAAGCAAGGACTACCTGTAGGCTGTTGGGTCAGCAAGCAAGAAGCCTGGGGATGAGGAGTGAGGTGGCAGGGGATGGAATGGGGTTCCTGTTAAAGGGCATAGGAGGTTGGCATCCTGTACTGGAGCAATGCACCTCTGCCCTGTTTGGGGGCAGGGTCTACCTGTCAATGCAAAGATCTCTCCCTTCCATCTTCCAGCTCCACTTCGTGCCCCGGCTTTATATCCCACTCAGGTCTGGAAATCTTGGGTGGAGCTGCAGTGGGAGAGCCTCCCTTTGGAAGAACGAGGCGGAGAGATCCGGAACTACACCATTTACTACAAGGAAGAGAGGAAGGATGACTATCGTAAGGAGAAAAGCTAAGCTTCTCAGCAGAGCAAAGAGTTAGGTTTGAAACTTGCAAGGAGGCCTTGGAGAAGCACCGCCGGTCATCGTAGAGGCTACGTCCAACTCTTTGGGAACACCAGCTTTCCCCTTCCCTTCTTCTTTTTCAAAAAGCCAAGTTCTAGATCATAGGGAGGGCAGGACCCACTGATGAATCTGGGAGCACTGCTGTTGAGCAGTGTTTCTCAACCTCAGCCCCCTGGAGATGTGTGGACTTCAACTCCCAGAATTCCCCAGCCAGCACAGCTGGGAGTTGAAGTCCACACATCTCCAGGGGGCCGAGGTTGAGAAACACTGCTGTTGAGGGTCTCAGAAATCAGTTGAGACAGCCAATGGGCTCCTGTAATTTTATCCCTCCCACAGTTAGCTAAACCAAGAACATGATGGGAAAGGGGAACAGTGGCAGAATGTGGAATGCAATGCACAAAGATACACATAAACACATACATACTCATGCACACACTGACCAAAAAGGAGGGGAGGGGACCTAAACCATCTTGAATCTATGGAAGTAGGCAATCTATCCAACTTTGCAATGCATTTTATTATCACATCCTGCCTTCTGGGGATAGTAATCCCAGTAACCCAGCCACGAAGTCCCCTGGGGAGTCTCTGTGGCTGAAGCGGGACTAGAACCCGGGTCTCCCCCCTCCTGGTCCAGCCCCTCCCCACTACACCTGATTGGCTCTTCGGCTGAGAGGGAGGGGCTGGCCCAAAGTCAGCCAATGAGCTTCTGTGGCTGAGGGGGGACTAGAACCCGGGTCTTCCCACTTCTAGTCCAGCCCCTTTACCACCAGACTACTCTGAGTCTGCAATTCATTCCTGAAACCCACACCTTACAGTGTCACCTAAGTACAAAAGGCGGTCTCTGCCCCAAAGAGCTTGCAGCGCCAGGGTCAACAGAGTCATGGCAACTGCTGCTCTGGCCTCTCCCTGTGTCTTCTGTTCCAGGGACTGTGGTGCTGGACAGCTCGGCGCATCGCTGCATCATCAACGGCCTGGCCCCCGGCTCCATTGTGAGGGTGTACCTGGTGGCTGCCAGTGAAGGCGGGAACACCAGAGGCCCCATGCTGTCCATCCGCACCAAGAACTATGGTGAGAAGAAGCCAGGATTGTTTGCTTGCAGCTGGATAAACCATGGCACAAAGGAGCACAGACTGGATGGAGGCCATGCATGGACCCTTCACATTATTCTGATTTCCGGGCATTAGATTAAAGTGGGGCACAGGCAAAGCCTCCCCCCCCGCAACATCCTCTGGATTTCTAAGGGTGTGTCTGACCCCAGACACATTCTTAGAAAATAAAAATGATTGGTGACTGCAGCCCAGTACTTAGTATTATCTGGACAATATTTTTATATCATTTTATCTGTCTGCAAGCCCCCAGAGTCAAATATATGACAGGGGCAGCTATATAAATCAGACAGATAGGTGATGATGGATGGGTGGATGGATGGATGGATGGATGGAGATAGATGATTGATGATTGATAGATGATAGGTAAGAAAAAGAAGATAGACAGACAATAGTTGGATGGATGGATGGATGGAGATAGATAATAGATGATAGATGATAAATAGACAATAGACAGACAGACAGACAGACAATAGTTGGATGGATGGATGGATGGATGGATGGATGGATGGATGGTTTGACAAATAAGATAGATGATAGATTGGATGGATGGATGGATGGATGGATGGATGGATGGATGGATGGATGGAGATAGATAATAGATGATTGATGATAGATGATAGACAATAGACAGACAGACAGACAATAGTTGGATGGATGGATGGATGGATTGATGGTTTGACAAATAAGATAGATGATAGATTGGATGGATGGATGGATGGATGGATGGAGATAGATAATAGATGATTGATGATTGATGATAGATGATAAATAGAAGATAGACAGACAGAGAGACAGACAGACAATAGTTGGATGGATGGATGGATGGATTGACAAATAAGATAGATGATAGATTGGATGGATGGATGGAGACAGATAGATGATAGACAGAGCTGGCTGGCTGCTCACACCAAGCAAGGACAAATAAGAGAGAGAGGAGGGGAGGGAGTAGCATTCCAGCAACCATTTTGTGAGTGCACTTACAACTCACACCTGCAACTAGGGTCTGTGTCACCTGGGGCAAACATGGATTCCGTGCCCATTTTGGTGCCCCCCAGCACTCATTTTGGCACCCCCCAGCACTCATTTTGGTGCCCCCCCAGCGCGGGGCCCAGGGCACATGCCCCGCTTGCCCTTCCCTAGTTGCGGCCCTGTTACAACTCATGCTCAAAAGGGCAAAAGTGCCCACCAGTCCCCCAAAGTTGGGGACCTCTGAGTAGATCATTGCTTTGGTAATTACTGGATTTCCTACATCAAAGTCCCTGGGCAAGCGGATGGCCTTAGAAGTTGAATTCACAGACAAAACAATAGGATAGGTGACTTCTATCCCATTGGAAGGTGCAATAGAGACAGAGGGGGACTTGTAGTCTCAAGCCTCGGATGACCAGTTAGAGGAACTGGGTCTGTTTAACCCAAACAAGAGAAGGGGAAGGGGAGATATGATGGCAGCCTTCCAATCCTTGAAGGGATGTCCCAGGGAAGAGAGGATGGATTTATTCTCCATCACTCCTGAGGACAGGACAGGAGCCAACAGGTGGGAGCTTTACAGATGAGGATCCAACCTCAAAGAGGAATTTATTTATCTATTTATTTATTTTATTTATTTTATCCAATTTGTCCCCGCCTATTTCCTCCCTTCGGGGGACTCTGGGTGAATTTCTTGATCGTGAGCAGCTATGAAGCAAAACAATTTGCTTCCTGGAGCTGTGGGGTGGGGGCTCACTCAGTAGAGGTGTTCAAACAAAGATTGTCTGGGAGGTTTCAGGATTCCTGGGGTGGACTAGAAGACCTCCAGGGTGCCTCCCAACCCTATGAACTCACCGCCTAAAGTTTTCCTTTTCCTTCCTCCTTCCCTGGCCTTTGTTTCTGCATCCTCTGGGACCTCCCAGGATCAGCACATAAACATGCAGCATTAGAAGAGCAGGATCAAGTGGTTGGGATTTCCAGCTTTTGGGAAAAGAAAATCAGTAGCAAAATGGAAAAAGGTGCATGGTGTGTTGATGCTCTACCACCGCCTTACAAATAAAGTGGGGATCCTGTGAATAAAGGATTGATTTAAAGAGATAGGATGAACTTGGTACCAAATGAGATGTCTGAGACTAAAGTGGAAATCTTTTGCACGCTTACTCTGTGCTGATTCTGTTTTATCACCACTGTGACAAACCTCATTCCGCTAAATCCTTGTAGAAGTCTCAGAATGAGCCACAAGCTGTTTTTCTGGCCCGTTCTCAAGCCTGCACACTGGTGGCATTCACACAACACGTTTAACCCCAAGCCAGGTAAACAAAGCACAGTTGCCAAATCTCCGTCATCTGCAACCCGATGATGGCTTAATGGTGGGGCTTTTCATACCACCTGCTAAGACAAGAATTCAACCACCCCTATTTTAGCCTGGTTTATTCTGTGAATCCACCCCTGAAAATCTATATTTTCAAAAAGGGGGCATGTGAGTTCTTGAAATCCTCTTTAATCTAAATCTTCTTCTCTCCTTCCTCTCCAGATTACGGGGAAGTTGAAATCCTGCTTTCAGTTTTTTGCATAGGGTTCATTATTCTCCTTGCAGGAACTCTGGTCTGCTTCTCCAGGCATCGATCGTATGTCAATAAGTACTGTGTTCCCAATTTATCACTGTCATTCCCTATGGCTACCTATTTTGTATTTTTTTTAAAAAAAATCTAGATCTTTACCAGGAGAAGTCAGTGTAGCACAGGGGTGGGGCATCTATCATCTATCTGTCATGTTCACTGCTTCAATGTAGTGTATACATCGTAACGTTTCCCATGCCATGTCACTGATGCGGGTTTCTGTTTGGGAGGGAGCTGCTGTGAGACCTTGTACCATGCTCTGTATCTGTATTCATTTCAATGGAATGTGTTTGGGTTATGTGCTCTGCTCAAGGCCTTTTCCCGCAGACCATCAGAAACCGTTAGGAGCACCTGGGATTGTGAACTTGGGAAGATTCTACGGGGGGAGGGGTTTACTTGCACTGAGGGTTTTTAGTTTGTATTTGGCACGCTTTCATCATTCTCAGCTTTATGTAATGGTTGCCTATTCTAAAACACTATCAGACTCATGAGCAGGAATTCAAAGATATCTGATTTATTAAAGAATAGTATGCAGGATCACGGAGAAAGCTGTCTCCATCCATCCATCCATCATCTCACATGTCTCCATCCATCCATCCATCCATCATGTAACATCTATCTCCATCCATCCATCCATCCATCCATCACCTATCATTTATCTCCATCCATCCATCCATCCAGTCTATCATCTATCATCTATCTCCATCCAAACATCCATCCATCCATCATCTAACATCTGTCTCCATCCATCCATCCATCCATCCATCATGTAACATCTATCTCCATCCATCCATCCATCCATCACCTATCATTTATCTCCATCCATCCATCCATCCAGTCTATCATCTATCATCTATCTCCATCCAAACATCCATCCATCCATCATCTAACATCTGTCTCCATCCATCCATCCATCATCTAACATCTGTCTCCATCCATCCATCCATCATCTAACATCTATCTCCATCCATCCATCCATCCATCCAGTCTATCATCTATCATCTATCTCCATCCATCCATCATCTAACATCTGTCTCCATCCATTCATCCATCCATCACCTATCATTTATCTCCATCCATCCATCCATCCATCCATCCATCCATCCAGTCTATCATCTATCATCTATCTCCATCCAAACATCCATCCATCCATCATCTAACATCTGTCTCCATCCATCCATCATCTAACGTCTGTCTCCATCCATCCATCCATCATCTAACGTCTGTCTCCATCCATCCATCATCTAACATCTGTCTCCATCCATCCATCCATCCATCCATCATCTAACGTCTGTCTCCATCCATCCATCCAGTCTATCATCTATCATCTATCTCCATCCATCCATCATCTATCTCCATCCATCCATCCATCATCTAACATCTGTATCCATCCATCCATCCATCATCTAACATCTATCTCCATCCATCCATCATCTATCATTCATCTCCATCCATCCATCCATCCAGTCTATCATCTATCTCCATCCAAACATCCATCCATCCATCATCTAACATCTGTATCCATCCATCCATCCATCATCTAACATCTATCTCCATCCATCCATCATCTAACATCTATCTCCATCCATCCATCATCTATCATTCATCTCCATCCAAACATCCATCCATCCATCATCTAACATCTGTCACCATCCATCCATCCATCATCTAACATCTGTCTCCATCCATCCATCATCTAACATCTGTCTCCATCCATCCATCCATCCATCCATCATCTATCATCTATCTCCATCCATCCATCATCTATCATCTATCTCCATCCATCCATCTTCTATCATCTATCTCCATCCATCCATCCATCCATCCATCAATCATCTAACATCTGTCACCATCCATCCATCCATCATCTAACATCTGTCTCCATCCATCCATCTGTCCATCATCTATCATCTACATCCATCTATCCATCCATCCAGTCTATCATCTATCATCTATCTCCATCCATCCTTCATCTAACATCTGTCTCCATCCATCTATCATCTATCTCCATCCATCCATCATCTAACATCTGCCTCCATCCATCCATCCATCCATCATCTAACATCTGTCTCCATCCATCCATCCATCATCTATCATTCATCTCCATCCATCCATCCATCCATCCAGTCTATCATCTATCATCTATCTCCATCCAAACATCCATCCATCATCTAACATCTGCCTCCATCCATCCATCATCTAACATCTGTCTCTGTCATGAGTAAGGATGGCGAGCAGGGGGCTCCCACCCAGACTGTCAAGCGCATGCGTAGCACTGAGGAACTGTTCAGCCATTCAAAGAGACACAGATCGGGACCGCCTTAACCTTTGGGGTTTATATGGCTGGGTTTTTCCCACGCTTCCTCAGTTTGTTAGGATTCTTGTTAAGTACTAGTAATAAATATTAGAGACCAAGTCATTGTCTCAGTGTGTTTCCTGGTAGTCAGGACAGTCTCCATCCATTCATCCATCCATCAGCTATCATCTATCTCCATCCATCCATCCATCCATCCATCCATCATCTATCATCTATCTCCATCCATCCATCATCTATCATCTATCTCCATCCATCCATCCATCCATCCATCCATCATCTATCATCTATCTCCATCCATCCATCATCTATCATCTATCTCCATCCATCCATCCATCCATCATTTAACGTCTGTCTCCATCCATCCATCTGTCCATCATCTATCATCTATCTCCATCCATCCTTCATCTAACATCTGTCTCCATCCATCCATCCATCATCTAACATCTGTCTCCATCCATCCATCATCTATCTCCATCCATCCATCCATCCATCTAACATCTGTATCCATCCATCCATCCATCCAACATCTGTCTCCATCCATCCATCATCTAACATCTCTCTCCATCCATCCATCCATCCATCACCTAACATCTGTCTCCATCCATCCATCCATCATCTAACATCTCTCTCCATCCATCCATCCATCCATCACCTAACATCTGTCTCCATCCATCCATCCATCCATCTATCATCTGTCTCCATCCATCCATCCATCCATCTAACATCTGTATCCATCCATCCATCCATCATCTAACATCTGTCTCCATCCATCCATCCATCATCTATCTCCATCCATCCATCCATCCATCCATCCTTTATCTATCTATTTGAGGCAGAGCTTGGCTCTTTGTGAGTGGAGCTAAGAAGAAAAAATGGATGCTAGTGTTGTACTGTGCTGGAATTCGTATCTGCATATTCCGCACAATTCCTCCTGGGTTGATTTTTGGCTTCAGAAATTGGGATCCGGCACAAGAATATAACAAAATCATCTTATTAGGACAAAATGCTCTTGCAGCCTAGAGGTGTACTTTTTAAAAACAATTTGGGGTGATATTTCAAGGCCACCCCCCAGAGCAGAACTTTAATATCCAATGGATAGGATGGACATTTTCAGCTGTTTAAGAAACATTGGAGTGGGGTTGGGGATGATGCAAAGTGGTGTATGAAGCCTATTGGCCTATTCATATTTGTTAATGTTTCCAAAAACAATGTGAAATCATTATTTGGTGGGTTTGAATAAAAACTGCAAATATCTACAACAGCATTCAGCATGACCTCAAAATTGATAAACATAACAACAAGAATGGAAAATGGGAAGTGGGGAGGAAGAAAGAGGAAAGGAGAAAAAAAATACACCCAGAAATTGTTATAAATAGAAATGTTAATGAATTTCTGCCAGGAGAGATTGGGAACACCAGAAACCACAAGCAAGAGATTCTTAACCAGGAACAGAAGCAGGTTATAAAAAGCGCACTTTCCTTATCGATATATCAGCGGCTCGTATTTCTATTAGCTAGATCAAAGGACGTTCGGATGAGAAGGACATTCTGCAAGCCAGTAACAAGTCCATTTCTGCTCCAGCCTTGCAGCTTTCAGCGAGGCTGAGCATCAATTCTCCCCACCCGCCCGGGGAAGATGGGAATTGCACTCCAGTCCTTTCATAAGGAGCCAAGTTGAGAAAATGTCATAATAAGCATCTTCAAAACCTCACTCAGGGCACACATTTTTAATCTGTTAATGATTATTGTAAACCGGTTACTACTTGAAGTCGTACCATTAAGTACCACTGTAGACCAGATTTCTCAAGGTCAGTTTCCCAGTTTTGGAACCATTGTGCGTTATAATAAGCCTGCTAAATAGCAAATGCATAGAGAGAAAAGGCTTTAATGGTAAATATGGATCGAACGATGATGGGATGTGGCATCCACGCTTGTACAATAAATAAAGATTTAAACATGCATAAGAAAGGCTCAGGCATCAACTGTTGTATCTTGGTTTCTCAAGGTATCGTTTTGCTTTTTAAACTTTTTTTTTTTGCTTTTAAAACAGGTAACTAAAAATTTCTTGCTGTTTTACAAAATAGAAAAGGATTGCTGAGTTCTTCTTTTTGTTCACGGGTTGTGGATTTCTATTTTGTTTTCAGACTTCGGAAGTATCTGTGGCCACAGATCCCAGATCCAGGAAAAAGCAATCTGGCTACTTGGATGCCACAGAACATGTGTTTGGTGAGCAAGGGAAGGGAACGAGTAGGTGTTTTGCCCAGGAAAAGCACAACCTAGAACAGTGTCTCTCAACCTCAGCAATTTTAAGATGGGTGGTCTTCAACTCCCAGAATTCCCTAGCCAGCATGCTGGCTGGGGCACTCTGGGAGTTGAAGTCCACCCATCTTAAAGCTGCTGAGGTTGAGAAACACTGGTTCAAACAGGGTTTCCCAACCTAGGCAACTTCCAGATATGTCGACTTCAACTCCCAGAACTCCTCTGGTTACTACAGCTGCTTTGGAGAATTCTGGGAGTTGAAGTCTCCACATCTGGCAGTTCCTAGATTGAATGGCAGTGGTTGGAAGTATATCTAAAAGAAGGTAGGCCAGCTTGTGGGAAAACATCCCCATGGACCTCCAGTAAATGGATGATTTGGGACTATTCACAGTCACCATGCGATCGTTTTTAAGAAAAACAGAGCCCTCCCCTAGATGCTGTTTTGTATGATTATCCAAAACCTGCTTTCAAAATTCCAGATGTACCCAGCAGTTCAAACTGCATGACAAACTGAGTACAATTCCTGCTCGACTCCAACCGGCAGAACCCCTCCAAGTCGGAAGGCAGAAAAAGGTTCTTCCCATCTTCTGCCCGCTGATCTTTTTAGCAGAAAACATCAGAAAATCAAACCCAGTTCCTTCTGTATGCAAAGCAAATGCTGTTCCCATAAGCCATTCCTGCTCTCCAGCTTGATCCTTGTTCCTGACCCACTAGATTGTAGGAATCTTGCATCTCCAGCATGCCCACCTTTGTGAACATTGTGTTCTCAGCAACATCTGAAATCGACCTGCATGTGAGCGCTCCACAGGAAGTGACCAAGATGTTTTCTGGCAATGGGGCATCGCTGGCATTGCAACCTCTGTGACTGCAGGGAAGCTCAGCCCATCGCTACACAGAAGCATTGCAAATTCTCAGTACATTAAAGGGTGCAGCCGTGGCACGCAGGACCTGTAATTAATTGATGGAAGAGTCCCATTCAAATTTCCGACCAGCTAGCCTTTCCTTTTATAAGATACTCCATTTCTCCACTCACTCCTCCCAGTTTCCTGTTTTTCTGCCTCCCCAGTAGCCCATGTTCCACAGCTACTGGGCATAATCAACTTTCTTTCTTTCTTTCTTTCTTTCTTTCTTTCTTTCTTTCTTTCTTTCTTTCATCTTTTTGGTCCTTTGGGAAATTTCACCACGTTAAGATCTTGGCTTGATGTTGCCAACGGCTCTCAGTTGTCCAGAGATGATGCTGGTTTGGCTGGATGACCCAAAGACCCATCACCTCTACTAAGAGCTAGCAGCAATGTTGATCACGTCCACCCAGCTGGTGGGAAAAGTATACTTTGTTGTTGGTGCAGATACATCCACTAAAACATGGTATTCTCTCCTTCTCTCCTTACCAATCCCCACCCCACCCTTTAGGACTTCACTTCTCACTGCAATGAGAAATGGAGCCACGCTTACCTTGGGGTGACCATCACTGACCTCAAAAAAGTCTTTCCTTCTCAACCTGTGGATCCAGAACCAGAACTGTTCCTTGGAACGCAGTGTCTGGGGGAATCTCCCAAGGCTTTGCAGAAGGCTGCCCCCGTGATCACAGATGGAATTGTATCACGGGAACCTGAAGATCAACAGCTTCAGAAACCTCTTGCAGCTTGGAATGAGGTGGAATACTCCAGGGTACTGGTGGTCAAAAACAACCATGGCCCAGATGAAACCTGGAGCAGCCCTTCTCGTATGTGGTCTCTGCCCAATTGCTGGGATCTGGCCAATACTTGCCCTGAGTCCCCGTTCAGCCAACAATCCTGGGCTCAGAATTTGACCTATGAGACCTTCTTAGATGTCAGGTCATATAACAGAGAAACCATTGAATCCACAGATGAATTTCCACTCCTGGTCAGTCTGGTGGCAATGGAGGGAGATCTGCATTCTGCTGAAAGATCACACACCTAACCCATTGCCAAACAAAACAAAACAAAACACACAAAAAAAAAAACTCTGTAAGACTTTAGATCTGAGCTAACTTTGCAAAATCCTTCTTCAGATGATTCTAATAGTGGGCTATGTTTTCAACCGGTGGGAGGAACTTTGCCATGGCAGGACTTCACCGGTTCAGAAATGTTAAGGGAAATTTTGCTAATGTGAGCTGCTAAAAACCTCCCATCTAAGGTTTTGCAGAAGATTTCATTTTCATTTAGCGTGCTAGCTTTTGAGTTTGCTGTTGTTAATTGCCAATACCTCCCTGTGAACAGTAGTCATCCAAATAAAGAGCAAAGCTTTTAAAAGACATTCCGCCAGCCAAATTGAGTTGGCAAAGATTTAATGGACATGGGGGGGGGGGGACATCAGAAAAAGTAATTTGAGTTTGTGTGCACTTTTTCTTTTGAGGCTGAATTACAGTTCAACTTCCAGTTTAAAGCTACCAATTTTCCAATGCAAAGAGGAAAAAAGAGAAACCCCAAATGGCTTGTTCAAAGCTTAAGGATTTTTCTACAGCCTTTGAAAAAGAAAGCATGGTTTCTGGCATACTCAAAACATGGGATACTGTGTCTCCATGATCTATGACTTTATGCAGGTATGGGAACTATCTAGAGCAGTATTTCTCAACCTTGTTGACTTTAAGATGGGTGGACTTCAACTCCCAGAATTCTGGCTGGGGAATTCTGGGAGTTGAAGTCCACCCATCTTAAAGTCAACAAGGTTGAGAAATACTGCTCTAGAGTGCTAAAATTACTAGCAGCTATTGATAGTCTTGGAAAGACCCCTCTATGCTCTAAGATGTTTTCTTTATTTCCTCCTCCTAATTTAAGGCTGTTTTCAGATCCATAAGGACTAATCACTTCTCAGCATTCTAAATTTTGCACCTACTATCTACTTCTCTGTTGGCTTGGTGCAAATCAGGGAAACATGTTCTACAAATAGCTGTGGCTTCACAAAATACTGAACAGACTGGAGACAACTGATGACTCACTAATGCTCCCCCCACCCCTGTGTGCTCAACTGCATTTTCCCGACCATGTGTGAACTTTCGTCTGGACTACATTAGAAGGAACTGAAATATTCAACCCAACTGAGGCAGTAATTGCTTGCAATTTTTTTTTTCAAATTGGTTCTCGTTTGATTGAATGAAAGACAATTTGCTTTCAGAATCTTTTTCCAAGAGAAAGAGAATTCCAGTGAAATAGGTGCAGGTAGGGTTCCTGCAATTATTTAGGCAGAAGATAGCCAAGAGAAATGCGTGGTTTCTCCTGTCTTTCCCTGTCTGACCTCCCTGGCTTCACAACCTTCTGTTAAACTCTGGGGAAAAACCTAGAAGAGAAATTTACCCAACAGGTGGTTTTAGATGACAGCAAAATGTGTCATAGAAGAGAACAATGACAGCAGTAGCATCAGAGGCATCCAATACAAGTTGTCCTCGTTTAGTGACCACAATTGGGACCAGCAACTCAGTCGTTAAGCAAAAGAGTCACTAAGCAAAACCACTATTCTGCTTACGATCTTACTTCAGCTTTCCTTTGCTTTACAGACCTGCAAAGGTCATAAATGTGAGGATTGGTCACAAAATTACTTTTTCACCACAGTCATAACTGTGAACAGTCGCTAAACGAGGCAGTCGCTAAACGAGGATGACCTGTACAAACTGCAATGACTAACCATGCATCATGACATCACAGCGGCCGTTCTGCACCTTACACATGTCTGGGCAACATCATGACACAAGTATGAAATGGGTGGAGCATGGATCACATTCACGCGTGTTTCACCCTTTCACGATTTCATGCATGTTTCATCTCTGGACACCCAAGAAGGTGCACCATCCTCTCTCCACAGCAGCCGTGGTGAAGCTCCAAAGTAGCCCCATGAGAAATTAAAAAGAAATTCTCAAGCAGCCTGGGAACAAGGTCAAAAAACAGGGCCTCTTTATTTGGGAAGGAAGCTGTTGAGAACTTGCAAGGGAGCAGGCTGTGAATAATGATACTGGATGTTCTGCCTCCCCCAAAATGCTGGTCATCTGGCACAAATCAGCAGGAAAGTTTCCCAAGTTGTGCTGGGCGGGAAGCAAGCGAGGTGATGGTGCACTGAGGCTCCGGAGAATCGGAGTTCTACTTAGGGGGGAAAAAGTGTCTTCTGTGTAATTTAAGCTCATTTCCAGAAAAACATCCGGGGATTTAAAGATTTAAATGGAAGACTGGACAGAGGTTAGATTAGGTGACTTCCATGCTCCCTCAAAAAAATCTTAAAATTCTACAAGTCAAAGGCTGAGTTCAGACAACAAGCTTAGCCATAAACCCAAGTTAATAAAACAGAATTGGGAGGGGGAGGGGGAGGCAGAAAGGAAAGGGAAAGGGGAAAGGAAAGGGGAAAGAAGGAAAGGGAAGGGCAAAGGGGAGAGAGGGAAGGGGAAAGAAGGAAGGGGAAAGAAGGAAAGGGAAGGGCAAAGGGGAGAGAGGGAAGGGGAAAGAAGGAAGGGGAAAGGGGAGAGAGGGAAGGGGAAAGAAGGAAATGGAAGGGGAAAGGGGACAGGGGACAGGGGAAGGGGAAAGAGGGAAGGGGAAAGGGGAAAGGGACAGAGGGAAGAGGGAAGGGCAAGGGCCAAGGGGAAAGAAGGAAGAGGAAAGGGAAAAGGGAAAAGGAATGGGACAAGAGAAAGAGGAAAGGGGAAGGCAAGGCAAGGCAGAATTTAAAAGTGACCATGAATGAGTTAAAACTTGCACATAAGAGAATTATTGCTGCAAGAAATTGGAATGAGAGAAAGATTTGAGAAAGATATGTAGATAGAGGAAAATAATAGCTGCAAACAATGTAACCCAAGAGAGCAAGAAATGGTTAAGATTAAAAGTAGAGCAGAATACTCAGAGTGGTTTTGACAGAAATAAAAAATTATTTTGGAAAGGGTGAAAACAGACTAAAAACGGAGCCTGTGGTATGTAAATGGAATCAAAAATAAAAGGGATGAAATAATTAGAGATGAAACTGAAATAAGGGAAGGCTGGAAGGTCTATCTGAGATTGGTGTATGAACAACCGTGAAGTGTGGAAGAGCAGAATTGAAGCAAATGCTATAAATGTTGATTATGTTGGAAAGACTCACAGCTCAGTTTATGTGGGATTAAATGTGAATCAAATTTTCTGATCTTTGTAGCTTTCACACAACCTTCCCACAAATGGAGAAGGCCAAAGCAACTTCACATTCTTTCTGCAAATAATTTTATTGCAAAAGGCTTTATTAATTTCTTTATCACATTTCTTCACCACCCATCTCAGCAAGCAACTTTCCGCTCATAGAGTGGATGGGGATTCAGAAGGTAACAGCAAAAGACTAAAGAATCATTGGTTCCCCCAAATTTTTAAGCCAGCCAAGGCACTCTTTTATTTTTAATCTACATGGAGGTCAGGCTAATGACGGCTATTAACTGGGATATTTGAATGGAACATCCCTGTTCGACCGCATGTTATCTTTCAATTATTTTTATCTTTTAATTGTTTAATCTTTTGATCTTTCCCTTGTTTACCTTTTCATCTTTTAATTTTAACATTTTATTTATTTGTTTGTTTGTTTTTCAGATTTCTATCACCGCCCATTTCTCCCAAAAAGGGGACTCTGGGCGGTTTTATCTTTTAATCGCTTTAACTTTTAATTCCAGATGCTACAGACAAATAATTGGGGGGGGGGGGGTTTGGAAATGCATCCATTTTCAGCCGTCTGTTGGGACTTCTGAAGACATCTGTCAGGATGCCAGACAAGAAGGAATTCAGCACGTAAAACCCAAGAAATACACTGTACAAGACCAGTTGTACAATTTAGAGGAACAAAATGAATTCTGATTAAGAGAGGCAGTCTGGTGTAGTGGTTTAAGGAACCAGGCTAGAAACCAGGAGGCCGTGAGTTCGAGTCCTGCCTTGGGCACAAAGCCAGCTGGGTGACCTTGGGCCAGTCACCCTCTCTCAGCCCTGGGAAGCAGGCAAGGGCAAACCACTTCTGAAAAACCTTGCCAAGAAAACTGCAGGGACTTGTCCAGGCAGTCGCCAGGAGTCAAAAATGTCATCACGCTGAAACAAAAAACACTTAACCAAATTGAAGAAGCTGTATCGACGCATTTGGTAGAACTGCAGTTCTGTATGGCATCAAAGTAATTGAAAATGTAATTTGGGGGCCAAAACAGGCCTGTGTTTCTCATACATAAGTTCATTCATTCATTCATTCATTCAAGGCAGTTTTTTTCAAACTTGGCCACTTTAAGGTAAATTCTCAAGACTTTACATCATATTGGTGAGCCGGATTTTACAATAATTGGTAATAGTTGCATATGATTATTATTGTTGTTTGGATTATTTTTCCTTCTCAGCCACCCAGAACTACTTTGTTCAAGCTGGGAGGCCATATATATCTTATAAATAAATTTTAAAAATTTGAATTATTATTATTATTATTATTATTAGCAAAACAATGTCTTGCAATGGCAAATTTTGGAGCTAGGATGCCCAAGGCCAAAGAGCACATTCTTCCTCAACCATGAAGCTAACTCCTTTTGAAGCTAAGATGCCTCTCAGGGTTGCGGTTGTTTTACTGGATACAAACTGGGAATGGATGGAAGAGGACAGCCCAGCTAACTGGACATAATGGGATTTATAGTATTACCCATTTGCTGGGTACCAGACTGGGGAACTACAAGTAACTACTTGGAAATTTTTTTTTAAAAAGTATTAAGGAATTCTGGCCATTGGAACAAATCACTCTGGATTCAAACCAGATTCAAACTTTTAGCCTCTCTCATTCTCTCCCCCCCTCCCCATCCATGCTTTGTTTCTTTGCAAATGGATTCAGGCCTGTCTCCCTCCCACCCATTTTTTTTTTACCCTGCAATTGTACATTTTCAACTCTGGAGGGCAACCCTGTTCCACTGCTTTCCCAAGCTCGCCTTTTCTTCCCAAGAAATTCAGGTCCAGAAATCTGTCTAACGTGGCAGGTTCCCCCAACTCCCCTACATTTTGCCTTATTTAGAAGTAATGAAATGATTATTATTCCTGTTGTAAATAGTTGGCTATTTTAAGCTTCACAGAACTCTTTAGTGGGTGCCATGAAAGATTCAGAGATATTCAGAAGGTCTGCAGCTATTCCACCTTCCATCCTCTGCTGACATTTAAGGGAAACATCTACTCAGGGCCTATCTGAGGTCTAGAAATGTCTCCAGCACAGATTGCACACTCATATAAACGCCTAGCCGTCCCTTGCAGAGACAAACAATTGGATTCTATTTGTTTAACTACACCCCGGCCTGGATAAACACACTCTGAGTGCAGCCCAACTAAATCTAACCCATTTCTTTGTGATGAAAAAAACTTTTCCCAGACTAGAGAAATGTTGCAAAGATGAGCCAACAAGGGGGGAAAAAAAAAGCTCAACAGTGAAACTGCAAAGAAATCTGGAAATATTCCTGGGTTTTTAATGTTTTTAAGAAATTGGATGATAAAGTTCAATTTCTAGAAATAATAACAACAACAACAACAACAACAACAACAACACTGCTGGGTAAATACTAGTGAAATTGCTCCACAGGCCAGTGTGGCCAGAAATTTTGTTGTTTTATTTCAAAGATGGATGATAGTAACTTCGGATATATCAGCAGGGTATTGTGACTCTCAATAGTTTAGCATCCGTGAAAAAAACAACAACAGGAAAATAACTCTGATCTCTGCTCAAAATTATTCTGCTGCTACAAAAAGACTGAAGTAAACAGAAATGCATTTTTCCATAGATGGATGTGAGCCGAATTCAAGCATTCAGAGCAAATTTCTGGGTTCTGCATTCTTCCAGTTTCAGTATTTGACTGAGTTCACATGGCACACCAAGTCACACTTTCCTTTAAGCACGGCTTCTGCGATGCAGCCAAACAGTCTGGGTTCCTCCAACTTCTCGACCACATTCACACAATACTGTAAAAGATGCTAGAGATGAGGCCCTTGAGGTCACTGTGCCTGGCCGACTGCTTAGCCCAGGAATCCAGATTGAAGCATTTCTGACAAACGGTTGTTTGAACCCGTCCAGTGATGGAGGACCCGCCATCTCTGTGGGCTTGTGGCTTCCGAAGGTTGAAATGCCCCTGGTGTTTTTGGAATCTTCCTTCCTTCCATTTCATTACTCCGTGTCCGGAATGCGGATGTCAGCTCTTGACTCTGTACTTCCCTCCAAGCATTTCAGGAACGTTCTCAGAGTTAAGTCTGTCTTCTCTTCTCAAAGCTAAATAATTTTACTTCTTCCAACCTTTTTTCATTGCTTTTAATTTCTAGTCTTCTGATCATCTATGTCAATGTTTCTCAATCTCAGCAACTTCAAGAGGGGTGGACTTCAACTCCCAGAATTCCCCAGCCAGCCATGCTGGCTGGGGAATTCTGGGAATTGAAATCCACCCCTCTTGAAGTTGTTGAGGTTGAGAAACACTGATCTATGTTACCCTCCTCTTAACATGCTTCAATTTCTCTCAGTCCTTATTCAGGCGTGGGGCCTGGACACATTAGGAGGACCTGCAATGGGGATCTTACAAAAGCAGATGAAAGAAGAATAGTGACATTCCCATGTTTTGGAAACTAGATTTCTGCTGATTCAATGCTCAAGCCAGGATAACAAAACAGAATTCTTGTGCTCCATAACATGCGTAGCCCAAAGATATATTCTGTGACTTATCAGAATGCCTCCTTTCATGCAAAGACAGCAGAGCCCAACCCCACTAACCTCATCTAGAATGCCACTAAGTCATAACTTGTGGTTTGCAAACCACAGCACATCTCCAGAAGCTGAAACCAAACAAAACTGCATGATGGTTTAGTCTAATGCTGAGTTTCTTAACCAGGGTTCTGCGAGAGGTCACTAGGGGTTCCCTGGGAGATCACAATTTATTTAAAAAGTTATTTCAAATTTGGGCAACTTCACATTACAGAGGTAAGTTTCATTCTTTATTTTTAGTTGAAGAACACTGTTCGTGCACATATATCGGCCTACCCATGAAACGAACATAATAATTTTTAACTTCTGGTCTATATTTGAGCCCGAATGCGCAGGGGTTCCCCAAGGCCTGAAAAATATTTCAAGGGTTCCTCCAGGGTCAAAAGCTTGAGAAAGGCTGATTTAATATATCAGTTGAAATCTAAGAATGGGTTTCTCTGTTAGGCCCTACCTTGATTATAAAGTGGCTAAGCCTCTAAGTTTGGTTAGCTAGTTAGCTCAGTACCTGGGGAAGTTAAGATGGACAATTGTTGCTAGGCTGGTGTGTGTGTGTGTGTTTGTGTGTGCATATTATTTGGGTGCACAGACAACAGGGCAAAGGATGGTGGTATTTTGGGTCCATGGGTGGGGCTGGGGAGAATGGGTTTTCTTGACTTTCGAAACTGATTATGTGCCATCAAGTCATTTTGGATTCCTAGCCACCACATAGGTTGTCTCCATGATGACTTGTCCCCAACCTGGTCCTTCAGCTCTTCCAACAGCGCACCCATCACAGAGTCCCTCCCCCTGGCTGCTGGTCCTCCTCTTCTTCTCTTTCCTTCCACCTTTCCCAGCATCAGAGCCCCCTCCAGAGAGCCGGGTCTTCGCATCATGTGTCCAAAGTAGGACAATTTAAGCCTGGTCATTGGTGCCTCAAGGGAGAACTCTGGGCTGCTTTGTTCAATGATCCATATATCTGTTTTCTTGGCTGTCCGTGGTATCACCTCAGGCGTCTTCTCCAACACCAGAGTTCAAGAGCATCAATGCTCTTCCTGTCCTGCTTCTTCAGAGTCCAACTTTCGCTCCCATAGAGGGTCACGGGGAATCCCATGGCCTGCACGATTCCGGTCACTGTAGGAACTTCTCCAAGGCCTTCATGGCTGCTCTACCAAGTGCCAGTCTGTGCCGCATTTCTTGACTGCTGGTTCCTTCACTCCTGATGGTTGACCCTACAAGGCGGAAACTCTCCACTTCAGTAGTCTTCATTTTCAGTTCTAAGGCTGGTTGTTCTACCTGTTGCCATTACCCTAGTTTGGGCTCAGGGCTCAGAAGATGGGATTTGGATGCCTACTGACTCAAAGAGGTGTCAAAACAGGCCAGGATTTTTAGCAATAATTGGAGGCTCAAAGGAACCAGCCAAAGGGGTCATTTGGAGAGCACAGGTGGCACGTTGCCCACCATTTAAAAACAATATAAAGGGCCTGTGCTCCAGACAGGCATGCCAAACCCACAAAAGTCTTTGTCCCCAAAATAATCCCGCCCCGCAGTTTTCACTGTTATTTTCAAAACAAAGCTGGCTGCCCTGAGGCTGTTTTTGTTTTGTTTTGTTTTGTTCGGTTTTTTTTTTTAAGAAATAGGGAAAACAGTTCTGCACAAAGTTGTAGGCACTCTGTTTTTTCGTTTCTTTTTTCGTTTGTTTTTTCTGGGGGGAAAGCTTTTTCCCCAAAGGTCACCCTCCTAAATATGCCGACTTCACCGGAACTCTTGATCGGGAGGGAATGGCACTCTGCACATGCTCTTGGGTGGGTCAGTTGCCGCGGGCCGCCCCCTGCCAGAACGGCCCTGATGAGAACTGCCGGCTGCCAAAATCAAAGCGATGCAAAAAGGAAAGCAGCCGCCGACTCGTTCGCGTCGAGGCGGTTTTCGTTTTCCGGCTTCCTAAGAAGCGAAGCGGAAGGGGCGCCTTTTGCAGGTGCTGCGGATTCATCCGCTCCTACGGCAGATTTCCAAAGTTACGCCCTCCGTTTCGAAACTCCTTGTGAGTTTCTGAAGAAAAAGGAGGAACAGCGGCCGTGCCCACCCACTTTATATCCCCAAGCTTCTTTTAAAAAAAAAAGATAAAAATTAAAAACAAAAACTTGCTTCTTCGGCAGGCTTTCGCAAGCGCTCAAAACAAAGTGGAAAAAAAACAGAAGGGAGGGGAAAGCGGGGAAGAAGCCTCCCTCCGCGCCCCACGACCCTCGGTCTGGGGATGGCCGATCGGAAAAGACCCTGCCCCCTCCCGGCGGTCAACGTCACTCTTCACGTGCTCAAGGTTCCCCGCTCCCCTGAAAAGGCAGGCGCTCGCCCGCGCTTTGCCGCAGGTGGGGCTTTCAGCTGATCGGAGGGGCGCGGCGCTCTGCACATGCTCGGAGCACGCGCCGCCGGAGCGGCTTAAGCCCAGCCCTGCGCCTCGCCCCGAAGGGAAGGGAAGGGAAAGGAGCCGAGGAGGGCGAGGGCGGTGCCTTCCCTGGCCGAGCAAGCCCGCCCGTCCCCGGCCGCCTTCCAGTCTCCCTCCGCCGGCTCCGCCTCCCCCCTTCCTCCCCTCCGAGGCTGCGGCGGCGCCGGGGCTCGTCCTTCGCCCGGCGGGTTGCGCGATGTGAGCCTCTGGCGCGCAGAACCTGCGGGCGCGGCGCGATGGAGCGCACCAAGCTGTTCGTGGCGCTGGATGTCCTGTGCCTGGTGCTGGGTAAGGACGCGCGGCGGCGCCCCCCGGCCCCGGCCCCTCCGCCCGGGGCGAGAGCGGGGCGCCCCTCTTTCTCACGGGCCCCGCAAGCGACGCAGCAGACCGGCTCGGAGCTCGGGCCTTCCCTTAAAGCCCCCCTCCGCGGGGGAAAGGGAGTCCGGAGCCCTCCCCTCCCCTCCCCTCCCCTCCCCTCCCCTCCGCAGCCTGCTTCCCTTGGCATCCCCCTCCAAACGATTGATGGATGGATGGATGGATGGATGGGTTGACTGATTTCCATTTCCCGGCCCTTCAGCAACCATTTCTCCTCCGTGCCTTTTCTTGCAGGGGTGGGAAAAGTTTTGCCAGCCGCCCTGTCTGCTGCTCCCCAGTCTGCTGGCCACCCGTCCCTCTTTCCCATGACTTTTGCCGGGACCCTCGGGGGTCCCGCGCGGAGCCCCGGAGAACTGGAAGGAAATGCAGACGTTTTCTCTCGGGCGAAGGCTTTTCCCTGCGTGCTGGACCTGGCTGTGGGTCCCCGGGGGAGGACGGCTCCCTGGAACCCCTGCCAGAAGCCCGTACTTTACCAATTTGCGTTGCTGCCGAGGGTGATTCGTCATCCCGCATAACGCTGCCGCCTCGCCTTTATTGATACCAGCTGGGGGGTGACGCTTCTTCCCCCCTTTCCCCCCTGCGCCGGGGCAAACAAACAAACCCGGATGAACTGGCGTTAAAATCCTCTGGTTTTAATGCCAGTTCATCTCACGTTCTCTGCCCCTTGCTAGAAACCCTCCTGCCCTCAAGGGCTGCATTCACAAGACATGCTTAACCTGCTTCCTGCACGAACCCGTTTTCTGAGTAGACCCTGAACCAGGCGAAGGGCTGCTTTGTGGGACAGTCTGAACTGCAAAAAAACAAACCTGGGTGAAGACTAACAAGCTTAGCACATTGTGTAAATGCAGGGGCTGTGTCTTTCACTTGGGTGATTGCAGGGCTGTGTGAACGCTCAGCCAGGCAGAGGGAAGGATTGGAACCAGGTGCTTAACTGTGTGAGCTTGGAAAGAAGATCTGTGGGTTCCCAATGGCATTTCTTGCAAGAAATAGTTGGCACAGCTTTGGAGTCCAGCAGGCTTATCCATAGTTAAATGAATCATGGCTTAGCGGGAGAACACACTTTTCTGCATTTGCAGCCCCCGAAACAGGCTGCCTGGCCCTCCAGACCAAGGTGGTTGTTTTGCGGTACCATGTGTGATCTGAACCCAATGCACATTTCAGTATCCAAACAGCGTGTCTGGATTTAGCGTGTTCCATGAACTCTGCCAAATGTGCTTTGTTTGTAAACCACTATTGGACAAGCTGTGGCTGGGTCACATGAAGCCAGCGGTCGCTTCAGGCCTGTGAGGACCACCTTGTGTGGCAGGCCGTTTTAGGGATGCTGCGACAGGTATGGGTGAAGCGAGTGTGAACTTGGATTGCTTTGAGGCGCACATCCAGCTGTTTCAATGTGCAGCTTGATCCTTATGGATTTGGTGCGCGCAATTTTCATTGGGGTTTGTCTTGCGCTCCAAAATCGACAAAATTCTTATGGATCTGAACTGGGTTGGGTGAATGGAAGGGTGATTCTGGATGTGGAGGAAATTCGGACGGAAGCTGTGAGATGGGACTTTCTCAAGACCGCTGTTAAACGAGCGTGGCTTTGAATCCAGGGCTGTGGTGGGACCAGGCTGGTCAAAAAAGTCAAGATGGCCACCCTGAACCATGCAACTGAAGCCCTGCCTCTTTTCAATGTGTGTCGTGTTGGTGGGGGGCACCTTCATGGCTTTGTGGATTCTCTCTAGACACCCTATTAGGTACCCAACGTGTGCAAAAGATTTTTTAAAAAGACATGGGGTGCAAAAAAGCATATGACTCCATTTAGTCCAGAATGCTAGCTCCAATTTCTTCTTAGCCTGTCTGAAACCTTTTGCCCTAACAAGTTTTTGAACAGACCTGCATCAACTGAAATGTGAATGCGGCTGGTCCTGGTATCAATATCACCGATATAAATAAGGGGGTGACTGGTCATCCTAATCAATACATGACAAGGAAGGCAATCTGACTCCAGCATCTTGATAAACTGTGGTTCTGTTGAAGTATGGTGGCTAATAGCCCTTTGATAGACAAATTCATCCATCTAGATGTTTAATCCCTTTTCCTGAACATTTTGGTCCCCCGCTTTCAATACTTCTTGCGGCAGTGAGTTCCAAGGATCCAGTTTGTATTGTTGTGAGGGCTGAACTTCTGTTGTCAAAGCTGGTTCTGTAAGACTTAGGCTGTTCAGCCCAGCCAAGTATGGAAGGCACATTTTTGGAGGAGTGATGCTCAGACACAGCAAGACCAGCAGATCCTGTGTGCTGAGACATGGCGCATGCAATATCAGTACATTGGAGTTTCCAAAGTACGGGGAGAGAATCGGTGTGTTTTAGTAGCTGCGACTAGGAATGAGGGCGATGGTGTGGGACTTTGGACCAGTCCCTCCCTCTCAGCCCAAGAGACAGTATGGCATAATGGGAAGGGGCTGGATTAGTATCTAATCCTTCCTCAGGCACAAAAGCTCATTGGCTGACTTTGGGCCAGTCCCTCCCTCTCAGCTCAGCCTACCTCACAGGTGCATTTGAGGGACAAATGGGAGGAGCAAGCAGTATGCATCTGCCTTCAACTCTAAAATGAAAGTTGAGATATAAATCACATCAAATATAAATCAAATGATTAATTTGTGCACCTTAGTATGGTGGGAGGGAACTTGCTCCCCACCACTGGCCTGCCTCAATCTGTGTTCAGATTCAAAGGGTGTTGTAATTCAGCAAATCTGGAGGGCCCCAGGACCTCTACCTACCCTATGATATTGTAAACCACCCAGAGTCCCCTTTTTGGAAGAGATGGGCGGTGATAGAAATTTGGGAAATGAATAAATAAATAAATAAATAAATCAGTGTTTTTCAAACTTGGCAACTTTAAGATGTGTGGACTTCAACTCCCAGAATTCGTGGCTGGGGGAATTCTGGGAGTTGAAGTCCACATATCTTAAAGTTACCAAGGTTGAGAAACACTGATCTGGGGAATAGGCAAGAAGGAAGGTGTAAAGGTTTATGAGAGAAGCTGGGGTCTTCTTGTATGACCCTTCCACAACCCTGTTTCCTTCCCTCTATAGATGCCAACACAGGATAGGCAACACAGAGCCCATGGGCACCAACATGCTCCCAGATACCGCCCTCAGGGCTCACCAGTGCCCTGCCTGATTTTTTTTCCCAGAAAGATTTGTTTTACAGAAGAAGACGTAAACAAGGATGCCAGGCTGTTGTAAGGCAAAACACTAACCTCTAACATCATCTATATTTGCAGGAATTCCACCAGTGGTGTCCGCAGGGGCATCAAAAAAGTCAAGTTGACAGTTGCGACTATATGATCAAAGCCCCATCGCCTTTGTGTGTGCATGTACAAAGCAGCAGGGCTTGGATTATGCAGTTGAAACCACCATCTTGACCTTTTTGACCCTTGCAGAGATTCCCTCCAGGAGTCTTAACTAGTTGGGTAGAGAGCTTCCTGGGTGCTTAATTTGATTCTGTCAAAACAGTAGTTTGTCACTATGCTCATTCGGTGAACCGGTGGGTCCCCCCCCCACAGCCATTTTGTCAGTGCCCAACTCCAGGAGTGTAAAAGTTGCAAACTGTGGTTGAAACGGTCTTGAACAATCACAGACTAATTCTCCTTCTTTTGCCCCGTGCCCAAAATCTTCCCCCAGGCTTCCAGCCTTAAAGGTCATCCAAGGAAGGGACAATTTCTGTAGAATAAAAAGTTGCACTGGAGTCTGATGTGGGTGGTGGGCCAGGCTCTGTATTCTTGTCTGGGGCTGTTTGGAGAGGAAATGAGCATCCCGGGTGCCTCTTAACCCATCACAAACTCCACAAAGGCCAGATAAAATGCAAAAAGCGAGACTTGGTTCTCTCCTCTGTTGTGTTTTCTCTCTGATGCAGCCATTCTCAACTTTTTAACCCTGGAGGAACCCTTGAAATATTGTTTTCAGGTCTGGGGGAACCCCTGCACATTCAGGCTCAAATAGAGGCCAGAAGTTACCAAATTATTATATTTGTTTCATGAGTAGGCCTGTATAGATGCATGAACAGTGTTCTTAAACTGAAAATAAAGAATGAAACATACCTCTTTAATGTGAAGTGGCCCAAATCGGAAATAATTTTTTAAATAAATCGTGATCTCCCAGGGAACCCCCGGGACCTCTCGCGGAGCCCGGGGGTGCCACGGGACCCTGGTGGAGAAACCCTGCTCTGATGGGTCTGCCTGCTTTGGAGATGTGATCACCAAAGTCATGATCAAGGGAGGTGGCACAAACAGATGCTTGAGACGTCTTCAGTGGGAAGGCAGTAGGAAGGCAGCAAAGAGCTTGGCTTTTCAGAAAACTGGGTTTATCTATGGCACTGAAAGGAAAACAAAACCACAGACACATAGACCTCACCTGGCAGTTATAAAACATGGATTTCCACGCCCTTCCAATGCCAGCTGGTGAATCATCTGAACATGGCTGCTTTTACTAAACAGAAATACGAAATTCAAAACTTGGCACAAAGCGAATCTGACGTGGGACAAAATCATTCTGGCTATGGACTCTCTATTCTTAATATATTTAGGCTATGACCAAGCCATCCAAAGAATAACGGACATGGAGTTCCAGAATGAACTTAATAGGCTCCCACAACATTACAGAATTTGGATAAACAGGGGCATATGGGAACCAGCAAGGTATTTCCTAAACCTAACCTTTCCTAAGTTGAGAATCACATTATCTAAAGCTAGATTCAATATTCTTCCATCTGTACTACTCCAAGGCAGGTATAACAAACTCCCATAGCTGAGAATATCTGCCCATGCGGTAAAGAGGAAGTAGAAACCATCTTAAAGGTAAAGGTTTCCCTTGACATTAAGCCCAGTCATGTCCGACTCTTGGGGGCGGTGCTCATCTCCATTTCAAAGCCGAAGAGCCGGCATTTGTCCATAGACACTTCCTCTGTGGTCATGTGGCCGGCATCACTACACGGAACGCTGTTACCTGCCTGCCGAAGCGGTACCTATTAATCTACTCACATTTGCATGTTTTCAAACTGCTAGGTTGGCAGAAGCTGGGACTAGCAACGGGAGCTCACCCCATCACGCGGGTTCGAACCGCCGACCTTCCGATCGGCAAGCTCAGCAGCTCAGCGGTTTAACCCACAGCACCACCGCATCCTTAGAAACCATCTTACTTATAAATAAATAAACAAGCAAACAAACAAACCATCTTACATGTACTGCTACACTGTAAATTTTATAGGGATATCAGGTCAATCTATATTTTGCCCCTAATAGATAAACTCCCTGAGTATCCAGATAATTTTTACGTGAACTATCTACTCCAGGATCTAAAACCATACATTACGTGTACAGTTGCCAAATTCTGTGTTGCTGCAATGAAAATAAGACAAATCCAGACAAAGAAATAACTCCCTACTTTAAGAAGTACTTTTAAATTTGAAATATTTAAATTGGTAAATTGTCAGGGGGCATATATTTTTACTTTTATTTTATAATTCCTAATGTTCTAGGCTCACCCCACTAAGGTAACAAGTATATTAATATAGTAATAGCAGAGTGAATGCTATATTATTATGTGATATATTTTGTTAGTTTGTAGCATATTATTGCATTTCTTTGTTTTACTTTGCTTTTCTCCTTTTAAATTTTGCTGGTCATTGACCGAATAAATATGATTTGATTTGATTTTGATTCCGGCTTTGGATCTGCTCCCTCAAAAGTGTTCCTCTTCTCCTCCTCTAAAAAAATATGAATGTATGCAAGAAATGTAAGCCTATTTTGCTCCTTCCTCCTCCTTGGAGTAAGATAAATATATATATATGTATAGCTAAAAAGGAAGCATACCATTAAAATACATGCTTAAGCAAATTTAGGATTGTTTTTTCTTTGCATGTTTTTAATCGCACATTTTCTTTTTGGCTTTTGGGGGCTTTTTTTGTTGTTGTTAAAAGTTTCCTTCTTAGAGATGGTGACTTGGGGGCTTATAGATCTGCATCTTTGCCCTGCAGCGACAGAACAAGGAAATTAATATGTGAACTGTCACCACCCATAACTTTATTTTTTTGCGTGTCTGCATGTTGGTGCTTGTCAGGTGAATTAGGTACTATAAACTTGGCCTAGCCTTTCTATAGGTTGTTTGTATATTAGATTATGATACCCTTTTCTCCAACCTTCTACCCTGCAGAACAAAGCTCCCAGGGTTGAATGGCACATCGTTGGAATTAAATTTGTAGTTTCAACACATCTGGACCTTGACAATCTGGTTATGTTTAACCAGAGGTGGCATGGAGAGAGAACAGGAAAAAGAAAAAAAAAACACCTTTGGGTTAAATATACTTTGGAAAGTGAAGGGTAGGAGATTTTTGTCTTGGGAAGAAATCTTATTCTATAAATACCCAGGGATGCGTGGGCCGTTAAGGTAGAGTGCTCCAGACTTGGAAGACTTTCAGCTGATCAATTAAAGGAGTGGATGCGTGTGTGAGAGAGAAGGGGTTGCATTCCACACAACTTGCGTGCTTTATTTGGAATCTGATAATGTCCTGGAGCCTGTGCGTCTGTATTTTGGGACAAGGGTTGACGGGAAGGGAAGAAGATTAGCAAAAGCAGCCGTTTGGCAAGAGCCTAATTTAATCCCCATGGGCTGGTTAATGGGAAGGACAGAGGATGGTGCCAAGAACTGAAGCCCTCATCCCGGTTCCAGGAAGTTTTCATTCGTCCCTCATCCAGCTTTTGAGATTTTGGCAGACCTTCTCAATGGCTGCGCCAACTCTCTGCCAAGGGAGGCCAAACCATTCTTCTTATGCTGCCACCAGCAATCGGACATGTTTTTTATTCCTTAGGTGTTTGCCATTTAATTTGATTGGCTGCTGAATGTGTGTGTGGATCTCTTAAATGCTATTATAATTTTTAATTGCTGAGTTTTGTTTCAACTCTAGCTTTGTTCTTCTGTTTATAGTTAATTGTTAGCTTCCTTGAGTGCTAAGAAGAGGCTTTTCCCGGAAGAAGCATTTGCTTTCCTTATGCAGCAGAGAATGCCTCTTCTGAGATGAAGCTCCCCCCTACCGCTTATAAGAAATGTTTTATCTCCTTATACTGGAAAGAATGCCTCCTCTAAGAAGAAGCTTTCTCTCCCTTTTTAAGAAGTCTTTCCCCTCCTTACACTAGAAAGAATGCCTCTTCTAAGAAGAAGCTTTCTCCCCTTTTAACAAGTTTTTCCTATCCTTATACAAGAAAGAATGCCTTCTCTAAGAGGAAGCTTTCTCTCCCTTTTTAAGAAGTCTTTCCCCTCCTTACACTAGAAAGAATGCCTCTTCTAAGAAGAAGCTTTCTCCCCTTTTAACAAGTTTTTCCTATCCTTATACAAGAAAGAATGCCTTCTCTAAGAGGAAGCTTTCTCTCCCTTTTTAAGAAGTCTTTCCTCTCTTTACACTAGAAAGAATGCCTCTTCTAAGAAGAAGCTTTCTCTCCCCCTTTAAGAATAAGCATTTTCTGCCCTCATGTAGGTGAGAATACTGCTTCTGAGAAGAACCTTCCTTACCCTATTTAACAAGAAGCATTTTCTTTTCTCACATAGGAAGGAATTTATTATTATTTATTATGTTTGCATATTGCCTCCAATACAGTCACATTTTGAAGTGGATTGCAATTGAGTATGTGCTATCAAGTCAGTGTCAAGACTTGATTGATGATGTGCCATCAGATCGGTGTAGACTTTTAGCAACCACATAGATAGATCTTCTCCATGATGATCTGTTCCTAACTGGTCCTTTAGGTCTCTCCTCAACTTGGCCCTGTAGGTCTCCCAGTGGTGGGAGTCCATCCACCTTGGTGCTGACCATCTTCTTCTTTTTCCTTCTACATTTCTCAGCATTATGGATTTTTCAAGGGAGCTAGTTCTTCGCAGCACGTGTCCAAAATATAATAATTTGAGCTGGTCACCTGTGCCTTGAGTGAGAATTCTGGATTGATTTATTTTAGGATCCATTTGTTTTCTTGGCTGTCCATGGTATTCTCAGGAGTCTTCTCCAATGTAAAAGTTCAAAACCATCAATACTCTTTCTATCTTGCTCCTTCAGAGTCCAAGTTTTGCTTCCATAGAAGGTCACAGGGAAGACCATGGCTTGCAGAACACTGATCTTTTTGGTGTAGGTGCATCCCAGCATCTGTGTATCTATCAAGCTCTAGGCTTGGCGGATTTCTTGACTTGGTTCCTTTACTGTTGATAGTCGATCCGAAAGGCAGAAGCCACCCACCACTTCAGTGTCTTCGTTGTCAATTCTGAGGCTGTTTGCAGTACCTGTTGTCATAAGTTTGGTCGTCTTCATATTTGTTTTCTCATTTTTTTCACTATGCTCCTTGACTTTCATGATTAAAGCTTGCAGGTCTTTCGCATTTTCAGCCCACGAGTGAGTGTCATCAGCATAGTGCAAGTTATAGATGTTGCTCCCTCCACTTTTAAAACCACCTCCATCGTCTTCCCATCCGGCCTTCCTCAATATATAATCAGCACAGAGCAGATTAGAATCCATGCATCAAAATGCAGCAATAGAAACAAAAACTTGAACAGATAGACCAGGGTTTCTCAACCAGGGTTGTGTAGCATCCTAGGATTCTGCAAGAGGTCATGAGGAGTTCCCTGGGAGATCACGATCTATTTGAAAAATTATTTCCAATTTGGGCAACTTCACATTAAGGAGAGAAGTTTCATTCTTTATTTTGAGTTTAAGAACACTGTTAGTGCATAGATACAGGCCTGCACATGAAACAAATATCATAATTTTGTCACTTCTGGCCTGAATGTGCAGGGGTTCCCCGAGGCCTGGTAAATATTTCAAGGGCTCCTCCAGGTTCAAAAAGGTTGAGAAAGGCTGAGACAGACCATGGAACGATTTTATTAAAAAGGTGGCAAGCAAAAGCGAAGCAGGAATAAAGACTCCCAGACATTGTTCTCCTTTCACAAGATGTAACAAAGGCTTCTTCTGGAGTAGCACCAGAAATACCTCTTCTAGAAGCCCATCTTCTCAAAGTTATCGTTTCAGTCACGCAGATTTATTTTTGAGCAGCTAATATCGATTTAATTATCTCGTCCCGCCCTTCTCTGCCTGACAACTCAGAAGCGACTGCCCTTTGAGCTGTTGGGCAAGCGACAAAGTCAGGGCTCGGTGGCACAGCCCTGAGATTTGATCAATTCAGGCTGAGCACATTTTCGTAGCGTGTTTTTGCACTTGGACCTTTTTTGTGCCCTGAGTCTGTGGACAGAAGTGCCACGTCCTCCCCATCCAGAGTGGAAGAAGCAGGACGGGATGGAAAAATCAGTCCTACATTTTCAGACCTGAGCTTTGGAAAGAAAAATTCAGACTGAAAAGCCAGCGTGTTGGGTTTGGGGTCAAACCTGGTCAGGCATGCGTTGGGGTGAGGCTTGTTTATATGCCGTTAAGAGCACTCTTTTAGGGACTTGGTGGAGCACGTCTGGAATGGAGAAATTCCACCTGGATTGAGCAACATTTTCCATTCTTCTCGGTCTTGTGACGGCTCTTTTATTGTTTTTGTTTTTTAAGTTGGTGAAAGTTATCTCACTCTCAAGACTTGCTGATGCACTGATTCTTAAGAGGAAGGGAACCTGATATTCCAGCAGTTGATTTTGTCTCAGGGTCAGCAACCTGGAGGCCGGATTTGGCCCCGGGGCAGCAATTTGATGTAGCTAGATTTTTTGAGAGCCAGTGTGGTGTCGTGGTTAAGGGACCAGGTTCTAGTCCCACCTTAGGCACAAAGCCAACTGGGTGACCTTGGGCCAGCCACTCTCTCTCAGCCCTAGGAAAGAGGCAATGGCAAACACTTCCGAAAAACCTTGCCGAGAAAACTTCAGGGACCTGTCCAGGCAGTCTCCAAGAATCGGACACGATTGAACAGATTTAAAAAACACCAGATTTAATTAATTGATAATAGCTTAGCTAAGTTCCTAGCATATCTGGATCTTGAAATGTGGCTGCTTTGGGGAGGCCAGTATAGATTGGCAGCCCTCTCTCTTTTTTTTATCGACTCTTGTTTCTGTGAAAGGGGTAGATGAGTCACATTTGAATTCCAAAAGGCAAACAAATCTCTCCCAGCCTTTGAGAAGAGATCCCTTCCCAGAATCTTAAAAGGCAGATCCTTTAATACACCATGGCTTCAGAGCAGTCTTCTCATTGCAGCTGAATCATATCTCAGAGGAGGATCACTGGTGCAAAGGAGACTGTATTGTAACCAAGTCCTGATGAGTTTTGGCTGCCTCTTTGTCTAAGAGCTGGAAAAAATCCACAGAACGCCACACTTGCGACGCATCTGACACATTGCAAGCGGGACTAGGACATACCTGCAAGTAATGTGTGTATGCTAAATAATACATTACGTTATTTAATTGCATTATTTAAACCCCTAAGCGCTGTGGAGGAAGGGAATGCTCAAAGGGAGGCTACACAAGGGGATATCTGCTCCTCTAAATCTTTAAAACGTAAAGCCATCAAGAGCAGGTCAGTGAAATGAGCAACTAATAAATGGCTGTATTTTAGAGGCTCCTGTCAGCAGCGATGAGACAAAAAAAAATGGAACAGCTTGGGGTTTTTTTTTTTCCTTTTTTGGGATGCCTCACGTTAAAATGTATGAGCAAAACCCCATTTCTCACTTACTCCACACCTTCCTGCCCTCTTTCCTCCCTCCCCCACTTCCTTCCTTTCTTGATTTACCATCCAGCTCGTATTTTAAAACTGCTTCCTGTCTCTTGTCCTCTGCCTTTAATACATCAAGATCACTGGACCTTTTTTTGCAGAACTGGAGATGATGCCCACCCCATCCTGCTTACTATAAATAGGCTTTTTAATGCCACTTTTGCTCTAAGCATCCTTGGATTCATTCATTCTTTCTTTCTTTCTTTCTTTCTTTCTCTCTCTCTCTCTTTCTTTCCCTCCCTCCCTCCCTCCCTCCCAAACAATCCAGTTTTGACCTGCTCCGCCCAGGAAAGAAATGGAAAGAGACGACAGTCTTGTCCCCAAAATAGTGATTTCCAACTCCGTAATTTTAAAAGCACCCTTTAAAAAGAGCACCGAGGTTTTAATTTTCCGCGGCGGCCACCTCCGTTGCAGGTCTGGCCTTTGCTTCTCACCCCGGCCGCCTAAATTGGGTGCAATCAGAGGTGAAGGGTGACGTTGCAGCTGTTTTGGTAAGACCCACGTCTTGAACATCTGTATTTTTAGCCTGGGAACAGATTAGCACACAAACGAGAGCTTAAAATGCCCTGTAACTTAGAATTTTCTTTGTTTCCCTGCGTGCAATGTGTATGCAGACTATAAATACAGATCCGCATTTTAGGAAGGTTGCATTTTTTGGGATCACCTGCGGGGGAGAGCAAATCACAGAGGTTCTGTGTGGGAGAAAAAAGTTATAAATACCTTTTGCGGCCAACTTGCTGGAGTCTCTGAGAATCAAGAGGCAGTGCTCCTTTTGCACAGGAATGGTGCAGAGTACATATAGTCCTGGGGCATCTGGGGAGTAAAAAATCCATCATGTCAGTAGATCTCACTCCTGGGAAGCATATACAGGTAGACCTTGCTTAACAACCATTCGTTTAGTGACGGTTCAGACTTACAACAGTGCTGGAAAAAATGACTTATGCCGGGTCCTCATACTTACAACCGTTGCAGCATCCTCACGGTCACATGATCACAATTTGGGTGCTTGACAACTGGTTCACATTTATGACCGTTACAGCATCCCGTGGTCATGTGATGGCCATTTTCTACCTTCCCGACCAGATTCTGGCAAGCAAAATCAATGGGGAACTGCATGATTCACTTAACAGCCACATGGTTTGCTTAACACCCATGGTAATTCGCTTAACAACCGCCACAAAAAAGGTAAAATCGGGTCAGATTTGCTTAATGACCGCTTCGCTTAGCAACCAAAATTCTGGGCCAATTGTGATTGTTAAGTGAGGACTACCTGTATGGTAGTTTAGCTTATGGAACTTCCTGCCACAAGATCTGGAGGCCCCTTAAATCCACAGTAGAGTGCCCAAAGATCCCCGTATTCAGTGTCCACATGGTGGAGAAGCAGTCGGGGAGCCATATTGAATGCAGAGGCACTCACAGTTTGAAATGTAGGAGAGGCATTCCTGGAATGGTTGATATCTAGAGAGTAATGGAGTGACAACATGGGATTTTGTTCTAGGGAGAGCCAAGAATACATTTTTACAGTTTAAGTGGGGAGGCGGAATTCTGTACAAGTAGAACATGTGTGTGTCAAGCAACAGGCTGTCCTCAGCAAAGCAGGGAATGAATGTTGGGGTGCAGGCAAGGCCCACCCCTGATGCTGGAGCACTCGCTCTGACTGATTAGGATCCTGTTTGTCTGCTGCACACACACACATCCCAGAAAGTGAAGGGCTGGGTGGGGGGGGGGGAAACGACCTTTCCCTCTTTGGTTGGGCATCAAAGGGAACTTGACTCCTCCCCACGTTGCAATTCTTCCCTCTTGCCCGTCAGACTGGTTAGGTGACTTTCTGTGAGGTCCGCTGGAACTGCAGCACAAAGGTGGGTGAATTTCAATAAAGGTGTGTTGGCAGGTCTAGAGTACACATCTTTAGTCCCAGAAAGGCCTGGCTTGACCAACGTTCGGTTCAGGAAACCTTTGGGTCCTTCCTCCTCCTTTCGTGGCGTAGCAGCCCCGGGCAGGTCACTTCTGAACATCTGAAAAGCCACCTCTTCTTTGCCCCGCTTGTTCAGGCAGAGAATCCTGGAAATGAAGGTTGCGGTCTTAAGAGTGATGGAACGTGCAGAGTTAGCCCTAGTGAAGAAAATGCTGTTTTTAAAAAAAAAGTGATTTGTTTATCCCTAATGTAGGGTTGACTATTCCGATGTTATCTGAGCAAGAATGTGAACTGGGTTTTCTTGCTTGGGCACCGTAGCCCCCACACCGCCTGAAATGCTTCTTGGAGTGATGGGGGGATTGACTGATGATGTGAGTGCCTTTTATCATCAATCACTATCAGGAAGCTGGCTTGCTGAATCCGTCCAAGCAACCACCCGCTGCAGTGCCAAGTTTCCAATCAGATGCTTAGGGAAGCCCACAAATAGGGCATAAACATTGCTCTCCCCCATTGTTTGCTTTTGAGCACTTTGAGGTAGAGTGCTCCTGTGCATCAAGGTTCCATTTAGAGGGCTATCATTATTAACTGCTGTATTCAGATGTGCTTGGCATCAGAACACCTTTGTGTATTCTCTGTGTAGTTGACAACAGTTGCTAGCGCTGCTGGAGGCCTGCAAGACAATCTCACAGTTGCAAAAAGCTATTTGGAAGCGGTGGGTTTAAGCAGGAATAAACTGCGGTTAAGTGAAATGCTGGAAGACCAGTGAAGAGCAAGCATATTCCCACGATTCAAAAAGAGTAATTTCTATACTAAGCAAGGTACAGGAACAGATTGTTAAGCAGCATGTCTGGGAGCACTGAGAAAAGCTGCCATTACAGGTAGTCCTTGACTTACGACCATTCATTTAGCGACCATTTGAAGTTACGGTGGTGCTAAAAAAAGCGCCTTACAACTGGTCCTCACACTTATGACCATCTCAGTGTCCCCATGGTCATGTGATCAAAATTCGGGTGCTTGGCACCCAGCATCTATTTATGACGGTTGCAATGGCCTGTGGTCACGTGATTGCCATTTGCGACCTTCCCAGCCAGCTTCCGACAACAAAATCAGTGGGGAGCCACGTGATTCACTTAACGGCTGCAGTGATTTGCTTAACAACTACCATAAAAAATGTCATGAAATCAGGTGCAGTCATGTTCTCGCTTAATGACCATGCTGCTTACCAACAAATTTTCCACTCCCTATTGTGGTCATAAGTCAAAGACTACCCGTACTGAAAGCCAACGTGGGTTTGTCAAGAACAATTCAAGTCAAAAGTGGATTCCTAAACTTGGTACCTGATGGGCCCAGATGATTTCTAAGGTCATTCCTGTCCTTACATGCTATGATTCCCTTTCTGTAATAAACTGGCTAATTTAATAGACCAAGGGAATGCTGTGGATGTAGTATATCTTGATCTCAATAAAACTTTTGGCAAGGTCTCACGATATTCTTGCAGACCAGCGGGTATTGCAGCCCAGTGACTTTGCAAACGATGGAACAGCCACACCCAAAGGTTCCATGCAAATGGTTCTGCTTTGACCTGGTGTCAGCCCTTCAAGGTAGGCCAGGTCAGGAAACAGTCGCTACAAGCAATATTAGAGCTCTCGTTTATTGCTACAGGCTATGCTATCAAAATCTGGAAAGCCTGGTAGCGTTTCCCCTTCCCTCTCTCATGACGTTAGCCTGGGAAAAAAAAGAAAGCGTGAGAACGTAACTCAGGATGGCCCTGCTCTGACTACTTTCGCCCCAGTCTAACTCATACCAATCTCGAGTTTCTTTCTCACACCTCCTTGTTTTCCAGGGCGAAGTTCATGTTTTGCTAACAATTGCTGCATACATTGTCAAAGGCCACCTCTGTGCGCCTCTACTTCCGGGATGGAAGTGCAGCATGGGGCCTGTTGAGACTCGCTGGTTGGCCCACTGCTTTGCTCTGTTTCTGTAAACGCAGAGGGCACTTGCTGGGACTCCAAGCTGGGCAGATTGGCTCACCCCCTTGAGAATGAAGCTCCAATCCAAAATGGCCTTGATGACCTTGAACCCCGGTCCAAATCCAACCAGGTATTTCTCAGGTGTGATAGTATAAGTTCTGCATCAAAGAAAAAACAGCTGCATAGGTGCAGGCCTGGATGGGTGCCTGTGACAGATTCTACGCATCCCACTGCAGCATTTCTCAACGGTGGCCACTTTAAGACGTGTGGACTTCAACTCCCAGAGTTCCCCAGCCAGCCATGCTGGCTGGGGAACTCTGGGAGTTGAAGTCCACACGTCTTAAAGTGGCCACCGTTGAGAAATGCTCCCCTACTGGCTAAACTGGATAGTTTAGCTTGCAAAAAAAGAGAAAAGAAGATAGGACTCTGGTCTGCAAACATCTAAAAGGCTGTTACTTGCCATTCTCTGCTGAAACCAAAAGCAAGGGAAGAACCATTGGGTTGAAATCCAGAGAAAAATCAGCCTGAAATTAGGAGGCAAGTCCTAATGGTTTGAGTTGTTAAACAGTGGGAGAATCTGCTGAGAACTGGGGTGGTCTCCCTCACTGGAGAGTTTCCAACGGGGCGAAGGCCAGAGGGCCACCCTTCCCAGATGGTTTAGTGGATTCCTGCCCCCAGCAGGGGGTTGGACTAGATGACCTCCGAGGCCCCTTCCGATTCATACTGTCTGTGTTTCTGCAATAGCCGCTCGTCAGAGAGCAAGCCAGAAGTCAGGGCAGGATCCCAGGGAGGTTGCTAGAATATATTTCTGCCAAAAGCAGAGGGTAATACCTTGGTCAAAAATAGGAAACGCGTGACCAAAAGCTGGTTTGTTCCGCGTCTCAGATCTTTTCTTTAGCGATCCGATCCATCGGCTTTGCATAAAGATGCTGAGCGAGCGTGTAATTTGCTTAGGAAGCTGGTTAAGGGACATAATTAGATCTGTCACCCCTTTTGAAAAAATTGGGGTAGCTGTTGAGGATTTGCACCCTTGGGCACGGATTGAGCTGTGGCTGTGAACGGCAAGGCCAGTGCAGAGTCTTCTTCATCCTGAGTTTGCTTTTAAAAGTTCTGCCGCTTTCCCAATTTTTTTTTTTTAAACTAAGAAGGGAGCATAAGAGTATCGGAGGTGGCAATAGGGAGCCAGCCAGGGAGGGGATCTCAAGAGAGCTGGTGGGGCAGCTGATTTTTAAGCGATACCCTGAATCTTTTGAAAGCGATTAACTCAGCCCTGGCATGATTGTGTTCCTTGCACCAAATTTGTATCTCGGGCCAGAGTTGCTCACCAGAATCTCGTGATCTGTTCTCGCGGGGCCACACAAAAAAAAAGCATTCTGTATATATTCTGTGTAGGCCACAGGGACTCCTGTTATCTGAAGATAGCTTGATTAAATTAAAATTAAAAGCAGACGGCTCCCATTTGAGAATCTTCTCGAATCGGGGGTTATTTATTTTAAACGTTTTGAGAAACCCACAGGGATGTAACATTTGGGTTGGAATAAACCCTAATATAGAAAAGAATTCTACAGAATTTTTTTTTTTTAAGTATACTCATTCAGCAATCTGTGGGCAGAATTGTCCAAAAAAGGGGGAACAGAGTTTCACGGGCTACTTAATTTCCAGGACGGGACGAACCACAGATAGCTTCCTAAAATGTCAAAATTCCAGAAATGTGGTTGTGGTGGTGTTGAGTGCATTTTGGGGAGAAAACATGGCCTGTCCTTAATTTTATGGATTCGTTCAGACGCTGCGCCAGGGTTCTGCTATAGTTGGCTTGAAGAAGCTCAAGAAAAACAGCCTAGTTCAAAAAAAAAGAAGAAGAAAAAACTGGATATCCAGTGCGAAGACTGTTCCTTATATAACTAAAACAGCCCTTGTATGCAAAGAAACACCCACACGCTTAAAACAACAGAGATGTCAACAAAATCCATAGAAGGAACGGAAAACTGCGAAGGAGGAGAAATAAAGAGGAGGTTCCTGGACGAAGAATTCAGCCACGCTGCTGAATTTTGTTGCAGGTCCTCTGACTTAATAACCTGGATGGACTGAAGCTTAGGGTGCAAACAAACCACAACCTTGCTTTTGAAGCAAATCAGTTTATCCATCAAACGATTCAGAAAACAAGAGCCACATTGTTCTTTTGAATTCCTCTGTTCTATAATTTTTTATTAAAAGTTTTAAATTCAGGCAGTCCTCAACTTACGAGCACAATTGGGACTGGCACTCCCGTCGCTAAGCGAGTGAGTCACGCCCGATTTTACGGCCTTTTTACCACGGTCGTTAAGCGAATCACGTGGTTGTTAAGCAAATCATGTGGTCATTGGGCAAACCTGGCTTCCCCCATTGACTTTGCTTGTTGGAAGCCAGCTGGGAAGGTTGCAAATGGCAATCGTGTGACCCCGGGATGTGGCAACCATTGTAAATAGATGCCGGTTGCCAAGCGTCTGAATTTTGATCATGTGACCACAGGGATACTGCAATGGTTGTAAGTGTGAGGACCGGTCATAAGTCACTTTTTCCAGAACTGTCGTAACTTTGAATGGTCACTAAATGAAGGGTTGTAAGTCGAGGACCACCTGTAGAAGATAAAAACTAGCAAAAGCTAATACAAAGTAAAGAAAGAAAAGAAAGGAACAGAGAGGAAAAAAAGATAAGATAAAAGTGCAGAAAGAAAAGATGAAAAGAACCTTGCAGAGTTGTTTTAGGGAAAATAGGAGGAAGGAATATTAGGTATGTTCACCATCTTGAATTATTTATAAAAATAATAAAGGGAGCATAAAAAAAATCTACATAGAAAGAAGCAGCTTCTGATTTTCTTTGCAGCAAACACAAGTATGATTGCAAAAGTATCTCTACAGTTACAAAAGGAAAAACTCTCTTTTTTCTATTATCTGATATTTTCTGATCGTAGAAACCACAGACCCAAAGTTCATTTTTTTTCCTGTTTCATGCAAAAAGTCTGTCGGGGTTTCCAGGTAGCAATCAGTGTGAATGTTGTCTTCTCTGTAATCAAAGAAGTCAGTTTAGCCTTCTCGGCAAGTTCCATCGTCTTCGCTAGCCGTTCTTCTATTGTGGGTAGTGCCAGACTCTTCCACTTTGGAGCGTATAATCTCCCTGCAGTTGTCATATATGAAAACAAAGTTCCATGACTTTTTCCCAACTGTCTATCCCAGTGTTTCTCAACCTTGGCCACTTTAAGATGTGTGGACTTCAACTCCCAGAATCCAGCGTGGCTGGCTGGGGAATTCTGGGAGTTGAAGTCCACACATCTTAAAGTGGCCAAGGTTGAGAAACACTAATCTAGGGAAAGTGAATTCTAGTCTCTCTCCTTCCTTCCTCCCTCCCTCCCTCCCTTCTCTCCTCACACATCAAATTCCTTCCTCCCTCCCTCCCTCCCTCCCTTCCTTCTCCCCTTACCCATTTAATTCCTTCCTTCCTTCCTTCCTTCCTTCCTTCCTTCCTCCCTCCCTCCCTCCCTCCCTCCCTTCTCCTCTTACCCATTGAATTCCTTCCTCCCTCCCTCCCTCCCTTCTCCCCTTACCCATTGAATTCCTTCCTCCCTCCTTCCTTCCTTCTCCCCTTACCCATTGAATTCCTTCCTTCCTTCCTTCCTTCCTTCCTTCCTTCCTTCCTTCCTTCCTTCTCCCCTTACCCATTGAATTCCTTCCTTCCTTCCTTCCTTCCTTCCTTCCTTCCTTCCTTCCTTCTCCCCTTACCCATTGAATTCCTCCCTCCCTCCCTCCCTTCCTCCCTCCCTCCCTTCCTTCCTTCCTTCCTTCCTTCCTTCCTTCCTTCCTTCCTAATAATAACTGGCATTCTAGGCTGACACCTTTCGGCATCTGTGCCTGGTGGGACCCATTAATGGTGTCTTCCCTGCTTCAAACCCCACTGTGAGGAATTTTTAGTGGCCCATCTAATTTTCCAATTCCAACTGGTTACAGGGATCAGTTTAACTCCTTCTCCCCCCCTCCCCCAGTGTCTGAGCTTGGAAAGCCGCTGCATCTCTTTTGGGTTCCCACCATACTTTGAACCAAAAACAAATCAGATGGGCTTGGTTCACAAATTAAAAGGTTTGCTCATAACCAGACTGAGAACATACATGTGAATGGATTTGCCGGGTCCTTGACCTGTTGAATGATGCACATGGCCGTTTTGATGAGATTAGTCAGTCACTGGAGGAACTTAAGCAGAGGTGTGCTGCAGTTGCATGGGGGGGCTGGATTAGATGACCTCTTGAGGTCCCTTTCAAGGCTGTTATTCCATGAGTCTGGAGTTCAGGAATGAGATACTGCAGTGAAATGAAGTTAAGAAAACAGCGTTTGATTCTCATTCATTAACGTATTACGGTTACAACGCTCAGTTTACAGTAAATTGAGTTTTAATTGCTAAGGCAGAAGAAGTCCCTAGGCCAGATCTGCCTTGCTAAAAGCGCTCCCCTCTGCCCCTTTGCCAACCTAAATTCTTCCTCCTCAGACATGGAAGACCAGGGAGTCTTTGAGCTGAATGCAGCAGTCAAAAGATCAATGCCAATGTTTCCCTTTCCCTATTGTAATTCTTTCTTCAATGAATTAAAGGATTGTATTTAACGTTTCTGCTGCAGCATCACATCAAAGGCTCGCTATTCTAAGATCAATATAAAATTTAAAATATGATACACGTTGGAGTTAGATTGCAGTGCAAGATGCCTTTGATTCAGCATCTGAAGGGTATTTTAAAAAGCAGTGATTTTCCTGCTGGGGTTAGGGCTCCATCTGAGGTGGTATTTAACCTGGGTGATGCTATCAAGACTGTGGTACCTCACAGGGCAGATGACCTGTGAGGGGGGAAGCCAAAAAGGTCACAACCAAGGGTAGATGATCCCTCTCTGTTCTGTTGTGGACATCAAATAATCCCCATTAGAATGGTCAATGTTAGAGCCATAGAGGCTATATTTACAATTCTTTCTGTAATTTTAAATATTTTTCTGTATGTTATATTTATATTTTTATGATGTATTTGTTTTTATGTTTTTAATCTCTTGTTATTTTAAGTACGTTGTAAACTGCCCAGAGTCGCTTGCAAGATGGGTGGTGTAGAAATACGAGGAGTAAATAAATAAATAAAGAAAGAAAGAAAGAAAGAAAGAAAGAAAGAAAGAAAGAGTTAAAGGATTGTATTTAACGTTTCTGCTGCAGCCTCACATCAAAGGCTCACTCTTCTAAGGTCAGCCTAAACAGTTGCTAGATTTTCTCACCCTTTCTTCCCCGCACACTGGCAAACGAGTAGGCAGGAGCGTGTTTTTCTTCTTTGCAAGAAAACATTTAGCTGGTCCTATTCAATAGAAGAGGTCTGGTTCTTTCAGAACCAGAAGATGATACTATTTTGACGGGTTGCTTTTGAGATGGAAAGGTTAAGCCCAGCCAGAACATGTAAAGGACAATTTCTTTGGTGCATAAACAATCTGTGTCGAGGTGGCAAAACACAGCAGGGCCTGAGCTGTTGTTATTCCCAGGCTGACAATAAATTGATTTATGTAGTGCCGGGGCAGTGATGGGTTCAAGATGAAAATTGGCACGGGGCCCTCTTGAACGCTGTTTCTGTTCTGCCTTTCAGCCTCGCTTCCGTTCGCCATCCTGACCCTGGTGAATTCTCCCTACAGACGGGGTTTCTACTGTGACGACACTTCCATCCGCTATCCGTACAAGCCGGACACCATTACGCACGGGGTGATGGCCGGCGTGACCATTCCCTGCACCGTTCTCATAGTGAGGCCGGTGGCGCTTTGCTTAACCGCTTGACGAAACGAATTTCAAGTCCAGGGACAGTTTTGTAGAGCTCCTAAAACAGCTGGGGATGCAAGATTTGGTGGCTGAATCGAGCAAAGGAGGGAGGTGGCAAAAAGAATGCTATTAAGAAATTGGAAAAGTGAAATCACAGTATTCCAGTCGTCAAGGAATGGTTGTTGGAAATGGGTGATCGATCTGTTTTGGGAAACGGAAAGCTTTCTACCAATCAAAGGATGCAGCAAGATGTGTTATTGTGGCAGAGATTCTGAGATATCTTACAATAATACCTTGTACAGGTAGTCCTCGACTTACAACCACAATCGGGACTGGAACTTCTGTTGCTAAGCGATGCAGTCGTTAAGTGAGTTGCGCCCAATTTTACGACCTTTTTTGCCACAGTCATTAAGTGAATCATGCTGTCATTAACCGAATCTGGCTTCCCCCATTGACTTTGCTTGTCGGACACCCCCCAGGAAGGTCACAAATGGTGATCACATGACCCTGGGATGCTGCAATCATGGCAAATACGTGCCAGTTGCCAAGCGCCCAAATTTTGACCATGTGACCGTGGGGATGCTGCAACAGTCGTAAGTGCAAGAACTGGTTGTAAGTCACTTTTTCCAGCACTGTTGTAACTTCGAATGGTCGTTAAACAAACAGTTGGAAGTTGAGGACTAGCTGTATTGTTCATATTATAGTTGTGAATTCATTAGTAAACCAGTGACGATTGATAAGTTCAAAATATAAGATAGATTTTTTTTTCCTTTTCCTTCTTAGTTGGTGTTTCTAATTGGTATTTTTTTTTTAAAAAAATCCTTTTTTTAAGATTAAAGATTGTTTTGTTACAAAAATAATAAATAATAATAATAATGAAAAGATTTGCACTAAAAGAGTTTCATTAATTGGGTTTAATGGCAGGCAAAAAGAATGTAGAAATCTTGGGAACTGGTTGAGCCCCCTTATTATGGAATTTTGTTAAGTTTTTTGAGCTTCATCTCATTTTGTCTAACTGACAGGCTAAGGACTCTTTTATCAGATAAGACTGAAAGCTTATTTGCCACATTTGGAAATATTTTCTTTTCTTTCCCAGCTTTTCTTTCAAGTGTATGGCTAGATTCACTTGGCCCATCTCCTCAGAGCCTGGTCCAGGGACGGGCATGATCCTTTCCTTATTCTCAGATCTGCCAGCGCACAAATCCGTCAAGGAACGCTATCGGGAGGCCAACTCCTCACCCCCTTCACCCAGTCCTGCCCAGTATCACCCAGTCCTGCCCAGTATCACATTACGTCCATGGAGACTTCCTTACTGGCTAAGAAATGCAGCTAATTGGTGTTGGGAGTCATAACTTGTAGCCAGGTTCTTTTTTAAAAAAAACACAATAAAACAGTTCAAACTTTTTTTAACAATAATACAGCATATACAGGTATGGATAGCTAAAGATATACCTTCATTTCCCTCTTTTAAAAGGTACATCAACAGTCCTCTGTGCCTGGGGTTTTTTTTTTTTGGTTTATTATAATCCCTTTATCAGATTTAAAACAAAGGTGTATTTTCAAAAAAGGTATTAAGTATGAATGAACAGATAATTCCTGAGGTTATACAATTATTGCTCAATATATAGCATTAGTAAAAGATCCTGAGCAGGGTGTATTTAACTGTTTGTATGATATAAAAAAGAAGCACAAACATTTGTGCTTAACATCGATGTCTCCACTATATTGTTGTTAATAAATATGAAAAAAAGAACCAGCAACCAGTTTGAACTGGGGTGCTTTGTCTTTTTCAGCCACTCGACATCTTGATTTCTCTTTCCTGAGCTTGGTAGAGCTTGCCCCACAATTAATTAAACTTTCAAGCTCAGTGTGGCTGAACAGCCTATTCAGCCTCGGCTTACGACCGTTCATTTAACGACAGTCCAAAGTTACGACAGCCTTGGAATGGCTGCCTGTAAAGCACTTTTGAGTGTCACAAAATGTCACACCACCCCCCTGCAGTCACATGATCATATTTCGGGCACTTGGCAACTGGCTTGCATTTATGACCGGTTGCAGCGTCCTGCGGTCACATGAACATGTTTTGCAACGTTTTTTGCTGTTTTCCGGCAAAAACCACCCATTGGGGAAGCTGGATTCACTTAATGACTACGCTGATTTGCTTAACAAGCATCGTAAAAATGGTCGTAAAATTGGGTCTGGTCACATGGTGACTCAACTTACGACCGCAAGGACTTACGATTGGGAAATTCTGGTCCCAATTGTGGTCGTAAGTCGAGGACTACCCGTAAAGTAGTTTGGCTCAGATTTGTACTGGAAAAGCTTTGGATGGAAATTATCCTTCTGTTTTCCCAGTACTGACTGGGTTGGTGGGTTCACACAATGCAGAATCCCCTGCCGTGGACCCAGTTCAGCGTATGGGATGAACCAGAGCTGAGAGCGGGGCTTAGAACCTTGCTAATTTAATACAGGCATACCTCGCTTTATTGCGCTTTGCAGATATTGCGTTGTTGTTTTTTTACAAATTGAAGGTTACCACATTTGTTCACTTCGGATCACGTTTTGGTAACCCTCGCAGTATTTCAAACATTTTCATTATTATGATTAGTCAGATGACGATTAGCATTTTTTAGCAATAAAGTATTTTTAATTAAGGAACGTGCTTTGTTTCTTTAGACATACAGAGTGGTTGTATATGAGATAGACAGCGGAGAAATACTGTAAATAAATAAATAAAGCTATTGCACACTTAATAGGCTATAGTCTATAGTGGAAATGTAACTTTTATACGCGCTGGGAAACCAAAAGATTCATCTGACTCGCTTTATGGCGATACTCGCCTTATGGCGGAGGTCAGGAACCGAACCCGCAATATATCCGAGGTATGCCTGCCCCACCTTGGTCCTTTTTGCATCTGAGAATTCACAGATGCGCCCCCAGCCGTGGGAGTTCCGCGGATGGCTTGGGGCCAGCTGTTTTGGGGTGGAAATTGAGAAGGGATGGTGTATGGACGTCCCCGCAGCTTTTCCTCTCACCGTTTCCTCTACTTGCTAGATTTCAGCCGGCGAGGCGTACCTGGTCTACAAAGAGCGGCTGTATTCTCGCTCCCAGTTTAACAATTATCTGGCTGCCCTGTATAAAGTTGTTGGGACGTTCCTGTTTGGCAGTGCCGTCAGCCAGTCGCTGACCGACTTGGCGAAGTACATGATCGGGCGTCTGCGGCCCAATTTCCTGGCGGTCTGTCAGCCTGACTGGACAAAAGTGAATTGCTCGGTTTACGTCCAGGTGGAAGACGTGTGCCAGGGCAACGCCAGAGACATCACAGAATCCAGGTAAGCTCAATACCGATGGAAATATTTATTCCTGCAAGTAACCTGACAAAAAAATCTCGCTCATCTCCTTCCATACTGCATTTGCATATTCCGTATTGCTTCCATATTGCAGTGGAACATAACCCTTCAGTGAAATCTTGCTCTGGGGAAAACAGGTCCTCGTTTAGCAACCGCAATTGGGACTGGCAACTTAGTCGTTAAGTGAAACCACAGCTGTGCTTCCTATCTGCCTTCAGCTTTCCTTTGCTTTACAGACCTGCAAAGGTTGTAAATGCAAGGATTTTTTGTAAAGTTACGTTTTCGTCACCATTGTAACTGTGAATGGTGGCTAAACGAGGCAGTCACTGAAGGAGGGCTCCCTGCATCCATAATTAACCATCGTTAACTATGCCCAGAGTCGTTGCGTACGAGATGGGCGGCAGAGAAATTTGATAAATAAATAAATAAACTGTGGAATCCTTGGTGCTCTCTGAGCTTGATTGTTTGCTTGCAGACATTTCATTACCTGGCTAGGTGACATCATCAGTACAAGGGAGGGTGGGGTTGGCACCCTGTTTATATACACAGTTTGCCCTGCCAGTGTTGGTGGGGTACAGTTTTCTCCTTGGTAGTTCCTTGATTAGGCTGTTGTTTACCACTTTATTGTTTGTCTGGTGTTAATCCTGGTGTTAATCATTGCTTATCTTGGATGTGGATTGCCGGCATGGAGGAGTTCTGGTCTTTTTGTTTCCTTTTTAGCTTTTTTATAGTCTCTCCTGATTAACCATTTTATTGCCTCTTTTATCATCTCTTTTAATTAACCATTTTTTAAAAATTCCTTTGAGTCAGTTTTGACTCCTGGCGACTGCCTGGACAAGTCCCTGCAGTTCCTTGGCAAGATTTCAGGAGAGGTTTGCCATTGCCTGCTTCCTAGGGCTGAGAGAGAATGAGTGGCCCAAGGTCTCCCAGCTGGCTTCGTGCCTAAAGCAGGACTAGAACTCGCAGTCTCCCAGTTTTTAGCCTGGTGCCTTATCCACTATACCAAACTGACTCTTTTAATCAATGTCCGTAAAATTGTGAAGATTTACTCACTCAAAGGCCACATGTGTTATTATTTGTGTCCAGCTGGGTCATTGGTGTGACAATGTCGTTACCCAAAGGCCATTCTCACCAGGTGGACCAGACAGGAAACACGACCAGATGAGCTAATTCTACTTTATTGTAAAGCTACATTAACAGAATCTTGCAAGTCTGAAAAGCCAAATCTCCCGCTGTCTCCTTTACAGCCCAAGGAACTAGGGAAGGTCCCTTCTGAGCCTCTTTCCCCACCCATTATGCAGCTGTGGGCTCCTCCCTCTCTTATCTGACCATTCCCTAGGCAGCATCTCTTCCCCTCATCTCCCAAGGTCTTTCCCACCTACCATTACATGACAAACATCGCAGCAGAAATTGGGTCAGCGTACAAAGTTCACTTCATCCCAGTCTGCTAAAAGGAGGTTTCCGTTTAACATCACCCAAGGGGGAAGAATATGCAAAAGGACAAACTATTTCCAGAACAGATGAAGAGGAATCGAAACTGAATTTTCTGGCAAGTCTGAAATCAATACAGCTATAAACAGATGATGGTGGTAATAGTTAACAGGAAACAGTCAACAATTAATTGATAATGATTCATAATAGTTAATGAATAAAGAGGATTCAATATAGGTCCTAACAATGAATGATTAAAGAACCCCTGCATCTGTATTTATTGATATGCTGTCATAAAGGATTTCTGAACTGAGCAAAGGATGGATTAGATGATCTCCAGGCTCCCTTTCAATCCTTCCATTCTCGGAGCTTTCTAATGTTTCCCTCATTTCCCAGGCTTAAAGCATGTTCTTCTAACAGTCTGCGTAATTTTTCCAAGGTCATCTGGGTGACTCTCCAACCTTCCCGTAATAAGGGAAGCTGAGAATCTGCAGAAAAACTTGAAGAAGAAATGCAAAATAAACATCAGTTCGGCCCTGGGAAAGACGGGGGGGTGGGTGAGAAAGTAAAGACTGCCCTGCCTTGATTCTCTTTGGTATAAGAGGGGACAAAGGGAAATTCTGTCAGGCTTTCAAAATTCTGTTGTTATATCCCATAAGATTAAAGGAAATGTCTTGTACAGGTAGTCCTCGCTTAACGACCGTTTGTTTAGTGACTGTCTGGAGTTACGACAGCACTAAAAATCACTTGTGACCGTTTCTTTGCAATTATGACCATTGCAGCATCCCCGCAGTCATGTGATCGCGATTTGGGCTTTTGGCAACCGTTGCACATTTACGAAGGTTGTAGAATCCCTCAGTCATGTGATCGCCATTTTTGACCTTCCCAGTGGCTTCCGAAAAGCAAAATCAACAGGGAACCATGTGATTCGCTTAACGACCATGTGGTTCGCTTAATGGCCATGGTGATTCGCTTAATGACAGCCACAAAAAGGTTGTAAAATTGGATTTGATTTGTTTAACAACTGCATTGCTTAGCAACCTAAATTCCAGTCCCAATTGTTTTTATTTATTTTATTTAATTATTCAATTTATATTGCCGCCCATCTCAAACCAGTGACTGGGTGGCTAATTCTGGTCATTAAGCGAGGACTACCTGTAATCCTTGCACCTTTTCCATCTAAGAACTTTTATTAAAAGGCAGAAGCTGAAGCTGTATCTGCTTCAGAAGAACAGCAACTTCGCTGTGAGCTCTCCTGCTTGAGAATTTTGGCATCCTCTGTTCAGTACCAGCCCACCATATATTTTTTTCCCCCTTTTTTCTTCTCTTTCTAGATTATCATTCTATTCTGGACATTCTTCGTTTGGGATGTACTGCATGATGTTTTTAGCGGTGAGTGAGTGAATCGCGGGGTTCAAATGGGATCTCTGCGTTGCCAGGGGGAGGGAGGCAAAGCTGGCTGGGTGCTGCTTTAGGGACCTAAGGACCCAGGGATGCTTGGAGCCCCAAGGATGGGGAGGGAGAGATTGGAGAGATCGACCAAGGATTTGCAGGGTGCAGCCAGCATTCCCCCAGACCGGGAAGAGATCTGGATTCAGTCCCACAAGTTCCTAGTTCTTTAAAAATAAAATTATAAACACTTAAAAAAAAATTAGGTACAGAGGTCCTGCTTTCCTTGCCTAAAGGCCTTCTCTGCCTAAATTCTGACTTGCCAATACCACTCGGAGCAGCAAAGGTGGACCCAGGATCCAACTTATATAATAACTGGTTTCATGTTTAGCCCCGGTCAGTTAAGGGGTTAGCAGATTGTGTGAATCAAGCCTTGATTTTAATAACCAGGAACACAGGGGTCTGTCTTTATTTTCTGTCAAAGAGACCCAACTTCAAGGCCCATCTGCTACTTGGCATTTGAAGGTCCCCTTTCAGTATTCCCAGGGAGGGCTGGAAATGCGGAGAACCACTGCTAATCAATCTACAGACAAGATTGAGGAAGGTGGGCTAATGATCTGAGTCAGTGACTGGTTCATCTCTAACCAGATCCGTGAAAGTGGCTGCATCCACACAACCTATTCAACTTGGTTAATTTTCCGTATATGCCTTTGTGTATCGGGCAAAGGCAGCCATGTGGTCAGCACATCATGCAATTAGAGATCATGGGTTAATTCAATCAGCCGATGAAGGGTGCTGTGCGAACACAGCCACCAAGTTCCTTCTTGTGAGCGCAGACAATTTGATTAGCAGAAGTTAAGGGTTTTCCTGGTTCTACCATTTCAGAATGCAATGTTTGGGGTCAGAAGCTGGGGTGGGGGGCAAGATTCTATCCTTGAATATGCACCTCCCTGAATGAATTTCCCAGAACTTTAACGGGAAGCACGTTCCCCCATTCAGCAGCAGAATCCGTAGTTCAGTTGCAGAGTGCCAGTTTTGCCCGCTGAAGGCGGTCATTTCTGGATTTCTGACTTTCGTAATCAATGGAAAAGGAACGGAGTGGGGCGCCAGCAGTAGGCATGTTCCCACAACGGGCTTACTAACAAAGTCAGCTAAAAAACCACTCAGCAGCTGCCTCGGTGACAGGGGCCAAAGTTTGATTAACTTTTAAATTTTGTTTAAAATGGGGGCGGGGGGGGGGAGAACATTGCATGGTTATTTGTTTGTTTGTTTCTTTACTTCATTTATTTATTTTATTTGCTGGCTTGCTTTATTTATATGCCACCTTATTCCCCGTGGCCTCACTGGGCAAACCCAGCACTTGGGTTTCATTTAGGAGTTGAAGCATCAGCAGAATTAATTCAGGCACCAGATTCAGCCTTGTGGTGTGTTGGAAGACTTTCTCTTAACAGGGTCTCTGTCCTCTGGCAGAGTGATGCAGTGATTTCCATCTCCCTCCTTTCTCACGTTCTGCCCTCTTTGGTTCCAGCTTTACGTTCAGGCCCGCCTGGTTGGCAGATGCGCCCGGCTGCTGCGCCCGACTATCCAGTTCTTTCTCCTCTCCTTCGCCATCTACGTGGGCTACAGCCGGGTGTCGGACTACAAACACCACTGGAGCGATGTGTTGGTCGGCCTCCTGCAGGGAGCACTGATTGCTGTCCTTACTGTAAGCAAAGTGGTGGTAGCAGAGCGGGAAACTTCACTGATCCCCCTGGTGTCCCCTTCTCATTCTCTGGATAAGTGTCTTCCAGCCAAACTTTGGCCCAGGAATTGCTGGTTGGTCCCCTTTCCCTCTGCATTCAGCCCCACTCACCCTTCAAAAATGGATTTTTGGCCCAACACATTCTCTGACTTCTCAGGAGTGGGCTTATCCTGGGATAGCATTTTATTTATTTATTTATTTATTATTAAATTCATGCACCGCCCATCTCACTATAAAAGTGATTCTGGGTGGCTTACAAATAAAAGTTATGAAACCATTATAAAAGTAGAAAAATAGAAGCAGCAGCATCCCTTTGGGGAGGGCCAGACCTTTCCCTGGCACAACAAGGGCAAAAAAGGACAGCAGGAATCGGGAAGCAAACTGCGTTGGGGTTTTACATTTCGTTAAAATGAAAGTAATGAAAGAGCTAGGATTAGGGTGTGCTAAACAGTTCAAATTCAAAACCCCTTGTTTTTAATTGCAGAGCTGCTGTTGAGAGGGCAGCGTGGGCTGTTTGGAGCATTTGGGAAATGCTCAAAGTTCAAAAATCTCAATTTCGAGGATAGAGCAATTTTGTTTGAGCTCAGCACATGTTAAGATGGTGGGCGCAGCCTGTTTTGCACTCAGAGGGTTGTTTTACTCGTGACATGGGACGTTTCACACTCAACAATTCAACTGGGACTCACCAAGGCTTTGGAAGGGGTATTCCATGGTTCCCGCTGGACCCCAGATTGTACATTCCTTGTCCTGCCCAGCCCCTCTTAGCCAGCTTCCACTTCATTGGTCCAATGTCTGTAAACATTCTCTGACCTCACCATGGCTCAGCCAATGGGATTTGCTCACCGGGTCAGTTCCACATCACTGCTCTGCCTGGACTTTACCATCAGCGCTGCAAAGTCAACCTGACCCCCTCCAGATATGGGACTCCACTTTTCTGGATCTTCTGCAACAGTGGAGCTGGCCAAGCCCCCACATCTGGAGGTGCCCAGCTGGGAGCCGGTTCTTCCCGGCCAGTTTAAGGGGGTGTTGGCTTGTGCGGCTGGAGAGGGGCTCCGAAAAGTAGCAAGGGCTCCCCCCACATCTCCTCCCTGCACTCTGCCCACTGAGGCACCTGGCCCACGGGGTCTCTGCCCCTCTCCTGCACCGCCCCTTCTCCACCCCTGGCTGGGCCAGTGGGTGCCCAAACCTCCTCCTCTCCAGGACAAGGGGGCATCGGAGGAGAGCAGGAGGTGTGAGCGACAGAGACCAGGACTGTCCTCCAGCAGCCAGGGGGCCCGGAGGGGGAGCACGGCCCTCCTGCCTGCTGGACTGGGGGTCCAATGCGGCCCTGGGCAAGGAGTCTCCTCTCCAGGCCTTGGGGACGGGCAGGACAGGCGGACTACACGGGGTGGCGGGGGGGCAGCAGAGTGGCCCAGGGGCCTCTCACCTTGCCACATCTTGGCAGATAAAGGACCTGGCCCAGATCCTGCATGTGGGTATGTGCAGATGCAAACATAAGCATGAGAGAGGAGGCTGTGAGTATCAGAGACAAGGGCTTTGCTGGTTTTGTTCAGCTGCCTTGTGGCATCGGCCCAGAGACCAAGGGGGGCTTCCACTCGGCCTAGCCCTGACTTCTCCAGAATGAAAAGCTTCCTTTGATTCTGGGGGTCAAAAGAGGGGGGAGGACGTGGCTGTGACGTGGCCACGCGTGGCTGGGACTCATGGAACAGCTCTTCTTCCTTCGGACGTTTATTTCAATGGCCCTCTTGGCCCTGGGGCTGCCGCCAATCTGCCCAATGCCCAGCCGTGCCAAGTCACCCCACTGCCCAGGCCAGACACCCCTCCCCATGATGCCCTGTGGCCCTGGGCCCCCTCCATTGCCCCTAGCAAGCCCACCATTCCCCATTTGCTGTGAGGGCACTGAGGCAGGGAAGGCGTGCATTAAAACATCTCCTTTTCCCAGAATCCCCCTGCAGTGTTAATCCATGGCCCCATGTAATTGGGGCTCCAAGCCTGTGTTGCCCTTCTTCAGACTGCCCCAAGCTCTTCTCCCTGCAGCCGCTGCCGCATCTCCGCCGTCTTCTCATTCGAGCCCCCTTTTTCACAGGTCCGCTACATCTCCGACTTCTTCAAACAGAGGCCCGTGACGCCGTGTGCCGAAACAGACCTGGGGCGCAAGCCCAGCATCCCCCTGCCGCTGAGCGAGTCCGAATGCAACCACTGCAACTACCGGGTGTCCGTGTGAGCGGGGCGATTATGAGTGGATTTGATTTGAGTGGTGAGCACATCCCTGCCTTTAATGGGGAAGCGCTTCCTCTCCGCGAGCATTTCTACCTTCCATTGGGACTTGTCCAATGAAGAGGAGGAACAGCGGGACGTTTTTTCCTTTCGTTCTTCTTTTTCGGTTGTTTTTAAGTGGTTGTTTTGTACCATGCCCGATGCTACTGCACAATGCCTTTGTCACTTGAGAATGCCTGCCTCACCGACCCATAAGCCAAGGACTGGGACAGAATCCAAACATTTTCACACTTGAGGTCTGTTGCTAAGCACCTTCTGGACAAACACTTTCCGTGCGGGGTAAATAGCACATGTGTTTATGTTCAGCTTGACAGCCAGCTTTTTATCTGGACTTCGCCCTCGTGCCTTTAACACCAGCTTGCTTTGCAAATGTTAGTGGGTATCTGATCGTTCTCGCTCCCCAGAAGCGAGGAAGGATTCACGAGCGCTTCTGCCCATCATGCGGACAAGCAAAGATCCAAAAGTAGGTAGGGTGTTTTTAACACCCTTTTTGTTGCTTTAATTTCCCTCGTATGTGGGTACGATTCTTAGGTGCCAGATGGGAACCATTGGGGGCTCGTGCCAGAATGCAGACAGACCCCCTGAAATGAGGTTCCGTGCAGAACGTTTGCTCCTTAGAAAGCAAATTGCGACCCGGTCAATATCTTAAAACTGAGCCCACGATGGGATACCAGAAGTCCCAGGACTGGGCGTGAACGATGATTTTTGAACTGCTAAACTGGGGGTACTCCCTCTCTGATGCCAAGCAAAGTTTTTGTACTTTGGATTTTTGTTTTTCCAGTTGGTAAAATTGAGAAAAAATTAATAAAACTGAAATGGACTTTTTAAGTAACTACAGACATCTTTTTGTTGTTGTTTTTGCTGCTGCTGCTGCTGCTGATGATGATATTTTCCCCAAAGCTTTGAAGTTCAAAATGCTAGCTGTGTTGATGGGAAAACTCCAGATTACGGGCTTTTAGTGCTACACCAAGAGAGAACAAGTGCACTTAAGCTATTTTAACAGCATGGATTTCTAAGTGGAGGTTAACATTTTGGGCTTGAATGCATGTATTTCCTGCCCACGGTGGCGAGGGATGTGGATTGAAGGGGCACGTTGTTTGAAAAAGTTTTCACCCTTTCAAGGCTTTGTCAAAGCAACTCTTATTCAGGTGGGCTGTTATGAATCCAGATGCATCCAGGAAGGCCAGTACGAATTTCAAACCATTTCCTGCCCACCCACCTTTCAAAGAGAAAAGAAAAATCTAATAAAAACAGGCAGGGTACAAAGTCTGACAAAGCAGATATCAATTCAAGGGAAATTCCCCTCATCTAGGGAAAGGATGTCTTCTGAAGTAGGAAGGCCTTAAAATCAACGGAGAGAATGCCTTCTTTTCCCCAGGCAGAGAGTTCCATGGGGAGCAGCTACTTAAAAGTTTTTTTCATTGTTTCTCTTTAATTTACTGACATTTATATGCTGCCCCGGGACGCGGTGGCGCTGCGGGTTAAACCGCTGAGCTGTCGATCGGAAGGTCGGCGGTTCGAAACCGCGCGGCGGGGTGAGCTCCCGTTGCTCGTCCCAGCTCCTGCTCACCTAGCAGTTCGAAAACATGCAAATGTGAGTAGATTAATTGGTACCGCTTCGGCGGGAAGGTAACGGCGTTCCGTGTCGTCATGCCGACCACATGACCCGGAAGTGTCCTATGGACAACGCCGGCTCCAAGGCTTAGAAACGGAGATGAGCACCGCCCCCTAGAGTCTTTACGTCAAGGGAAACCTTTACCTTTTATATGCTGCCCCACTCAAAAAACACTTTAAGCCTTTTCAGAGGGGTGGAGTTATTCCACACCCTGCATGGTGTTGATGGGAATTCCGGGAGTTGAAGTCCACATACATGGAAGTTGTCAAGGTTGGGAAACACTGTTCTAAGCAAGAAAAGTAATCTACCAAAAATTTTAAAAATGATCAATAACAAAACAATAAAAAGCACGGTGCTACCACCCATCTTTTCTGTTTCCTAAGCAAGCTGTTTGGCTCTGGTATTCTTGGAAATGAAAACGTAGGCTTCACACTGTGCCAGCTTTTGATTAAAAAAACAAAAAAAAGCTTTAAACAGAGGGGGAAAAAAGGGTGGCACAGATGCCAAAGGAGATTCTGTGAGCATATTGGCATTCCATGGTGCCACATTGGGGACTATAGACAAGAAATCTAGTGAGACAGGTAGTCCTCACTTAACTACCACAATTGGGACCAGAATTTTGGTTGCTAAGCGAAGCAGTCCTTAAGCGAATCTTACCCGATTTTATGACCTTTTTTGTGGTGGTCGTTAAGCAAATCACTGCGGGTGTTAAGCAAACTACGTGGTTGTTAAGCGAATCATGCAGTTCCCCATTGATTTTGCTTGCCAGAAGCTGGCCAGGAAGGTCGAAAATGGCTCTTATGTGACTGTGGGACCCTGCAATGGTCATAAATGTGAACTGGTTGCCAAGCATCCAAATCGTGATCACATGACCACAGGGATGCTGCAACAGTCATGTGGGTGTGAAGTTGGTTTTTTTCAACACCGCTGTAAGTCCCTAAACAAATGGTCGTTAAGCGAGGACTACCAACACTACCAATTCAGCTTCTGCACGTATTGATACACATTTCTGGGTTAATCTACCTTGGATAGGTATTTGCTTTGGGGGTGCTGGGGTTTTTGTTGCAGTTATGTGTGGTTTTTATGGTTTTATGAGCCCCCCAGGGGTGTGGCCTGTAAGATGGGCAGTCATCTAAGTCTTTTAAATAAATAAACCCCATTTCCCTGCACATTCCATGCTCAACATTAGCACAGGAAGCTGGACGAGCATTACTTACACTGTTTCTCTATTGTTCTGTAGCAAAACAGATTTCAGCTTCAAAAATATTTCAGCAGTTAAAGGAGCAATCAAAATGTGGCCAGAGGGGGAGATTTTTTTTTTTTAATTCATCTTCTAGTTTCCAGCGCTGTTTTTTCCTTCAGCTCCTCGCTATACATTTTAATTTGTTCTGCTGTGCTTTTTTTTTTCTTTTAATCTACATCAACATTAAAGAATGGCTGATTCAGGCCCTTTCTTACTATTTGCAACGTGTCTTTGGGGAAAATTTTTTTTTCCTGTTTTTTGTTTCCTGCCAGCAGTCTATCATCTTTTGTTAATAGAGATGTTTTGTTTATGACATGCTTTTTTTCTTGTTCTTTTTTTTTAACTATAAACACCTTGGAAGGGAGGTTTTGGATGATGATGAAACAGAAAGCACGGATTTCATTGATTTATTATGTATTCTATTCTTGATACCCTTCTGGTTCCAGTATTAAAAATCCTAAGGATAAGGAAGGCCAAGATCAAACTACTAAAATTGAAAGGAAAACAGGAAAGCAAAGGTGTTAAAAAACACCTCCGTAAAACAGAGAACTAAACGCTGTCCAGCAGATAAAACAGCAAAGCACTACTTTAATTTCACTTGGCAGGGAGTTCCAAAGACAAGAAGCACCTCCTTAGAAAGAGTCTCTTTTTGCATCCCTGTCTGGGACCTTAGCAAAACGAAGAAAACAGGTAACTCTCTTCTGTCCTTGTTAAAGTGGGTGATGCAAGATCTGAACACATTATTTCTGGCTCAAGTCAACTTGAAGAAGCTGCTTGTGAACCTTTGAGAGAGAAAGCTATCCTACATTTCTTACTTATCTGTGGATTGCCCCTGTATACCACTGAATTTGTCAGCCGACTTCCAGGGGTTTACAACTGACAGTCAAAACATCCCTAGAACAATAGGGCAATTAAAATATCCCCGATAGGGAAAACTGAAGTTTTTGAACATAATTTCAGACTGTTGACTTTTGTACCAGTTGCAGTTTCCTAGCAGTCTTCAAGGTAAGCCCCACATAGAGCACAATGAAGTAGTCTAGACAGGCTGTGATGGTGTAACGGTCTGTGGGTATGACCTTGGGAGACAGGAGGAAGAGACGCAGCCATGGGAATGGTCAGATAGAAGGTGAATTAGCCCACAGCAGGAATGTGGGTGGGGCAGGCGGCTCAGAAGGGACCCTCCCTAGTTTCTTGGGCTATAAAGGCAAGGGGGGAGAGATGTACTTTCAGACTTGCAAGGTTCTGTTATTGTAACCTTACAATCAAGTTAGAGCGAGGTGTACTTCTTGCCTGGACTACCTTGCAAGGCACCCTAGGGATCTGCGAGAGGTTACTAGGGGTTCCCTGGGAGATCACAATTTATTTAAAAGATTATTTCAAATTCGGGCAACGTCACATTAAACAGGTAAGTTTCATTATTTTTAGTTTAGGAACACTCTTAATGCATATATACAGTGGGTATAAAAAGTCTATACACCCCTGTTAAAATGCCAGGTTTTTGAGATGTAAAAAAAATCAGACCAAGATAAAATCACTTCAGAATTTTTTCCACCTTTAATATAACATACAAGCTGTACAATTCAATTGAAAAACAAACTGAAATCTTTTAGGGCGAAAAAATAAAAATAAAAAAAAAACAGAAGAAAAACTTTTTATATCCACTGTACAGGCCTACCCATGAAATGAATGTAATTATTCTGTAACTTCTGGCCTGTATCTGAGCCTGAATGTGCAGGGGTTCCCCGAGGCCTGAAAAATATTTCAAGGGTTCCTCCAGGGTCAAAAAGTTGAGGAAGGCTGATCTAGGTGGCAGATATCCAGAGAAATGTAAAATGGACTTTTCCTAGTGCAGCTGAGGAAAGAGAAAATTTTTATCCCTTCCAGATCGTCTCTGAAAGACAGAGGAATTACGTTAACCTGGAAGGGCGAACTTGCTTCCAGGCGATGCTTTGGAGGGCAAAGACCCACCTCCACACTGTGATGTTGCAACTTTGCAGTGGGCACACACACCAGATGACTCCTGTACCAACAAAGGCTTGCACCAGTCCCCACATGCCTATTGAAAAGCAAAGTTGGCAAGTGGGTGGGTGGCAGCGCCCTCTGAGATGCTCTGTTGCCCCCAGAGCCTCAGTGCTTATTTATTTCTTTGTCAAATTTCTATGGCCACCCATTTCACACACAAGTGACTCAGGGCGGCGTACGAGGCGAAAATCAATTAAAATATACAAAACTATCCCTGTGAAAAACTATAAAAAGCACAGGGCTAAAAAAGGACAAATGTTAGGTGAAGAGCAGAGGTTGATAACGATGGAGCATGTCAGTATCTCACCAGTCCCCTGGGGTCCCCAGGTGTGATGGCGCAACCAGGATTTGAGGGACTTCTGGAAAATCAACAAGGATGAAGCCAGCCTCACTTTGCGGGGAGGATGTCCCATCGAGTGGGGGCCACAGCAGAGAAGGCCCGCTGCCCAGGGCCCGCCAGAGGTGGCTCCCTAGCCGGGGGACCCACAGCATGCCCACTCTGCTGGATCTGGTGGGACAGGCAGACGTGATTGGGGAGAGGTGGTCTCAGGTAACCCGGTCCCCTGCCATGGAGGGCTTCAAAGGTCAAAACCAGCACCTTGAACTGGACCCAGAAACAAACTGGCAACCAATGCAGCTCGCGGAGCAGAGGTATAACGTGAGGTATCACTGCCCATGCTGCATTTTATACCAACTGAAGCTTCCAGATACTCTCTTGAAGGGTCCTTTGCTTCCCAATGTACCCTACAGTGCTGGAATTCCTGCAAATTTCCCACCCAAGTCCTAAGCAGGTCCCATTCTGCTTAGTTTCCAAGCTCAGGTCAGTGTGTGTTTCCTGGAAATACATTAAATGTAAGTATATGCGTGTACAGGTAGTCCTTGACTTATGCCCAAAATAGGGACTGGAAAATTCATCGTGAATTAAGCGAGGCATCATTAAGCGAGGCAGTCATTAAGCGAGGCATCATGTGACTGCATCTGATTTTATAACAGTTTTTGCAACATCATATGGTTAAGCAAATCACACAGTCGTTAAGTGAATCACATTGATTTTGCTTGTTGGAAGCCAGCTGGGAAGGTCACAAATGGTTATCACATGACCACAGGGCCGCTGTGACAATCGTAAGTGTGAGGACCCATTGCAAGTCACTTTTTCCAGCACCATCATAACTTTGAACGGTAAGTAAATGGATGGTTGCAAGTTGGGGACTACCTGTATGGAGAAGGAGAGGGTTGCATTTGTGCATGTATGTTTATATATAAATTCATATGTGTGGCTTCTGTTAAGTGTATTTGATTGATTTGATTATGTCCCATCAGGTTGCTGACTCTTAATGACCACATAGATTTCCTCCTGGACTTCAATGCATTTACAGTACCCTGTGTGTGTGTGTGTGTGTGTGTGTGTAATACAATGCATGTTGATAGTTTCATAACTCACGTTTTGTCAACCAAACACTCTGATCCTCACCATCACCCTGCAAGGTAGATTATAGACTCAAAACGAGAATGGCTATACACACGCAGTGCACTAAACCAGGTCATTTCCTAACCTCCTGGCTGCGTTTGTACAATTCTGTGTGCGTGACATCCATCAGAGGATCATGCAGGGAGCTTCAGGGCTCACTGAAAATCTGGACTGGTATCACCTGAGCATTCAGTGCTGCTTCCACGCTGGCTTCTTGGCCCCTGTCCTGGCGCTGGAGAACGATGCCACTGAAAATTTAGCAAACCCAAGAGGGTTTGGGGGAGAATTAAGCCTGCCTAGGAGACAGACAGTGGTGGAAGTGATTAATATTTTAAAAAGCAAAGCGAAATTGAGTATTAAGGCAAAAACGCGTAATTGAGGGTCTCCGCCGTGGTTTGCTTTTGGCAACCTGTTGGCGAGAGGGGCAAATTCTGAAACACACAGGCAGTGAGCACAGCAGGGATAGGAAAGTGTGTGACTCGCGGTGGGAGCTGGCTGGCGCTCCCTGTCTTACATTCCAAATTCTTGGCAGAAAGGGAGGCCAGGGAACGTGTACAGACAGACACGTACAGGCTGTGGAAAACACACACACACACATACACACACTCACACAGATTTCCTGGAATGGCGGCATGCATCCAGACCTACATAACCAAAGGGGCAGTGGGGGTGTTTGAAAGGACCCCGCGAGTGCCAGGGAGATCAACAGAAGTGGTGTTATTTCAAAGGATCGGCGCAGGGTGCCCCTCGCCTGCTCCCTGCAGGATCCTTTTGAAGGGTCCAGCAAGATGTTGGAATAACTCTCGGTATTCTGACCTTTCATCTCCCCAGCCAAGAAACAGGCAGCCAAAGTTTTCTTTGGTTTCTTTGACAAAGATTCCAGAATGGATTACAAAAACAGCTGCAGAAGCAGAACACGGGGTGGGGGACGGGGGGGTCACAGGGGGACGATTATTAAAATTATACCTTGCCGTTCTGCTTCCACAAGCGCGCTCTGACAATGAAACAAAACAGCCAGCGTCAAACCCGGCAGCAAGATCAAGCTAAGCAGATCAAAATTAAAGTGGATACAAGTCACAGGGATGCACAAGAGAAAGGGCTCGTCCCTGTACCGGCTGGCTGAACTGGTATGCAGTTGCGGGCAGTGGCGAAGATGCTGACCCAGGAGCTTCTCACCCTTGGTTGAACATCCCAGATTCCCTGGGGGTCTTTGGGCCAGGCCCCCCTTCTCAGCTGTAGTGTCAAAGTGGGGTAGTGATCCCACTGTCTAAGCCAGCCTTTCTCCACCTTTTGACCCCGGAGGAACCCTTGAAATATTGCCCAGGCCTCGGGGAACCCCTGCACATTCAGGGTCAAATAGAGGCCAGAAGTTACAAAATCAAGCAATCAATCAATCCTTGGACTCCCGATATCTCTGAATTACAGGTGGAGACTTTGGTGAACAGCACCTTTGCACATTAAGAGGGCACCTCCTGTGATTCTTTTTATTGTTATTCTATTTGTTGCATGGGTAGGCATGCATAGGTGCATTAACAGTTTTCTTAGACTAAAAATAAGGAATGAAACTTACCTTTTTAAGGTGAAGTGGCCCGAATTTGAAATAAATTTTTAAATGAATTGTGATCTCCCAGGGACCTCTCGTGGAACCCGAGGGTGCCACGCAACCCCAGTTGAGAAACCCCGGTCTAAGCCCACCCTATCTCATAGAGTTGTTGCTTGACCTGGGGAAAAATAGGAGGGGTCGGCCCTGTGTATGCCACACTGGGTTCCTGCGGGAAAGGTGAGTTATAAATTTAACAAATAAATAAAACCTTAAAAGAGCTCCTCCTGCTGATCTGAGGAACTAGGGTGGCTCAAAGGGGTGGAATCAGCCCTGAGTACAACCTGGCCCTTTAAAGTTCAATGTCATCAATTTATATTGTGCTCAGCAGCAAAGCCCTTTCGTGAAGGGCATCCTGTAATCCTTGCCATCCTTTGCATTTTGCACCGACTGCAATTCCTGGGGACTTTCTAAGGGCAGGCCTGGTCCTTAGTCCTGCCGTAATCCAAACGGTGTGAATAATGGTTGCCAAATTTGACCAGCTCAAGAATGTACTTATTTATGTATTTATCAAATTTTATCACCACCCATCTCCCTCCCAAGGAGGGACTCTGGGTGGTTTACAATAAAAAGAATCACAGGAGGTGCCCTCTTAATGTGCAAAGGTGCTGTTCACCAAAGTCTCCACCTGTAATTCAGAGATATCGGGAGTCCAAGGATTGATCGATTGCTTGATTATGTGCCATCCAGTTGGTGTGGACTCTTAGCAATCACACAGATTTTTTTCAAGGAGAGTCTGTCCTTTTTTTTTTTTTAATAGTAAATTTTACTAGGTTTCAAGAGAGGAATAAAAACTACAAAACAACAAACTACAAAGAAAGGAAATAACTTAAAAAGTGCAGAAACACAAGAGAAAAATTTTTCAAATCTACAAAAAGATGTGGCTTCCAACTTTTAACAGCAAGGATATACAAAAACTTTCCATAATCGATCTCTTACTCTGTATTAAACGAAAGCACCACATGATTTCTGTAAGTCATTCCCCTTTAACACAGAATAAAAATCACTAAGTACAGTTACTCCTCCTCATATTAAAATAAAGGGGGAAAAAGTTCATATAAACCTCCTAAACATCTTTCTCCCCTCCAAAAGATAAAAATATTTAATTATTCCCTTCCTACCACTATTCTATAAAAGGAGGGTCTGTCCTTAACGTGCTCTTTGGATCTTGCAATGGGGCACCCATCGCCACTATAACTGAGAATCACCCCCTTTCTGACGGTCATCTCTTCTCTTTCCTTGCATCTTTCCCAGCATTATGAATTTCTCAAGGGAGCTGGGTTTCCATATTGATTGATTACATGCATCAAGTCGTCGTCAACCACAAAGATAGATGTTCACCATGACGATCTGTCCCCAAGCTGGTCCTCCAGGTCTTCCAAGGGTGTGCCCATCACCACAGTCCATAAGTGAGTCCATCCGTCCACCCACGGCTGGTTCACCGACAGCAAGCCTCTAAAGAGGCAAATCGAACCAACTTGAGGTGGGCTTGAGGAGTTGAGTGACCTTTGAAATTAAAGCCAGAAGAAGGAACAACGTGAGGATCATAGAAGCACCCAGCCACCTCCGCGCCGTAATTGTTTACAGCGGTTTCTCAACCTCAGCAACTTTAAGACGTGTGGACTTCAACTCCCAGAATCCCCCAGCCAGCATAGCCCGTCTTAAAGTTGCAAAGGTTGAGAAACACTGGTTTAGGGGTTTGCCCATTGATCAAAAGAAAACTAAGTATCATTAAATATGGCCCCGTTGTGTAAATACAGCCCACTTTGCTTTGAACTGGTTGAGAAACCCTGGTTTACAGGATCTGATAAACCACGATATGGTTGCTACACCACCCAGGAGCTGGTTTCAGGTCCTCCTGTGGCCCTTCTTTGCCTCGATGGCACCTGACCTCTGCTTTTATTCTTATTATTATTACCACCCAGAGTTTTCTAATACGAGACGGGCAGTAAAGAAATATGACAAATAAATAGATAAATCTTATATGGATTGACATAGCCGCCTTCACAACTCAAGCACAAGCTGAAACACCCAACGGAACAAGAATAAATAAGAGCATAAAACAACCGTACAATAATCATTGTTGGTGTTTGGAGATTTCTTCATCCTGGAGCAGCTGCTTTGTATAGCAAATACAGACATGTTTGCCTTCTGCGGCAGAAAAGCATATTTTGGCCGCTTCAACTCTTTCCACTTACGGCCTGGATTCCTACAACAAAATGGAGTTGGTCTAACCCAGGGTTTCTCAACCTTGGCAACTTTAAGATGGGTGGACTTCAACTCCCAGAATTCCCCAGCCAACCCTGCCTTGAAGTCCTCCCATCTTAAAGTTGTCACGGTTGAGAAACCCTGGTCTAAACAACGTCAAAGAAGTCAAGATGGCAGCCGTAAATGTGATCAAAATTCCACTGCAATGCACATTAAAAAGGGCAGGGCTTTGTTCGTATGGCTGTGGCCCCCATCTTGACTTTTTTGACCCCCCAACACCCCTGAAACAAACCCACAGCATAGCTTTCCCCTGAGCATGCTTTCAGGCGGAAAAATGGTTTTTAAAATCAACAGCTAATTTTAACTTCATGGCTAAGCAACTGTTTTGCTTATTATCACCATCGTTATTATTTTTGCAATAGCAACAGGAAAATAAGTCAAGTTTTTAATGGTAATGCTGTTACTATAATGAGAGACTTTTTTAAAATAAAAGTTGAGAAATACAATCTCAGGAGAACAAAACTGAATAAACTCCATCATACTTTTAACAGTTCAAACGGTGCTAATGCCGGTCTTAATTTTGGATAATAAGTCGATGCCAAAGCTGACGCTTGTGGTTTCTTTTTTCCAGCCAAGTTGGTCTTTTTTTGTGTCAAGTAAAATGGAATTATTTATTCATCACATTGTTCTCCTTGTGCCCTGCAGCCAAAAAAGACATTCAGAACAGCTTACCAAGATCATCCGCAAAGAAGCGTCTGTTTGCCTGCTTGCAATCTAAAAGGCACCACAGAAAAGAAAAAGGCGGGAGGAGGGAAGAGGAAAAAAGCAAGCTTAGGTTCAGTTCATTCCTTTTTTAAAAGAATAAAGAGCTGGAAGGGAAACAATGCTGCCCCCCCACTCTTTTCATTGAAGCCTGATCGTGACACCGCATTTGCAGGGAGAACTGCAAGGGGGATAAAAAAAAAGTCAATTGTGTGATCGAAGCCCACCTCTTTTTTTACACGTGTGGCACAGGCAAAGCATGTAAAAAAGGGGCAGAGCTTTGATTACATGGTGACAGCGGCCACCTTGGTTTTGTTGACTGTCCCCCACACACCCAGCAGACAGCCCCGCATTGACAGCATCGATTCACTTCTAAATTGCTCTAAGCGTATCGGACTGAGAAACGATCCTTTCTGCTCTTGTGCACCCATCTGCCAGTGCACACTTGTTCAAGCCGGTTCTTCTCCTGTGCTCATCCTGGCTTAACTCTGAACTGAGCAAAGAAAATCCTATTTGGATTTACAGCACACTGGCAACCACATCGAAGGTATTCAGTCCAGACTGCAGGCTACCCCATCTTCGCCTGGGACCAGGCCCTTCTCATCCTGAACCTTGCAGCAGATAAATGACAGTGCTCATTGGCAACATCTAACTGGCTTTGACCAGGCTTGAAAAACAAATGAGGAAAAATGAGGAATATTTTTTTTTGGCTCTTTGCACTTTTTCTCTTTCTCTTTCTTTCTTTAGATTTGTCTTTTACCTATGGGAAAATTCTCAATTAAAAAAGTAATTTAAAAAAAAGAACGAGGAAGACAACTGGGTAGTGCATGAAAAGGAGACCACAAGGAAATCTCGGGGCTGTAGCTTAGATGGAAAATTCCAAAACCACCCCAGAAGGCAAATGAGAAAATGAATGCTTAGCAAGACCACTACAGGAATATGTTCTTAAATTTAAGCCCCCGAAGCAGAGCGTGACTTGAAGAATTTACCTTTATTCAGCCTCCCATCTTGTTGGCTCTTAGTTATGCCAAAATAATAAGACACTCAAGGATATTAACAGAACCAGAGATACCCCGCAATGCTCTTGGCATTGCAGCATCCAAAATCAACCATGGGTGAGCGCAGGGAGTAGGTCAAAAGAGTCAAGATGGTGGCCACAACCATGCAAAGCCCCACCCCTTTCTTCCAGGCTTCAGTCAAATGGTTGGGGCCGCCATCATGACTTTTTTTAGTCCCTCCCTGCCGACACAGCTGGTTCTAACAATCATACAATGCAGAGACAAGGGTTAAGGGCTGATTCCTGCTCCAGCTTGAAGAATCTCTCTGGAAAATGCCTGAATTTCTCCTTTCTCTTCCTGCTGCGAACCTGCATGCTGAGGTTGGATCTGCAAGCTGCAGGAGGGGCAGGAGACAGGCTGGATCTGGGACAAAACCCCACAATGTAGCAATTGCTCCAAAAACGTATTTGACCATGATCCTGAAATTAAATGACAATGGCCACTAGAGGGCAATATGCCCATATACCTTTAAATTGCATTGGCAAAGGATCAGCATTTGAAAAAAAAATCTGGAAAACACTTTCCACATTCCATCTGTCTGTGTGTGTGTTTGTGTGTGTGTGTGTTTCTTGTAAATCAAATGGAGACTTTTCTCCAGAAGTTCTTTGAACCGGAAACCCAGATTCTTTGCCTGACAATACAGACGAAGAAGCTTCTGGCTGTATTCCCGTAACGTGCTTAGCCGTTGTTACTGAATTATTCTACCATTTCCTGGCTTTGCATAAGACATCAAATTAAACAAAGGCCTCGATTCACACACTTCCCTTAACCCAAGTTAAGAAAACAACACATCCATATTCACACAGAATACTACGCCCAACCAAATAAACCTGCAATCTATCATCTATCTATCTGTCTGTCTGTCTGTCTGTCTGTCTGTCTGTCAAATTTGTCACCGCCCATCTCCTCCAGAGGGACTCTGGTGTGGGTATCAAAGTGTGCAAAGCCAACAGCTGCTTTGCACACCACATGCAGAACCACCGACTAGCCAACTTCTCAGTGGGTTGTGCGAATGCAACCAATAATTATTTAGAACCTGGTCCTCTGCAGAATCTTATTTCCTGCAATATATTCCAGGAGTGAAGGGTTCAGAATACACTGGTGAATTTTTTTGGTGGTGGGGGAGAGAGATCAAGTGACCAATTTTCAGCAATACACTTTCCAATAAGGGCACCTGCAGGATATGGTCAAAAAAGTCAAGATGGTGGCCACGATGGCGCAATTGAAGCCTTGCCCGTATATGGGCATTGCACATGTGAAGCTTTGGTGGCACTGTGACTGCCATCTTGACCTTTTTACCACTCCCTGCAGATACCCCTGTTTTCCCATGTCAGTTTCAACCTGTTATAACTATTAGTCAGCATTTTTCCATATTTTTTTATTCCCCCGCCCCCCACATTCCCCACAAATAACCTTCCTGAAGGTTTAAGATGCTTATTTTGGCATCTGAAGCAAAACCAACTTCCCCACATCGCCGGGGTTTATTTCATGTCTGGGTACCCTCCCCACAACCTTCAGAAGTTCAGACAAAATTGGAGTAAAATGAAAGCGCATGAAAAACGCGGAGACAGAAGATTCTCGGCACCTGGCAGGTTCAAAGTCTCCCTGGGGTTCCCTCTTCCCGAACCCTTGGCAGATGCCAAGGTTCAGGAGCTCTAGAGAAACCCAGGTGTTGATAGTGGCTTTGCCATTTCCCCCAATGCTGCAGTCCTGGCATGTCCCAGGGGCATTGTGGGAAATTAGATCACCCAGCTCAGGCTTCTGCTGGTTAAAGCCAACTTTCAACTTGGATGCTGCAACCGTCATAAATACATGTCAGTTGCCAAGCCCCTGAATTTTGATCACATGACTGCAGGGACGCTGCGACAGTCATAAGTGCGAGGACCAGTCGTGAGTCACTTTTTTCAGCACTGTCGTAACTTTGAACGGTTGCTAAACAGATGGTTGTACGTCGAGAACTACCTGTAATTGGAATGTCTGCTCTCCTTACTCTGGTGGCTTTCAGCCTGGACCCTTTTCTTTTGTGCCTGAGGCCACGCTCCTTTTTATTCTGTTATATGTTACTTTTGAGCATCCTTAATATTTTGCTATCACGAGCTCCTCCGAACTTCTGACCTGTGTTGGTGCAGGGAAATTTCAGAAACAAATAAAATTGAAGATTGGTTTAATCCTTCTCCAGAAGAACCAACCTTATGCAGAAGTTGAGATTTATTCCAAATGGGGTTTGAAAATGGACCGCGGTGGCATTTCAGGTTTAGAATCCTCAGGGTTGCAGTACTGTAAAAACCTAAAGGAATATGCCCTCTTTCAGGATATTCCATTACATTCCAATCCTTCCCACCCAGTTTCCCGTTCCCACCCCAGGGTGAGATTCTGTGTCCAATCCACATGCCCAGAGGGCTAAAAAGGAGTTAATTTTTCCATAAAGATTTTTCTTTTTGTGCAAAACTTAGGAATCCGCATCTCCTCTCTTCAGCATGCCATTTTTAGCCTCCTAAAGATCGACAGATGCAGAATTGAACCTCCACAGGGACCAGCAGAAATCCACAGCTGATTCCAGCCACAGGGTTGTTAGCTGAAAAATTCACCCAGGTTAACACACGAAAGCAACTGATTGGCCCTTCACTGGCCTATTTAAGGATTATATTTATTACATTTGTATCCTGCCTGTTGTTCAGGAGCTCCAAGCAGCATGCACATTCTTTTCTCCGATTTTTCTCGTAACAATGGTCCTGTGAGGTAGGCTGGGCTGAGAGGGAGGGACTGGCCCGGAGTCAGCCAATGAGCTTCTGTGACTGAGGCAGGACTAGAACCCAGGTCTCCCCACTCCTGGTCCAGCCACTACCCCACTACACCTGATTGGTTCTTGGGCTGAGGGGGCAGGACTGGCCCAAAGTCAGCCAATGAGCTTCTGTGGCTGGGGGGTGTGAACCTTAGTCTCCCCCACAGTGTTTCTCAACCTTGGCCACTTTTAAGACTGTGGACTTCAACTCCCAGAATTCCCCAGCCAGCCATGCTGTCTGGGGAATTCTGGGAGTTGAAGTCCACATACCTTCAAGTGGCCCAGGCTGAGAAACACTGCTCCCCAGTGCCAGCAACATTTCCACCACTAGACCACGTTGGTGCTCCACAACTGGGCACCCTCTTTGCTCCCAAGGTAAGCTGAAGAACTTGGGGAAAACCATTTCCTCCTGTCCCTGTTCAGCCTTTATCTGAATTTTATTTCTCCCCTTCCTGTTTTTAATCTGGCCCACACCTAACCTCCTTTGCGCTCCAGGAAGCAGATTGAAAAAAATCAGTTCTGACATATGATGGGGAGAAAAAAAAAGGGTGGGGGAGAATTACCCCTGTTGCTAGTGGGGGACCCTGGAAACCACCATCTTGCCAGGGGTCACCAAATTGCTGCTGGGCACCCATTGCTAAATGACAGCCAGCGTACCTCTTCCAGCAGAAAAGCACCCAGGATTTACAGGTCTGATTCCTGATCTGTAAAAAGGGGGTAGGGCAGGACAATCAATTCATACCCCAAAGAGTTAAGCAAGGGGTAGGCAGCAAGAGAAAGATGGGTCCTCTCATCTGCTCTTGCCCACAATATCAGTCAAAGCCTCCACTTTCAGAAGCAATCAACCTTATTCCCAGGGTCAGAGAATGAGAGAGGGCTGGCACCCTCATGTTTGGGCAATGATATACAGGTAGTCCTCATTTAACGACCACAATTGGGACCCGAATCTCGGTTGCTCATCGAGGCGGTTGTTAAGTGAATCCAACCCAGTTTTATGATCTTTTTTGTGGCAGCCGTTAAATGAATCACTGTGACTGTTAAGCGAGCCATGTGGTCGTTAAGTGAATCACGCAGTTCCCCATTGATTTTGCTTGCGGGAAGCTGGCTGGGAAGGTCAAAAATGATGATCACATGACCATGGGATGCTGCAATGGTCATAAATGCGAACCAGTTGCCAAGTGCCCAAATCATGATCATGTGACTGGGGGGAATGCTGCGATGGTCATAAGGGCGAGGACTGGTGACAAGCCAGTTTTCCCAGCATTGTCGTAAGTCCGAACCATTGCTAAACGAATGGTTGTTAAGCGAGGGCTACCTGTAAAGCAGAGCTCCGGTGAGTCAGACCTGTCATTGGCTTCCCATAAGGATCGGTCCAAGGCTGTCAGATTTTCAGGTAGCTTGCTGTAATATTCGTCATTCAGAAGTAGAGTGCCCCTGCTTATGGAGGCTCTACCTATCTTTGAGAACACAAGAAGAGCTCTGTTGGATCCCAGAGAAAAGAAGTGCAAACAGGCAGAAAACATCTGGTAAAGCATTTCTAACTGCAATTTTGAGGGTTTTTAAAAAAAAAAAATACAATAAAGCATGCTGGCTGGGGAATTCTGGGAGTTGAAGTCCACATACCTTAAAGTTGCTAAGGTTGAGAAACACTGTTCCCATGAGTCGTCCTTCTTTTAAAGGGTTACAAAAATCCCAGTCTTCTAATACTTCCAGGGTTAGCCAATTATTGTCTCCAATCCTTTAGCAGTTAAGCTGTTCCTACCCACACACTTGGCGGATTAAAATTTCCTCCTCCAGCCCTTTTAAGGTTTAATTCCCCCCCCTCCCTCTGAGTTGGGAAAGAGCAATGCTCCCCCCTTTTCAAGCTCCACATGGGCTCCAGATCCCCCCAGGGTTAAATCAATTCTCTCCCACCCTCTTTTTTTCCATTCCCAGCTTCAGCCTTCCAGACCTTAATCCAATTTTCTTCTCCCGTCCCATTAAATCAATGCACTGAATGCACTAGTCCTTTTGAGGCTCCAAATCCTCCCCCCTCCCCCCAGTTATTTGGAGCCTTAAAATTTAAAGGGTTCAACCCATTCACCCAGCTCTTGGCTGTTCACAAGATACGCCCAAAGTCACTGGCCTTATAAATCTAAATTACAAATAAATAAGATAAATCAGCGAACAAATAAATCAATGCTCATCAGGGTTTAGCTCAACGGGGTGGGCTCACCCCAATTTTCTGCATTCAACTCATCACCCTCAGCTGTAAATTGACCATATGAGGTCAGTTTACAGAACCGCACCCAAGCTGCGGTTTGCTGAACGCACCTAGGGATTGCAATCAGATTTCGCCCCGCATGGCATATAAACCCAGTGAGTGTACCAATTTGATTGAGTGAGGCTGGAGAGCTAAGAAAAGTAGGTCACTTGAGTGAACCATGGTTAGCCACTGACAAGCAAGTTCAATGGGCAAAGTTGGCTTTTCCTGCTATTGAGGGGCAAACAATCCACAATTCCAGGGTCAAATACCCCCCTCCCTTAAATGGAGTCCTTCCAGATGATGATGCTGATCTGACACTTTTGAGGTTTCCAAAGAGGCAAATTCTCGAATATATGGGGGTAACCAGGGTTAGGCTGTATGACTGAATGCTGCTGAAATGCAAGGAGAGGGTCTTTCAAGCTCTGACCCCTGGGATGTCCCCATGGGGTTTGCTTGGCAAGGAAAGCCACATGGTTTCCTCACACACACACACACACACACCCGCCTCTCCCTTGCTGGGTCGTTTATTTTATTTAGGCACCGTTCAATTTTATATAGCCGATGACTCTGGGCGGCTTCCAAGCCCTTGCAACAAAAATAAAAAACGGCCAAATAAATAAATAAATAAACAAATAAGGCAACCATTTAAAAACAAGGGCGGGGGGGAATAAACAATATTAAAAGCCTAGAAAAAACATCACACTCAGTTTGTCTGGCTTGCCAGCCTAGCCTACCCCCTGGTTGCCCATCCACGGACTCGCCAGCCCCACTTTTTTTCCCCAGGCTTGCCACGTGCTGCTACTTCCGACAGGAAATCAGATTTCCATTTTCCCCCTCCCCACGCCTTCTAGCCTCTAAACCGGTGTTTCTCAACCTTGGCAACTTTAAGACGTGTGGACTTCAACTCCCAGAATTCCCCAGCCATCTAACCGCAATTTTGAGGGTTTTTTTTAAAAAAAAAATACAATAAAGCATAGCTGGCTGGGGAATTCTGGGAGTTGAAGTCCACACGTCTTAAAGTTGCCAAGGTTGAGAAACACGGCTCTAATAAATCTGACATCCCACCCCATCTTTTGCCCCCGCCTTGATCTTTGCATCCATTGCTTCTTTTCTCCCCCCGGACCCTTCATCCGGCCGATCTTTGAAGGGCTCAGCTCGCCTATCTTCTCCTCGGCTCTCCTGCCCTTGAAGGATCCCTCCGCCTCGCCCGGTCTGTGCTTTTTTACAGAACGAACTTTCCTCGGCCCTTACCCCAGTTTTTTTTTCCCCCTCTTCTCCCCACCCCAGTCCTTTATCAACCTCGCCCAGCCCTTTGAAAACTCACTCCAGCGTCCCCCGCCCGGCCGCCTCTTCCTTTCCCCTTTCCCCCTCTTCCCTCGCTCCTGTTTAGGGTTTAAAAATCGCTTCCCTAAAATCCAGATTTTTGCAGAGTTTCAGCCCAGCTTCACGCCCCCCACCCCTTTTTGTTTCTCCTCGTGGCTTTCCGGCCCTTAAGGGGTTAACAACACCCCCCCCCCAGCTAAGGTTAAGCCCAAAGGTCCTGATCTTACAGGGTTAAAACAAATCTTCTCCCTTCCCCCCCTTTTTTTCCCTCCCCACTCCTCGCAGCTTTTCCGTCCTGAAAGGGTTAACCCGTTTCTTCTCTCCCGGCCCTTTTAAGGGTTAAACCCATTTTCGTCCTGGCCGGCACTTCGAGGGTTAACCAAAAAAAAAAGAAGCAGAGAGAGAGAATGAGCGCGCGCTCCCCCTCCCTCCTCCCCTCTGGGCTACCTCGCGTTCTACAGATTGACACATTTTCTACGGGAAACCGCTCCGGACCAATCAGGCGCGTCCTCGCTCTTGCGGCTGGCTCCCCACGTGGGCCGCGAGCGCCTTCTTTCTTTCTTTCTTCTCTTCCCTTCCCTTTCTTCTCCTCTCCCCTCCCCGCCGCTCTGTCGGCTCCGCTCTCTGATTGGCTGCGGCGCGTTCGGCGGCGGCGAAAGAGAAGGCGGCAGGCCCCACGTGGAGCCGGCGGGCGTTCATTGATCGCTGCTCCCCCGCAAGGCTGCCGCGGGGAGGGAAGGGGAGAAAGCGGGCGGGAGAGGAGAGAAGAGGAAGAAGGGGCGGCGGGGGGGGGTCGCTCCCTCTCTCTTGCACACGCACACGCACACACGCACACACGCACGACCGGGCAGCCCCGACCCAGACCCACCCCGCCCACGCTCTCCCGTCCCCGCAGGAGGAGGCTGGGGCGACCCTGCGCCTTGGTGAGTGTTTCTCTCGCGCGGTGGAGGCACCCCTTCCTTCCTTCCCTCCGATGGGGGGGCGCTTTTAACGGGGGCGGGGGGCTTTAGGAAGCGGGGGGGGGTCTCTTCCTTGCCGGCGGATCTGCTCTCCCCTACCTGCTGCTTTGGAGCCGGACTATTGTTCGGCCTGGGAAAAACGAAGCGGGTGGGGGGCGATTTTGTCCCCGGGGAGAGTTTCTTGGTTAAAGTGGGGGGGGCAGCTTTCCAACCCGGAGGAGGGGCAGGCGGAGTGAGTTCCTGAGTCGTGGGAAAGGACGGGGTTGCGATGGTCAGTTGGTGCGCGTGGCGGGGGTGGGGGTGGGGGGTTGCATGTGCGTCGTTCCTGCCTGTAATTCTTTCTTTCTTCGCGGAAAGAGGCGTCTGGCGTTAAAATTTCTTCCTCCCGTTTTATCCCCCTGCAGATCCCCTTCCTCTCTAAATACCCCCCCCCCCGAATTAAACTGTGATTAATGGTACTTTGCCCCTGTGTCTCTTTTACTCCATCGCCTCAGCAGTATTTCCCAGGAAGCAGAGTTGGTCAGCTCCAGGGAAAACGCCAAGATCTTCCCCCCAGCTCACTTATTTTATTTTATTTTATTTTCCTCTTTCTTGCCCGCTGGCACAATGGACAGGCCACCCTGAACATGTGCGGAGTGCTTTCTCAGGGCTCTGGAATGAAGAAGTTAGCCAGGTGGTGGCTTCCCATCTGTAGGGACTGGATGGCAAGGAGGGGGTGGGTGGGGATGCCCCCCCCAGCAGGTTTTTAAATCCTTTATTAAAAGCGGTAGAGAGCGGAGATGAGTTTCATTTGGACATGAGATGTTGCAGAAGAGTTTGGAAGACGTTTGGGGGGCAATTGGCTTGCATTGCTAATAGAGCCTCAAAAGGCCCAGCGGGTGGGATTAAATCTTTCTGAATATGGGTCTACTACTTTCTGAACCCAGGACTAGCATTAATTGACCTCAGTGTGATTATATTGGGGGTTGGGGCGCATTCACACAATACGCTTAGTCTGCTTACAACTGTTTCTTAGTCTGTTTGTATGTTTACAAATGCATTGGTTAGGGCAGTGTTTCTCAGCTTTGCTGGCTGGGGAATTCTGGGAGTTGAAGTCCACAGTCTTAAAAGTGGCCAAGGTTGAGAAACACTGGTTTAGGGGTTTGCCCATCGGCCCAAAGAAAACTATCATTAAATATGGCCCTGTTGTGTAAATACAGCCCACTTTGCTTTGAACTGGTTTATGAGTTGTGTGAACAGGTCCTAAGGGTTCCCCAATATGGAAAACATGGGGGATACTGACTACCACAGGGCCTGAATATTGGGAAGGCGAACCCAGCTATTTGGAGGGCCTCCCGGTGGGAAAGAACTAAGTTTGGCTTCCTGTTATCGATACCTTTTCTCTAAACTGGGGAGAGTAAAGGGCCACCCATTAACCCTTCAGAGGCACCTGCCGATGTGAAGATTCCAGTTGTTGGGAGTCCATGAAAACTCCAGATGCAGAGGCAGTCTATCTTAGGCGACTGCTCTTTCACTTGGCTCAAAGTCAAATCTCCTCTTTGAATCAAGTTTCCAAGCTTGAGGTCCTTTGACACACACAGCCCGTCTTCCCTCCCCTGGATGCTTCTAGCATCCTTCCTGATAAAGCTGGCTGAGGATACTAGGAATTGGGACCTTGGATGGAGGGTGCAGTCAGGAAAAGCTGCGCTGGGCTGTTTTTACATCTCAAAGTGTGAAGGAGGCAATAACTTTGGGGACATAAAAGTTAATTGAGGGGTGCATGTAAGAACAGCTGGAAGGAGGGAATGGAGTGTGACTTTAAAAAAAAGTGGGATAGAAGAGAATGGAGCCATGTGGATCTGCGCTGGAAGGAAACGGTTTCCCTTCTGATCCTGGAGGAATAAAATGGGGGGGGGGCACTGAGTTATGGCTGCTTCCCCCACTTGCACATGTGTTAAAAAGGAAATTTATGCTTCCTGAAGTCTGCAGCTTTGGGGAGTTGGTTGCTTGGAAGCTGGGGGAATCCCCTTGACATGCCCAGAGGCCTTCTTCCCATTGTAAATTCCTTCTAAGTAGAGAGAATGGTCCCCCCTTAGGCCTTTAGCCTTCCACTTGGGGCCTTAAGGGGTCAAATTGTTGGCAGCGTCTCCCAAATCTATTACGAGCTTTGGATCTCTTATCGGTTCGTACAAAAATCTTTTTTTTTTGGTTGGGTTGCTTTCTATCCATTTTTGATTGCTGTAGGCCACTGTGGACAAAATTTAGGTTACTGGAGGAAGTCCCGTGTAATATTGGGGGGTCTCTGCCATGGTAGCTGTGGCTCTTGTTTCTATTTGATGTTTTATTTATTTTTTTAAAAATAGAGTGTTTTATGATTTAAAGTACGGTTTTCACATTCTTCCCACTATGGGCTCTGGGGTTCCTTATTCCTACCCTAAATCGGGATTGAAGCCATGATTGTAAAGAGTATGCAGATTACAAGCCAGGGTCAAATGGAATTTGGTTAGAACTGTAGAAATGGCCTTCCCAAGAGGCCATGACCCCTCGTTTGGAAAGGAGAAGGGAAATGCGTGGAAGAGAAGGCTTTCTGCGGTGCTAGTCCTCATGGATCTGTGCTATCCCCACAATCAAAGGATGACATTTATTACCAATACATGAGTTGTGGATGCAGTGGCTTTGGGTGTGAAATAAATAGTTGCGGATAGACACCCCTGCTTGGACAAATAATGGCGCATCTCATAATTCCTGGAGTAATGTGCTGCAGCATGCATGGCCCATTCTGAAGATCTGGTTCCTCCTTTCTAGGCTGGGTAGCGCTTTGCTTATAGTCTTGTGCCTAAAGTACAGGTAGTCCTCACTTTATGACCACAATTGGGACCAGAATTTTGGTTGCTAAGCGAAATGGTCATTAAGCGAATCCAACCCGATTTTACCATCCTTTTTGTGGTGTGCGTTAAGAGATCCATGCAGTTGTTAAGTGAATCACGCGGTTCTCCATTGATTTTGCTTGCCAGGAAGGTAAAAAATGGCGATCTTGTGGCCACGGGATGCTGCAGCAGCCATAAATGTGAACTGGTTGCCAAGCACTCAAATCGTGATCACATGACTGTGGGGACGCTGTGATGGTCATAAGTGCAAGAACCGGTCGCAAGTCAGGTTCCAGGACCATTGTGAGTCTGAACTGTCACTAAATGAATGGTTGTTAAGCGAGGGCTACCTGTAATGTGCTAAAATTCAGTGTTTCTCAACCTTGGCCACTTTAAGGCATGTGGACTTCAACTCCCAGAATTCCCCAGCCAGTGTGCTGGTTGGGGGAATTCTGGGAGTTGAAGTCCACCCATCTGAACCTGGCTGAGATTGAGAAACAGAGCCTTAGTGTTTCCCTCCATTTTTGACATGGGGCCAGGATGAAAAAACCAACACTTCCCATTTGAACATGTAACCCTCTTATTCTCCGTAGGTTACCCAAGAAACCGTGTACAGCAAACCGAAGACGTAGCGACATTGCCTAAAATCACAAACTTATGGTTTTTTTACAAGGATGTTCCCCCAAAATCGGCCCCCGGTAAGTTACGTCTGACTCTTTAGGTTCCCCCCCTGCCCAAAGTTTGGTCCCTTAAATCTTTAGGCTCCAAGCACTGTAAAAAAAAAAAAAAATTAAAATAATACTTTTTTTTAGGTTGATTTAACTCTTATGCAGATGGTGGTGTTTCAGTGATGGATTTGTGCTGGTATGTTGCAGACCGTCGGGATGATTTTAAATGGAAGCGGGGGGAGGAGACCAAAATTTAAGCAGCGGCTTTGTTTAGACAAGAGAAATAAGTGTTTCGGGAAAACTTGACCTTCTTAAATACTCTGCACTGATTGATTGATTGATTGATTATGTGCATCAAGTCAGGGTTGACTCTGATGACCACGCAGATTTTCCCTAGGAGGGTCTGCCCCCAAACCTGGTCCTTCAGGTCTTCGAATGTGCCCCCATGGCAGCTGTAATCGAGTCTGTCCCCCTGGCTGCTGGTCATCCTCCTTTTTTATTCCATCCTCCCAGCACAATGGGCTTCTCAAGGAAGCTGTGACGTGTCCAAAGTAGGACAATTTGAGCCTGGCCGTTTGTGCCCCCTTGAGTGAGAACCCTAGAATTGTTCTGTGCTTCCTTGGCTGTCTGTAAGATTCTCGGGCCTCTTCTCCAACGCCAGAATTCAAAGGCCCCAATTCTCTTCCTCTCCTGCCTCTTCAAAGTCCAACTTCGGATTCCATAAGATGTCACAGGGAACACAACGTGGCTTGCACGATTCTGATCTTTGTAGGTATAAATTTTGCTTTGAATCCAGCCTTTTTTTTTTTTCTACAATGGATTAGAGGACATAGAAGTAGAAATGGAAACAGGCTTCTTAAGAAAACTTCAAGATGCCTCAGACATTTTCGTTTTTTTTTCTTTAATTAAGAACATTATTCAGTTCCAACATATATAGTTGCAATTTGTTGTTTATTCGTTTAGTCGCTTCCGACTCTTCGTGACTTCATGGACCAGCCCACGCCAGAGCTTCCTGTCGGTCGTCAACACCCCCAGCTCCCCCAGGGACGAGTCCGTCCCCTCTAGAATATCATCCATCCATCTTGCCCTTGGTCGGCCCCTCTTCCTTTTGCCTTCCACTCTCCCTAGCATCAGCATCTTCTCCAGGGTGTCCTGTCAATATAAAAAATATGTAGAAATGCAAGAAAAGAAAGATCCCCTTTTCCTCTGCCTCCCTAATCATTGTGAGAATGATTTATTGAGGAGTTCCATAAGATAGTATGGCTTGATGTCTTCCTGTATATCCCTGCCTGATTGTTAAGATCGGCTTTGCAATCTCTTTTCCGGGATAAAGGAAATGGTGGAGACCCTGTTGATTGAAGAGGAAAAAAACAACAACCCCCAAATCCACAGTTGGGCATTACCATTATTAGCATTAATTAAAATGACCCCAAAAAGCATATGGGCTTTTGAGTCCCTTCTTTTTAGTTTAAAAAAAATCCTTCCCCCACCTTTTTATTTATTTGTATTTATACACACACACACACAACATCTGGACTGGATTTTTCATCAGTGAAGTTGCTATAAAAACAAGGGGATTTTTTATATGCTGTGTATATAATACCTTGCTGGGTAAAAGTTTCTAGTGAATGAACTCCAAAGCTTGAAAATTTTTCTCTGGGGGTTAAGTGCAAAACGCAGAACTGGGAAATGTTTAGCTGGCTGGGTGCACTCTTCCCCCAGAGCCCAACTGGGCTGGCTTGGTAGCACATGGGTGCTGGGAGATCACCAGAGAATCCCAGATCTCTAGGATGAATGGCAAGTCAAACTTAAAAATATCTTTTGCATCGTTTTTAATGCTGCAAATTGGCATAATGCACCTGGGGTATAAGCAGCAATTCATACACATATGGGAGAGATGCCATGATGACGACTGTGCCTTGGAAGCCAATTTAGCTGTGTGGGTTAAAACCTTTCTGGGTTTTTGAAGTTTTCCCCCAAGCAACCGGTTAACCCGGTGTTTCTCAACTTGGCAACTTGAAGATGGGTGGACTTCAACTCCCAGAATTCCCCAGCCAGCATGCTGGGCTGGGAGATTCTCAGAGTTGAAGTCCACCGATCTTCAAGTTGCCTAGTTTGAAAAACACTGATTTATTCTGATTCATTTGCATTCTGCCTCTTCTCTGGCTGAGAAACCCTGGGTTAATCAAACACGGGATGCAAGGCTCACACACTGTGGGTCACAAGCACTTGCCCCCAGTCTTTCTGGAAGTGGGTGGCCTTTGCAGTGATCCAGCTGCAGGGACTTCCCAGGATTGAGGCCTTCTTGCTAGAGTGACCTCCTCGTCTTCAAAGTGTGTCATTTCCTGGGCGAAGAGAATCCTGGTGCAGAACCTGTATTTCTCCTGGCACCTGTGTCTCTTCTTGGGCTTCTTCTGGTCTTCCAGGGGCAATTATACACACTCAGCCCAAGTGAGGAACCCCCCCCCCAGGAGATGCCATTAAAGGAGGGGAAGAAATGACCCTGAACTTGACCAAACAGCTGGGGGAGCAGATTCTGACATTGATTGAGCTTTCAAGCTTTCAGTGTTCAAGTGTGGCTTGCTCATGCCCAGATCACCCTCCTGTTTTGCCAGGAGGAGCCGACAGCTGGTTTCTGCAGGCAGAGTGGGAGCCTTATCTGATAGTGAGAACCCTATCACAACAGGGACTGATCATTTTATTTGTTTTCGGAGGAGGAGGGGATGGTATAATGTTTTATTTTAGGTGCTCACAGCACCACCAAGTTTGAAAGCCCTCTCCATACGGCTTTGGACTATGCCCAAGACATAAATCGTGGTTACCTAACCTTGTGTCGCCCTCGTGGGGTAAACAGTTAGGAACCGCAGCCAGATGAGCTAATTCTACTTTATTGTAAGGCTACATTGACAGAATCTTGCAGGTCTGAAAGTGTCATCCTCCCCCCGTCTCTTTACAGCCCGAGAAACTAGGGAGGATCCCTTCTGAGCCTCTTGCTCCACCCATTACGCAGCTGTGGGCTATGCCCTCTCTTATCTGACCATTCCCTTGGCAGCATCTCCTTGCCCACTCTCCCAAGGTCTTTCCCACATACCATTGCACCTCAGGACTGGCTTCATACAGCTTTGTAAAACAGAACAAGCCATGTTATGGTTTCAGGCATCTTTCTTCCACCTGGTGCCCTCTGGGTGAGCAGACTTCAATCCCAACCTTTTGAGCTGGATGGAGCATGCTCGGAGTTGCTGTCCTCACATCTGGAAGGCATCCAGGGGGGAAGACTGACTTTGCATGTTGTATGAACCAGATTCTGGGGTCAGCTTCCTTACACTGGGGAGGGAGGGCAGGCCTCTCTCCAAAGGGGACAGCGGAAGTGTATGAGTGGGACGGAACGAGGGCGGCTGCATGACGCATGCTCTGCTGTGGGGGATGATGTGCACTCTCTCTCCGTCTCCTTCCCAGGCGCATCTACAGGCACCACCTGTAGCCACTGCTGCTGTTGCAGCTGCCGCTGCCGCCAGTGTCGTTTCAGCCACCCCCCAATCCTTGAAGCTGACCTACCCCGAGATCTTGGACCGGATCAAAGAAGAATTCCAGTTTTTGCAAAACCAGTACCATAGGTAAAAGGATGGGTCATTTTCCCAAAGGGGGCGTTGGGCTGGGCGAAAGGTGCGTGAATGGAAGCCACATTTGCAGTCCCTGGTTTAACACTTGGGGCTACCGTGGGCTGTTTGGAGGGCATTTGAGAGGAAGCTTTTGCAATCTGAACACTCTGCAGCCTTCCCTGATCTGCATGGTCTGGATAAGGGGAGGCCCTGCAGTTCACAACACATCCAGATCATGCCAAACTGGGGGAGACTATTCTACAACATGTGAAACATTCCCTGCCTTTGAAATATTGAAGCCCGGCTGTGTTAAGCAGCGTCTGGGCCCCGATGTGACCCCACTGGGGCTAGCGATTGCCTAGGCTCTCAGCCTGAAATGGGTCTGTTTTGCTTTCTCGCTGTGCCCCTGCTCTGGCTGAGTTGTGAGCAAATTAGCCCTGGTTATCTACTTGGATCAACGTTGTCTACCTTCAAAAAAACAAGCAGGCACCATGTTTCAGACTACAACTCCTATCAGCCTGGGGCCCAGGAGAATGGGGATTGTAATCCCAGGAGATGCAAAAGGCACCGTATTCTGGGTGATGGAGTTGGTGGTTCCATGACTGTTCTTTGAACCAGAAAGGCCAAAAATCAACCCAAATTCTTGTAAAAGCATGCATTTAGCTATAGCAGTGTTTCTCAATTTCGGCCACTTTAAGACGGGTGGACTTCAACTTCTAGAATTCCCCAGCCAGCATGGGAGTTGAAGTCCACCCGTCTTAAAGTGGCCGAAGTTGAGAAACACTGAGTTATAGCATCCGCTCTTTGTTGTAAGCTGTCAAGTTTCTAGAACTCATGGTTGTGCATCCTGTGTGAGGATGCTGGACAGCGCCAGAAGGGTAGCTAAAATGGGGTTGGGGGGGGGTTGCCTCGGCAAAAGCAATTGGGGAAAGGCAGCCCCCTTTGCTGGAGCTGTGAATGGATTATGCAAAATAGAGAGGTGCTGAACGCATTATGCAAACACAGATCAACATTTGCATGATTTATACAGGGCACAGCATCAGGGGTTTTGATGCTTGGGACATATCTTTGATAGGCTCCCTTCTGGGTTGCCTAAATGGAAATGGGGTACAAGGTTAGGATGGGGCTGTGTGAACAGGCCCTCGAAAGCCCAAAAGGAGTCATCTGGACTCCTCTGTTCCTGCGAATGAGATTGAAGGGTCTCACAATGCAAACTCTTCTCTCTCTTCACAGCTTGAAACTTGAATGTGAGAAACTGGCAACCGAAAAGACAGAAATCCAGCGACATTATGTCATGGTGAGCAGTTTTTATGATGCCGATGGGTAAGCGCAAGGCATAGTGTGCCAGGAAAGTGCGCTTTAGCAAAGCCAGCTGGCATTTCTTACCTCTTGCCTCTTCCTTGGCCTGTAGTCGAGGATGCTGGGAGCTGTAATAGAAAGCAGTCTCCGGGAAGTAAGTGAGGGGAGGTTTTACTCCCTGTTCTGGATATACTTCTTCCCCTGTTTGGGGCGGGGGGCAAGGGGCACATCTGTCCAGCCAAAGCAACGGAAGGTTTGACTTTCTGCCTTATTTTTATACCAGCCAGTAACAAACAGCAAATAGGAGAGGAAAAACGGGGGTTGCAAATATCCTGCAGAGTATTTCCAAGAAGGGACTGTAAGGCAGTGTTGAGGAGTGGCTGTTGATCTCCCTTCTCCCCAGTTTCTTCTGTTTCTTCTCTATTGCACCCCCTCTCCTCCAGAAATACAATCCATGTGCAGGGGAAATGGAAGACATTACGCATGGACCCGACCACCCATTAGAAGCAACGCTATCCTTTGTTGCATCTCTCTCGGCCCCCAACCCATGTGAATTTTCTCCAAAGAGAACAGCACCTGACAGCTGCCCTTTTTTTTTTTTTACAAGTGAGCTATAGATTTTTGCACACAGCAGTGACTGCATTTGCACCCCACCCCTGTGCAAATCTGCTGCCTTGTGTTGAAAGCAGCCGTGTCCTTTCACCAGACCAGGGCGGCATTAGGGAAACTGTGTGAGCCTGGGAAAAGAGGCAGCTGCTTTAATGATCGGAAAAGGGACATGCTGTGGCTTGGCTGCTCCCCTGCGCTTCTGAGGGATTTGCTCATTTTTGCTCAGTTTGGTTGCAGAATTAGCCCTTTTCTAAGCATGCACAGTCCCTACGCTCGAAAAAAAGCCACCCCAGCGTTAGCACTAACCAAACGCTGTGTGTGGGAATGCATCTGCTAAGGCTCTCATTGACTAGGTAACTGTCTTGAGCAAATGCAGCCGGTGTGAACGTTTTTAGCCCGTGGAGGTGCAATAGCTAAATCATGCAGAAGTAAAAGTCCTACCTGGGGTGCAGATCTGGAAACAGACAGGTTGTTGGGTTTAATAACCAAGACAGCCTTAACCTTAATCCTAACCTTTTGCAGTATTCTGAGCATTTTGCAAGTCTTTTTCTAAAACCCTTCTAACAAACCTGCATGGTCCACTAGCAGCAGTCCAAGACCCATCCTGCAGGTTGACTGACATGAACCCATCGTGTAGCTTCCACATTCGAAGGCCACGTGCTTGTGGCCTGCAGCAGTCGTGATTTGGCATCTGGGTTTAATGGGTGGCGGGAACCTGGCCTCTGTCTTTTTAAAATCCTTTTAACCACCCCCCACCGGCTAAACCTGGATTCCTTTTGTCTCGTAGTATTACGAAATGTCCTACGGGTTGAACATTGAAATGCACAAGCAGGTAAGTGAATGTGTGTTGGTGTCAGGCATTGGCAACCTCTTTGCTGCTACAGTGTTGTGCTGCTGCTTTTTTTCACTTTGAGAATGGGATGCTTTCCTTCTGTTTGAGGTCCTCTGGGAACTGGCTTGATGTGGGATTTTCAGCCTGGTCTTTTTTCTTCTTTTCTGTTTTTCATTTGGTGGCGCTGCTGTGGTTTAACCTTTAAAGGTGCGTCGGGGCCGCCTCTTGGTGGCTTAACAGCTTGGTTTAGTCTAATCTCCCTCGCTCCGGTCCATGGAAAGTCCAACCGGGTGCTCCTTAGAAATTTGTCAGGTTCCAGGGAGCACAGAAGGGGCATTTACCCCCCACCCCTGTTTATGATCCTGGAGGCAGAGGGAGCTGAGTTTGGACTCCAGAGCGCCATTGGGGTCACCCGCCCTAGCAAAACCCATCTGCCTTCTTTCCGGTCTGCACCAGCCTCTTGCGTTGACAACCACCTTGAGTGTAAATTGCTTCTCTGCAGGGACGGGGAGGAGTTGGGTGGCTTCAGTCCTCCCCCCGTTTTCCCCTACTCCCTCTCGCTTGGAAATTGAGCCCCGTCCCTGTCCTCTTTGCCCGATTCCTCGCGGCGTGCGCATCGCAGAATTTACAACCAGCTTCAGGTGCTGCTGGCTGGTTGCCAGAAAGCTGTCTGTGTGCTCTCCCTCCCCTCCCCCCCCCACCTTTTTTATTTTAACGAGAAACTCATAACTCTGGGCACCGACAGCCTCCGAGTGACAAATGGGAACTGCTGTGATGGGAAGGCTTGTGGTTATCCCCTTGGCGTGCTGATGGATCCGTTCTCCCCTTTCTTGCTTGCTCTACCTCCCCTCCCCCAGTCTGGTGCCTCCCCTTAGATTAGATCTGCCCAGCAGGTGTCTTTTTAATGCTATTCAAGGCCCCTCCAGGCCTCCCCCCCCCTTTCCCTCATCACCTGCTTTATTGCCAGCATATAAAGGTCACACCGTTAAATTTGATCCTGGACGAGGCCTCGTCTTAATAACCTGCATGGTGGTCAGGGCGGTGGATGTGGGTCCCCCCTCCTTTTTTTCCCCCTGTTTTTCAAAAGGCTCTGCCTGTCAGGAGAATTGGTGCTTAGGGATGTGCGTAGGCAGGGAAAGCAGCTTGCCAAAAACGCCTGTGTAGGAGAGATGCAAATGAAGGGGACCTATCCTTGGAGAAACGCAGGCTAGGAAATTGAGGGTCTTTGCTCAAGGGGTCTCTTTCCAGAAAATAGGAGCATTGCAACGGGAGAGATTGTCATTCTTAATGCCCCCCCCCAAAAAAGATAGCAGCAAAAGAGGACCGTAGCAGTGAGCTTAGTGATAAAGTCCTGCTTTGTTGGATTCGCTCTCAGCTGTTCAGGTTTCGAAAGACACCTGTTTAGCATCATGCTGATGGTACGAGGCTAAACATGCTCCTAAAGATGGAGGTTGATGTCAGCTTGTTTCCAATTCCGGTATAAATGCCGTTGGCTTCCTTATTTCAGATAAGGTTTCTGACAGCCCCGTAACCAAAGCGTTTGTATTCTTGGACTAAAGGATCCAAGAATTTTGCAGCATCGTCCCCGGTTACCTTGCATCACCGATGTGGGACTCAGCCTGATTGCACACCAAGCCTTTTGGAAAGAAGTCTCGGATTTGTGGATAAGCCGAGAATTTTAGGTTCCAAAATGCACCCCCGAAACTGGGTTCGGCTTCTCCGTGGACCAGAGCACAGATTTTTTTAAAGCCTGTCCCGGCCTTAAAATTGTGCGGTTTTATAAATGACATAACACTTCACGGTTTCCCACCGGTGGCTGCGGTTAAAAATTCGAGGGTCGGCTTATCCACAGGTGACGCATTTTTCATGGCATTTTGATTGATGTTTCAAGGGTTGGCTTATCCGTGGATGGAGTCTTCCCAAGGAGAGAGTCCCTCTTTTGCGGGAGATGGGCAGTAATTAAATTTGAATAATAAATAAATTTGAATTAATCGTGGTTCCCTGAAAGGATTCTGCCCTTCATTTGAAGCCTGGATTGCGCTGATGCTAGGAAGGGGGCAAAACTCTGGGGCCTGATGAGCTAGATGTCTCACGCGAGGGAATTCGTTACATTTGAAATAATTAAGTAGTGACCGACTGCACCCCATCCTGCAGCATGAAAGGGTGTCGGACAGCGAGCGAACAGCCGCTTTGCCCAGAATTGGGAATCTTGGCAGGCACCAGGTTTTGTGGACTTGGAAATGCGTTTCTCCTCTCTAACTTAAAGTCAGCTCTTTAAATTAAAATCTTGGGCGAGCCCTGCCAAGAAGATAAGATGGTGTAATCTTTGTTGCAGTCCCAGGTTCAGTTGTGACCGTCCTCGCGGTCGCAACTACAGTGCCATCATAACTTGAACCGTCGCCGAACGAATGGCCGTTAAGCGAGGACTTCCTGTAGTTTAAAAAGGCTGCAAGAGCGGAGGGTGGAAAGATCTGTTTGTCAGAAGGAGGTTACCCTGGTCAACCCAAGGTCATTTCGCTATAAAGCAAGGTTTTTTTAAACTCCAGTTTAGCACGTTCTGTTGCAGCAGCCTGTTTCCTTTTGGGAAAAAGAAGGGGATTTGCTTGCGGGGGGTGGGACGCAGCATTGACTCAATGGCATTTTGGCAGGCTCGTCCTTGTGGCAAGCAGGATATCCCAGGGAGGGGGTGGGAAAGTTTGGGGAAATCCAGGAAGCCGCTCTGCGGGTGGGGTGTGTGCATGCGTCTCCTTTGCGCAATGTGGAAGGAAGGAAGGAAACATGGCAAGCAACTTCGGGCCAGAAGGAGGAAATCTGGGGAGGCGGTTTGATCATTTTTCATCCTGCGAGCGCTAAAAGGCCACTAAATTGAACATTAACGAGCGCAAGTGAATTGGAGGCAGCTTCCCCCTCGCCCCCCCCCCAACCGGAGCTGGCTGACCACAAGTGCATTAGAAAGGCAAATCCATTACGGCAGCCCCCAGGAGAGAATTAAATTTTTCCCAGAAAGTACCTACTGTCTCTGTTCCTCTTTTCTCCTGCTCCCTCTCCATCCCCCCACCTTTTTTTTCCCTGGCAAGCAAGCTTTTTTTTTTAAGAGAGAGGCTTAATGCCCCAAACAGAATGAAAACAGATGCTTGCAGGGGATAGCAGGAATTAGGCCTTGAGCCTCGCCTGCCCGGTTTTCGATGCACGGGGTGGATTCCCTGGTGAAATGAGGGCTTGTCTGGAGAGCGAGGAGGGTGAGGCTCTCTGTGCATGCTCAGAAGTTCTCTGAACACAACAAGCTTCCTTAAATCCCCGGTGCCCAGTGCAGGCTCCCTCAAAACTTTGGGGGGTAGCATTTGGACACCTGCAAAGCAGCAGCCCGACTCTCTCTGGTAAAGTGACAATAAATTAAATGCCTTTCTGGAAAGCCATCTTCTGAAATGCATTTATTTTATTTATTTTTACTTTTTATTGATTTGAATGCATAAGCTGACCAACTTTTTAAAATTTAATTTTAATTCAGTTTGATTGGAAGGGATCCAGCTACGTTCTGGAGTGGGGCTTGTAGAGCTCGGCTCAAAATCCGAGCACAGCCTGTGGCCAGGCAAAGTACAGATTCGTTGCATGCCACCCAGAGTCACTTTTCGTGGCCATATAAAGTTGATTAATAAATTAAAAAATAAATAAATAAAGGCTCGCAGATCTGCAGGAAAAGGAATAGCGAAGAATGAAGCAACTGGTATAGTTGAATGAGGAGATTAACAAACTATGATATTTGCGGGGTGGGGGCACATTTCAGGAATTAAAGTGTCTTGGCAGGTAGCAACATCTGGCTGACCCTGTCTGGGGTGCAAAGCTAAGCTGGGTCATGCTTGGTTAGTCCTTGGATGGGAGACCAGCAAATCCCCAAGGCTATGGGAAGTCTGACGTATATCTAGTGACAAAATTTTCCTCTATTTTTGCCACCGTCATGATATGAACCAGCCCATAAAGTCACTGGGAGCCAAACTCCCCTCAAGGGAGACTTAATTATTTTGGTCAAGCAAGGTAGCAGTCCAAAGCTAAGCAGGATCTGGTTATGGCTGGATGGGAGACCACCAGGAGATCTGAGAGTGCTAAGGCTCAACTGGGAAGTTGAACCAAAGATCCTGGAGGAAGGCAATGGGGGAATGGCGGAAGGCAATGGGGGAATGCCCTTCTGTAAAGTTGCCAAGAAAATGGCGGCCTGAAATCTCCAAGAGTTGAACTTAATTAGGAGGAGATGTAAAGAGCAAAGACTCTTGTCGCTCGTGATCAAGGGAGCTGGGCTGCCAGTTCATCTGGCCTTCCTTGCTCTCTGCAGGATTTCCAACAAAGGTGACTTCCCGTCCATCTGGTACCAAGCCTCAAAAAAAACCCCAGCCAGCAACATTGAATATTAAAGCAGAGATTTTTGCATGAAAAACAGATAGGCCAGCACTGAACTCTCTTTCTAGTGGGGATGTTTCTGTGGCAGTTAAGGCTGACATCCTGTACAGGTAGTCCTCGCTTAATGACCACAATTGAGATCTGAAGTTTGGTTGCTAAGCAAAGCAGTCATTAAGCAAATCAACCCAATTTTACACCTTTTTTTTTTTTTTTTTTTTGCAGCGGTCATTAAGCAAATCATGGCCGTTAAGCAATTTTGATTTTGCTGGCCAGAAGCCGGCTGGAGAGGTTGAGAATGGTGATCACGTGACCACGGGATGCTATGACGGTCATAAATGTGAACCGGTTGCCAAGTGCCCAAATTGGGATCATGTGACTGTGGGGACACTGCAACAGTCATAAGTGTGAGCACCGGTTGTAAGTTGGTTTTTTCAGCACCGTCGTAAGTCTGAATCTTCATTAAACGGATGGTCATTAAGTAAGGACTACCTGTAATGGTGTTTTGTTTTTCTTTTCCTCACCCCTTACCTCCCCCTTTACTCTTGCAGACAGAGATTGCCAAGCGGCTGAACGTCATCTGCGCTCAGCTCATCCCCTTCCTCTCTCAGGAGGTGAGTGTCCCTAAAGGCCATTTCTGTCTCCTGTCCTACCTACAGGCAGGGTGTAAGATTTTCCCCTTTTTTAAAAAACGTGGCATTAGCTGAAACTGGAACTGTGGATTGCACAGTTGCACGTGGTGGGACCAGCAGAATTTCACAGTAAGGTAGAGTGCTCCTGTGCTAGCTGTGCCATTTCCAGAGAATATTTCCATTCTGGTTTCCCTTTAAACAGACTTTCGGGGTTCTATATTAAGCCAGCTCCAGTATATTCACTTTTGGAGGGTGGGGAGGGAGGAAATGACATAGACTGGATGTGCAAATGAAGGGGAGAAATCCCCATGACCCGATTGATGAGTGGAGACCGCAAGATCTACTTGAGCCAAGTTTATTTGAACAGCACTGGGGACAGAATACAAAGTTCTGCCCACTTGAGGGTACAAACAGCCTTTATATCAGTGTTTTTCAACCTTGGTCACTTTAAGAGGTGTGGACTTCAACTCCCAGAATTCCCCAGCCAGTCTTGCTGGCTGGGGAATTCTGGGAGTTGAAGTCCACACCTCTTAAAGTGACCAAGGTTGAAAAACACTGAATTATATAGTTGTATAATAAATGCTGACCAGGAATGATGTCAAATGCCAAACGTCTTCTTTTTGACAACATGGGTTAGATCTTCTGGTGAGAATGCACAATTAATAAAGCGGAATCCTAAGTGAACTATTGAGAAGGCTTACTTGAGTTCAGGGGCCTTGGTAGTTAGAAGGCCTTGGTTCAGGTCTGTCTTTTACTCCTTCGCAGAAAATCTATACTACAATAGATTAATTTGCAGATCAATACAATATTGGCCAAGGCTAAACCAGCATCACATCTGGTGCCCTGAATATTGCCTCTCCCAGAGGAATGTGGTTGTTTTTCTTACTGTTTTTGCACTCTTTTAACGTGCTCCGTCTGGAGTCTTACGGAGGTGGGCAGCCTTCTCCATCCAAGAAAGAAATAAAGAAAATCCTCTCTTTTTAAAAAAAAATATCAGTGTGTATAGCTGTCCCTCTCATTCTTGCAACCTGAATTCGGGGATGTAAAGGGGAAGACAGAACCCCCACTGTGATGGTTTAAAATAAAGATGTAGCAAAGATTTATAAAAGGTATCATGTTGATAATTAATTTTTCTGCCCGCTTTCTTTCCTGTAGCACCAACAACAAGTGGTCCAGGCGGTGGAACGGGCCAAGCAGGTGACGGTGGCAGAGCTGAATGTGGCAATTGGGGTATGTGGGAAGCCCTTTTCTGCGTCGTCTTAAGGTTGTCTTTGCGCCTAGAGAGACTCTTGAGGGTTCTGGGGTCTGGTGAATATGGGTCGTTTGGCATCCGGCACACAGTTTTCACCTCTGCTTGAGGAGAACCTTCCCAGTGCTGAGATCTGTACAAGTTTAGATAATTCTCCTTCTGGGGGTTGTGAGTTCACCGGCTCTGGCAGGTTTTAGAAGGACGGATGGATTGGTTTTCTTGAACAGTATGAAGGTTGGACTAGATGATCCTGGGGTGCCCTGCAACTCCACGATTTTAGGATTCTGGGCAAAAGAATTCCAGGTTTCCGGTGCCATTGATATGCTGGCTGGGGGAATTGTTGGAGTTGAAGTCCACCTGTCTTGAAGTTGCTGAGATTGAGAAACGCTGATCTAATCCGACCCTCGGCAGTGCACAGGCAAGTCAGTGAGACGATCCAGCCTGTCCAGCCTCCTCTCAACACCTCCCGAGATGGAGAACCCACTACTTGGTTCTGTGGGATGTTCCACTCTTACCCACCCTCAGGAAGTTTTTCTTACTTTAAACAAAACCTGCAGAGCTGCAGTTTACACGTGTTATTTCTGTGCCAATGGAAAAGAGGTCCCGATTGTCTTCCCTGTAGCATCGTTTCTTGCACCTGAATGGTGTAACAGAAACCATGCTTAGTCCTGTTTAGCTTTCCCCCACCCCCAGCATTAAATGCTCCACCCACCACATTTATTTCTGCCAAATTGGGAAGTTTATTTACAGGTAGTCCTTGCTTTACGACCACAATTGGGACCGGAATTTCAGTTGCTAAGCAAAACAGTCATTAAGTGAATCCAACCCGATTTTACGACCTTTCTTGTGGCAGTTGAGTGAATCACTGTGGCCGTTAAGCATGGTCGTTAAGCGAGTCATGTGGTTCCCCATTGATTTTGCTTACCAGAAGCTGGCAGGGAAGGTCGAAAATGGCAATCGCGTGACCACGGGACACTGCAACCGTCATAAATGTGAACTCGTTGCAAAGTGCTCAAACCGTGACCGCGGGGAAGCTGCAACTGTCATAAGTGTGAGGAGAGGTCATGAGCTGGTCCTTTTCAGTACCGTTGTAAATCAGAACCATCACTAAACAAATGGTTGTTAAATGAGGACTGCCTGTATTTTATTGATTTATTATTAAACATGCATGCCACCTAACTCTCAATGACTCTGGACAGCTCACCATTATCCAAAAAGAAATTACAAGAAAACCAATTAAAAGATAAAAATAAAGGATAAAAGATGGCAAGTGCAGTGAAGCGAGGGGTCTCTCTCCCTCCCGCCAAAGGCCTGGGTGAAGAGCCAGATCTTCACGGCTCTTCTGAACAACAGCAGGGTGGGGGCCATCCAGATCTCCGGGAGGGCAGGCACTGTTATAGGGAAGGCGCGCTTCTGGGGTCCCAATAGCTGGCATTGTTTAATCCAGCCTTTCTCACCTTTTTGACCCTGGAGGAACCCTTGAAATGCTTCTCAGGCCTTGGGGAACCCCTCAACATTCAGGCTCAAACATAGGCCAGAAGTTACAAAATTATTATATTCGTTGCATGGGTAGGCCTGTACATATGCATTAAGTGTTCTTAAACTAAAAATGAAGAATGCAGCTTACCTCTTTGATGTGAGGTTGCCCGAACTGGAAATAATTTTTTAAATAACTCATGATCTCCCAGGGAACCCCTGGTGACCTCTCGCGGAACCCTAGGGTGCCACAGAACCCTGGTTCAGAAACCCTGGTTTAATCAAAGGAACGTGGAGCATGCCAACCCTGCCATATTGAATTGACAGGGGGAGACGGGGTCCTTCGGGTAACTAGGCCCTATATCATGAGGGGTTTGGCAGACAAAGCAAGTTTGCATGCTGTCTTTCTGAGCCCTCCCTGTTGAGCCAAGGCGGTTTTAAGAAGCACTGGCATTGAGTATGTGGGACCAAAAATGCCAGATCAGGAGGGTGCCATGTGCTAAGTTCTTTCCCTGGACCAGGCTGGTCCTTCATGTTCCCACCTTCACTTGGGAAATATTTATTTTCCTTATCTGGGTTTGCAAAACGCTTGTGACGCTGGATTAACTTCATCTGGATCTGTGGCGCTAGCGATTTCCAGTGGCGTAAAAGCCCCCTTTTTTAAATGTACAGTGCATTGTATTTTTGAACATTCTGCTTGTATCGTCCAGGAAAAAGGGGATTTTTATGCCACTGGAAATTGCCAACGAAGCTGACTCAAATGCAATTGTGCGTATGCCTTCATGGCGACTAGATTGCATCCTTTCTTTAATATTTGATTTGAGGGCCGTCATTGAGAGCAAAAGAGGCTCGGCTGTATAAATAGGATCATAATGGATGCCTGGCCTCTTCCTTGCTCCCCTCCCTTGCCTGATTGCTGGAAATCTGGCTGAACCCTGCCTCTTTCCTCCCTGTTTGCAAGATTCTTTTTAAGATCATTTATTATTTACCATGCTTGTCTCCTGTGAACTTTGATGGATTTTTCTGCATCCCGGAGAATTGTGTTTTTAAAATGTCCTGCACCTTTTATGGAAGAGGCCCAGGCTGCAGTTTGGGAGAAGTCTCAAGATGATAGGAAAGGAACTGTTAAATTTAGGGTGAGCTTCTAAGATGCATAAGCCCCAGCTGGTGATATTTGGGGTACATAGGGGAAGAAAGAAATTCAGCGGTACAACTGTTGTGTATTAATTCAATGCAGGATTTGCTACAGGAAGGGTACCATTCTCCTTGCCAGCTCTTGTTAGCCTCTTCTGACCCTGGTAAATGCCAGGAACAGATGTGAGGACATTCTTGGAACAAAGCAACTTTCAGCCTTTGATATAGCAGCCAGGTGGTGGTGTTTGCTTCAGGCTTTGAAAGGATGTCTCTTTTTTTTTTTAATGAGAATTTTATTAAGTTTCAAGCAAAGATAAAAGCTACAGAAAAACAAAAAACTAGAAAGGAAAAAAACTGAAAAAGTGTAGAAGCACAAGAGAAAATTTATCAAAATTACGAAAAGAGGTGACTTCCGACTTTTAACAGCAAGGATATACAAAATTTTCCATAATCGATCCCTTACTCTATATTAAACCAAAATCACATTTCTATAAATCATTCCATTGGCACATTATAAAAATCACTAAATACAGTTGCTTCCTCCTCTTATATTAAAAGAAAAAAATATATAAACTTCTTAATCAACTTCCTCCAGCAAGATAATATTTATTTCCTTCCTACTACTATTCTATACATTCCTGTCTACTATAATAAAGATCAAACTAAAAAACATATAAATTGTCTGCCATTGTACTTGGTAATGCAACAGTTTTAATAATCTTAATCATATTAAACCCAAAACCAGACATTTATTATTTTTTATTATACCTTGATAATCTTAATCCAAATTGTTAGATAAATGAAATCAGCCAAACCCTAAAAGCAATCCAGATAAATATTCTTAAACCCTTATCCCACTTCAAAATAAACCAGAGCATTTACATATTCCCACAATGCACACACAGCTTTTTTCTTTAAAATACTGAACAGCCCAACTGCCCCCCTCAAAAACTCTGACTTCTCTTCAGGAGACCTCCCATACATAATACCCCTTCTTTTCCACGGCGTTCCATCAGAAGATCAATTTCACTTACGGCTTGTGACTCGATCTCTCCCTTTACTTTCTTCAACTCGACTATCTGATCTTCATCCAGCATTTCAACAGAATTCCCAATCTCACCCTTAGAAGAGACGTTTCTGTCGCTGTTAAATTCCTCAGTTTCATCCCCAACATCCCCAACCAGATGACACCTTTTAGAGCTCATATTTTCCACAATGTCCTGAATGCCTTGCATAAGAACTTGGCAGGAATCAGAAAGAATCTGTTTAAAATCTTGTTGGAAGTCAGAGAAAGTCTGTTTAAAATCCTCCATGTCTCACGCAGTAGATTATGGCGCCCCCTAGGAGCTTAACCAGCGAAAGTCGAAGATAGGAAAGAATTCCGAAATGTGTTTGCACAAGCCAAAGTGAGATATGCAGACCGTTCCCCAGGGAAAATAGAAGCAGAAAACTGAAAGTTCAAAACAGCCAATTCAACGTGTAGGAAAATGCTAATATCTTCCAATTTAGTACAAAAATAATAACAGGGAGACAATTATTTACTCTCAATCCTCCTTAGTATTTGGATGGAAAGCAAAGTCCAAAACTTAAGATTTTTTTTTAAAAAAAATGATCCCAAAAATAACAATATGCACCAAGAGAACCCGCTTCTCCTTACTGTAGAAAGCCTCTCTTAGGGTATACATACTTAAAAGAAATATAAACTGGGTGATTTAGAAATGGGGTGGCCAGTCTTAGTGTCCCTTTAAGGCTACAGCATGGCTTGGAAATGGTGACGTTCCAGCCTCCCGGCTGCTCTTACCAGTCGAGTGCGAACGCGGTTTGTGATCTTCTGGCTGCAAACCGCCATCCTGGAGGACAAATGGGGTGATTCTGAGTGTTTTCATTTCCCAGTAAAACGCTCCTTGGCTTCAGGACAAGCCTGCCTGAGCCCCCCAAAATTGCCGGGTTGTCAGTTCTGCCCGCTGAGCCCCAGGCCCAGCTGTTCAGTCCGCCATGTCCCCACCGGAAGTCTCAAAGGACATCTCTTTTGGGGTAGATGGGCAGTAACAAAATTTGAATAATAAATGATAAATAAATAAAATCTCAAAGAAATGCCCACACCTACACTGTACAAGCAAGCGGGGAAGCGTCAGAAGAGAAAACGCATTAAGGTCCATCTTAGTCTGCCATTTTGTTTCTCCCAACAGCAACCAGAGATCTTGGATGGAAAGTTGTCCAAGATAATGGCCCATCAGCGTCTTGTGGCCATGAACTCCATTGGTTCATGATGTGCTGTGTGGAATCTGTTTGCTTGTATCTGCTCTCAATCTCCTTCCAGTCTGCTTCATGGG